>NC_060141.1:122390945-123015945 GCF_021461385.2 Schistocerca piceifrons | reverse complement strand
AACCGTTGTCTGGATTTACAGTTCCTTCAACAGACATGGGTTCTGATATAAGTTTAATCTCAGTTTCTTTTGGCGGTTCCATCGCCGACAGTCTTTTAGTGCAGGTTAGTAAAATTTTTAACAGCTTTTCACTTAACTTAGCTCCTTCTGCACGACGTATGGCGTTGCCGGCGCGGCGTACCAGGATTCCTGATGCGACGTGGCACGTTGAACTGCAGACGGCTCTCCGACGGCTGTTGTGTGTTTGCGTGGCCCGCAATTGCAGGCTCTGCGCCGGCTGCTCCAGCGGACGACTGCGGTGCGGCGAGACTGGCTTCTCGCGATGCCGGCAGCACCGCTAGACTCAGTGCCAGCTCCGTCAATCCAGATGCGTTGTTAATCCAATTGCGTCGTCCACATGCACACGTAACACATTCACTGTTCTATACTCAGTTGCGTGTCGCATTTCACTCGCGAATCCGAATAGTTAAAAATCACTTTCACTTAGTTGATTTCCCGGCCGATGCACCATATGTGGGGCGGCGAGTGAGTTATTGAAAATAAATTGCTGGATAAACGCTTGCGTGTTGAATCAGTTTCTGGCTTTTAGAATGTTGTTAATGCTGTCTTTCGCCGTTCTCAACGCTGGCTCTCTATTTACTTCTTGGCACCCAGAAAGTGATTTAATAAAACATGGAGCCAGTATTTAGAGATCCTAGTGCCCACTTCAATTGAGATATCATTATAGCTGCAGCTTATAGCTCTGAGGAATTAGGAGATTGTCCGGGATTTCTAATCAAAAACGGTTTTCCAAGTCGAGTATATTCTGAAATTCACTGATTAAAAACACAAGTATCCCTACAACCTAACTAACAGAGCAGTTCAGAGTCTAATGCGCTGATGCAACTATAAATGTCCGAATTAAATGTTAAAAGAATGCTCGCCATAATTTGATGAAAATATTTCATCAAACGTCTGTCTCGCGACGGCACGTGAAACTACGACAATACGCAAACTGAAGCTATATAATGAAAATCATCCCAGAATTAACACTTCACATGATATGTTTTCATGGTTCCGCGTATCTATAGTAACTTAATACGGCACCCGAGGCTGTATGTAGCAGATACACTGATGCGACGCGACTACCGACACAGATGGCGTGTCATTCAGCGTCTGGAGAGAACTGGGGCCTTGCTTCCTCGCGCAGTGTCCTTATATATAAACCCGCGGTGCGGACGGCTAAGGGACCGCCTGATCAAATCGGCTCTCCCGACTAGCCGCTGGGCTAGTAATGCACCACTTCAAGTTACATAATAATTTATAGCTTCTTTTGCTTATGGCCGATCAAGCTCTTAATTTAAACGTGCATTCAGCACGCAGATAAGTATTGATAATAAAATTTTGACGTGGCTAAGTTAAATATTTTGGGCGAGACAATTAATTAAATTACACTGCACGCAGTAGATGAGCTCTGAACTGGGCCTTTTGAGATCCGCTATCGCTATAATTTTATAGGTATTAAAAAGAAACTTTACACATCTTCATAATCATAGCGGACCTCCAACCTATTTAAATCTAAACATCCTAGCCTTATTTACTAGCCTACTTAATCTATCTTGCTTCCTTCAGTTTTGAGACGAAAACCAGAAAATCATGAATTTCCACTAAAGTCTTAATTTGTGAAATCCAAAGTACTGTTTTTATTAAATCATTATGAAAGATGAATCTAAATATAAATTTTGAAATCTCTAGCTCTTTTCTGTTGCGCCAATGATTTTTCCAGAAAAACGTCCAAATCTCGGAAATGGCTGAAGTTATCGAACTGATATTTAACACACATTAATTTAGTATTATTTCTGACATGCTAGAAAAGTTTTAGTTCATTTGCTTGATTTTTAAGGTATTGCGCAATATTTATGACGTCAGAGCTAGTTACAGCAGACTGGCTGGCACATAATGGAAACTGATGTGAATTTACTACAGCGTTAGTAGGCTGCTTCCCTACACTATGTTCTGCGTATACTGATATCCAACAGATTTCATCGTTACCACATTTTGCTCCATCGACAGCTTCATAAGAATGTCTTTCAAAATTGTCTACAGTCCTCCGAGTGGTGTCTACGAAACCTGCAAAGTGATGCAGAGTCTCTGTGGAAGATTTTGTTTTTGGTGAAAGAGTCATTTTTAAATCACAGGTAAATTAACATTTGCGATATGTCCTAGTCTCAGGTGAAAATCCAGTCTAGCTAAGAGAACAGAATAACAATGACAATGGACTGTGAGCTGCAGACTTTCAAAAATTGCATCTTTGTCCTCTTTTTTCTTGATGGGATTCGAAATCTAGTATCTATAGTTCTTTGCCGGTTTGCTGCTGCCTTTATAGGTAGACATTCAAAGGAACATAAATTAACTCATTAGGTACCATCAAGATGAATGTTTTGTCCTTCCTGTTCCAGATAATAACAGACCTCCGAAATAGAAAATTTGGAGCGGTCGTTCGCGGAACACAAAATGGCTTCCATACGCACCAGACTTACTTGACACTGGGACAGTGATTTGCAGCGCGGTTATCTTGTAACATTTCATAATGTTCCATACATGTTACTTCATTGATGTGCTGTACAAAGACTCTTTCCATTATCACACAAGATAGTACAGTGAAACCTCTATATAACGTTTTTCAGGGGACCACAAATTCTGAATACTGCATAGAGGAAAACTCTATAAAGAGGAAGGCTTCCATATAATAATTATAGGGCATTACTGAAGATCGGGGTATCACTAATCAGCTTTGACAAATGGTGCCATAGATGACATATCCACAAACTGCAGCACTTTTCTTGCAGCGCTCCCCATTTTGGCGTCAAATTCTCTGAGAAAATGTAAAAATATATCACTCGTCATCCATGCCTTGGCATTGTTTGTATATTTGCACGGAAACATGGAATTTTTTTTGAAGCACCTCGGATTTTTGGGCTTCCCGATAGCCAAAGGTTTCAGTTTCTCACTGCCATCAGCGTTTGTACACAACAAAACGGTAAGACGTTCCTTGCTCTTCTTACTATCATGGCAATTTTCCCCACGAAAAGTAAATGTCTTATCCGGCATTAAATTGAAAACCATACCGTTTTCGTCGGCGCTATAAATGTCACGCAGTTTGTAGCCATTTATCAAATTAGGGAGAGTCTGCATCCACTGAGCTACAGTTGGTTCGTCCACACTATCACTTTCTCCGCTTTCCGCTTTGTACACGACACCATGATGTTGTCGAAATTTATCAATCCATCCATTGGACGCCTTAAAATTTTCCATTCCTAACTGCAGTGATATATGAAGCGCCTCGCTTGCTCCACGCGACTCACACCAGGAGATGCCTCCACTTTTTTAATAACAGAAACCTTCTCTTCCAGAGAAATGTTCTTCCGATTTTCACTCATGTCCACTGATGAAAACTTTAAAAAAAAAAACATTATATCGAAGACACGCTCTCACTAGACACACTAACTGTTTGCTGCTCAGCTCACACAACACGCTGCGAATACAAAGCATCGACTGAAATGGCGCCAGAAAGATCGCAAGCAGAATGTGCGTCATATGCCACGTGACCGGGTTCTGCCGCTGACATATGAATCACGATGAGCGCGGGCTTTCCGAGCCGGTGCAAACTGCGAATCCACAGAACGGAAAACGATTCATCTACATCCAGTCACTTAAACGTTACAAAGAGGTAAATAATTGACCAGGTTTTCAAAAATATGAGCGTTACATGGAGGAAATTGTAATATAGAGGAAAAGCAGCAAAGAGGAAAATTTAACATTGTTTATATGGGCTATTAGTCGGGACCGAAAAAAACGGACTAACATAAAGGAAAACATTATATGGAGGAACGTTATAAAGAGGTTTCACTGTATGTAGTTTCAATAACAGAATAAAAAAGCAAGTTGTGTCATAATTCGGCAGCTACTAAAATTTAAAAGTTCCTTGAATTCGTCAGAAAATACGTCACATTGTCCGTTGTAACTTGGAAAAAACAGCACCTCGATATATTTATTCATTCTAGATATATTTTGTCTTAGCTGACTTACTCTGTACTTAGGCCTACATATTAAAACACTTTTGTATCACCCCATGTGTATTAATTTTAAATATCAAAATCTGTCAATTATTATTTATAACCTGAATTCCATTTAGAATATGTAACAATACCAACTAACACTGCTTGATGTAAATGAATTCCTTAACTTATCACCTTAAACAAGTTTCACATACAGAGCGATAAACGAGATATGCTGAAAAGCAATATCTCCAAATTTTTTATGTGAAAATTCTTTATGCTTTTTAAATAAAACAGCCGTTATTAACATTCTACATCATTACTCATCATGTCTACATATTTGCAACCCTCTGTCCCTAGAGGTCTCCAAATTGCTGTGTGGTGGTATGTAACGTAACTATGTCGCGAGAAACAGCTTGCTGTAATCGAGTCTTGAATTCGAAGATTTCGTGCACATATGAGGCAACCTCTCATTCAGCATGACAATGCCATACCAGATGCAAGCACTGCGACAACTGCAACAATCTGATGCCATTGACCCACTGTCGTCGTTCATCCTCCATACAATTACGACTTGGCCATATCTGATTTTCATTTGTTTTCAAAATGAAAGGAACACCGAGGATTTCATTTGAAAGTGATGAAGTGACGCAAGCAATGGCTCCAACTACAAAGTCAAACATTTTAAAGGGACGGTGTCAACAAACTGTTTTCTCGGGATAAATGTGTTCCTTGCCAGGGTGACTATGTTGAGAAGTAAAGAGATAAATATGTAGATGTGAAGAATAAATATGTAGAATGATTATGTCTGTTTTATTTGAAGAGCATTAGGAGTTTTCATGTAAAAAATTTGGAGGAATTACTTTCCAGTACACCATACCTCTTTAGCTATAGTTACAGGTGAAGAGACCTCATTGTTTAATGAGACATGAAGAGACATATTTTTCTTTGTACAAAAGCAAAGCACGTCTTCAGGCCACAAGTGGCCCATCGGGACCATCTGACAGCCGTATCATCCTCAGCTGAGGATGTGAATAGGAGGGGCGTGTGGTCAGCACACTGCACTCCCGGTCGTTATGATGGTTTTCTTTGACCAGAGCCACTACTATTCGGTCGAGTAGCTCCTCAGTTAGCATCACGTGGCTGAGTGCAACCCAAAAAATGGCAACAGCTTATGGCGGCCCGGTTGATCAGGCATACAAGTGCCATCCACGCCAGACAGCACTTAACTTCGGTGATTTGACGGGAGCCGGTGTATCCACTGTGGCAAGACTGTTGCCTCTTTTTCTTTATACAGAGGCGCGCAGAAAATACAGACACTCTTTGATAGTTAATATCTTTGCAACAAAGTGACATATCGTTACAATTTTGCGCGCTAGCGTAGTGTACTCTTTTCTCAACAGATATTGGCGAGCATTTCCCAGTAGATGACAGTGCAGCAACGAATGAAGTTAGATTGTCGTTTGAGAAACGCAAGGCCTTAATGAAATGGCACTGGAAGTATGAAAACGTTACAGAGGCACAACGGGAATGGCGTAATGTGTACAGAATTCAGTCACCAAAACCTACAACAATTTTTCGTATTCGGGATAAATTTGAAGCCGACGATTGTGGGGATTGTTATCTGGTCTGACGAGGTGCAATTCAAACTGGACTGTACTGTAAACCGCCACAACTGTACGTACTGGGCTCCTAAAAATCCTCATGTTCACTTGGACAAACATGTTAATCTACTGAGTGTTAATGTTTGATATAGTCTGCCATCGCGCTGTTTGATCCGCCCATTCTTCCTTGAAGGTACCATAACTGGGGAGGTGCACCTTCATATGCTGCAAACATCGATTTTACCCACCATCCGAGAGGTGTTTCGTAATGAAATATTTTACCTACAACAAGATGGCTTTCCGCTGCACTAGCACAGAAATGTCAAGAGCCCACTTGGATAAAAATCTACCTGCACGAGGGAGAGGTCGAAGAGGAGCTGGTGTCCAGACTTTGCACACCTTGACCTTAGAAATTAAGTTCATCAACAGAGGCCAGATAAAGTGCACCCACTACGAGAAACCATAGAGACGTCCTGTGCAGCTATCACACCGGCAACACTGACGTTGTTTAACTGTTAATGGGGTTTACTTAGAACACATAAACTAACTCTCCCCCAGCGTAAGAACTGTAACGGTATGTAAGTCTGTTCCATTAATACTATCAAAGAGTGTCTACACTTTTCTGGACCTCTTTGTATTATCAACAATAAGGTTCTTGTGCTCTTGAAAGAAGTTATTCATATGAATTTCATAAAATTTTTGCTGTCGTCAAACAGGTTTACCTATTACATTTCGTAAAACACTGTTGTTTGAAAGACCAATGTCAAAAAGAGCAGTTGCGCCATAAAAGCACAGAGTACATGTAATAAGCAATGACGCAAAACACAGTCAGGGTTTACTAGTACACTCTAAAATCTTAAATAAAGAATGACGTAAAGTAGACTTACATCGTTCATCTGCTGTGAACGGCGTCTAGCGAATCTTCTCATACGATTACAATGACATTTATGCCTGCAGTGGGAAAGACATCATTGGAAGCGGAGTTGACGGATATTGCAAATCTTTAGCTATTCAAGCAATGCCAATCTATGATATGTTTTACGTGCAAAGCATTGTAATTCGCCAGTAGCATCTAAACACTTAATGAGAACTCAGTGCAGTGGGAAGACAACTGGAAAAGGGGAGAATGTGTGTACACTAATAAGACGTATATTGTTCGTAATAACTGAAGAAGGTAAACAGATGTTATTCTATTGCTTTACAAAATTTATTCCAAAAATGTTTTTTAGTTTTCATTGGATAAGAAACATCTTCAGCATTATTCACATCCAGTTACATCTTGTTATCTGGTACTCGCATACATTGTGTGTAATTACAACCAGTCAGAATGCTACATTCAGGCGAGCGATGTCATCTATAGTGTCTATTTTTGTCTAGCAAGACTTTTCAATAAGTATAACTAACTTCAATACTCGCTACACGTTCACCAACTGTGTCTCGCCGAAGCTGTAATAAACACATGTGCTGCGCATTTCACAAACAAAATACCACACTTGTGTGAGCAACGACACACTGCTACATCTCTGAAACCTATTTGCTAATGAGGGCTGTTACGCCAGTTAGGACTATTTCGACCATTGCAGGTTTTAATACCAATTTCCCGTGTTTGGAAGAGCAAGCACAATTTTCAACAAGTTTCCCTATAGTGTGTGTTACCTATCACGGACAAATACATATGCCTTATGCCATTCTTTGCTAAGCATCATTTTGTTATATGTATCTGACTTAGTTTGCAATTAATTCATAAGATGTCGTTATGAGGTGTCATAACATAAGTAGATGAAAATACACAAGTTTAACACGATTTTCTTGCCTAATCTCTATATCTTCCACAAATGATGGATTCAAGATTTCCTCCGGGAAATAATTGGAGGCATTCCTAAAGAAGCCACGTTTTACCAACCCCTGTGTTCTTTCAAATCCTCTCTGATCTTCAGTTAATATGCCATGTATGAAATTTTCTTTGCTTTAACTCTCAACTGGAATAATTGAAATTTTAAGTATTTTCTCAACGAAATGCAACTTGTTGGGAGTCTTGGATATGCATTTTTGCCGTTCGTTTTCGCGCCATCGTCGTCTCCAAGAAACTCTGTTTTGACCTCATTGAGAGTCGTCTTAGCCAAATATTTCGTCAATGTCTATTTTTCGTTTGCTCTCTCTTTTTTTATGGCTAATAGTGAATGATAAGGGCACAGCTGAAGTAATTTAATATGAAGTCACGTTTTGTCCTTTCTGCTGGATTTGGTTAACCAATTACAGCACTAGGAGAACTTTCTTCTTTCCTCAAAAAAATTATGTTTTGTCCTTTGACATTGAAGCCCATTAATAAATTAGTTGCACAAACTTTTTTACCATACTACCACTCTCCAAATTGGGATCTAAACTGCGATTTCTATTCCTTTGTATTTTATTGGAACAGTCTTTTGTAGACTAAAATAACTTTAAAAATATTTCTGATAATACTTGAACGTGAATGAAATGTTTCGTCTGTACTCTCAGATATACAGGGTGTTTCATAATTATATGGCAACATACTTGAACGTACTCCTTGCGCAGTAAATAAGAAAATAATAACTGAATTTTCCATCAGTGCTCACAGTAGCATTAAGTAAGAATCACGTTTCTGATTCTCTGCAGATACTCATTTTATGACAAACCGGGTTTCCAGTATTTAGGCCGTCGTCGGACGACAAGTTGCATGACTTGCGACTTTCACAAGTGGTAGTGATACTGATATATACAATGATGAGGTACAGAGTGTTTCGAAAGCGAAGTATTACTTTTTTGTATTACGTAGAAATCACTATGTTAACGAAGTATTGTAAATAAAGTCTTCTAGGTTAAGTAAAATTGGTTACGTTTAACGAAACATAAAAATATAATAGGGTTTACTATTGCAGCCGAAACTTAATTTAAGAGGAAGGAAAGAGAGAGTGTGTTTTGTTATTAAAAAATAAGCTGATTTCTCATTTGGCATGTTTATTGATTTTCAAATATTTCCAGTAGGGTCATCTTCCTGATTTTATTAACAGTTTATAAAACACCAAAATCTACTTAATGTGGGTAATTGTGCGTTTTAAGAAATGTTCTGTAAAAATAGCACACGTCTTTGTGATGCCACAGTTAAATAAAATTTTTTAATGAATTTTTAACTTTGCTACGTTTGTATTAGAATATTGAAGTATCGATATATTGTACTGAAGATTTAATGTAAGTGGAATCTGCATGAGAAAGTAATATATTTTTTGAATACGTTCTTTGACCATAGAAATAGAAATTATGAAAGAGTTAATAATTAATGAAACTAAAAGTGTTATGGAAATACGAAGTAATAGTTCTACTGACTGTAACAACCTCAGGGTAATTTAAATTGCAATTCATTTAAACAAACATAAAGTAAGCAAATAGACAATCCACTCTGAGTTTTCATGCCCAGTTGTGTGGATGACCTAGGCGAGAGCTGCAACGAGGCGGAAAAGATACGGGAACAGTTTAGTTGCGGTGGAGTGTTCCCAGTGTGTACTTCATTCTGTGTCATGTCAGCCGATGTATGACGCAAACAGTGCTAATATTGTGTAAACAGTGGAACTAATATTCGTGCAGCAGCAGAATTTATGTCCTACAGTCATCTCCAGAATTTTAATTTCGGAAAGCAAGAGTATCCGACTGTTTCATATGATGGAATCCAGCCGACGCACCATCATGTAAAGACGGCTACCTCAGGTTGCGTGACTATGATATATTAATTTCATCACTGGAGACGTGAAGAGCCAATCGAAATTATTCTGCAGGAAGTGCTGTTCAATCACCGAAAAGCTTCTCAAGGCAAGACACATTTAATTAACATTTCCATGTCAGAGGGTATGTGCGGTGTTACAGTCAGTTTTGGTCTGAAACGCAATAGGTTCTCGCTAATATCATTTCTGAGAGTCATCAGCATTTCCATGTTTCCTTGTCATTTTTGTAAAAAAGTGTAAAAAACAATAGTGTTACTAAGAATCTATGGTCACATTGTTAAAGTGACTTACAGTCAAATTTTATGAAGTTTTGATGTTTCAAATCTAAATTTGCTTTACTTAAAAAGTGTGTATATTTTTTGTATTTTACTATGTAAAGATGGCTGCCACCAGTTGGCCAAAGAAATTCTGTTTGCTACCATATTGTTTCAGAGTAAATTCCCTTCAGTTAAAAGTAATTAAAGGCATTTAAGGTACTGCTAATAGGCGTTTAACTGAAATAAAGATTCATAATCATTCCTTCACAGCTGACTACCAAAAACAACTTTTTAGAAATAGTTTTTCTTTCAGTGGGTCTGATAGAAGGTACAGTTTCGTGTCTAATGTGGTGTGCTAAGGCGGTGTGGATGGATCTGATGCCATATAGGCCATACTGAGTGTGAAATTTATGTGTCCCAGCAGTAACTGAATATCGGATCCCTTCATCCACATTGCGGCTTGGAAGGAAGCCCAAAGTTAGGGATAGCCTTGCACACAAAAAACCGTTAGGTAACACCGGTCAAAAATTTGTTATTTACTGTGGTTTTATTTCAATAATAACATTAAGAGTAACGGACAATGTAAAATCCATATTCGAGTAAGTTAGCGACAGTATTCTGCGCTCGAGAAGCGAACAGCAGCAAAGCCAGGAAGGTAACTCACGCGGCTACGCTCATAGCCCCCCCCCCACCCCCCCCCACCCACCCCGATAACAAATTGCGCTTTCATAGGCACTGCGTCAGTCGTAACTTGCGCCTCGCAGAAGAAAACGAGCGTTATTTTGGCCACTGTAAATTCATTTATTTAAACAAACTCAGTTGTATTAAGGCATATGTAGTTAGAAAGTATTTTCTTCCCATCTGCGTTACGATAAACAGAATGATTCTGCGCAGTTCGTACACTCTTAATTACTATTACGAATCGGTCACACGTGGAATCGATGGGTTCGGTTTAATCTTCCGTACTCTCAAGCCTTTCCCACGTTCTGATAACATAACATTCCTACAGCTCTGCTGACTGACCAATGTATACTTTTCCACAGTATGAATGTGTGGTTTTATACACGGATTTCGGCGCCAAAAGTTTCAGTTTTTCTTTACTACTGAATAATAGTTCAGCCATACTTTCCTTTTTGTAAAATGCTGGTCTAGACTTGCAAGACTTACTTTTTTGCAAGGCTGTCAGAGATTTCGTCAACATATAGATAGTGCATCAGGTTTTGTAACTAGTGATAATTTTACATACTCTCTTTTTTTTGTATAATATTATCAATTGGCTGAGACCTGCAGCCATAATGGAAGCGTTAACTTTGACAGTTTGTAATTTCGTTTGATAGGAAGACTCGGATTAGGTTACATGTGATGACGCACCATGAAATGAAGGGCTTACGGTTGCTGGGAGCTACCAGGGATTACAGTATCAGCCACTAATGAGTTTTCTCGAAACGTTAAATCGGCGTTCCTTTGTGTTGATGCCTAGATTCTGATCCATGAAATTTATAGCAGAGACTCCCAACTCCATTCTGAACAAAGTTTTAGTATGTTGCGAGTTCGAATATAGTAATAATTTATTCAATTGTCATATGGTACCAGTCTATAAACACAGCTAACATGATCCATATTTTAAGTTCAGATAATAGGACTAAGAGGAAATGCATAGCAAAGCCTTCAGACTGTCTGTAATATGTTTTTTGAAACTTGAAATACTACTGTTTTACGTATGTTAATGCGGCAACAAGTATGTCTTGTAATTCTGTCGGACTTACTTTAATTTCTTGTGAAAGGTCACAGGGTATCACAGATAAAAATATATGTTAATCTTGAGGATATCCATAAGATTATATATATTTCTTAATGTCGACTAACGACAACGCATCTGTAAACTGTATGACCGTTGCCCAGAAACACTTACCTGTACGTTACGCTTTCCATCAGTATGTAGGGCTTACAACAGATAGAAATGTTTGACGCTTAGGCCAATATATCTTGTACCTTCATTGCAACTGAAACGGTCTGGCTGCACCCTTCAATTGTTGTATATAAAAATATATATCGTACATATTTGTTTATTATCTTAAACGACAACATACAGTTTTACTTCTCACTCTACTTTTCTAAAGACGGGATGCTTTCAAGTGGAGCTCGTTTAGAAGAAGAATATATCTCTCATTTCTTTATTGATATACAAATAGTGCGATTGATGGAGAGGGGATTTCCGATACACACTCTTTCAGAGTATTTTTGACACCAACTAGAATATCAGAACACATAAGTATGTGTAGTAGTTTCTAGTACCACTAATTCTTCTGACTGGATGTTACACCGTAAGGTGGCTCGCGGAGTATAGATGTAGATGTATAGATGTAGATGTTACATGCACAGTTAAATTTTGCAGTAAACAGGCACTTGCCATTACATGCTATGTTCAGCGAATGTTATCAACATTACATTACATGAAGACTACAACAGCTACTCTTAGCTTTTAACCAATCATCTACTTCTCCCATCATAGCATGTGGTTAGCAGTGCTGATTCTTGATCACAGGGCCCCAGGTTCAATTCCCAGCTGGGTCTTGGATTTCTCTGCTTGGGCTGGGTGTGTCTATTGTTCTGATCATTATCATCGATTTCTCTGTTTGGGCTGTGTGTATCTGTTCTCCTGATCATTATTTCATCAGCATCAATGTGTAAGTCACCGCAGTGGTAAGAAATTAAAAGGGTTGCACCAGGTGGCCGAACAACCCAGAAGGGGTCTCCCAACCAACAATGCTATACACAGTGCTTCCTTGTGCAAAGTTTTCCCAGTATACTACAATAAGGAGCCCTATAGCCTTTTGACTCAAAAGAATATAATCATAACTAAATTTAATATATCAATTATATGTATAAATTGACTGTTTAAACATATTTAAATACTATAATTGATAGTTTAAGATAGTGAGGAATAAAAAAATTGATAAAAATGTTGGTAGCAGCAGGAATTGGACCCAAGCCAAAGAACAGCCTTAACACGCAGCCCATGCGCCATTGCAACAACTGCTCCTCTAAAATCCCTCATGCTCTCTGCTAGCACAAAATCTACATGTAGTTTCAGTGAAAAATACTGACCTGGTGCTGTGAACAACATAGCACTCACGATGCCAGAAGGAATGATGTGTAGATGAAAAGAGACGCCTGCGTCCCTTCTCTGAGTAGAATGTACTGCGGCTGACCATCATTTCAAAACTCGACACAGGTTTCTAGTTATCATGGAGAGAGTGCTACATAATATTCTTTCGTTCATTTTATTTATATATCATCGTGTATTCGGACAGAAATGTAATTTTAGTGCGATTTCTGGCTTGCATTTGAAGAGAAATGACGTAATTTTAGAGAAATTTCTGATTCATGTTCCAAGTGAAATGACATAATGTTAGTGCAATATTTACAGTATGCTGTAGCGCATTAGCGTATGATAACCGGCCACGCTGGTTGTACATACATTTCATTTCGCCTGTTTCTTATGACATCAATGGCTGTTGTATTTGGTTCACAGTACCATTTTCAGCAACCATTGTTGATGCAAGACTCCTTCCCTGAGCCTCGCCGTTACCTACTGTCACAATTTACCAGTAATAATTCTTCATTCAAGATTTGGCCCAGTGTAAGAAAAAATCATTTCATTCAAATAACAGAAGTTTAATGTTACCCAGGGAAAAAGTCATGGAAGAATTTTGGTCTATGAACAGCTGGTCGATGTCAATTTTTCTCAGTAACTCATCAGAAAGGTCTTTTCATGCCGATTACTCTTATCTGCTAAAGTTCCGTACTTGTACTTATCAGCACTGATATTTCCTTTGTTAATATCTGATATTAAAATCTTAATATCTCTTTTAGGACTGTGTACGCACTGTAGCAAGTTTTAGTAGGAAAGGAGTAGGTGGTCTTGTACCCAGCTTAATGAATTAAGACACAAGTTAATAATATTGAAAATGCATGTTTGGAAGTACGTTTTCCCCAGGGAGACAGCTCAATAGGCGCCGTTGTCAGGTTTGGGGCCCAACATCTGTTAGAATCGTAACAATATATACAGTACGTATTTATTGTTACATAAAGTAAAATTTGATATTTTTTATCATGAGGACAAATTTTTCCACAGTATCTGCATGTTTTTAGTACAGAGTCCTCTGAGGCTCTTCTACAATTTTCGACAGTATGATGTACACTTGTTTGAATGTTACGGGTGTTTTGCGTCTTCCCATCGTTGTGAAGTCAGACAAAGCGGCGTAGTGATCGATCTCCAGACTGTGTAGCATTGCCATAATGATGTAGTAAAGAAGTGGGATGAACTGTGACAACACTGAGGAAACTCGGTGGCTAGTCCAGATACTCTTTCGGTGAGGCACAGGACACAGTGTACTCAAACTAATAACACTTTTTGAGGTTTGACTCCAAAGCACTCAGAAAAACAACGAGCTGCAGATAATCTGCATTCGATGGAATGCCACCGATATGTCTGTGCTCTCCCATTATCTTAGACACCCCTTCCACCTTCTGTTCATAGCTACACTCAGCTGATCTTTCATAGAAGAATGTTTAAATTACACCCTCATCAGTTGTAAACGTTTATGACTCTTTTCTAATCAAGGTAAGTCACTAAAAGAAACATTCACCCGATGAAATTAGAAGTTTCTAGCACTCTTTCATTTTTAGTATTTATCGGCTGGAGTGGCCGAGCCTTTCTAGGCGCTACAGTCTGAAACCGCGAGACCGTCAAGGTCGCAGGTTCGAATCCTGCCTCGGGCATGTATGTGTGTAATGTCCTTAGGTTGGTTAGGTTTAAGTAGTTCTAAGTTCTAGGGGACTGATGACCTCAGAAGTTAAGTGCCATGGCTCTCAGAGACATTTGAGCCAGTATCTACTTCACTTGTTCAGCTGTTATTGAGAGTCAGTTTTCATCAAGTTCATGTTTCACATTACACCTCAATTATTTTCCTTTAACTCATATGTGTGGTGTTCTTTTTGATTTTTTTTACATTTTCTGGTTGTATTGTTTTCTGTGAATCTATAGTTTCCTGATTTTAGCTTATATCTTTCACCTAACTGTTCATTTACAGGGTATTCTCGGAGTTATGGTCAATATTCAGGGACATGACAGGAACAGTCATTCGTATTTATAGAAAGCAACGAGACTGCAGTAGAAGAAATTTGTTTCTCAGTATCGAAATGAAGAAGTGCTCATAGCTCTTAACGTATGCATGTTGGAGACCATGTTTACTAGACTTTCTCTTGCTCGAATAATCGTTTCTGTAATATCCCTGAATACAGACCATTACTCTTGCGACATCCTGCATATAATCTGTGGTAGACAATGGTTATAATTAGCTTTATTGAGTAAAACTTTACCAACTATATTGATGTAATTCTTAGTTCCTCCCGGCTTATTTGTTGATGGTACGTGTGCTATGTAAACAGTGTTCCTCTGTCCACCCTCCAACACACACACACACACACACACACACACACACATACACACACACACACACATACAGAAACATACATACTCCAAACGTCCGAACACCAATTCCTTGATGGAGGCTGAGGCTAATAGAGCGATCACCTCTTATAGAGACTCTGATGAAGAGAAGAGCAGATGGCACGTTAGGCAATACAGTTTATCGTAAGAAGATACACACCTGCACGTTGCTAAAGACACTCATACACATGACTTGTACACATTGCTAAAGACACTGACATGCATGAATTGTACACAGACACAGAAAATTTGACACGAGAAAGACCATGTGAAAACGGGATTTCAAGATTAATTGTTACCAGAGACGGCAGAGCCGACAAATCCTATACCCAAAGAGAGGTAGAGAAGATGACGAAAAAGAAGTGGCTAATGCCTGTGTGCCATCATTGGCGCTTCATTGCAGGAAACTGGACGGACCTTAGCAGACAGCTGGTTAGGACACTATTCTAAATTCGACTAAATCTAGATCATTATTAAGGAGCATTAAAATATAGCCAAAAATAAAACAGTCCATACATCCGATGATTGCTGCCATGAACACAAAGTAGCACAATAAATTACTGCGGCCAGACAAGTCGACATGCATGCTTGAAGTGCGACCTCACCGGGATTTTGGCATAAACATCCGAATATAGGAATTGTATCGCAAAACAAGCCACATAAATGTGAATCAAGGAGCAACTGACAAGCCGTGACTGTGGCTATATTCTCAGCATAACCTAGAAACCTGCCCCCAGTGTCACTGTGCAAAATGATGAGGTACTGTAGTAACCTCTTCGCCTCGGCCATTGACGTAAAAGTTAATATCTAGTAATGGCCAAAGACAATAACTAATAAGCTGCAGGTAAAGAGATACGTACTGTAACTTTTATCACAGGCCGATTTCCACTATTTTCGATGATCATAAAAATTTCCTCTTCTTCAGAACACAGTGATTTCATCTAATCTCTCTCTCCTATTTTAGCTTTGATAGTGTGTAGCCTTGCTGCGTGGTCTTCCTTCAACATATTATGTGTAAAATAATATTTTTATTACATTGCATTGTAGAGTCGGTCATGGTTAGCGGCTGCTACATAAAGATTGATACGTTCGTTAAGGGAGAGCAAATTTTTCGATGAAACTGAAAAGGTAAAGTTCAGCCCCTGACTCTCTTTTACAATCTTTGCTGAACATCCTCAACTAAATAGTTTTATATCGTTTATTTTTTATGTTCTTTCCATTTAGAAAGGCTAGACTTGAACTTGCATTCATAATACGAGGTCCACGCCGATTCCTGCACACAATTACATATTAAACTACATAAAAGTATCTATAAATTCAGTATGTAGTAAGTTCAGAAACTACAATGGCGGCCGGACCATATATGTCGTTTTTTCTTGTTGTAAGACATCATTCTTATATGTTTGCAGATATTGTATTGTGGTATTTATTGTTTTTTTTTCGTTTCATGGTTGATGAGTGGTACCCTCATATAAAAAAAACTGGGTTGTAGATGATAAAGACCACAAGGAAATAGGAAGGCGCATAGAGTTTAAACAGTTTTTACGAAAATAAACACGACTGTCGATTTACGCAGACGCTTGCATCAGTTCTAGTGTGCTTTGGAGTAAAGAATATAAAAATGCTATTTCATTCAGAATCCCATATTTTGGCTTATAGAAGTCACTCTCTAAATTATTAAAATAACTAAATTCATTATTGCTTTCTTTACTGACGTGGCGTGTAGCTTTAGTTGATCGATTCTATCTTGCATAACCCCTGCTCTCACTGTTATAGACTGTTCCTTTACTTGAAACCCATGAACTTTCTGTTACAAAAAGTTCTTATATTGTTATGTGAGACCTCACTCAGCGTATGGATTAAGGTATTATTTCTTCAACAAAGTCTTTTAATATGCTACCTCATGCGGAGATGCGTGCTGCAGAAGCGGACATACAACTTGCTAAAGTTGAAAATAATCAGCTGGTTGATGACGGTGCAAATAGTGATCAGCAATCTGATAATGAAACTGAGCAGTACGAAATATTGGAAGATCTGTGGGTACATGGTGAAAGACACCTCCCCCCCCCCCCCCCCCCCGATATGGTAAAGTTAAAATTTATTTTAAAAAAATTATGAAGCGGTAATGACAGAAGCAAAGACAGACCGTAAACGTCGGCAAAGACATTAATTATGAATGCGCAGTAAGGCGCAGACAAATGATCAAAAAACAGCATTCACTTTTCTTTCTACATGATTTTGTTTCACTCTCTCGTATGTAGAAAGATGGTTAAGATGTATTGCTCGATGTATGACGTGCTACGAGTGTTTTGTATTATATGTGATCCTGATTGGCCGGCCGAAGTGACCGTGCGGTTCTAGGCCCTGCAGTCTGGAACCGCTGACCGCTACGGTCGCAGGTTCGAATCCTGTCTCGGGCATGGATGTGTGTGATGTCCTTAGGTTAGTTAGGTTTAACTAGCTCTACGTTCTAGGGGACTAATGACCTCAGAAGTTGAGTCCCATAGTGCTCAGAGCCATTTGAACCATTTTTTGATCCTGATTAAGAGAAGGCTTAACAACAGTATTAAGTATTTTTATTGAGGTGAAGTGAAGCCAAATTGGGAATTTTTCCTTCATCTTGAGAGGTACTGGTGTCCTTAGGGTCGGCTGCCTGCATATACAATTGAAATGTAGGAGAGGAAGTCCTTGGTCCTATTTCGTAAGATTAACAAAAGTGTAAGAGCTTTCAGAAGACGACAAATATAGTTAAAATATTTATAGTGATGGACACACACACAAAAAAAGGAAGCGACGCAAGGTAAAGTAAATGAAAAATAGCGCAATTTCGTACACGCGGAACATTTGCTAATAATGGAATTGTACTACCCCTTTATTTTGTCCATTTTAATTATATATAATTTTTAATAATTATAATACAAAGAGAAGACTGCTTCAGATTCTTCTCAGAACGCTACAGTTTCTAAGTCGTTTGCTTTTACTAACACTGCAGAATATAACGCTCATTATGATGGACATTGTGATGGAACTCCAAAAATCTTACAATGAAACTAAAACAATGGTTCAACAAGTTGCTGAGTCGAATGACATCATTGCTAAAAATCAAGAAAAAAGTTTCAGACAGTCAGACTAAACTGCATTCTGCTCAAGAGAACCTTTCCACCACTCACACCAATCTGTATTCCACACTCATGTATATTAAAGCAGCTCCACCTGCAACAAAGATTGTTTCACAGGAAATGTTAAAAGCGCGGATAACGTCTCACAACGAACTGTCTAAAAGAATTTAGAAAATCAGCAGATGAACAGCAACAGTTCATCGCTCAATAAACAGCAGCGTACAGTGTATTTAATGGAAATGTGCAGTTCTTGCCCGAAGACACCTACAGGTGTATTGGTGAAATGTCGAACAACCAAATCCAAGATTTAAAGCAAGAACAGGAAAATTTTACTTGGTATGTTAGCATAAGTTCTAAGATGTCCAAAAATTTATAAAGAAAGAAATAAAAACGTGGCACATGTCGGTAATGCAAGAAATTACTTCACTTAAGCAGGATGAGCATAAAATCAATGATGAATTACAGCCACTTGATTCATTATCGTCTTTTGCGTGCAGCGTGAACAGTGGTCTGAACTGGGAAACAGCACCACAAGTTGGATCGAGCAGATAGACAAAACGTTTCTGTCGCCACCTGTCCGCCTATAATGTAATCCACAGACTCGGTAAGCAACCTTGTAACAACAACGATTCTGTACTATTGTACACATAAGTAATTCTTTTCATTTGATTTTACGATAAACTTGTGTAATTGATGTTCTGATTTCATTTCTTTTATTTCATGCCATTATGTGAAGAAAATTGTAAATAAGTTTCAATGTGAATATTAATGTTTATGTCAAATTTCAAGTAATATTGTAATAGAATTAGAATGTAACAAATGTTGAAACTGTTGTAAGATGTTTAAAATTGTAACTGTGCGTTTGGCCCATACGTAATCAATGTGTTAGGATATGTAGAATGCAAAACCTCTGGTGAATACCCGGTGTGTCAGGGAGCGGTAAAAGGTGGATGGCAGGCGAGCGCAGGAAAATGCGCGCGAGCACTGCATGGCACAACGGGGACAGTAGTAGTTGGAGTTTGGCACTGGTTTGAGCAACACCTTCTGGAGCGAGGAGGCTCTCCTGGAAGACATAGCTTCACTGAGCCTCGGGTATGCCGTTCCAATGCGCACACAGCATGGCAAAATTCCATAGGCACTAAATGGAAAAGTATTGCGACGCTAAGAAGAATTAAAGTGCCGATACGTCAACAGTCATAGCTGTGGTTGTATGTGTGCTCTGTGCCTCGCCATCTTGCCGCCCGCCAACCGCCGCATCAATACTAGCAGGTTGAAACTTTTAGTACTGTATCCGTATGGATCAGAGAGTGAACTGTGTTTGTTTGGTGCAATAATAACCTAAATTTTACCAGAACTTTTCCATCATTTAATTATCCTCACAACTAACCTAGACAGGGTCCTTTCCAAACGTTGTGCAATCCGAGTGTCCCGAAATGAAAATTAAAATTTGTGTTAATAATAATTATTTTCAGAACTAGCTATATTAGAATGGTGTTTAAAGAAATGTTTTGTTAATGAACCAGTAAATGAATAGCGAAGGTCTAACGAAGTCGAAAGATAACTTTAGTATTGATTTAGTAATAAAGTTTATTATTTCGAGACAGATTTAAAGGCATTTAAATGAGCAGTAAATAATATGAAAAGAGTAGTAACTTATATACTGGAAATCTCGTATGAATAATAAATTCAGTAATCAATTATTTTTTTTAAATACAGCGATCATAACAGTTTCAGGGTCTCCCCCTGATTCATTTGAATTCTGAATTGTTCTAAATTGGTTTGACCAGCAGAAGTTAAAGTTAATATAAAAGTCAAATTTTATCAGTGTTTTATCTTTATCAAAATTGACATTTTGTGTGTGGCATAAAAGTACAATTTCTAGGGTAAACTATGCCCGATTTTAATCAGATTAATAGACAGTATAAAGTTTTGTAGTAGACATTATAGTGTAGTGTTATGTATTCATGGTTTTCCAAATCAATACAGAACGTGAAACTATCAGTTCAATAGATTTTCTGGTTCTAAAATTCTGCTATATTATGCAGTGTTACAACTTGTTGTTTTGTATGAATATATACTAACTTGTACAGGGATGAAACTCAATTAATGCCTAATTAGGCTGGTGACCGTATTATTATCACATTGGTACCATCTTCTGGGTTGCTTTTGATCCATCCTGACGTGTAATTGTATTTCAAACTTACTTGACGGATCATTGTTACTACAGAGTGGGTGTAAGTCTGATTTGCCACCATTCAGGTACACGCGGTCGATATCTATGCAAAAATCCTTTCTCATAAAGTGAATCCCGCTCACTTACCATAGCACAGGCTATAACGAGTACTGTGTCACACGAAGGTTACAACCTGCACGAGTAAATTCGTTATTGGAGGAGAACATTCTGTATAGTAGGTAATTTTGCATACTTGTACCTGATAAAAAATCAGATCGCCTTGTTGTTTTTCAGGAGGACTTTTTGTGGCATACTGCCATCATGCTGGAATGAACAACAGTGCATCCGTTTTTCAGCAGATATATCTAGGAGGAGCAGCAGCATGGGTCAAGATGCTGTGGAACAATGCCTTACTTTCTATGAAATCAAATGATCTTTTCTGGCCAAGCGCTGTTCGTGAGACGTCCCAGAAAGGCTATGCAAAGAAGTTCTCAGTCCTGAGATATATAACAAGAAAACTGATAGTCTTAGGAAGTATTTCGAAAAACACTTAAATAAAACGAAAAACTACGATAATGCAACATCTGACAGAGATGTAAGAAAAATATCCAATGCGTAACCTCCCATACATATCAGAGAAGAACTTCTTAATGAGACACATATAGCCTTTTACCTATCACTGAAATATAATTCATGAAGATGCTCATAACACAGTGATTACACACCCACAACATGATAATAATTCTAGTTACAGTATCGGATTGCACAACAGTAACCCATGATGCCATAACAGATCTGAAATCGCCACTTTTGTGAGCAGCATTCTTCCAACACGCAGTCACGCTCATGCTGTAGTAGCCGACACCATGTGCTGCAATCCGTCAACGCTGTTTCAAACCAGCAAGAAATAACTGTCCTCCTAGTTCAGACAATCGTCCATAGTGAAATAAACATAACGGTCATTGACTGTCCAGTTATCAAGGTCATTTAAATGGCAACCGAAATAAGAGTCTACAATGATCAAATGACTGGAATCTAGAATTGCGTCCTGAATCTACAGTCAGATCTGAAAACTAGATGTGAATGGATCTAGCACTGCCAGGCCATTCATATAGGGTTGTAGGGTATGATTGATTCAATAGTCAATTTATAACGTTATGATCACTGTTCAGATATGTCTGAAGCATTGTGTGCCAATACAACAACTGTACAAATAAATCCGAATCTGAAGTACAGTCTCCTGTACATGGAATGGTTCCCAGATTACCTGTAATTGTAATCCTAGATAACCATGCTCAATTAAGTGCCATGTTGGCGGGTTTGACTAAAAGAAGTTGTGAGAATACAAAGGTAACAACTTTACCTTTGAATGAATGTTGTATCTTGGGAGTGATTGGACTCAATCTAAACCAGTGAAGCGGCAGGCCTTATTACGAATTAAAATATAGGAAATTAACTTACAGTACTCACTCCTGGTAGTCGATGTCAGACAACCGAATGATTGGTAGGTAAGTTGACTGGTTGGTTGGACGATTTGGGGGAGGGAACCAAATAGCGAAGTCATGGGTCCCATCAGATTAGGGAAGGACGGGAAAGGACGTCGGCCGCATCCTTTTAAAGGAACAATCCTGGCATTTGCCTGAAGCGATTTATTGAAATCACGGAAAACCTAAATCAAGGTTCCAGTGTGAAAACCATTGTGCCACTTCACTCGGTGTGGTCGGTGAGAATGGACCTATTAAACCAGAGGGTTGCTAGGATCAACCGCCATAAACATAGGTGCCGGCCGGAGTGGCCGTGCGGTTCTAGGCGCTGCAGTCTGGAGCCGAGCGACCGCTACGGTCGCAGGTTCGAATCCTGCCTCGGGCATGGATGTGTGTGATGTCCTTAGGTTAGTTAGGTTTAAGTAGTTCTAAGTTCTAGAGGACTGATGACCACAGATGTTAAGTCCCATAGTGCTCAGAGCCATTTGAACCATTTGAACCATTTGAATCATAAACATAGGTGGAAGCATAAGTGGTCAAAGGCACTTCTACTTAGGGCATAACCACCTATGGCGAGTTAACATACACTCGCAAGTGACAATATCGGCAAGCCCCTGTAAATCAGAAACGTTGAATGAATATGCCAGCTACTATTAAACCCGACCAACAAGCTACAGCAAGGAAGCCGACAAGTTCGCACACTAACGCACAAACAAACCGCCAGCACTACCCTACACTGTGAATCCGATATATATATCATACACTAAACGATGATGAACCGAGAAGCCAACACCGGTACCCGCATCCACAGAGTAACACCGCTCCACACCTTCAAAGGTATCCGCCTGCATGATACCCATTACTAACAAAGCCTATCGTTGCATGACCTGTCGTAGGCAGCTAGAAAACCGCTGCTGCTCTTACAACACCACCCAACTAATACACAGGATTTTTCCCTTGTCTCTTGCCTTGGCACTTTTTTTCAACTTTTGACCCAATCTAACTCCAGATGAGCACGTATTAATGGCTAATCATAACCAGATGTACGCCAACATTGCAGTACCCACATCCTGTGAGGCCTCACTTAGTGAAAACTAACCAACATGCAAAGATGGCAGTAGACCTTTTGTGTTGGCCATCATGCCTGTGTGGGCGTGGAGGGGCTTCAACCTACTAAAAAAAGGATCAACCTCTGTGCTGGTCTCTTACATTTCAGAGTAGGCCGACACAACATCATCGCCAAATTGATTCTCACTGATGTGGACCATAGGCGCTTTAGCTATACAGGAATAATAGAATATCTTGGTGACCTCATTGATAATTAACTGTCTAATGCATCTCAGCCACTGGCTGCCTGCCAAGCCCTTGTACTAAAGGCTAATGAATCTGACTATCTGAAAGACATTCAGGGGTGTGAGTTAATAGATGCATTGGAAGAATTTGAAGTGATATCTGAAGCAAGACCTAGAGTGATACGTGGATATGAGTGTAAGCTGGACATCTGTCCTTAAAGATCTTGTTGCCATGCTTCCCATATCATCCCCTAGGCCTAGCAGTCAGGTATTGCTAAGGAGATCAGGAAGATGCTACCTTGGGAAATTTTGGATAGCTCATTCTAGTCGAGTATTAACATTTTAAAGCTAACAATAATGTTAAACTTGTTCTAAATGACAGAGGAGTAAATGAAATAGCTTTTTCTATATTAACTCGGCCAGAAAATATCGAAGAAATGATTCGGAGTTTTTATGGTGTAAAATTCTTTATTAGCACTGACCTTGTGATCGTTATACTGGTAGATTTCCTTGGAAAAGGAATCAAACGAATACTCTGCTTTCATATTTGCTGGTCGCAGTTATAAATTCAAGGTGCCGCCATTTGATTTACATGCTACTTCTGGTGTTTTAATAGCCACTTCGGTCACTGTCTTCAGTACTGACTTGCCAGACCAAGTCACAATTTTTGTAGATGGATTGCTTATCGCTACACCCACATGCCAAGACTATCACGTTATTACATAAAATTCTACTGTGATTCAAGGACTCTGAAATTACTGCCGACCTTCAGAAGTAAAAACCTGCTACACAAATTATCAATTATCTGGGACATATTATTTCACGAGAGGGGATACAATCTGACTGAATCAAATTGAGTGCTGTTAAGAACTTACCTTTTCCCAAGTCAGAGAAACAGTTAAAGTCAAAAAATGGCTCTGAGCACTATTGGACTTACCTTCTCAGGTCATCAGTCCCCTAGAACTTAGAACTACTTAAACCTAACTAACCTAAGGACATCACACATATCCAT
Source organism: Schistocerca piceifrons (assembly GCF_021461385.2). Lineage (NCBI taxonomy): Eukaryota > Metazoa > Arthropoda > Insecta > Orthoptera > Acrididae > Schistocerca > Schistocerca piceifrons. The sequence continues at coordinate 122,991,715 of NC_060141.1, read as the reverse complement.
GCCCGAGGCAGGATTCGAACCTGCGACCGTAGCGGTCGAGCGGTTCCAGACTGTAGCCCATAGAACCATTCGGCCACTACGGCCGGCCAGTTAAAGTCATTTCTCAGTCTTGTATCCTTTTACGGGCGTTTTGCCAGATCAACCACTCAACAATGTAATGCCGTCGAGTTTGCTCAAGAAACTCAACAATGTATTGCTGTCGAGTTTGCTCAAGAAACATGCACACTGGTACTGGTTGAATGAGTGTCATTTCGGACTTCATCTGTATAAAGTAAGCTTCATGTTGTGGAAACACTCCTAGGCATCCTGATAATAATGAAATCATATGTTTGGCAACAGATGCATTAAATATTTGTCTAGACGCCCGTTTGTTTCAGATTCGCAACATCAAGGCAAACCGGTGATATATACCACACGCTTTGCCAGCCACTTACTGACCAGCTGTGAGTGGTAATATTCCACCACTGACTTAGAAACATTTGCGATTCTGCGGGCCTTTAAGAGGTTCCACTGTTACCTGAGTTGACATCATAGAAAGGCACACAGTGAATACCAAGCCTTAAGTTTGCAATTAAAATGTAAACTGCTGCAAGTAAATTCATCGCACTGGTGGTTAGTCTTACAAGAATACAACTTCGAAACCATTCACATTCCAAAAAAATTCCATGTAGCAGCTGATGCAATTTCGCATATGCCTGATAATCTTGATGAGATGCCCTTGTGTAGTGATAATGAAAGTGACATCAAAAGATACCTTATGAAAGATGACATTAACTGGCGTTATTTCCTCAACATGGGCGAGATCATTGGAGATACGCTAAATGCCGATATATGTTGGCAAGGAATAAAAGAAAAGTTGCTACGTAATCCACCTAAGTCCTTAAATATGTACTATCAAAAGCACAATTGTGTATTATTCTTCCAGCATCATCTTTAATCAGATACACGGTGTGTTTGCATTCTAGCTGCAGCTGAACAACATCTCATGTGGTATACACACCACACTTATGGACATTTTGCTCCAATAAAATTTGCAAAGAAACTTTGAGAGTTTTGTTATGAACGTGTGGACGAAAGCACAAAGACTTTCGCAAACATGCCTCATGTGTTGGAAGGACAAGTGAATGTAAGCATGAAAAGAGAATTACACCCAGTTGTACTGACGAAGCATCTACAGACCGTATCGTTGATGTTCATGGTCTTTGCCAAAAAGTAGAACACGCATAAATTACTTAGTACTTCTTTATGATGTATTTTCCAAGTTTCTGAAGATGCACAGTACTCTACAGTCACAACAGAGACCATTCCCAAACGTGTATTGTACGACTTTATACTTCAATTTGGAAAGCATGAACATAGTCTATCAGACAATAGAAGCATATTTACAAGCCATAAATGGAAAAATTCTTGCAAGAACAAGCTATTTCAAAATACCGCCCAGAAAACAATCCTCTGTGAATTCAATAGTTTCAGTGAGAGTTTTTGTTACAAAAGGCGCAGTTTGTGGTGTTTATATCTGCCCCATTTTGTGGAAGTTATGGATAGCTGACGTCAAAAGTTGTGAGGAGTACCGATATATTCGATGGTATAGTGTATCGATATTGTATTCCTTACGTATAGTTAGCTTCTGGAATCTTCGAAGCTTACTATGCCTTTTCCATTGGAGGAGAACTGTCTTGCTGGATAACGACAACAATGTCTCAGCAGCAAGTGTCACGCATTGTCTTGGTGTGTGAAGCAGAGGCATTTTCGGGCTCTGACAAGCACTGGACATGCACAGCTGCATCACAGATAAATAGTGTGAAGAATTTTGAAGGAAGATAGTTATTAGAGGAAGAAGTTACAGCAATTCATATGAGAAAAACGTTTTAATAATTCAGTTATTTGCCAGGAAGGCGTGCGGGATTAGTTATGAGATTTATTACTGAAACAATATTATCTTTGTGAGTCAATAATTTTTGTGGAGAAATATCTTGTCTGTATACCGTGAATGAAAAGGCGTATATGATCAGCGATTACCTCTTTAGTTAGTGTGTAAACACAGGACACCAATGATTGTTTAAGTGTGAATGTGAAACGAACATAATTGTTGACATGATACTGGATGGGCTTAGAACATTCTTAGGGGAGTGTATTATTCAGTGAAGAGACAATAAAATAAAGTAATTTGGTTGGTACTATTATTATTTCAAAGTGACATTTCGCATTTTTCAACTGAATAACTTCATTATTTCAGAGGTATAAGAGACACATGTTCTTATTAGGCATATGGTTAGGTTTATTTCCTAACAAAGAATGGGCTCTAGGTAAATCTCCCATACTCAAGTCTCATAACCGCAACAATTAACATGACATAAACAGAAAAGACATTAATGTACCTTTCCATCTTGCGACCGTAACAGGATGGCAGCTCTTTAGTGAAGAGAAGTAATTCGAAATGCAATAATGAAAAGAAAAAAATAGTGTACAATGAAGCTACATGTCTACATGTGGAGAGAGCAATAATAGTATGCCATCACGGACAGAACATGTGTGAAACAGATATCTACAGCTTCTTTCATTGCACTCCACCCGAATGGGCCATGAAGGCCCAACGATACCGACCGGCCGCCGCTGGATGGTTACCCATCCAAGTGCTAGCTGAGCCTGACAGCGCTTAACTTCGGTGATCTGACGGGAACCGGTGTTACCACTGCGGCAAGGCTGTTGGCACAGCAACCAGCGGTTATAGTAATTAATGTAAGTATTCTAATAAAGCCAGTTGTACATAGCTTGAAGCTGATAATGTAGGTGAAACTACTGGATTATTTGGCATGTGAAGAGTATGATGTGGAGGAAGTTAGCTAGGCTTGTGTTTTGCACTTTTGATTTTCAAGCTTAAAAATGACCTTATAAAAGGAGCAAATCCAAGCCAATATTTTTGTGCGAAACCAGCTGGACGCAGAGGGAGAATGCGATATTGCAGGACTGAAAGAGTTCGGTTTTGAGGACGTGGCTAAGAAATAATCTGTCAACTTGGAACTAACCGTGGAATTAAGAGCAAGTAAATACCCAACACCACTGACATAAAAGCTGGAAGAACTAGAGAGAAACTCCCATAGGAGTAAAAGTGTACATCAGTCACCTCCAAGCATCAGTTAGTGGCATATGACAGCACTACTCAATACGATAAGGCAAGGTCAAGCGAAAGCTGCAAAAGGAACAATGAAGAATTTAAAGAAGGAAATAAAAAAAATTAGAAGGAAGTCAAAAAGAAAGCCAAGGGAAAATTTAAAATGAATAGAAGGAAGTCAAAAAGAAACTGCTAAGAAAATAAAAGAAATGGCGGACGAATTAATGGGAAAAATTAAATCGTCATTTAAGGAGGCTATAAAGGAAATGGTAAAGGTGTTTGAAGAGAAACAAGACGAGAAATGCACAGATGTATTGACGAAAAACGAAATATACCAATTCTTGTAGAAAGTCGATTACCTGTGGAGTCACATTTAGAAGAAACATAACCAATACTGAAATTTCCTGGCAGATTAAAACTGTGTGCCCGACCGAGACTCGAGTCTCGGTCAGGCACACAGTTTTAATCTGCCAGGAAGTTTCATATCAGCGCACACTCCGCTGCAGAGTGAATATCTCATTCTGATAACCAATACTCTTCATATATTTTCTTTTAATAATTGCATTCATCTTTTAATGTATCACAATTGATTTCTATGCTATACTGATTATATTTATATGTTTTGAGGATGCCATTATGGCTGTATCACTTTAGGATGTGGTGTCAAAAAGGTACGTTACACCATATTTTATCTGTACATTTCCCTGGTGTATGACAATATATTGTGATACGTATTGCTGTTTTATGTTAAAAGACACACTGCTCATTATATGTATGTACAGGGTGTTTCAAAAATGACCGGTATATTTGAAACGGCAATACAAACTAAACGAGCAGCGATAGAAATACACCGTTTGTTGCAATATGCTTGGGACAACAGTACATTTTCAGGCAGGTAAACTTTCGAAATTACAGTAGTTACAATTGTCAACAACAGATGGCGCTGCGGTCTGGGAAATTCTATAGTACGATATTTTCCACATATCCACCATGTGTAGCAATAATATGGCGTAGTCTCTGAATGAAATTACCCGAAACCTTTGACAACGTGTCTGGCGGAATGGCTTCACATGCAGATGAGATGTACTGCTTCAGCTGTTCAATTGTTCTGGATTCTGGCGGTACACCTGGTCTTTCACGTGTCCCCACAGAAAGAAGTCACAGGGGTTCATGTCTGGCGAATAGGGAGGCCAATCCACGCCGCCTCCTGTATGTTTCGGATAGCCCAAAGCAATCACACGATCATCGAAATATTCATTCAGGAAATTAAAGACGTCGGCCGTGCGATGTGGCCGGGCACCATCTTGCATAAACCACGAGGTGTTCGCAGTGTCGCCTAAGGCAGTTTGTACCGCCACAAATTCACGAAGAATGTCCAGATAGCGAGATGCAGTAATCGTTTCGGATCTGAAAAATGAGCCAATGATTCCTTTGGAAGAAATGGCGGCCCAGACCAGTACTTTTTGAGGATGCAGGGACGATGGGACTGCAACATGGGGCTTTTCGGTTCCCCATATGCGCCAGTTCTGTTTATTGACGAAGCCGTCCAGGTAAAAATAAGCTTCGTCAGTAAACCAAATGCTGCCCACATGCATATCGCCGTCATCAATCCTGTGCACTATATCGTTAGCGAATGTCTCTCGTGCAGCAACGGTAGCGGCGCTGAGGGGTTGCCGCGTTTGAATTTTGTATGGATAGAGGTGTAAACTCTGGCGCATGAGACGATACGTGGACGTTGGCGTCATTTGGACCGCAGCTGCAACACGGCGAACGGAAACCCAAGGTCGCTGTTGGATCACCTGCTGCACTAGCTGCGCGTTGCCCTCTGTGGTTGCCGTATGCACACGCTTCCAGTAGAAAGACGACGTACAGAATGGCGCACCCACAGACTGCGTTGTCTTCTATATGTTTCACATCACTTGCAGCGCCATCTGTTGTTGAAAATTGTAACTACTGTAATTTCGAAAGTTTGTCCTCCTGAAAATGTACTGTTGTCCCAAGCATATTGCAACAAACGGTGTATTTCTATCGCTGCTCGTTTAGTTTTTATTGCCTTTTCAAATATACCGGTCATTTTTGAAACACCCTGTATTTATATATTTTAGATCTGAAGGTGGTCATTACAGACTGAAACCGGTCATCGTCTAAAGAATTCATTTGTGATCAGAGACTGGAATAAAAAGTAGTTTATTAATCAATGACTTGTTAATTGGGATACCTAGTTCTGACCTGATCATGTCACGCAGAATGCCAGTTAATGCGATCATAGATGACGTAATGACTAGTAAATGCACTTGTTAAGATATTTGGTACAGATGCAAATTTATATACAATGGATGACATACTTCAGAGCAGAATATACAGACAGAGGATGTGAAGATTATTGTTGCTGAAGAGATGAAGCAGATTATTACAAAATGAAAACATAGCTGAGAAGAAAAATGGCAGACTTCGTTAGACTGTGAGAAGACACTTGAAGATATTTTGTTTGGTAAGCAACAAGAAGAACGTTTGTCCTATGAAGAGCTAGTGAAGATGTTTTTTTATGAATAAAGATCTAAAAGGACGAAAGAGGAGAGTTTAAATTTTATTTGTAACGATCCATACTACCAGAGATATGACGAAATATGTGCAGATAAATCACTACTTTGAAGTACAGTATAAGGAAATGAACATTGTACACAGGTTTATGTGCTTATGGAAATGTTTGAAGAACATAAAACTCATACATCAACATCAGAAGGTATTTTCAGTAATACTGAACTAGAATATAATGTTTTGCGTTGTTTATGAAGTGACGATTTGCTAGTGATACTGTTTTTCTGTGCAACTTATGCGGGTAACCTCCATAGTTTTATAAGAAGATATGTCAACAATAGTAAAACGTGATCCTTTTCGTAGGAAACGTTAATGACTGGGGTGTGCTTCATGCTGTGGAGATTTAAATGGACTATATTGAATATCTTTTTGGCGCTATTTTCAAGGATGTCTGTAAAAGGAATTCTGATATTTTTGTTGTTATTTAACATAGTTATATGACAACTTTCATTTTTGTTTATTTTTATTGCCTGCTTATCACATATATAAACAAAAAATGTAAAGATTGTAATTTTTATATACACACAAGAAAGTGTGAAATGTATATGATATTTCTGTTATAGTAACTCAAAAGGATACCATTGCTGGGTTGTCCATTGCTGAGTTGTTCATCAGTTATTTCTTTCCGTGAGGATTTAGTTGCTGCATCAAAATTTCTGTGGATTTCTATTTTCGTTATCTTTGGGTTTTAAAAAATACTTTTTTCTCACATTTAAGAAAATCTACTGAGGGATGTAAGGGATAGTGCTATCTTCGATTATGTAAGTATTGGTATTGTAATCCTTACTTATCGCTGGCTTCTGGAACTTTCGAAGCTGAGGAAATTTTTTTCATGGAGGATGCATTGTTTTGCTGCATAATGGTAACAATACCTCAGTGCTAGTGGTCACATGTCTTCTTGGTGTGTGAAGTATTGTCGTTGTTGGGCTCCCACATGGAGAGGCTGTGCGCAGCCATGTCGCTGATAAATAGCATGCAGAATTTGGCAGACAGACAAGTAATAGTTACAAGTGTTACGTCATTTCTTAGAAGGCTTATGGATGCTGTAGTATCATGCTTGTGAATCAACAATTTTCATGAAGTAACATACTAACAGAAAAACATAAATGAAAATGCTGTTTTGATTAGTGGTTACCTATTTCGTTAGTATGGAAACGCAATATAGGAATGGCTCCTTTGTGAGTTAGAAACAAACATAACTGTTAATGTGATACTGTATGAGCTAAGGCATTGTTAGGGAAATGTCTTAAATGCTAAAGGGACTATACAGAAAAGTAATTTCATTTGTACTGTTATTATCTGAAAGTGATTTTATCCGTTTTCAACTGAATAACTTAAGTATTTGAGAAGTATAAGAGACATGTGCTCGTATTAGGCACATGGCCAGGTTTATTTCGTAAAAAAGTGTGTTCACTGTGTAAGGCTACCACATTCGAGTCCGATAGTCCCATAGCCGCAAAAATAAAACTAAAGTACACACAAAAGACATTAATGGAACTTTAAAGCATCTACAAATATTACACCACACGAATTTATGCTTGGAGTACGAGAAAACAAGGAATGGACTAAACCCATACCAAAGATATCTACTAGAACAGTCTACTGCAAGTTTGGCAAACTGTAATTATGCTTTCTGACAAATTACAACAATATTGGTGGTATTTTAATCGTAAAGCGTCTTTGACATGCACCTCATGAGTAGGTAACCACGTTTTAATACACAGTTTCCCCCAAAACTACTTTAATAAGTAATAGGAAAGGCAAATGGAAATAGATTAGTACTGGACCATTTGTAAAAGCCAGGATACCAAGTCTTGTTGGACTATCGACACCCAGGTAGAAATATGGGTCTATAGTCTCATCAGAATGAGAAGATACTTCACGATTGAAAAATAAGCAGTGTGATGCAATTCTATACCTCATTTCTATGCAATAATAAGTACATGTATGTATTAGGATTAATGTATGTGTGCACATTTTATTTATGCTGGGGCATGGTTGTTTTCACCCTCTCTTTTTGTTTATATGTGTACAAGGCTACTTCCATGTTGAGAATGTGCATTTTTACACCCTTCTAGATGTGGTATTCATTTATGCTAGTTTGAACCAAACACACTACATTTAGTATCTATTCCTTATGATACAATTTTTCGTAACTACACCATAAATGTATTAATTTCTTTAGTATATGTGTTAGTTATTAAGTCACAATGTAGCAGAAAATCTGTTTAATCGCTGTCACGTTTCTCAGTAGACATGATTTAAATTCGTGTCTTGCTAGAAATTTCATGATTAATTTTTTCTTAACAGTCGTAATAGACTGCATTACCTCACTCATCTTCTGGCTCGACTAGAGGGCCTTCAGCACTCGTAAAGACTCAGTTCTTTCTTTACTGCTGAAATCTTGCAACTATGCATTAGCCATCCTGTCTTGGAGTGGCAATCAGATACTTTTATTTTCTCTCTTTAGTTGCACCTGTAAATACATGGAGAGTATTGTAACTTTAGCGGGTTCTTCAGCGTGATATAATTGACGAAGCGAATACCATTCCTTTTTAAATCATGAATGGGATGATTATTTAAATATGTGACGCAGATTTAGGTGTTATACATGTAGACCGAGATATACTGTGTTCAGTCGTCAGTTAAGGTAATCTCACTTAATTTCTTGAGTTGTTAGTCCATTTAGCTAACTTTAAACACTTTAATTAAAATATACGACTAATATCTTTTTTACTTTTTCGAAAATGTGCGGTCGTCACGTTAACAATTAATTGGCGTTAATTAGATATTTGAGATTTGGGGAAAATTACGGTCGCCAGTCCTATGGACTACTACTATAATAACTGAAAAAGAAAGGTTATTGCACATATAATTAGCACTAAAAGCGTGGCAACTGAAGGTTGACACGTGTTGTGTGAAAACTGAAAGTTTGTCAGAAGTGATAAATTTCGCTACACTCTGACTTAATTTAGCAAAAGAATTAATAAAACCGGAAAATTGAAAGTTAATTTAGTGAATGAAATTAATAGTGAACTTTGTTTCTGAAGCACTACGAAACTCAATAAAATAAGGTTAGTCTTGGGCTACCTCAACAATCATTTCAAAAGCTTCTTGAATCTACGCAATTTAGAAATAAGAGATTCAACTTTGAACTTGAATTAAATGATTCTGAACAATTAACAATAGTAAAATTTAGTACGTACCAAGCTGAGCTGCAGTCACAGGTAAGCTAAAATATGGTAACAAAACTCGCACTCTTAATTTGTGCTTGTGTGATCTAAATATTGTAGCCAGCTATGAATACTTTAACTGAACTTTGAAATTAAAGCAGTGAAATCGAATGATATTACTTTAATGCTGGCGTTTGAATTTCAACGACACTCGGGTTCATTCCGGAAAAGGAAGGGACCCTGCTTGGTAATGAAATTGGGACAATGAGCAACAAAGGTTCATGCTACGTTGCTGTAATTTAGTGAGAAAAATTTAACAGTTTGAAAAGCTGAGGTCTGCCATACAGTTCTAAAACTTTACGTGCTACCAGTCTTCCTTGTTGGTTGATTGAAGGTCTGAAGTCGTCGATCGAGGAGGTGGCGACAGTCACTCATTGTTGGCCGTTACTGTTGTAGAAGCTGGATGTTGGCGCGCCTTCTTCTCGACACGGTCTCCAGCCGAAACGGGCTCTTGATGTGCGCCAGCTAATGCTTCCCGTCCACGACACCATGTCAGAAACTATCATAGCAAGTCGATCGCAATTACATGCTGCCAAACCCCGAAAGCGCGGCAACTCGCGGGAGCGTCACACAACACACTTGCTCCACCACACTACTCCAGCCAGACTCTCCTCTGCCCGCGCTCCACTCGACAGAGTTAACACTACCAAAGATCCTAAACACTTTGCTTCTCCACACGACCTATCGATGTAGTCGTTCGATAGCATAGTTTTCCCTAGGCCAGACCCAGGGTAAAAATACAAATATATTTACAAAACAAACCAATTATACATCGACATAAATGCATATATATATATATATATATATATATATATATATACAAATAGTAAAACAATTACAATATATACAGACACAGAAATGTCATATCTTCAGGTAACAAAATAAAGAAAAAAATTTATAGTACTATAGATGTAAATAGAAAGATATGCATTTCCGGCGTTACACAGTGTCAAAAACCTTCTAGAAATCCATAAATACGGAATCAGTTTGAAATACCTTGTCAGTAGTACTCAACACGTCATTCGAGTAAAGAGCTAGTTGAGTTTCACAAAAACGATGTTTGTCAATAGACCGTTTTCTTCGAGATGACTCATAATGTTCAAAAATAACATATGTTCCAAGCTCCTGCTGCCTATTGACGTTAATGATATGGGCCTGTTATTTAGTGGATTACTCCTACTACCTTTCTCAAATATTGGTGTGGCCTGTGCAACTTTCCAGTCTTTGGGTACCGATCTTTCGTCGAGCAAACGGTTTTATATGTTTGTTAAGCATGGAGCTATTGTATCAACATACTCTGAAAGGAAGCTAATTGGTATACAGTCTGGACCAGAAGACTTGCTTTTATTAAATAATTTAAATTGCTTCACTGCTAAGAGGGGAAAAAAATGGCTCTGAGCACTATGGGACTTAACATCTGTGGTCATCAGTCCCCTAGAACTTAGAACTACTTAAACCTAACTAACCTAAGGACATCACAAACATCCATGCCCGAGGCAGGATTCGAACCTGCGACCGTAGCAGTCGTGCGGTTCCGGACTGAGCGCCTAGAGCCGCTAGACCACCGCGGCCGGCTGCTAACAGGATATCTACTTCTACGTTACTCGTGTTGGCCGCTGTTCTTGGTTCGAATTCTGGATTATTTACTTCGTCTTCATTTGTGAAGGCATTTAAGAAGGCTGTGTTTAGTAACTTTGCTTTCGCAGCACTGTCTTCGATAGTATCTCTACTGCTATCGCACGGAGAAGATATTGATTGTGTCTTGCCGCTAGCATAATTCACATACGACCAGAATCTCTTTGGAGTTTCTGTCAGGTTTCGAGACAAAGTCTTGTTGTGGAATTCATTACAAGCATCTCGCATTGAAGTCCACGCTAAACTTCGAGCTTCTGTAAAAGATCGCCAATCTTGGAGATTTTACGTCTGTTTAAATTTGGCTTGTTTTTTTCATCGTCTCTGCAACAGTTTTCTGATCCGTTTTGTGTACCAAGGAGGATCAGCTCCGTCGTTTGTTAATTATTTGGTATAAATCTCTCAATTGTTGCCGGAACTATTTCTCTGAATTCAAGCCATCATCATCATTCGTGACAGTGGCTAGATTGGACTGCGAAAGGAATTGGAATGTGTAAAAATTGTGACTTTGTCTGGGCGCTGATGACAACGCAGTTGAGCACCCCACAGACCAAACATCATCATCATCATCATGGTCTACACTTACATTGTTAATTTGGAAGGAGTGGAGATTGTCTCTAAGGAAGGTGTTAAGCATATTTTCGTTTATTTTTGGAGGATTTGGGAGTTACAATATTCAGTCTCGCTACGACAACCCTGTGTTCACTAATCCCTGTATCCGTTTTGACGCTCGTTATTAACTCAGGATTATTTTTTGCTAAGAGGTCAAGTGTGTTTTCACAACTGTTTACCATTCGCGTGGGCTCGTAAACTAACTGCTCGAAATAATTTTCAGGGAATGCGTTTAGCTTAGTTTCGGATGATGTTTTATCCACGCCTCCGGAATTAAACATGTATTTTCGCCAACAAATCGAGGGTAAATTAAAGCCAGCACAACTATAAATGTACGAGTTGGGTATGTGTTTGAAATCAAACTCAAATTTTCTTTGAACCTTTCAGCAATTGTATCATCTGAACTGAGAGATCGGTAAAAGGATCAAATTATTATTTTATCCCGGTTGTCAAGAATGGCCTCTTCCCATACTAACTCACAAGAACTATCTACTTCAATTTCGCGACAAGATGAACTCCTTCTAACAGCAACAAACATGTCACCGCCAAGTGTGTGTAGCCTATCCTTTAGGAACACGGTTTGGTTCTCGGCAAAAATATCGGCTGAACTTATCTCCGGCTTTAGCCAGTTTGCAGTGCCTATAACGAGTTGAGCATCAGTGCTTTCTATTAACGCTTGGAGCTCTGGTACTTTCCCAACACAACTACGTCAATTTACAACTGTTTTACAGATGGTTCCTGTATCTACTTTCTTCTTATGTTTGGCCTGCACCCTTTGTGACTGAACCCCTTTTTGAGTTTTCCCAAGACCCTCTAACCTACAAAACCGCCCAATCCACGCCACACAGCGCCTGCTACCCTTGTAGCCGCCTCCTGCGTGTAGTGGACTCCTGATCTATTCAGCAGAACCCGAAACCCAACCACCCTCTGGCGCAAGTTGAGGAATCTGCAGCCTACACAGTCGCAGAACCGTCTGAGCCTCTGATTCAGACCCTCCACTCGGCTCTGTACCAGAGGTCCGCCATTGGTCCTGTCGACTATGTTGCAAATGGTCAGCTCTTCTTTCATCTCGCAAGCAAGACTGGCAGCCTTTACCACGTTTGTTAGCGCTAGAAACAAGAGACAATCTCTTCTGATCCAAAGTGACACACATCATTGGTACCGACGTGAGCCACCACCTGCAGTTGGCTGCACGATGTGCTCTTCATGGCATCCGGAAGGACCCATTCCATGTCTGAAATGACTCCACCCACTATGCAAACGGCGTGCACATTGGCTTTTCCCCTTCTTGGCAGCCAATTCCCTAATGGGCCCCATAAAGTGCCTAATTCTGGAGCTCCCCACTATCAATAACTCCCCCTCCCCCCTCCCCCTCTGTGACTGCCCAAATCTTGCAGGCTGAGAAGTTTCCTCTGAAACAGGACAGGCAATGGCATCTGGCTGAGCGACAATGTCAGCGACAGACAGCACCTGGAATCTCATTGTCAGACTAACTGGGGAGGCCTTATGTGTGAGCTCTGGAAAGTCTTTCGCCGCCTGCTACGGCCCAGCGTGATCTCCCACTCGACCACAGGTGAGGGGTAAACCTCAGTGGTAGTAGTAACTGATTTGACCACTGGTAAGGGCCGATCGGAGGACTTGGACGTACTGGACTTCTGCTCGATCCCCCAGACCAGCCCACAACAGTGGTGCCTATTCACTGCAGCTTCAAGCTGTGTAACCAAAGCCATCACAGCCCTTAGCTGAGAGCGAAGTGTCACCAAATCGGGTCGCATCCGCACACAACAATTACAGTCCCTATCCATACTAAATACCGTGGAAAACTAAGCTACCAAGACAAACGCACTATCGGCACTTGCTGCAGAACTCTTTTGTAGACGCTGACTAAAATGCAGGAACTGTGTCTAATAAATGATATTAATATGCAGAGATTCGAAAACGTAACTACTGAAGCACTCAGGTGAAACTAAATAACTCGCCCTTGCTTAGGAACTTGTAATATGTCACAAAATCGGTTTACTTTCCGGCACAAACAAAAACTCGAGAACTGTGGCTATTAGATAGCAAACACTGCATACTGCAAACTAAAGCACGTGAGCACATTGTTGTCTGGGAGCTGTATATCAAACGAACTGTCAGACACTCCTCACTGTAGGTCTCAGGAATTGTCCTTAATGAATTTTGTCGATGCCGTGAGAGGGCTCTGGAACATGTAAGCATTACGATATGAGCGCCTGAATGGGTGTTATCTGAACTATTTGGTGTATTGGTGATTCTGCCACTATGACTTGGGGATGGCGACCATCATGTAACATCTCCTATGGATTTCACACTGCTGTCAGTGGATGTATCCACTGTTTCTACGCTCTCTTCGATTTTCTGCTGATGATAAATGGGCGTTTCTGTCGTCGTGGGAGGCACCTGCATGGCAACTATACCTACATGAGTCACTTATGTGCTCCGTGGGGGAATCTGAAATATTGTGAACAGGTATCTGCATGAAGTGAATAATGATACCGTCTCATAACAACATGTGCACAACGATTGGAAGACGTTGTACTCAGCTTCCACTTGTGTGAATTATAGTGATTAAATTGTAGACTTAATTTAATGAACTTTAAGGTTCACAATTTAATATCATAGAGACGTGACTGTATTGGGTTGAATTCTATTAACTCTTCCGCGCATTTTGTTCCTCTCGATACCTCTGCCCACACCAGGCGATAAATTATAAAATCTTTTCGTGTTCATTTTCCGAAGTCCACCTGGTTTTGGCTTCTTCACTCACTCTCAGTCTGCTGCATGTTGATTCCGTCCTTGAAACCAAATATCCAACTGGCTTGCCAATCCATCCTGTGATCTACCATGTAACATAACCACTAATGATAACCACTAATGCAGGATGGAAGAGCATTTGCTCGAAGTTTAAGTGGATTTTCTTCGAGGCCTTGGAAGAATGCCGAGATGTGCCTAACCCACTCTTAATCTGAAAGACAAATCATTCTAGAGCGCATTGATTGGATGGAAATACAGGTGGATGAACCCTAATTAGCATAACTGTTCGCTAAGCAAACTGTTGGCATCCACTGTGTAAAGCTCAAACCATCTCAGAACTAATAACTCTTTGAACGTTGTATTAAACTCCTGAAAGAGTTCTGTGGTGGGTGTACTTATTGTAAACATTTATTCTGATGCTATGGCCAATAGGGAGTTTTATAAACCTTTGTCATAGATACCAACCTATTGAACTACAAGACTAGTTACTTTTGGTGATTTAGTGACAAATTTACTGTTTAGAGGACTCATAAACTTAATTATATAGTTTTGTTGTTGTGATATGACTGTGTGAAGCACCTGTCCATGTAACTGATGAACAGTGAAGTTTGTGCAACGATTTGTTGAGTAAATTTTTTAATGTTTCTGTGAAAAAAATGAGGTAGTGTAGTATCCTTTTTGACTCAAACATTAATATGGACAGGGTATGTCTAATAATGTCCAAAACCAACAGTTAATACGGCACTAACAAAGAGATACAAGCTCTGCCTTTTATCGCTGCCTCATTTCAACTAATTTCGACGCTCAGTTAATTTTCCTCTTGACAGTTTACAGCGAATTCGTGTAATCTGTCTCTCCTGTTTTAGCCATGGTACAGACTTGCATGCATGGTTGTCCTTGGATATATGAGTTAAATGTGTGGCAGCTTGTATACAAAGAATGACATGTTCAGTAAGGGAGAATAAATATCTGTATTAACAAATGAAAAGCTGTAATTCAACATTTATTTTTGTATTGTTTATGTTACAGTTAATAAGAGCTACAATTTGAACCTGCCATCTTGATATGAGATCTGTGCTGATTCTGGGCACATGACAAAATATCTAATTACATAAAAGTATCTACAATTTCAGTAGGTAATAATATAAGTTACTACAGTAACCAGCAAACAAAGAGAGATGACTTCCGAGGTGGGTGGAGAACTTGTAGCTATAATACTGACTCGCCTCCATAGCAGCTCCCACAAACACCACCACTGTCTTGGCGGACGTGCAGGTCTGTAAGAAGCCACTTGGTGACACAGGGATGGTGGACATAAGTCATCCACACACGAGATCAGTTTGTCAGCACACCTTTTGCACCTGCTGGACACCTACAACTGTCAGTACATTAGGCATTTTTATCTCGATGTAGGAGGTGTTTTATACTACTCCATGAACTGGGTATTGGTATGCAGTTATATGATTGGCATTAGTTATTTTAATGTTTGATACCACTACCTCAACTTAATTAATTAAAGTGATTGACTAATGTGAAACAAGAATGCTCAAGTTCTAGATCGTAAATTTATAAAAGAATATGAAATTTAACATTTCCGCTGTAGAGCCTCTGTGTGTTTTCCTGGTGATCTCACTGTTGAGAGATACAATTACACGAATACCAGGACTATATGTTCCAATGAAACACTCTGATGTTTCAGAAATATCCTAAAACGTCAGCAATATCTACATTGTCGGTAAAGCATTAAGTAACACAAAGGTAACCATCGTATTCTACAGCAAGTAGTGTTTCTAGCTTGGTGCCCTTTTCCCGCCACTGTTAACTATTAGAAGCAGTAAAAATAAATTAGCATCATGTACACCAATGTTCCCTGGTAACCATGTAACTAGATAATACCAAACAAAAGTGACAAGTTTGAAATGGTTGCAGTTCTGAATTTTGAAGTAACCTGTAGCAGAGGGCAGTATTACATCAGAGTAAGAATTCAGGAATGTAAAGTAGAGCTGGTTAACGTGTAATGCAGTACTTCCTAACCAGGGGCAATTCCTCCTTGATGGGTAAAAAGTAATGCTTTGAGGGGTACAAAACAAAAGGGTTCAGTGATGTTTCGATCAAGAGACAACATTATTTTTACATCATTACCATTCTCAGTATTTCGTAAGACTGTAATACTGACAGTGTATGTTACGAATAATTATATTTCCGTATCAAGCACATAGTCCACCCACTGCACGCTTACTCTGCACATTGTACCATGCAGCTATGCCAGTAAAATTGTGTCACATCACATATGCTGAAATACCTCATGAAAGTGTCTCCTCCAATGTTTAGGAAGTACCCATAATTGACTACATATTTCTCCATATAACAATAAACTAACTAATTAACTGCACAGCATAATAGTAACAGTGTCAGGGCTGTTATCCTCTTGTTGGACCTACTTTGTATTATTATAATAATAATAATGATAATAACAATAATAATAATTATTATTATTATTAGTAGTAGTAGTAGTAGTAGTAGTAGTAGTAGTAATTGCAGTGATAACACACAAAGAATTCGCAGCCGGAAGTCTTTAAAGTTCTGACTTTTGAGAAGTAAGGAGTACAGCAATCAAGTGATTTACTTACAGTAACCCTAAGTACACTAAAGAGATTTTAGTTTAGTTCCTTTTACATGAGGGTGCAGGGTGTGGTTGAAACAAATGGCGTTAGGGAGAGAATAGCGCAGAGGAAGCATGTTTTGTTACAATTGTCTATCCTCAATGTGGATTCTTAGCTTTCTTTACTGAGAAGGAGTTGCAGGTAATCCTCGTGGTACAGCCAAAATTGTATCACCATTGTCTCCTTAGCTCGTGAGTTAGAGGTTTATTAAAACACCTACGAAAAGTAAATAACATTTATGTTTCGTTATTTTAAGAATGAAACATTTGAAAGCAATTGCTTTTCTTCCTAATGTTGATGATGGTGGGGCAGGAGGTGTGGGGGAGGGAGAGAATAGCTAATATCTGACTGCACAACGCAGTAAGGGCCTCAGAGATGTTGGGAACAACTCCTCTAAGGTATATGGGTAACACAGCTGAAGTTTATTTATCGTGTCTTTTTACGTTTTCTTTTATATAATCTGATTTATCGGTTACTGATGTTCTCAGGCATTCCCTGCGACATATTATAGTGGCACTTGAACAACCCTAACTGAAAGAGAGTGTGCTGCAAGGTCTTAAAAACCTTGTATATGTCACATTCCCTTCCTCATAATTTAAGTCTTGTATCGTGAGACAATGATTTATTGTTTATCAGAGTACTGTGAGCAGGAAAGGGGAAAAGGAATTAAATTCATGTACGCAGTTGTAATTTCATAAATTTCCTCCTTTAGTGATTACTGCTACAATTTTACAACAATTACTTTTACAAATATTGTCCAGTGGCTATTTCTGTATGTTGGTCAATCTGAATTCAGTTGATTCAGCAATGCGAAGTATGAATAAGATGCATTTATTAGCTGTAAAAGAAAAATATGGTTCATTAACTTCAGTTTAGAAAAGATACAGTCGGTGTTCAGCCTATACTATATTTAACCTCGAAATGTGCCCTTCAAGGATGATAAGGAACCATCCCAAAGAGTAGCATTAGAAAAGCTGCTAGAGCTTGGGCAATTAGAAGTAACTGCAGACTCTTGCTTCACATTCTGTCATCCGAACTCACTGACTGGCTAGAAGGTTTCTGTATGGAAAATGTCAGAAAAATGTTATCATAACTTTGATATCATTTAAGTAATGGGATCACTCGTACCCCTGTTGTGAAAACTAGAAACACAAATTTTTTACACATGATTTTTAGTACTTGTCTTGTAGAACTGATTAGTAACTGGCTGAAGTAAAAACTAAATTTAAATTACTTGACTAAAAGAAAAGTAATTCGAATTTTATTTCAGTGTCAATAGTTTTCTTTCTTTTCAACTGTATTACTTTCCGTTGCAATACTACTAGGTTCAAGTCTAAATTTTTCCTTTAACAACATCACACTGACATACAATTTAACTGAAGCTGTTAGGTTCTAATATTGCAGTGCGCCGTCGTATTGAGATGAATTGCTGTTGTCTTCCTGTAACCTTTGAACTGACTTACCCACTCAGTTATAAGAGGATCTACGTTTCAAGTGAAGTACAAACTGCTATGCAAATTGGCTTTTTCAGACACACAAATTTCCAGGAATGAAAGAAGCAGGAGTGAAAATCGCCAAATAATTTATGGGTTCGAAGTATTAGACCCTAAACCTGTGGAATCGTACTCTTGACACTTATTTACTTAATCACTAACCCACACTTCTTGTTAATATGCAGATCAGTAGATCAGTAAAGTATAAAATACAATTAATGATGTCTGTAATAAACAAAGTACCTTAAGGACAAAATGGGACGACTGATAATGATTAATATTAAGTTTACCAAGGATATACAAGAAACGAGGTGGGGCATTTGATGAGCAAAACATTCTTCTTCTGGTATAGTAAAATGAGAGTACGGAACACGTGGAACATATCAAGAGCTATTAATTAGTATTATAATGTATTTTAGTAAATTTTGGTTCTCATATCATAGGTATGTCTTCAAAGTTAGATAATTTTCTCTCAGAAATGTTAACGTCACAGAATTACATAGCAGCTATCTTCCTAATATGGAACAGACAAAAACTCATGTACGAATAACATTAGAAGGGAATGACGCTTAGGGTGTACCAATGTATTCCATAAATAACGGATTTGTGTATTTCCTTGCGAACTGACGTCAATTAATCCATTCCATTTGGAAATTGTAAGAAGATTTCACCGACAGTGTATCACGTATAATCTCACAGTACCTAATTGCAAGTAACGGTATCTATGATCTAATTCTCTTGAAACTACAATAATCATACTAAAGGGCTGACAATATGGCAATAATATATAAATGTGATAATATTTTCGGTAATCAAAAAGGTAAAAATATCTTAAAAACTGAATGATTCGCATTGTGCAAAGGACGTGGATGAAGTGAAAGCATAATATTCTTTCGAATACTGCTGAGAAAGGACGCTCAGATTTTGAACAGAAACAAGTGGCTTCGTGGTGAATTTTCTAAGAGAGCAGAGACATGAAGAGAACATGGAATACTCGAAATGATTTGAATGTGTAGAATTACTGTGGTACCGTACACACTTTTCGTTCGCTCAGGATTGTTAATGATTCAAAAATTGTCCACAGTATTATGGAATTAGGCACATATGAAATATAGCAAGAATACCCATTCTGTATGTAGTGGAGGACAGTAACGGTTAATGCAATTCCTTGCTTACAGAAGAGCAGATGATATCTGTGTTAAGCTCAGGAGAAAAATGGTTCAAATGTCTCTGAGCATTATGGGACTTAACTGCTGTGGTCATCAGTCCCATAGAACTTAGAACTACTTAAACCTAACTAACCTAAGGACATCACACACATCCATGCCCGAGGCAGGATTCGAACCTGAGACCGTAGCGGTCGTGCGGTTCAAGACTCTAGCGCCTAGAACCGCTCCGCCACTCCGGTCGGCAAGCTCAGGAGAAGCTCAAGTATTTCAGGTCTAGTGTGTTTTGCATTTCGACTACGTCAGAATAGCGGCATTAATTGATGATTGACATACGAAAGCAGAAGTATCACTCATCGTAGGAGATGTCCAAAGAGCAGTGTGAGACAAATTAAGTGACTGACCAGCTGTCGACTGACGGTAGCAACGCAGTGACTGGATGATCAGTACGACCGCATAATAGCGCATAGGCGGCCGACTTCTACTCGCCAGTTACAGTATGATCTCTTGACGGTAACCATCTTCTTGTATTTTTGCAGTTATGCTTCATGAGACGTTTACCACTACAGAATAATCGACTCGTGGAGATAACAATATGGGTTGTCGAATCCTGTGACTGAAGGTCGGATGAACAGAATAATATCTCGTTTGTAGACGAAACCTTAACGCCATTTAGACTCGAAAACGAGCAGTTAGGTGGACTGATAAGGTGGGGAATTAGGAGGTTCTGCATAGCATCTTTGAGGAAAGGAATCTGTGGAAAACACTGAGAAGGGACGGGATGACACGGATCTGTTAAGCTCGCCGGCCGCTGTGGCCGAGCGGTTCTAGGCGCTACAGTCTGGAACCGCGCGACCGCTACGGTCGCAGGTTCGAATCCTGCCTCGGGCATGGATGTGTGTGATGTTCTTTGGTTAGTTAGGTTTAAGTAGTTCTAAGTTCTATGGGACTGATAACCTCAGAAGTTGAGTCCCACAGTGCTCAGAGCCATTTTTTTTTTTTTTTTTTTTTTTTTTGATCTGTTAAGACACCGAGGAATGTCCTCCATGCCACTAGAGGGAGCTGTAGATGACAAAAACTGTAGAGGAAGACAGAGATTGGACTGCATCCAGCGAGCAATTGAGGACGTAGGTTGCAAGTGCTACTCTAAGATGAAGACGTTGCACAGGTGAGGGATTCGAGGCGGGCCGCATAAAACTAGTCCGAAAACTGATGACAAAAAAAACCACGGTGACGTAAAGCATGTACATAATTGTTTGAGATGTGCACAGCGGCAGTCGTTTTCTCCTCTTTCCTTTTGCATGTGTAACCTGTAACAGGAAAAGGAATAAAGAAATGGCTAGTAGCACTAGGTTATATCCACCACAGTACAGAGAATTGCTAAATAAGTTCGTAGATTTATTATACAACACTGGACAGCGTCAGCTCATTCTGATTAATTCTACCTCACATTTACGTCCGAAAATATTAAGGAAGAACTTGATGTGTCTCAGAAACCACTGATGCAATAGTCAAATTATTGGAAATGAAGTGAACACAAACTGTAATATTTGATGGCGGTTGTTTCAATTCATGTTTTACCTGAAGCATCGCAATCTGACTTTTATGTCTTCACAAAACCTACGTCAGTTCTGTTCAACAGTGACACCAGAAAGGTTTACGCATCTTGCTCATACTGAACAGTGCCATCGTCTTTTTGCAGTAATGTTTCCGTGACAAGAGCAAACTTTGGGCCCACTCTGAGAAATCAAATCACAGGTAGCATGATCTGACCATTATGCAACAGTAACTCCCATTTCAAGAAATCACAGTACGAAAAGACCATGTTTTGCTCTGAAGAAGATTCATATTCTTGCCACTGACTATTTCTGGTTGCCTGAGTACGTACTACAGTACTACGTGAAAGGTATTCAGTGTACCTTCTGTCGAATTTAACCCACTCCTACCCCCACCCCCCACAAATCTATACAGCAACCCTATAAATTACTACATAGTTTTTAAGTTGGGTCCTTCCCCAGTCAGTCAACATATGACGGTTATTCTATGACACTGACCAGTAGGAATGTCTCCCTGGTGATGGTGTAGAACTTGCTGGCAGTGAGCATCAGAGGGCGCCCCGTGCGGCTCAGGACGATCCGAAGCTCCCTGAGGAAACGAGGAGATCCCCCAGTCCAGTCGCAGCTGTACACAGACACCTGCAGGAGCTCGCTCTGAAAGCATAACAGGCAAGATAAAATACTGGTGATATTACCTAAGTTAGTAGGCGGCATCGGTTTTTTGCCTCCAACCAAGTTGTGTAAGAGAGTAAAGTTTTTACGTACCTATTATTTCAAACAATTTGGTGATTGCTTGCAAATGCGAGCTAAATTTAAATATCTGCATAGCTGTCTTTCGTTTTACATTGATATTTGTATTCAGTTTTGTCACCACCTTCAATGATTCTTTATACCTTTAATAGTATGCATGTCTATGTTTTGTTATGTTTTCTGTATAATGTCCAAGAGACATTAGAGCCTCACACATTTTATTACCAGCTGTAAGGCCAAACACTCATTTTCTTATAGTTAAATTTCATTAAATATATTTAAAGCTTTTTTTTGTCATGTGACTAGGGCCTCCCGTCGTATAGACCGTTCGCCGAGTGTAAGTCTTTCGGTTTGACGCCACTTCGGCGACTTGCGCGTCAATGGGGATGAAATGATGACGCTTAGGACAACGCAACAGCGAGTCCCTGAGCGGAGAAAATCGCCGCCCCAGCCGGGAATCGAACCCGGGCCCTTAGGATTGACAGTCTGTCGCGCTGACCACCCAGCTACCGGGGGCAGACAGACTTAAAGCTGTACTGTTATTTCTTGTCTTCGGGGCCAGATGTGGTAAAGTGCGCTTTGAAATCAAGCTGTTGTGAGCAGCCAAGGTGAAGTCGCTCATATAATCATGTGCAATGTTTAGATTTGGTCTTTTATAAATAATACCAGTAACACCTTCCACACCCCTCACTCCCACGCTCCCTGGCTTTTCATTTCTTTGTTTCTAGTTTAGAAATGAAATAATTAACGTTTCAATGTAGTAGTAATTAGGTTACAGCACAGCAATTCTTTCGGTAAGTGGAAACAAATAGTGTGAATTTGAGTAACCTGTTGCTGTTCTGCCGGCCACAGTGGCCGAGCTGTTCTAGGCGCTACAGTCTGGAACTGCGCGACCGCTACGGTCGCAGGTTCGAATCCTGCCTCGGGCATGGATGTGTGTGATGTCCTTGGATTAGTTAGGTTTGAGTAGTTCTAAGTTGTAGGGGACTGATGACCTCAGCAGTTAAGTCCCCTAGTGCTCAGAGCCATTTGAACCATTTGTTGCGGTTCTATCCAAGTTCAGTTTACCGACCGAGATATACTGATTTTGGCATTTCACTCGAAATAAATAATTGTCCCCCATCTTTCTCGTCATCACCGACCTTCCTGCGTGGCTTACACACCTAAAAAATTCCGAAGGTAAAATTCCACCCAATTCGGGTCCCTGGGGACTATTCTATAAAAAAGTAATTACCAAAAAAATATCTAATAGATAGGTTAGACAATGTGATATCCACGCCTGTATTTTATTCAGAATCATATTCGCGGCAGCACTGTGTGTGGAGTGCGAATGAACATTCTCGCGGTATTAATAAAAAGGACTTCATCGACAATAAAATAATAAATAATTATTGTCAGTGACATAATTTAACTTTCTGTTAGAAATTATATCTCACAATACCCTTGGAAAAAGATAAATAAATCTCAGTCTTTTGTTACCTATGGTTCTTCTAGAATAATCCATCTTCTTGTTCGAACTGTTGTACTGATCAGATGTGATTGATGTCTCATAACACTGAAGTCTGTAAAAACTGTATTAGGTTGTTAATTAATATTTGAAAAATAGAGTTTCTGTGTTATTGAAATGCATCTTCTTTGTTTGTAGTTTATTTCATTATGATTCTCGTCCTATATATGTGTTAAGTTTTTTCTGGTCAGCTATAATGGAGAGCAGCCATTAGCTTTATTGATCTACAGCGCGATTTATTGGTAAATGCTGAATAATAGGGGATTAACATTGAGAAATATTTTCAAATGTAAATGCATATAGCGAAACTTCAAAAAAGATTTAATATATGTTATATGATAGTAGTAAAACAGTGCCTGAAGGAGAATCGATAAGTGATCGTCTTATGTTAGCGGCCATCTTAGTGAAATGTTGCAGCGGCAGTTTTAAATTGAATTTTTAAACAGACATAAATGTTGTTGTTCATTATTGCGATAATAATTGTGTATTAATGGGCCAGAACCAACTCAGAGGCACTAAATTCCAGTTAGACTGTGAATAATCTTTAAATATAGCGAACTTATATCAATGCAAACAGCATCTTACGTGGTTCCAATTATTATATGCTTATGTATGAAGCCCTGTATTTCGTAACAACTTTTATGAAATATTTTGACAGGAAAAAATACATTAGTGTTGTGTGCGTGTGGTATTGTGTAACAAAACTGTTCATTTTGCTTAAAGAGAAGTGTTGTCACCTCGAATAACAGTAGCATTAAATTCGACAGACGATCTGCAACTAGTAAAGAGACTATCATGCAACAGCACTGAAGATTACTAAAAATCATTACTCTTGTTTAGTTCAGATTACTTATCATACATTTAGTTTGCTTGCTGGTTATATATATGATTATTTATATGAATGAACTTAGTGCCAGTTACACTGCTTGACAGACAACATTGCTACACGTTATCAGGTGGAGATTTCTTTAACAAAATAACAATCATTAGCTGGGAAAAGCAGTGATTAAATAAAACCTCATGTTATATTAATAATAAGTACCTGATTTTGTTGTAGTCTTGCCGAAATAGCCCAAAACGATACTAGACATGCCACAACAATTTGGAAGAAGGCATTTAGTGGGAGTGCAGTGGCTTGAAGAACAATACTCGGACCAGGTGAGTACGTGGTTGTCAATACAAGCTCTGATAGGGGTGATAAAGAATAGGTCTAGTAATGAAAAAGAAAATATTAATCTGGGCAAACCACTACGAACAGTATGGTGAACGCTTCATTACAGACAAGAAACATGCAAATCGACGACCGAGTACAGTAGCAGAAGTAAATACACTCCTGGAAATGGAAAAAAGAACACATTGACACCGGTGTGTCAGACCCACCATACTTGCTCCGGACACTGCGAGAGGTCTGTACAAGCAATGATCACACGCACGGCACAGCGGACACACCAGGAACCGCGGTGTTGGCCGTCGAATGGCGCTAGCTGCGCAGCATTTGTGCACCGCCGCCGTCAGTGTCAGCCAGTTTACCGTGGCATACGGAGCTCCATCGCAGTCTTTAACACTGGTAGCATGCCGCGACAGCGTGGACGTGAACCGTATGTGCAGTTGACGGACTTTGAGCGAGGGCGTATAGTGGGCATGCGGGAGGCCGGGTGGACGTACGGCCGAATTGCTCAACACGTGGGGCGTGAGGTCTCCACAGTACATCGATGTTGTCGCCAGTGGTCGGCGGAAGGTGCACGTGCCCGTCGACCTGGGACCGGACCGCAGCGACGCACGGATGCACGCCAAGACCGTAGGATCCTACGCAGTGCCGTAGGGGACCGCACCGCCACTTCCCAGCATATTAGGGACACTGTTGCTCCTGGGGTATCGGCGAGGACCATTCGCAACCGTCTCCATGAAGCTGGGCTACGGTCCCGCACACCGTTAGGCCGTCTTCCGCTCACGCCCCAACATCGTGCAGCCCGCCTCCAGTGGTGTCGCGACAGGCGTGAATGGAGGGACGAATGGAGACGTGTCGTCTTCAGCGATGAGAGTCGCTTCTGCCTTGGTGCCAATGATGGTCGTATGCGTGTTTGGCGCCGTGCAGGTGAGCGCCACAATCAGGACTGCATACGACCGAGGCACACAGGGCCAACAGCCGGCATCATGGTGTGGGGAGCGATCTCCTACACTGGCCGTACACCACTGGTGATCGTCGAGGGGACACTGAATAGTGCACGGTACATCCAAACCGTCATCGAACCCATCGTTCTACCATTCCTAGACCGGCAAGGGAACTTGCTGTTCCAACAGGACAATGCACGTCCGCATGTATCCCGTGCCACCCAACGTGCTCTAGAAGGTGTAAGTCAACTACCATGGCCAGCTAGATCTCCGGATCTGTCCCCCATTGAGCATGTTTGGGACTGGATGAAGCGTCGTCTCACGCGGTCTGCACGTCCAGCACGAACGCTGGTCCAACTGAGGCGCCAGGTGGAAATGGCATGGCAAGCCGTTCCACAGGACTACATCCAGCATCTCTACGATCGTCTCCATGGGAGAATAGCAGTCTGCATTGCTGCGAAAGGTGGATATACACTGTACTAGTGCCGACATTGTGCATGCTCTGTTGCCTGTGTCTATGTGCCTGTGGTTCTGTCAGTGTGATCATGTGATGTATCTGACCCCAGGAATGTGTCAATAAAGTTTCCCCTTCCTGGGACAATGAATTCACGGTGTTCTTATTTCAATTTCCAGGAGTGTATGATTATATATAGGTCCGCAGAGGAAGAGATTCAAAAAATTTATGATGCGATGAAAGAAAGTATTTAGTATGTTAAGTGATGCGAAAATGCCGTGACATTATTGAAAGCAGCGGGAGTATTTTCATTAATTTTTTGCACACTACTTCGTACCATGACGCCACAGTCAGGTGCATGATCGTCGAAGTCGAGCTCACGCCTACCCAATAGGAAGATAGCCGACATACCCATTTCGTTTCGAGCATACAACCTGAAGAGTTGGTAGCAGCTGTTGCTGCATGTTCGTATATCTATTCTGGGTGAACATTAATTCATTTCTGTGACTTCAATGCTCACGTATTTTGAGAGGTACATGAACGTATGCACTAAGACAGTTGATATGTTTTCGTGATTTCACATAGCATGTGTAACATTGTGAATTAACGTAAATCCATGTTTCTGTAACAGCACGTCATTTCTTGAGAACCAGTCTTTTATCGTTCAGTTACAGATTCATACTTTACTACAATACAGCGAAGTCTGGAGGGTTGTATTAGGTCTATAATGTTGAAACTATTATTTTCGTGGAATACCGAAGTACTGTTTGATCCTCTGGATGTTCTACAAGTAACCAAACAAACTGTTACGTTGATTTCATTCTCTGTACAACAGCTTATTTCTGGCTGCGATTTCGTCCAGTATTTTTGTTACTTATAATTGTACATGTTAAACCTGCCAGATCACATTCATGGAAAAGGTTAAAATGCAAGAACTCAAAGCATTGACCAGATTAGGGAAAACTTTAATGTACATAAAAGTTTGAAAGAAAATGCCGTTTGGGATTATAAACGTTAGCGCAAAAAAGGGTGTTGTAATTAGAAGAGTGTACCCATCGCGAGAATGGATGTATATTTCAAGTTTTCTGAAGAAACAATAATTAAATAAAAATAAAAAACAATTTCCGTTGCTGCATACCACATACCTCTGCCAGGACCTCATCACCGCACCAGCAGACCAGGAACATCTGCTCGGCTACGACGAACACATACCAACCATACTTCATCAGCAGCCCCGAATTCGCCTTCTGCAAAACAATTCGTCAGTCAGTAGATTCTAGTTTAACTATTATAGATGATATCGTTACTGACGTTTTTTATTTACTCGTGGCACTTACGCTCCAGATACAAACCATTCAAGGTTACACCTCTTCGAGGGTTCGTCTGCGAGTAGTCTTAAGCGAAATTGGTCAGTATGTAGGAGATAGTGATGAAAGTTTGTAATGGGCAGCGTAATGCTTGTATCACTGGTAATGAAAAAGGAAATTATAACTCTGGCACCGACACATCGCCGGCTCCTATCAAATATCACCAATGGTACAACCGTCCGCATCTAATGTAAAATCACTATCAACAGTGTCACATGCTCACAGTCCCTGAGACACTCGGACACTGGTGCAGCGGTGAGCTAACGCCACGACTACTCCTCTCCTTGCCTACCAATTACTGACGAAGAAAATTACGTCTACGAACTAGATCTCTATGGCCAAGTCGATTGCCACCACACTGGAAGACTTTAGCGAACTATGTCACCTCTTTTTCCTTTTTAATATAATGTAAATCTATTCTTTATTAGCAACAAAATAAAAGTTCTCTAGCAGAAATGTCCCTGACGGATGTAATTGCTAAAATAATAGTTGCACCTGCAAAAGGCCAACTTTAACCGCTACACCGTTCCTCATAACAAAGTATCTTCTTTCCTCGTATAATCAACTCGAAGCTTTTTTTGTAAGAGGGCTAATATTAAAAACGAAGAAACAGTACACTACTGGCCATTAAAATAGCTACACCATGAAGAAATGCAGATGATAAACGGGTATTCATTGGACAAATATATTATACTAGAACTGACATGTGATTACATTTTCACGCAGTTTGGGTGCGTAGATCCTGAGAAATCAGTACCCAGAACAACCACCTCTGGCCGTAATAACGGCCTTGATACGCCTGGGCATTGAGTCAAACAGAGCTTGGATGGCGTGTGCAGGTACACCTGCCCATGTAATTTCAACATGCTATCACAGTTCATCAAGAGTAGTGACTGGCGTATTGTGACGAGCCAGTTGCTCGGCCACCATTGACCAGAAGTTTTCAATTGGTGAGAGATCTGGAGAATATGCTGGCCAGGGCGGCAGTCGAACATTTTCTGTATCCAGAAAGTCCCGTACTGGACCTGCAACAAGCGGTCGTGCATTATCCTGCTGAAGTGTAGGGTTTCGCAGGGATCAAATGAAGGGTAGAGCCACGGGTCGTAACACATCTGAAATGTAACGTTCAGTGTCCAAAGTGCCGTCAATGCGAACAAGAGGTGACCAAGATGTGTAACCTTCGCACCCCATACCATCACGCCGGGTGATACGTCAGTATGGCGATGACGACTACACCCCTTCAATGTGCGTTCACCGCGATGTCGCCAAACACGGTTGCGACCATCATGATGCTGTAAACAGAATCTGGATTCATCCGAAAAAATGACGTTTTGCCATTCTTGCACCCAGGTTCGTCATTGAGTGCACCATCGCAGGCGCTCCTGTCTGTGATGCAGCGTCAAGGGTAACCACAGCCATGGTCTCCGAGCTGATAGTCCATGCTGCTGAAAACGTCGTCGAACTGTTCGTGCAGATGGTTGTTGTCTTGCAAACGTCCCCATCTGTTGACTCAGAGATCGAGACGTGGCTACACGATCCGTTACAGCCATGCGGATAAGATGCCTGTCATCTCGACTGCTAGTGATACGAGGCTGTTGGGATCCAGCACGGCGTTCCGTATTACCCTCCTGAACCCACTGATTCCATATTCTGCTAACAGTCATTGGATTTCGACCAACGTGAGCAACAATGCCGCGATACGATAAATCGCAATCGCGATAGGCTACAATCCGACCTTTATCAAAGTCGGAAACGTGATGGAACGCATTTCTCTTCCTTACTCAAGGCATCACAACAACGTTTCACCAGGCAACGCCGGTCAACTGCTGTTTGTGTATGAGAAATCGGTTGGAAACTTTCCTCATGTCAGCACGTTGTAGGTGTCGCCACTTGCGCCAACCTTGTCTGAATGCTCTGAATAGCTAATAATTTGCATATCACAGCATTTTCTTCCTGTTGGTTAAATTTCGCGTCTGTAGCACGTCATCTTCGTGGTGTAGCAATTTTAATGGCCAGTAGTGTAGTTGCGTCTCCATAAAAAATAGGGAATCTAGTTGCGAGCAAAACTCATTCTCACCAACCGACTGTCTTGTTGGTACTAGATTTTTTATTGAGTTCTTAATTTTTTCTGGAGTCCTAAATCTTCTTGGAGGCTAAAAGTTGTATTGTGATATGAAAATTTTCTTCACGGCGTTCTAACACGCGATTATTCCCTTATTCTGTTGTTGAACCCATGTGCTGGTAATTACGCAATTTCTTTCTGTCCTTGTCTCCGAAATGTTGTTTCAGCACTGTAAGTGTACTGTGATCGATACTTACGAGCGAGCTAGCTATCAGGAGACGCTAGCTGGTGAACTTTGGCTATCAGAATCTTTGCTGTTCCAGCGGACAGGGCTTTGTCGTTTGCTCCGACGATGCTAGGCTGTAACAAGCGCGTGAGGTCAGTTGTGGGTTGGACTGAAAAAGCCGGCGGATATGAATCGGTGGAATTAAAGTGGAAAGATTTTAGTAATAGACTTACCAGTTTTGTAAAGAGATAACGTCAACGGACAGTGGGCTTCGAAAGTGAATGTATTTGAATTTGCGAATCCCATCGACATGTATGAATGGGACGTATCTAAGGGTGTTCTGTTGTTGTAAGTTCGATAAACAAAGTAGATGGACGTTATCTTGTACTGCAAAAGCTTTTACAATCATTCATAAGTAACACCTAGTGGCCCATAGTTACAGACATGTCAAAGATAAAAAAATGGTTCAAATGGCTCTGAGCTCTATGGGACTCAACATCTAAGTTCATCAGTCCCCTGGAACTTAGAACTAATTAAAACTAACTAACCTAAGGACATCACACACATCCATGCCCGAGGCACGATTCGAACCTGCGACCGTAGCGGTCGTGCGGTTCCAGACTGTAGCGCCTAGAACCGCTCGGCCACTCCGGCCGGCCATGTCACAGATAGTTAGCCTTTTTTTCGGAATCTGTTGTAAATCACTCCCTTGAAGGTATTATAGCCAAACCTCAGGACCACGTTAACTTCAATTAGAATTGCTGAGGGAGATCTTACATGTGGTGTACCGTGCTGCGACACCATCTTTGTATTCGACAATCACGGAAAGGAAATGTATCGAATACTCGCAGGAAAGGAGGATTACAGAAGTACAAGGTATCGGATTCGTGACACACCACTGATGACAGTTTAGCGAGCTATGTTCTCACGCAGAAAAATATTTAACTGTCGCAAAAGGTGTAAAGACATGGTAGGACACATTGTTGCTGTAGGAATTGTCAAATAGAAATTGAAGTTTATTTTTCACGAGCGTTTTGAATAAACTAATGATACGTAGGGAAATGAAAGTTAGTGCAAGAAGGCTACAATAGTAAAAGTCTTGAAAGGACAGGCTGAGAGTAATAACTAACAGGATTTTCAGTTGTACAAGCTAGAAGAAGAAATCAAAAAGACAGATGCAGATTTAGGAAATTTTAGCAACAAGTGCAACAGACTCTTATTTAATAGACGAGATAGGAGAAGCGGAAAAC
Source organism: Schistocerca piceifrons (assembly GCF_021461385.2). Taxonomy (NCBI): domain Eukaryota; kingdom Metazoa; phylum Arthropoda; class Insecta; order Orthoptera; family Acrididae; genus Schistocerca; species Schistocerca piceifrons. The sequence goes on along the minus strand of NC_060141.1, from coordinate 122,961,147 downwards.
AGTACCAACCTAACTTTATGAATGTTATGGCCATGGCAGTAACGCTTAGAAAATGAAGGAAATAAGATAAGGTGGGAACCCACACGAGAAAGTACAGTTGAGCAAGGGAGATTAGAAATACAGACGCTTTTAGCAATAGTAATGGTGAAGATGGAGGAAAACACCAAGCACGCAATGGCTGGAAGACGTCAGGCTTGAAGTATATGTAGGAAGAGATAAAGGAAAATATAACTGAGATACAGAAAAAGATGGACAAAAACGCAGATGAAATGGTCAGAGAAAAAGCAGAGGAAAATGTAGTTCAAATGAAAGAAGTTCAAGCACAAGGTAGAGAAAAAATGCATCCGAAACGAGAGAAGTAAAGACACAGGAAGCAGAATTCATCACTATATGGAATGAACAAATCATAAATACGAAGAATGAGCGATAAAAAGTGCAGAAATGAGTCGCGAACGCGAATTGAGTATTATGTAAATAGAATCAGCAGTGACTAGTTGCGTCGACAGTTATAGCCAGCTCAGAGCAGACTTAGTCTCTATACGAAACGAGGCAACAGGCAGAAAAAGTAACGATAGTTTGCGAGCACAGTGAGACGGAGACCGCCAAGATCAAGATGGAGTTAACAGCCAGAGTGAATACGATTGCTGACACCATATCATTAAGAAGAATAACTCAGGTCATCATCATCAGTTATCTGCTATATTAGCAGGTCCTTTGCCTCTCCATTTTCTGCGATCCATTGCTTCCTTCTTAAGGCTGCTGTATGTTGTACCGTCCATCATGTCATCCAGTATCTGGAATCTCTTCATTCCTCGCTTCCTTTTCCCTTCTACATAACTTTCTAAAACTGTTTTTATCAGTCCGTCATTCTTTCTTAATATGTGCCCAATCCAATTTCTTTTTCTTCTCTTTATTACATCTAGTAACTGCCTTTTCTCTCCCACTCTTCTCAGTACCTCTTCATTTTTTACTCTGTCCATCCAACTTATTCTTTCCATCTTCCTCCATGTCCAGATCTCAAAAGCCTCCAGCCTTTCTCTGTCTTTTTTCCTCATAGTCCATGTTTCAGCGCCATATAGAAGAACACTCCATACAAGACATTTTATGAGTCTCTTTCTGAGTTCTCTGTCCATACCACTGCAGAAGATTCTCCTTTTTTTATAAAACGCCTCTTTTGCCATTGCTATCCTTGTTTTAATTTCTGTGGTGCACTTCCAGTCGGTGTCTATCCTGCTTCCAAGATACTTAAAATTTTGAACCTGTTCTAGTGTTTCTCCATTCAGCACAATTTTTATTTCCTTATTTCCTCCTATTGCCAATACTTTTGTTTTATTTGTGTTAATTTTCATTCCATATTTTTTTCCGTTAGTTGCAATGGTGTCCACCAAATCCTGTAATTCTTTTTCCCCTGTGGCTAGAAGGACCATGTCATCAGCAAATCCCAAGCACCCTAGTCTTCTTCCTCCAATTTCTACTCCTTTGTCATCTAATGAGCATTGGTCAATCATATTTTCCAAGTACAGGTTGAAAAGAGTAGGTGATAAACAGCATCCTTGTCTTACCCCTTTCCCTAGCCTGATCCAGTTTGTACTTTCTCCTCTCACTTTAACTGAAACTTTTTGATTAAGGTACAATGAGTTTATAAGTCTTCTGGTTTTCCAGTCCACTCTCTTTTCCCTCATAATAGTCGCCAGCTTGTCCCAAACCACATTGTCAAATGCCTTTTCTAAATCGATGAAGCACATATATAGGTCTCTTCCTTTTTCAATAAACCTTTCTCCCAAGATTCGTAGGAGCCCTATTGCATCTCTGGTGCCCGTATTCCGTCTAAAGCAAACTGCTCCTCGCCGAGATTCTCCTCTATTACTTTTTCAAGTCTTTTATTAATTATTCTTAACATCACTTTGGCTGCATGTGAAATGAGGCTGATTGTCCTGTGCTCGCTGCATTTCTTGGTTCCTTGTTTTTTCGGTAATGGAATCATTACTGTTGTCAAAAAGTCCTCAGGCCATTCACCACTGTCATATATTTTATTACATAACCTCAATATTTCTCTTATTCCATTGTGGTTCAAGCATTTTAGTATTTCTCCCGGTATTGTATCTGTATCTACTGCTTTGCCATTTTTCATTGCAGCAATGGCAGACTTTACTTCTTCCATTATGATGGTCGGTCCTTTCTCTTTATCACTTACACTGTTGTGTGACTCAAGTTCCAGAGTTTCTGGTTTGCTATTTGTGTCATATAGCTCTTTTATATATTCTTCCCATCTCTGGAGGACATCGTCACGATCTTTATACACTACCTCTTCGTCTTTACTCAAAATTTCCATAGTAGCACTTCCTGCTCTGTTGTGTTCCCATGTCATAGTCTTTACTCTGTTGTATAGTAAGCCGTATCTTCCCTTCCTGTCCAGTTCTTCAATTTCATCACATTCCTCTTTTAGCCATTCTTTCCTAGCCTGCTCTGTTTCTCTTCGCAGTTCGTTATTTAACCTTCGGTATATCTTTCTTGCATCTTCAGTGTTCTTGTTTTTCAATTTTCTTCTCTCCTCCATCTTGGAAATCATTTCTTGTGTGACCCATGGTTTTTTTGACCTTTTCCCTTTTACATATCCTATATTTTGCTGTCCTGCTTTAATGATTCCTTCTTTCAGCATATTCCAGTACTCGTTGGCATTATCAGGTGCTTCTTCGTCTCGTAATGTGTTTAGAAAGTCCCGAGACAGCATTTCTGTAATTTGTTCTTTGTTGGACCTTATCTTCTCTAGATCCCATTTCTTCACCATTGTCGCCTTTTTCAGTCTTTTCATTCTTATTTCTATTTCTGCCATAAGTAAGTTGTGGTCACTATTAATATCTGCACCTGGTAATGTGTGCACCTTCTTGATTCCATTCCTGTATCTTTCTTCTACCAGTATAAAATCGATTTGGCTTCTATATTTATCCCCTGGTGATTTCCAAGTGTAGAGCCTCCTCTTATGGTTCTTGAACCATGTGTTTGCCACTATCAGCTGCCTTTCCCTGCAGAAGTCAATTAACCATTCACCTCTGTCGTTTCTCTTTCCAAGACCATGACTGCCTACTATGTTTCCCTCTTTCCCTTCTCCCACAATGGCGTTCCAGTCTCCCATTACTATTTTACAGCATTTTTTATTTTCGTCCATTATTCTCTCTATTACATTGTACGTTTCCTCTACAATTTGGTCACCATGTTCTGAAGTTGCCATATACACCTGGACAATCAGTAAATCTTTTTGTGCTCCTTTCAGCCTTACACCAATAACCCGGTCATTTGCATAGTCTACATATTCCACACATTTAGCCAATTCCTTTGTCATAATCATTCCTACTCCATTAATTCCTTTTACTTCTCCTCCTGAGTAGTAGAATACATATTCATCTGACTGCAACTCTCCATGTCCATTCAATCTTACCTCAGCAACTCCTACGAGGTCCATATGATTCTTTTCCATCTCTCTTTTAAGGTTTTCTAGTTTTCCTGCTTGTAGCAGAGTTCTGACATTCCAGGTACCAATTCTCGTTTTGATTTTTTGCCTCCTTTCAAGTTGTCCCCCCCGGAGATCCGAATGGGGGACTATTTTACCTCCGGACACTGATTTAACATGAGACGAAGCCATTTTTTGTGCATAAAATGGAACCTGCATTATGCAGGGAAGATAATCTGCGGTGGTGTTCCGTTGCCTTCCGCAGTTCTGGAGGCCGCCCCTAACATGGGATACAGACGCCTTTTGCAGCCGCCCGCTCCGGGTCAGACGCTGCATGAGAAGTATAGGTTGGAAAATGAAAGACCCCTAGCCCTCGAAACCTAATAGCGTCAGGGTCGGAAAAGAACAAGAGTTGGCCGAGGGTGGCCAGATAGGAAAGATAAGAGTGAGGAGCCTGGCATAAGTAAGTGGAAGCAATGCCAGGACTCAGCTCGGGGCCCCGTGTTCGCCAGCCACGTATCACTAGGTGTGACTCCCTGAGGTATCTTGCTTAAAAACAGAATTCTACGGAAAAGCGTCGCAATATAAACACAGTGTTGAAGAATGTGGTACTAAATGGTTTAAAGGAAGAGCAAGTCTTAGGGATTGCAACAGTTCCCGAGCAGGAGTAAGACTACACCCAATGCTTCTCTTATGCAGGCTGAAAAGGCGAGAAATAGACCGACAGCGGAAAGGAAAACAATCAACATGAATGAGTGTGATGAAGCAAGGCGTGTTATACTGTTGAACGTCAAATAAATTAAATTGATGGACACCCGCCGGCCGCGGTGGTCTCGCGGTTCTAGGCGCGCAGTCCGGAACCGCGCGACTGCTACGGTCGCAGGTTCGAATCCTGCTTCGGGCATGGATGTGTGTCATGTCCTTAGGTTAGTTAGGTTTAAGTGGTTCTAAGTTCTAGGGGACTGATGACCACAGCTGTTAAGTCCCATAGTGCTCAGAGCCATTTGAACCATTTTTGATGGACACCGGCTGTTATTGTAGAGACCCTTATCAACATTTATGATTAATACTCCGTGGCCGATAGTTTCAGACACGTCACAGAAGTTAACTAAGAGTTTATATTTTATGTCAGTTGTGGTCTATTGTAAACCATCTTCTTTGGGGTCCGATACCCAAAAATTTAGAAAGGTGGTAATTTTAATTAGAATTGCTCAGGGAGAGCTTACAACATCCAACGTTGTATAAGACGCTAATGTAGAAACTCTTGCAGGATTCGGTTGCAAATCTTCACAGCTCAGCATGATAAGTGTTTGGATAACCCATTCAAACCATTGTGTCTTTTGTTAGGAAAATCTTTCAGTAAAAATGCAGGATGTTTCGTGTTTCCCGTTGCTTGAGGCATACACCATCATTTTCTAATCCTTTGCCAAATTAAGACAGATTCCTGGCAAAAGAAAACATGAGCAATAACACACATTGCAAAACACTACAAAGTGGATTAGGAATCAGGTGGGGGGGGGGGGGGGATTATGGTCCTCGGAAGTGTCTGTGTAATTGCCTCGCACCAGACAGCTCTGACATTCAAGGACAGGGCCGAACATTACTTTTTTTTTTTTTTCAAAATTTAAACCAGTTTATTCGTGGAAATTTGATTAGGATAGAGTGTGGTAGCGAGTTCCAATTTAGGATATGTGCCGTTGTTTGTGTTGAAACTGTAATGTAACGTTAATATAACTGTATTGCAGACAGTGGGCTGGACGCTGTCCCGCATGGATTGACGACATCTGTTTGCGCTCTTGTACCTGGTGCTCTTGAAGGTGGAAAAGCTTCATGATTGTATAAACAACTTGCACCAAAGATCATGATCTTGCAGATCTAGGTCACCCACACAACGCAAGATGTTTGTCTTGTTTAAGAGCATCTCGAAGAAATTTATGCTGCAGTTTCTAGTATCTGTTCCGCGATGGTTCTGGGTATGAACGTATATTTCATTTGGGCAGAATGTCTGTTTTGATATAGTACACCTCCTAAATTTCGCAGATGCTGCATCTTACGATGCCTTTGATTAGCCACGCATCTGGGCGCTAATTGTGGCATACTGTAGTGCTAACCAAACATGACTTATCATTTGGTCTACTGTTCGCCAGATAATTTGTTTCCAAAATGTCACGATTTTCACTAGACCTGTATTTCAATTACAAACAACCAGTTTCGGTCAAGCAACTGACCACCTCCACGTGCCTAAACCGAATAGGAAAGATCATAATTCAACACAGTGATCACATACATAAACAGTCACCAAATATCCATAAAACATTCGTCACATAATCCGTGCATGGAAAACGACAATTGCCGGATATGTGTCAGATTATGACATTTTCTATGTGTTTCAAAGCTAAAAGCAACTACATAACAATCATACACTGCAGCAAACCATGCGACTCACACATACGCTACTAAGTTAATCGGCGTAAGCACAGGGTGAGACTGAAGTGAAATACGTGCTTCTGTCACAAAAACGATGTCAAAAAATGTAGAAATCATTCCGAAGATGTTCTCTATGGATAAACGACTTGTAATAAAAAGTGTATCTCTGGGTACAACGAAAGATTCAGATTAATTATTCACCATAGTAAGGCTGAATTATTTCTTTCTTGCATTTTAATGAAAGCCTTAATTAATCCATTACAATAAAATTTGCGTGTGCAAACACATAAACATTTTTTATTTGCATAATTTTCTTAATTATATCTTATCCTTTCAAGGACTTCAGCAGTATGTACATGCATTAACAGAATCTCACCGTTTAAGCGTCAGATCAATACTGTTCTGCTATTTTGTATGAAACAGCATGAAAGAAGGAACATGAAGTGGTTACAGTACATTTAATACACTGTGTTGTGGATTTTTTTCTAACAGTGGTGAGTTCGAGATTCTAGAATTGAAGTGACGATTCTCCGATGAAATGCCATGTGCTCCATTTTACCACCACCCTTCCTGTAGCTGCTATGTGTAGTGCTCGTCTATATCGACAAAATATGCATTAATGGGGGACCCTGGTAGATACTCTGTAGAGTGAAATATTTTGGTCAGCTCTTTCAGTTCCATCCACAAGCCTGCTGTAATGGGAAAAGACTCTTGGCTTTCTGTCGACGTAAATATCGCATTAATGGATCACCTGAATTTGTATTAACAATTTTTTTTGGCACTGGCACCATACTGTTGTCATTCCATGAAGCCACTTGTATATTGGCTGAACAGTCAGAGCTGAAGCCAAGTTTCCCTCTGGATTTGCTTTCCAGTTCCCTCCCTTTACTTTTCACAGTTCTTTACTGGTCACAACTTCATTTCATTTTCTTATAATGAAATGTAGCGTAAATCAAATGTTTGCAAACAGGAATTCATATGGGTATTTATTAAACAACAGGAATATAAATTTTTGTTTTCAATTCCGATACTATGAACAATGAAAATTCTTATACCCTGGATGATGATAAATGTGATTAAGATCATATTATATATGTTTTAGCGACTTACACCAGTACAGCATGCTTTTGTTGCTAAAATGTGGTATAAGTACATGTGCACTTAACTTACAGCAAAAGAGAAATGGCAGAAAACATTGTATCTGATGTTTATATGCATAAAGCTAACGCCCCTTTAGAAGGATGCGCTTGAACAGACAGTCACTGAGGCTATATCAGGCATGCTAATAGCCCTTTACTCTTGACTATACTAATATGAGTAGATGCGAAAATGTATTTCTCTAAAGAATAGCTGCACAGAGAAGTTAAAATTGCCCACAACTAGGTCGGGCATATAATCCATTTTTAGCAAACCTAGTTTTCTCATGCACACATACTAACGCTGCCTCAGCAGTGAAAGCTAAATGTCGTTTTATACAATGATATGAGTCAGTTGGATGAAGTACTTAATAATGCCATCTGTTGGAAGGTAGAATAAAGAAGTAGTATGAGAATTTTTAAGCTCCTCATAAAATATCCTTCCTAACGGAAGACAGTCGTATCTCGATATACACCACATAACATGTTGTAACAACTTCGTACTAGTTAAAATTTAATGTATCTAAACCTATTACAAATAGGAGCACATTACTGACTACACAGCCTTGTCAGAAATCTAAAACATTGCTTATGACTCTATCAAACGATTATATACTGTAAAATACTATTGTAAAGGGAGAGAAGGAAACATAGTGGGTGAATATGGATTGGGGGAGAGAAATTAAAGAGGAAGCCGTCTGGTAGAATTTTGCACAGAGCATAACTTAATCATAGCTAACACTTGGTTCAAGAATCATAAAAGAAGGTTGTATACATGGAAGAATCCTGGAGATACTGACAGGTTTCAGATAGATTATATAATGGTAAGACAGAGATTTAGGAACCAGGTTTTAAATTGTAAGACATTTCCAGGGGCAGATGTGGACTCTGACCACAATCTATTGATTATGAACTGTAGATTAAAACTGAAGAAACTGCAAAAAGGTGGGAATTTAAGGAGATGGGTCCTGGATAAACTGACTAAACCAGAGGTTGTACAGAGTTTCAGGGAGAGCATAAGGGAACAATTGACAGGAATGGGGGAAACAAATACAGTAGAAGAAGAATGGGTAGCTCTGAGGGATGAAGTAGTGAAGGCAGCAGATGATCAAGTAGATAAAAAGACGAGGGCTAGTAGAAATCCTTGGGTAACAGAAAAAATATTGAATTTAATTCATGAAAGGAGAAAATATAAAAATTAAATAAATGAAGCAGGCAAAAAGGAATCCAAACATCTCAAAAATGCGATCGACAGGAAGTGTAAAATGGCTAAGCAGGGATGGATAGAGGACAAAGGTAAGCATGTAGAGGCTTATCTCACTAGGGGTAAGATAGACACTGCCTACAGGAAAATTAAAGATACCTTTGGAGAAAAGAGAACCACTTGTATGAATATCAAGAGTTCAGATGGAAACCCAGTTCTAATCAAAGAAGGGAAAGCAGAAAGGTGGAAGGAATATATAGAGGGTCTATACAAGGGCGATGTACTTGAGGACAATATTATGGAAATGGAAAAGGATGCAGATGAAGATGAAATGGGAGGTACGATATTACGTCAAGAGTTTGACAGAGCACTGAAAGATCTGAGTCGAAACAAGGCCCCAGGAGTAGACAACATTCCATTAGAACTACTGACGGCCTTGGGAGAGCCAGTCCTGACAGAACTCTACCATCTGGTGAGCAAGATGTATGAGACAGGCGAAATACTCTCAGACTTCAAGAAGAATATAGTAATTCCAACCCCAAAGAAAGCAGGTGTTGACGGATGTGAAAATTACCGAACTATCAGTTTAATAAGTCACAGCTGTTAAATACTAACGCGAATTCTTTGCAGACGAATGGAAAAACTGGTAGAAGCCGACCTCGGGGAAGATCAGTTTGGATTCCGCAGAAATGATGGATACGTGAGGCAATACTGACCATACGACTTATCTTAGAAAATAGATTAAGGAAAGGCAAACCTACATTTCTGGCATTTGTAGACTTAGAGAAAGCTTTTGAAAAATTCTAAAGGTGGCAGGGGTGAAATACAGGGAGCGAAAAGCTATTTACAATTTGTACAGAAATCAGATGGCAGTTATAAGAGTCGAGGGGCATGAAAGGGAATCAGCAGGTGGGAAGGGAGTGAGACAGGGTTGTAGCCTGTCCCCGATGTTATTCAATCTGCATATTGAGCAAGCAGTAAAGGAAACAAAAGAAAAATTCGGAGTAGGTATTAAAGTCCATGGAGAAGAAATAAAAACGTTGAGGTTCGCCGATGACATTGTAATTCTGTCAGAGACAGCAAAGGACTTGGAAGAGCTGTTGAACGGAATGGACAGTGTCTTGAAAGGAGGATATAAGATGAACATCAACAAAAGCAAAATGAGGATAATGGAATGTAGTCGAATGAAGTCGGGCGATGCTGAGGGAATCAGATTAGGAAATGAGACACTTAAAGCAGTAAAGGAGTTTTGCTATTTGGGGAGCAAAATAACTGATGATGGTCGAAGTAGAGAGGATATAAAATGTAGACTGGCAATGGCAAGGAAAGCGTTTCTGAAGAAGAGAAATTCGTTAACATCGGGTATAGATTTAAGTGTGAGGACGTTGTTTCTGAAAGTATTTGTATGGAGTGTAGCCATGTATGGAAGTGAAACATGGACGATAAATAGTTTTGACAAGAAGAGAATAGAAGCTTTCGAAATGTGGTGTTACAGGAGAATGCTGAAAATTAGATGGGTAGATCACATAACTAATGAGGAGGTATTGAATAGATTTGGGGAGAAGAGGAGTTTGTGGCACAACTTGACAAGAAGAAGGGACAGGTTGGTAGGACCCGTTCTGAGGCATCAAGGGATCACAAATTTAGCATTTGAGGGCAGCGGGGATGGTAAAAATCGAAGAGGGAGACCAAGAGGTGAATACATTAAGCAGATTCAGTAGGATGTAGGTTGCAGTAAGTACTGGGAGATGAAGAAGCTTGCACAGGATAGAGTAGCATGGAGAGCTGCATCAAACCAGTCTCAGGACTGAAGACAACAACAACAACAACACCAGCATTCAATAGAAATGAATAGATAAACTTGTCTGAAGGGATACAAATCACAGAACAACCATTATAGTGCCTCGTTAATTTTTTTTAAGTCTGTGAGATATGCAATACACCTTCCTGAAGTACATCTGTTTATATCTTCTTGTTTCATTATGCATGATATTTGAAACAAACGATTACTTCTACAAAAAACTGAAAGTAAGAAATGAATGATAGAGTCAGAAGCTGTTATAAATGTAGAATGAAAAGACTCATTCTATCGTTCCGACAGCTAAAGGATTACTGCATAAAAACCGAGCTCCTGATATATGATTCCCACTGTCATCATAAATGTTACCTACCACAACCTATTCCAAACATCTTCTAAACACGTGCACACTGTAGCACACACAGGAAGACTACATATACGATTTCATCTACCTGTGATTTCTGTCTCAATGGAATACCTTAAGAGTGCTTTCTACATAACTTATTCGAGATTATTGAATAAACAACATTGAATCCGCAGTATACCATATTAGATGTTGCAAAGAAAATTTGACCATTATTGAAGTATAGTATTATTGAAGTATACTAAAAGGGAACTAAAATGGTTAAATATTTTCCAAAAAATATTTCAGATGTGTTTCTTCTGGTTTACATTTTGCTTTTTTTAAATTTCCGAATTGTAATACACCCTTTAGTGTAACGGCAGAACAATGTTTCTGCTTACGGGCTTTCGTGTAGTAACTCTGACTTCATTTCAGTTAAGATGTTTACTGACAGTTAGAGTAAATGAATAGTAAAAAACAGTTCTTATAAAAGGCACAGAAATTTTAAAAATTAACCGCTGTAAACCACTTATATAATACTAATCGTACTTGTACAAGGTTATAATTTCTTTGTATACCTAAAATGCGACGTGAATTTGTTTCCTTTTTCCCCTTTTGCCAGCGGCACGGTAAAGATGTAGATGCGTTCATCTAAACCTGTGGTCAGTAACAATTTGATAGTTTTGTTTCAAAACTATCTTTTATTTTGTGAAATGACCAACCTTGCAAGTCTCCTGTCATAATTTTATGAAAAAAGTGCTTTTTGTCCATTTAATTTAAGTTGGAAGCGACTTGGTTCGTGACGCAAGATTGAACGCCATAAGCCCCTATCGTCGGTTATTTTATCTTTTAAAAGTCGAGCCTGCATCTCTATACTAAGTTCGATTAATTTATTACGAAATAGTTTCCTTCGTACGAATATCAACTACGTACGCAGTATTCGCACCCGAACTCGTCATTAACCAACAATGAACGTTTTGTGCTGAATTTAATGTTCAGTTACAGGCAGTAAATCTAATAAGTCTGATTTTTCAAAATTTAAATAATCGGCCTTCATAATAATTTCAACTGTTAATGGCCATAATTGTGGCTTCCATATTTTTTAACGACTCTGGATTGGTTTTCGTTCCTTTAAGACTTTGTGAAAATCACAAATACAAAAATCTTACCAATTCATACCTCGCGATCCGCTTCGACATTACGAGTTTAGACTTCCTTCTATTTCCTGGTGTATCTGTGTAGTCTACCTTGGCTGAGGATCGCCGACAGTGCGACAATTCCAACATGGCAAGCGCTTCTACTCTCTGTTCTGTGCTCGTTGTATCTCCTACTGTTAAGTGACAGTGGTTGGTAGCTGGTACTCACCAGGGCTGTGGTGATGAAGGCGCTGGCGCTGACGGTGATCATATCAGCGAGTAACTCTCCCAGCAGTATGGGACCCACCAGCTTACTCAGCTGCTGAACCATCCTGTAACCAGGTAACGTTGGGCTGACGAGGAAGCAAACAATGATAAGTGCACACCATATACATATGGTCTCAACCTAATGAACATTTCGTATCGTGCTATTAGCAGTGCAAGTGAAGAAGAATTGCAGAATTTTCTGAATGGAATGAACAATCTAATGAGTACACAATACATATTGAGACTAAACAGAGGAAAGACGAAAGTAATGAGAAATAGCATAAATGAGAACAGTGAGAAACTTAACATCAGGATTAATGGTCACGAAGTAGGTGAATTTAAATTGCAAGTCATTTATCGCCATAGATAGAACTTCACGAGGCGTCGTAGTTCTGGCCAAACTTCTAGAGCAAAAATTGTTTGCACTCTATAATTTCATGATATGATGTTGAATTGTGTTAGAAAATTGTCATAAATAAAAACGCTTCAATTTGCCGTAAATTACAGATTCAAAAGAACTGCTTTGTCACCTGAATGTTTTGATACTCCAGTAGCAGTCACGCCCTGCAATAGCCAATATATGCTCAACAAGATGTCAATTGCCTTTGAACCTAAATTTCAGTTTCGTCTATGGATTATCCGGTACACTACTGTTGTATCGAATTTCTTGTGGTTTGTATAGTTCAGGGTAGAGGCCACTTCCAACGGCGTTGGTGTTTTTAACTCACATTAGTCATGTCTTGAGTGATGGAACTCTATAGACCACACTCGTACCAAATCACAAGCGTTGGTCTTCTATGAACTTGACAACTGGAACTCTACAACATTAACTAACGCGAACTTCTTTGCTGTCATCCCATTTTAATGCAGTACATCTATATTCTGCAAGCCACTATAAGGTGTGTGACAGAGAGTACTTGTGGTACCACTAATCACCCTCCTGTCCTTTCCCTCTTCTATTAGCGGATGGTGCGTGGGAAGAACGATGGACGGTAAATCCCCGCATGACCTCGAATTTCCGTTATCTCACCGTAGTCGTTTTACTGCACGTTCGTGGGAAGAGACAGTAAAACAGTATGTTGCTCGATTCTTGTTGGAACGTATTCATCCGGAATTTAAACAATAAACTTGCCTTTTAGAACCTGCTACAATAATTTATTAAGCACCTCCGTAGCGCGCTCGTGCGTACCAGACGTGTCACTCTTCCTGAGATTTTCTTTGTCTGTTCTATTAATCCAAAGAGATACTGAATTTAATTGATGAAAGGAGAAAATAGAAAAATGCAGTAAGTGAAGCAGGCAAAAAGGAATACAAACGTCTCAAAAATGAGATCGACAGGAAGTGCAAAATGGCTAAGCAGGGTTGGCTAGAGGACAAATGTAAGGATGTAGAGGCTTATCTCACGAGGGGTAAGATAGATACTGCCTACAGGAAAATTAAAGATACCTTTGGAGAAAAGAGAACCACTAGCATGAATATCAAGAGCTCAGATGGAAACTCAGTTCTAAGCAAAGAAGGGAAAGCAGAAAGGTGGAAGGAGTATATAGAGGGTCTATACAGGGGCGATGTTCTTGAGGACAATATTATGAAAATGGAAGAGGATGTACATGAAGATGAAACGGGAGATATGATACTGCGTGAAGAGTTTGACAGAGCAATGAAAGACCTAAGCCAAAACAAGGCCCCGGGAGTAGACAACATTCCGTTAGAACTACTGACAGCCTTGGGAGAGGCAGGCCTAACAAAACTCTACCATCTGGTGAGCAAGATGTATGAGACAGGCGAAATTCCCTCAGACTTCACATAACTAATGAGGAGGTATTGAATAGAATTGGGGAGAAGAGGAGTTTGTGGTACAACTTGGTTAGAAGAAGGGATCGGTTGGTAGGACATGTTCTGAGGCATCAAGGGATCACCAATTTGGTATTGGAAGGCAGCGTGGAGGGTAAAAATCGTAGAGGGAGACCAAGAGATGAATACACTAAACAGATTCAGAAGTATGTAGGCTGAAGTTGGTACTGGGAGATGAAGAAGCTTGCACAGTATAGAGTAGCATGGAGAGCTGCATCAAACCAGTCTCAGGACTGAAGACCACAACAACAACAGCATTAATCCAACCAGTTAAGGATCCAGGCTGAATAGTATTATTCTAGAATCGGCTGAACATGTGTTTAGAAAGTCACTTCTTGCGTGGAGTGACACCCCCTTAACATTCTTCCAGTCAGTCATGGCCTGGGATTTACACGTCACATAATAAGTTTTATATTGTTATTCCACTTTAGGTCGCAGCGACGGTTACTCCAAGGTATCTCACCATCGGTTCAGTTTCCAGCGAGTTCCCGTAAACAACGCAATAGAACTACAAGGTAGCTCTTCGACTATTTATGCGTTATAAGAAACATTTATTTACGTTGAGAATCAACTGCTAGAATCTGTACCGATCATCGATCATCTACAGGTCATCCTCCATTTCGCCATTGTCTTCTGGCGTTGCAGCCTCTCCATAGACATTGGTCAACTGCCTCATGGAACTTCCTACATTATCCGCTGTCTAACAGTAACAGCCATATAGCACTCCAGAAATTACCTTTACTTCTGATAATTTCATCCAGTTAAGAACAACGAGTTGACTTCATGCAAGGAATTTATATTAAAAATGAAGAAATTCCTCCAGTTGTATTTAAGGTGTCGATTTTATTTTGATAACTAGTTTCAACGTTGTAACAACGTCATCTTCAGACCCATACACTTGTTGACGTCAACTACGTGCGGCTGATACTAGAAGTCAGTGGTGAGATACGGACGTGCTCCATGTGGAAGGTGATTAGTATCCGTATCTCACCACTGACTTCTACTATCAGCCGCACGGGCCGGCCGGTGTGGCCGTGCGGTTCTAAGCACGTCAGTTTGGAACCGCGTGACCGCTACGGTCGCAGGTTCGAATCCTGCCTCGGGCATGGATGTGTGTGATGTCCTTAGGTTAGTTAGGTTTAAGTAGTTCTAAGTTCTAGGGGACTGATGACCTCAGTAGTTAAGTCCCATAGTGCTCAGAGCCATTTGAACCATTTGAATCAGCCGCACGCAGTTGACGTCAACAAGTGTATGGGACTGAAGATGACGTTGTTACAACGTTGAAACTAGTTGCCAAAATAAAATCGACACCTTAAATACAGCTGGAGGAATTTCTTCATTTTTAACAAAAAATTATACCAGCTGACGTCCCACTGTCCTCCATTTCTACTGTGGATGTACGAAGATCAAGCAAGGAAGTCCTAAAGCCAGTCCGAAATCTCGTCTGATTCCCAGTAAGATTGCATTCAGTTCATTGCGTCACCTGGTATTTTTTCAAGGTCTACTTTCGCAGTTGCTCCTCCTGTTTTGCAGGAGAAGACATGGTTTCAACACGATGATGCCTCATCCCACTCCAGTGTGCCCGTGAGCAGCTGAACAATATGCACCACACCTTTCGGATTAGAAGGATAGTCTTGTTTCACGGTCAGCGTGACCCCAAGATCTGTATAACGATTGGGTATGTTAAAATAACTATCCTAATTTGTTTCGTAACGTTTATGCGTCAGATGCTGTAGGTGAGAAATCAACAGCGTGAAACCACGTTTCTAAGTACCTCTCAATGTCGATGTGGTAGCGCACACACTCCCTCAGATTTTCCCTCATTCGCTCTTCTGCATCGCACCTGTTGCGCTGTTTGTGATCGCCAGTTGCCTTATCGTACTGCTGGGTGCTGCACAAGTTCCTCGCCATTAGGTTGAGGATGCGCAGGTGGCCAGCCACGTAGATCATGAGAGTGCAGAACGTGCTGTGTACCGTGATGGAGATAATGTTGCCGTAGAACAGGCCCGTGGACACGACAATGAACACAACCTGGAAACAAAATGATCGAGAGTCTCAGATTGTTTCTAGCATACAAGATTTCGGGATTCTGTTTGGAAATCAAGAAAATGAGTATCATGAATGTCTTCGCAGAGCAAGAGTGACACTGGTTGCGTGTTTTGCCTCATAACAGTTATCGATCGCACCGTCTGCGGTTGGGAGCATAATAGGGGCACTGCACTGTTAAGTCACAACTTTTTTCTACAAACCCATAAATAAATTAGTAAACACACAAACAAAGTAGTAATATCTGACATTATCAGGAAATGGAGGAAAGATATCTTAAATATTTCATACAAAACTTTTGTAAGTTTTCTAACACGTAAAAAATATGCCGTATTAAATCTAATAACTAATTTCGGTTGTTCACATAAATAACTTCAAATTAGTCATGTTAAAGACCTGGTATCAACGTACACAGTAAGACTAGACCTCATCGTCTGTATATTTTGGTATTTTCTCATATACGAAACAGCTTCAATAAAGTACTGGCTGTAACAACGAAATGAAAAGACTCTTACTAAAACATGCTTATTAAAATGGCCCTTGAGTGTAAACTTTTTATACTGCACCGTTAGGCCGGCCGGAGTGGTCGAGCGGATCTAGGCGCTACAGTCTGGAACCGCGGGACCACTTCGGTCGCAGGTTCGAGTCCTGCCTCGGGCATGGATGCGTGTGATGTCCTTAGGTTAGTTCGGTTTAAGTAGTTCTAAGTTCTAGGGGACTGATGACCTCAGAAGTTAAGTCCTACAGTGCTCAGAGCCATTTGAACTACATCGTTACAAAACTCACTTGCAAAATCAAGAGCATGGTTTAGTACCACTCTCGTTCATGTCGCTGATACAGCCAGCACTTTATTGAAACTGTCTGTTATACACTAAAGACCCAAAGAAACTGGTACACCTACCTAATATCGTGAAGGGTTCCCGCGAGCACGCAGAAGTGCCGCAACACGACGTGGCATGGACTCGAGTAATGTCTGGACCAGTGCTGGAGGCAACTGACGCCATGAATCCTGCAGGACTGTCCATAAATCCGTAAGAATGCGAGGGGGTGGAGATCTCTAATGAACAGCACGTTTCAAGGCATCCCAGATATACTCAATAATGTTCATGTCCGGGGAGTTTGGCGGCCAGCGGAAGTGTTTAAACTCAGAAGAGTGTTCCTGGAGCCACGCTGTAGCAATTCTGGACACGTGGGGTACGCCATAGTCCTTCAGGAATTGCCCAAGTGCTTCGGAATGCACAATGGACATGAATAGATGCAGGTGATCAGCCAGGATGTTTACGTACGTGTCACCTGCCAGAGTCGTATAAAGACGTGTCAGGGGTGCCATTTCACTGCAACTGCACACGCCACACACCAGTACAGAGCCCTCACCAGCTTGAACAGTCCCCTGCTGACATTCAGGGTCCATAGATTCATGAGGTTGTCGCCATATCCGGAAAACGTCCATCCGCTCGATACAATTTGAAACAAATCTCGTCCGACCAGGTAAGACGATCCTAGTCATCAATAGTCTAGTGTCGTTGTTGACGAGCCCAGGAGAGACGTAAAGCTTTGTGTAGTGCAGTACACGAGTGGGCATTGGGGTTAGAAAGCCCACATCGATGATGTTTCGTTGAATGGTTCGTTCGTTGACACTTGTTGGTGGCCCAGCATTGAAATCTGCAGCACTTTGAAGAAGGGTTGTGCACCTGTGACGTTGAACCATTCCCTTCAGTCATCGTTGATCCCGTTCTTGCAGGATCATTTTTGGGCCGCAGCGATGTCGGAGATTTGATGTTTTACAGGCTTCTTGATATTCACGGTACACTCGTGAAATGGTCGTATGGGAAACCGCACTTCATCGCTACCTCGGAGATGGTGTGTCCCATCACTCGTGCCCCGAATATAACACCATGTTCAAACTCACTTAAATATTGATAACTTACCATTGTAGCAGCAGTAACCGATCTAACAACTGCGGCATACACTTGTTGTGTCATGTAGGCGTTGCTGATCGCAGCGTCTTATTCTGCCTGTTTACATATTTCTGGATTTGAATACGCATGCCTATACCAGTTTCTTTGGTGTTTCAGTGTTTAAGAATGTACCAAGGTATGGAGACGTTGCGGTCTAGCCTTACCCTGTACGTTGACACTATGTCCGATCTGTGAACAGCAGAAACTAGGTATAAAATTCAATGTTGAACATTGTTTGCGATCTAGACAATTTAAAAAACTGTACAAAATTTTTAAAAATTTGGTTTGAACATAAAAAAATTAATTACTCACACATGCATATTAAGGTTTCATATCTTTGTCTTAGACGTCTTGTCCCATAATTACGAGTAAATCGGAAACAGTTCCCAGCCAGACTTATGAATACAAAAAATTGTTTGAAAATATAACGTATAGATACAGGCGAATATTGTGCCCCAATACTAGTGAATTCGTACGAATGTAAAACATTCCATTTAAGACAGAAAAAGTGCTATTTCTATTACAGATTGTGACATTACATAAAGAGAAAGAAACAACAAAACTAAGTAAGTCATAATGCAATAAACAATGTAAAGTTAATGAAAAGCGTTAAATTTAATTGTAATCAAATATGTGATAATATTAAGAACTGTAACAATTGTTAAATACAAAACGACACATGGCCATGTCAGCTGAGCACTGTATTTCGAGATTATTTGCTGTATGGTGCGGTTTTTCTGTACTTCTTTGGACTGTATTGTTGTTTTTACTGTGATATGACTAGCTTACACTGGAATAACCTGGAGCTAAAATGCTGTCTAGGTTTCTTGATGAGACACACTCAGGACCTATACATCCTGCAACATCAAGATAAGCTTAACTTTATCTAAAATCCACATACATTTAACAATCTAACAGCTCCATCTTTCGTTGCTTGCTTGTGGGGGCAAAATTCCAGCTTTTGTCCGCAATAAAAAGTAATGTCACATCGTTGACATTACTTCATGTTAGGTATAGTGGTTGGAATGTTAGAACAGGAATTTATTTCCATCCTCCCCCTTCTATTCCCAGCTGAAGCTCCTCTTCTCCATTGGCACTACACTGGCACTTCATCAATAACACGCTGCCTCAGAAATCGAACTGCCCACTCTACATTTGAGGGTAGAGAATGAATGTTATGTCGGAGAATGTTTTCGTATTAATAATGAGTTCACATCCAAAGTGGACAACTTTGAGTAAACTGTTGATGGGAAATGAGTGTCCATCATCGTTTGGCGTTTATAACCTACAGTATTTTCTAGCAGCTGTAGAACAGTAGCAGAAATGTCTTCTTAGACAGTTATTTGGATTTTTCAAGAGCCAGTCAAGTAAGACACGTAATTGGGGACTCGAACAATTTTATCATACGTGTAATCATCCCCATGACATATACCAGTCGTATCACAGGGGAAGTGATCTAATTACGATGACGGAAGGCGTTCAGCCCGCACCAGCGCAGTGAAGACATGAAGTCATTTCCACCTCTAGTCCTGCCCTCGTGGCTTCCTAGCAGAATATAGTAGAAACATGTCAGCGGTGTCCAGATGAAGTCTCGGAACCTTACTCCTCCGTAACTCAGCTAAAGTGGCCGGTTCTCGAGAATATTCTGTTACCAGCTTTTATCCAGTTTTCTCTTTTTGAGTGTAAAACTTACGTCGGACTTTAAGAGCATTATATGTCACTAGAAAGTGTCACTTGATTCGTGTGACACGACAATTATTTAAGTGGGAGGTTTCAGTGGGGTAGCGAGCGGCGTTTGAGTCGCCCACACTTTGAGACAAAGAGGCAAACAGCGGTAGGGATGGGAAAAACAGGCCGGTTAAAACCGATACCGGTATTGCAGTTCTAAATAACCGGTATTTTAGTTCATGGTAAAAGTGACCAGTGCTATTTTAATATCAATGCCGACAGAAACGAGCAACTAACGCAAGGAATAAGAACTGGTACAGCATTGTTGAGACAATAACGTCCATGTGGACGTGTGTCGTCATTAAAAGTACGCGGTGTACGTGCACTGTGCAAAACTTGCCCCCACATGGTCTGTACGGTAGTTTCTCGCTTACGTCGCCGGACATCCGTTGTATTGTAGAACGGCGCCAAGCCAGGTCTGCAAATACTTTTACGAAGCGGCGTAGCAACGAAGTAAAATGTTTCATTTTCTTTAAAAGATTAAAGACTTGTCAGCCATTTATGTGAACTAATAAGGAAAGAAAGTATACTAACAATAATAAATTAAAAGCTTAACAATTCATTCCTAGTATACAATGGAAACAGAAAGTAGCTGATCTTGTGCCTGTGACTTTATTTGCATATAACCCTTGAAAACAGACAAATTAACATGAAAAATAAAGTTTTTCAACGTCAGTTTTCACCCTTTATCACTGACTATTCATAATACCCAAATAGTGGTACGATCCCCGATTACAGCATAATTTTTGAGCAGAGTTTCAAAAAATTCGAATCAGCAGGAGAATTACTGGAAATTTTCGAGAAAACATGAGAACGATGGGCGGACTAAGTTTCCACTTATTATCCTATTTCATTTAGTAGTTTGGTTCCATGTATCTTGAAACTGAGTCAAAATTTTTCGGTGTTTGTTCGATTTCTGCGTTTGCTACAGGAAATAATAGGAAAAAACCGAGATTAGGTTGTTTCAGAAACCGGTTAGTTCGTGTGGTTTTAACATTCAGGTTAAACTGTCGTGTAAAATTACCGATATAACGGAAAACCGGTTGTTTCAGCAATAACAGCCATCCCTGGGCGGTGGACGCGCCCCGTTCTGTTGTGTGGCTCTTATGCTACCAAATCTGTAGTTCCTACACTTTTAGACTTGAATGTTCCGTTGAGGTAGTTAACCAGCAATAGATAAATGGATAGAAATATAATGTTCCCCTCAGATTTTTCTATAAGGCGTTGTGCAATGGCTTGTATATGCTTTTAATTATTTTAATAAAGTCTTTACTTGCTTGAAATAGTCTTTTAGTTAATTATTTATATTCAGAGCCACGTTCATCACTTTCTGGTGTCGATTTGTTTTGAAATGGAATATACACGCGACTGCGGACGTCATTTACAAAATTATGCAGGCTCTGTTTCGGATGTACCAAGAAAATGAAAATGGAACGAAATGGCGTTCAACAGTGAATCGATACCGTTTATGGAAGACAGCTACATTTACATTTATTCTAAAATTATTGTACTGAACTGGAGGGTAACTTGAAATTAGTAACACGACATACATTTAAATCAGCTCCATTATTATTACAATAACATTAAATACTCACAGAAAGGATCACACCCAAGATACCACAAAAGTTAATCGGCTTCACCATCAGAGTCACAGAGACCTCAACATTGATAATATTACCTGTTTTATAGACAAAAAGCACAGCTCATTTGCCGTGATTTAGTTACAAGTACTTTGCCTTCTATTATCTCTTTGGGTACGTTACATTGTACTTAGTTGTGGCGACCCAGATTTCGCGGATGACCGCGGACCGGTGGATGGGCCACGACCTCCGATCAAAAATTCAAACAGACGGATGTGATGTCATTTCCGCCGTTCGTGCACGATAGCTTCTCACATATTGTTCGCGTTTGCACGCAAACAGTGTAAACCGTAATTGGCACAATGAAGAGCGATACTTCATTGTTCTCAGGAATGTAAAACGACACAGCGCTGAGAAGTTTTTGCAACCATAAATCAGAAAAAGATAAATAACTTTTTTATTATTTAATGAACAAAGAATATAGAGCGCTCAACTAGTATTTCTCGGAGAGGCTCTTCGACTGATATGTTCGCATGATTTGTAGCATGATTAATTAAGCTGCGAGACGCATTTTAAATGGATTTTAATTGAAAATTAATATAAAAACTTACACAAGTACACATCCAGCACAGCAGTACGCATTGGCGGAGGTGGTTACATACTATCACATTACATTCAACCTTTAGTTCTTAAGATTTATAGTTTTTATGATGTGTTTTATTAACTGTTTACGAAATATCTCATATTTGATGGCACGAGCAATTTGAATCGTTTTCGAGCACTGCAACGAAGTTCTGCAATTGTTAAACTGAAGTACTGGGCGAACTATTGCAGATAGAGTTAAATGTGAGATATCAACTTTGACTAAAATTTTAGCGCTCATCTAATGGCGTAAACAGAATCTCAATGTTTTTTATGTATCAAAGTATGTAAATTATGCTGGTGAAACTACGAACCTCGGTAAGTCAAATACAGGTTTAATTTTTCGTAAAGGTGGAACTGAGACTATAAAATGTCAGTGCTCATCTTGCTCGAAGACAGAGTTCGTAACTATTTGATTGTGGTAACGCTAACGTGATTCTGAGCTATGATCCAATCGGGTTTACAAAAAGATTTTGGGAAAGCGTGAACGAGACTTGTAGAGTCACGTAACGGCAGTCAGACGCATCTTTTCTACTTGTTGTAACGATTACTGTACGGAGTCACTAAAATACATTAATGGTATCTCGATATCAAGAGAACTCTCGTTTGATACTCGCCTGAGTTCCATGACTGAGCACAGCTCTTTGCCATTTATAATTTTCCATGGCATTTCGTCCTGGATATTGCTCTGTCGTCCATATCCAAACTTTCTCTGGCAATTTCTTATACACCTCTTTTGTTTCGAGGCACATCTGTTGCTTTATGTACACCCAGCAAGCTACTGTATGTGCATGGTAGTTG
Source organism: Schistocerca piceifrons (assembly GCF_021461385.2). Classification (NCBI taxonomy): domain Eukaryota; kingdom Metazoa; phylum Arthropoda; class Insecta; order Orthoptera; family Acrididae; genus Schistocerca; species Schistocerca piceifrons. Next base: position 122,938,782 of record NC_060141.1, on the reverse strand, counting down.
GAACTTTGGACCAGTATTAACAACTTCCTGTCCTGTTCCACGTATGGAGTGAGTGCCTCCATACACTTGCACAGCCTATCTCTAAAACTGGTTCTTTGAATTAGCTCGTATAAGAGCTAGAACAATGTAACCTTTCATTAAAAATTCGCACGACATTTCAGTTAATATCTGTTATAATTGTCTGTATGCTCGACAGACCTACTATGATCCCTGCAGTGCGGCTATGAATTATATCCGCGCTGTGTAGCCGCGTGGTAAAGGGCGCCTTGTCACGGTTCGCGCGGCTCTCCCCGTCGGAGGTTCGAGTCCTCCCTCGGGCATGGGTGTGTATGTTGTCCTTAGCGTAAGTTCGTTTCAGTCAGATTAAGAAGTGTGTAAGCCTAGGGACCGATGACCTCAGCAGTCTGGTCCCATAAGAACTTACCACAAATTTCCAAAAATTATTTCAATGTGTCCTATCACATCTGTTTGATAAGTATTCCAGATACAACTTTCTCCGGATAAAATAAACACATGAATTTATTAAAACATAAATTTCCTTCGCAACTTCACAAGCAGCGAATGCGACTTGAGAAGGCTATTTAAGTCCGACGAATATAAACGACCGGTCTCGTTGTCTTCGCTATGGATGACACTTCGTCGCTTTACCCTTAATTGCATTTTAAACTCAAAATAAATAAATAGTTAATAAATTTTCCCCTGATGGCTTTAATCAGGAAGACAAATGGTAACTAGGGTGTATCTATTTGCAAATTACGTTATATAACGAGCCATAACGCAATATTTAATTTTTTAATAATAAGGTTTATTGTGTTCAAAATATTCATATTAATTCGAATACTGGTAAAATCAACAAATCTGTTAAGTGGTTAAGAAGTAACTTGAGTCCTCAATATAGTGGTTAGTGAACTCCCTATATGAAACTAAATAAATTAAAAGAGCTGGAAAAAGATAGCTGGTGTGCACAGATAGAGGTTACACGAAGATGAATCGCATACCAATTCACACATAAACAGGGGCAAACCAACAGGCAAAGCTACAACCTGAGTGTCTATTAGCAGAAGAAATAAACTGTCTCCCGAAGCCAAAGTACTTCAAAGTCCAACCTCAATGTACAGAAATAGTCCTATCCCCACTTCACACGAGAAAAGAAAATGTTCTGACGATCTGCTGGCAGAAAATAGAGCCCTGATTACCGCCAAATGATTCTAACAGTGAACGAGTGCGAAATAATTGTTAATCCCACTACTAACGGCCTGAAAAACTTCTACCCTCCAAAACAAGCGTGGATGGAATACCGCTCAAACTCACTTACATTTTGCTCAACCAAATTGGTGAAAGAAACAAAATTTTTTATTGCATGTGTAATTTTATTGTAGTTAATCCTGACGACTGTGCAGCAGTGGCACTGGACACTATGGTATTGATCAAATTGTTTAGCTCAAGGTGTAATTTCATTAATTTTCTATTGCCGTTTTTATTTTCTATGGAGACTGGTGATATACCATTTTATTTGGTGAACTGATTATTTGCAGTGAGAGGACTCACGCCAAACTGAGATTCCGTTCTCCGACGTATACAATGTTGTGGTCGCTACTATTTCTGAGTGAAGACACTGAGAACAGCATTAGAATTAAAAAGCGGCAATCGCGTGTCTTGTTCTCGGCACTACAGCTGTACATGGCTCTCCTTGCCAGCCCTGAACGCTATCTGTCTGTGGTGCTTCATAACACGTCTAAGGTTGGGGCTCCCGATAAGTAGTAAACGCCTCCCTGCCGTGTGCCTGGTCGAACCCTGCTAAAGCAGTGGCCACAGATCCACTCACAGGATGAATGGGCGAGGGCAGACGGCCAGTCTGCACATTGGCCCTCAGCCTAGAGCGGGGCTAACGCGTTACCACCCGCCACTCACGATGCCGCGAGGGCGGGTGCGCCGCACCGGGTTACACTAGGAGGTATCTTGGCAGCACAGCCCATGGGCAAAACAATCGACGCCTGACGTGTCCGATGCGGCGCGCCACATTCTCCGCCATCGCAACACCCCGAGGCAGCAGCCTGAAGCGGACTGACCGTAGCCAACAGCGCATTCAGCTGTTCGCGAACTGCGGCCAGCTCCTCTTGCGGCCCCACACAGCAAGCATACGTCCTAACCATCCTAGCAAGGCTAGAGGAGGAAGTAAACTATAAAAGCAGACAGAATCCCAGATATGTAACATGCTACCCTCCTGATGTGTCCTGAATGAACGATGGTGCGTTAATGAGCTATGTAGCTGGCTGGCTGTACAGTGAGCAACTAGTGCGCTACAGACTGAATGAATTTACCCTTACAAAAACGTAAGATTAAACCTCTTAAACAGAACACCAAGCACGAAATATAATACTAGCAAAAGACAGAAAATGATAAACACTTAACTCTCTATGGATGTATATTACCCGCTACCTGTGGCCTATGTGAAGTATGTATTATTACTGATTAAGCTTTATACCAATATCTGTAAAATTGTGTATTTCAGTGTCATTGATCATAGCTAAATATTTTTAGCGTAAAGAAATATTAATTACGTCAGTACGAGCTTTTCCCAGAAGGTTATGGATTGTCCCTGTCAGGCACACAGTTTTAATCTGCCAGGATGTTCCATTAAGTAATTTAATTACATTCCTGTAGCTATCACTGCATTTAATTTGCACGCTCATCTACTTCAAGCGTAATACATTATTCATCAGACACTTGTTCAAATGGTTCAAATGGCTCTGAGCACTATGGAACTTAACTGCGGAGGTCATCAGTCCCCTAGAACTTAGAACTACTTAAACCTAACTAACCTAAGGACATCACACACATCCATGCCCGAAGCAGGATTCGAACCTGCGACCGTAGCGGTCTCGCGGTTCCAGACTGTAGTGTCTAGAACCGCTCGGCCAATCCGGCCGGCAACACTTGTCTGATCTAAGACTCTGTAAATTTCGCAGTTTTAGATTACCTTTTGTATCACAAATTTATCAGGCTACAGTCGATTCTGAACTATGCCCACTGTACAATTTGTAAAGTGTTATGAAGATGCAAAACCATGTGATATTGTAAATGTTCTACAACAAAATTTTACAAATAAAAATCAATTTTTTTCTTAGCTAGTCTTACAATAATCCACAAATTCGTCTGTTAATAGGAAAGATGCCGTGTTGTAAATGTACCTGGTACGCAGGTGGCTCCGTGAAGGAGAACGGGTACCAGACGACGGTGGGGAAGCCACTCTGGCTGCGACACTCTGTAGTGGAGCAGCTCTGTACTCGCAACATAGGCTGCACTTCCCAGGCCACGTACAAACACAGTCCCATCCACGCTTGCATTAGAGAAATCCAGCGGCCTCTGCGTGCACACTCGCCAAACACGAACGCCTTTTCTCGCTCAAATGTGCTTCCATAGCGCTGGAAAATCGCTTTAATCGCTAACTTAATAGCAACATTTACAATAATTTATACAACTGAAAAAAAAACAAAAACTAGAGTAGCTGGCCTTAAGTGTACATCACAAGCCGTGCAAAGTGCCGTGGGGTTTAAGGCAACGTATTCATGATCTGGTAGTAAGGGGATCAAAACGCAATATGGGAACTTGGAGCTAGGTTTCTGTGTTTTCCCTAAATAGATTAAGACAAATACGGAGAGTGGCTGATTTTCCTCCCAGCTTTGACCTAACCATCCACCTTTACCCTCCACTGTCGTCGACGGGACGCTAAAAGCTAGTACTAAATGATTAAATATAATCATCCATCTAAGAAAATCAAAGGGAAAGTGAGATATCTGGCGACTACAGATTACTTAGCAACCTTTACTTTAAGTCTAGCTCTATTATTTTTACAAAATCGAAAACTGGACTGAGCTACTGCAAGTGCTTTAGAACTAAAAGAAGTCCCTCGAAATTTGTAACACAGAAGTGTATTTGGCTCTTTCATTGCACAATTATACAGCTTTGTGTTACGAATTTTGTGAAACATACTTTCGCTGTTGACTACAAATGAAGAAAATGTTTGAACTAAGAGAGTTTCTGGCATATGTCGAGTCTAGGTTATGGTATTTAAGAAGTGCATAACAATACAATTGAGATCAGCTGCTATGTCGCCATGGCATATGGAATGGTTCTTTGAGTCACGTGACTAGGAAATCTTCAGAACTTGCAGTGTATATCACCGTGACGGCCAAGCGCGGACCCGACAAGAAGCGCGATTTCAGTGCAAACTGGTCGCTATTAATCAAGGGTTCCCGACAACTAAACACTACTACATCTCCGAAGTAGTACAAACACCGAACTTTCCGCTTGTCACCTCGTCAGGATGTGGTGTTACCGTCATCTGAGGAAATCAGCGGCCGCCAGACCAAATTACTGTACGCAACGAATTGCATGGACCGGGTTCACGACAGCACCTGATAAACCAGCCATAGCGCAGCAAACCAGCTTCCTATTCAATGGCGGACAACAGCTATTGGTGATCCACCACACTTTCTAAAACCCGTAAATATACCTCAGCTCGCCACACGTCACCCATTGTTACTATTACACAATTGCATTGCAGTAGAAGAAGCGACATCCATAAAATATTTGCGCGCATGGTTAAGGAGATGAAACTAATCGCAGGCAAGGTAGGTGCCAGACATATTCATTGGAAGAATTGTCAGGAAGTGCAGTCCAGCCATAAAGGAGGCAGTTTACAAGAACCTCATTGGACCAATGATAGAATATTGCTCGTTAGTCTGCGATTCGTACCAGACAGAACAGACTGAGGAAATAGAGAAGAATGAATGAAGAGTATCGCGTTTTGTATCAGGTTCATTTAGTCGGTACAAGAGCGTTGGGGAGATACTCAGCTAACGTCAGTGGCGTATGCGGAGGAGAGGCGTTCTGCATCACGGTGTGCTTTACTGTTAAAATTCCGAGAGCGTACGTTCCCGGAAAAGTCAAGCAATATATTGCTAATTTCTGTGTGTATCGCGTGAAAAGATCATGAACATAAAGTCGGAGAGATTCGAGCAGGCACTGAAACTTCCCAACAATCACTATCCCCGAAACGTTTACAACTGGATCAGGAAAGGGAGAAATGACAGTACTACATAAAATACCCACCGCCACACGGCGTAACGTGACTTGCATAGTATATACGCAGATGTAGATAAAGCAGTCACAAGATCAGCATGGGTTGCAGGAACGCTGCCACTGGATGCTAGGAGCATGGGACTGATAAGCTGCGCTGTACATTGGCGCTTAAAATGGCGGGGTAAGAGTTTGTCGAAAACTACCTGGACGAGAGACGTGAGCACGGGATGAAATGAGACGTGACGCAACTGATACGTGCACCATCAACTTCCTCTGGCGAACGATACAGTAACCGACGAGATGATGTACGTCGATTTACGCTCCTGCAGCACTTCAGATGGGATAAGAGAGTGCAAATCGTCATCTTTCTTGGTGACGAAATGGTTTTAGAAACTCTCGATGCAGATAAGAGTGCTTGTGTAATACCTTCCTCCCCTGTCTTGAGAGCCCACTGAATGAGGAGCAAAAAATGTCAAATGATAGGAAAAATTCGTGCAGTTGCAAATTTTTGTACAATGCTAGGAAGGAGTGCCATGAACAACATGCGAGGTAATTATGTGCTTAGGGAGAGCCGGCTGGAGAAGGGAGGAGGGGCCTAGAGGTTAGTCACGTGAGGAAAAGTGGGTCGCTGGATTGTGGTCACCTACTTCCTCCCTTCTTAAGGAATGCGAACAAAAGAGCGAGGAGACGAGTCTCCACTATCTATACCCCACTACGTCACAAGAAGCAACTACAGGATGTTTCACAAAATCAACTCGACTCTTCCACAGCGTACCTTATTACTCACTGTTGACGCATTGTGCGGATGCGATCTGTGGTATTTATTTTCCACAAAGTGTGTTGACACAACACTGAACACATATACGTGTTACTAAAAATACTACTCAAAGATAAACATTTTGAAAAATTCTCCATATATCTTTGCGCACTGTTCTACACTGCTAGAGAGGAATCGATTACCAGTCGTCCTGTATGGTATTTGTAGCGTTCTTTAGTGAAATCTAGTGGCTAGCGTTGCTGCCTCTGGATCCCGGGATCCCGGGTTCGATTCCCGGCCGGGTTGGGGATTTTCTCTGCCCAGGGACTCGGTGTTTGTGTTGTCCTCATCATTTCATCATAATCATCATTCCTGACAGTGGCTAGATTGGACTGCGAAAGAAATTGGTATGTGTAAAAATTGGGACTTTGTTTGGGCGCTGTTGACCGCGCAGTTGAGCACCCCACAAACCAAACATCATCATCATCATCATCATCTTCCGCGATAGGCGACTTTCCCCATGGGTGCTGCTTTCTTTTCATTTTACAGATAGACTGTACTTCCCCACCATTTCATGTCTAGTTCTCATAGGTGAGTAGACAAAATAACATTACAGAGACGATCTTTATGTAGTGGAATTATTTTCAGTTTATTAACTGAGTACTTATTTGCAGTTGTTATGTGACCTTTTATGTAAAATACGTTTGTATAAACAATAGTTAAGAAGTGCTTAATTTGTAAGTGTGATGTAGTCGATGACCCGTGTAGTATTGGTGGGAAAGGAATTGGATTGGTAGATACGGTACCCTGCTGCTGTCAGTTTTTGACAGTGTATTGCATAACTTTCATACTATTTGTAATCACTTTGTGATGAATTAATGAATGACTAGAAAGTTACTCCACCTGTCTAAATATTACTGTTACTGGAGACAGCATCGGTTTCTTCTAGTCAGAAATAGCTTGTACTTGCAGAATGGGCTGTATCGTATGAAGCCACAGCATATCTCACAATACAGGTATCAATATGTCTGACGAAATAGGATTGATGATGTTCAAGTCTAGAACAGTGATCTTCTATAATGCACTGCTTGCGTTACACGAAGTATGTGAAGTTCCATAACTTCTTCCGTTGCAGAAGGAGCCATCATATTCCTCTGTGCCTCTTCAGATGTGAGAAGAGCTGAGGCTGGAGTGATGCATTTGATATCCCTCATGGTATGAGAAATATTCCAGCTACTGATAGTGGGAGTAATAGACAGCTGATAGAACTGGCTAGCTTTTAACATAGTAGCTTACTTAACAATTGCAATGCAAATAAGTACTCACTTAATAAAATGAAAAAAAAATTATTATATGAACACGAACCCACTGAAGATATTTGGACTGCTCACGTAAGACAACTCTACGGCAAATGTTTTGAAGGTGTAGTCTGTCCTTAGACTGAGCAGCAAGAAGTGCTCATGTTTGAGGAAGTTACCTTTCCCAAAAGAACGCTTCTGCTGTCGTACAGGACGACTAAGAAATAATTTCCCTTCTAGCAGTGTAGAACAGAGTACAGTGATTTACCTAGAACCCATGCATATGCTTTCTTGCTTTACTACTATTTATAACTTATCACTGTATTCCATGAAGCGCAGGGCGAGCTGTAGCAAAGTCGTTATCTCTTTGTGAAACACCCTGTAGTTGCACCTTTTGACGTAGTGGGATAGTGAGATTTGAGACTCGCCTGCTCGCCCTTCAGTCTGCGGGCCTATGAAGTGGGAAAGTGCGTGACCACAATCTGGCGACGCACCCGCTCTGAAGTTTCTACGGTCCACCCCGCCCCTCTTCTCTCCATCCTGTTACACCTTATACCACAGTATATCCCTTAATACGGATGTACCGTACTTAGATGTGGTAAAGAGGTTTAATATTTATTCTTAAGCCATTTCAGTTAACATTAATATCATAACATTAAAACACAATTTTTAATAATCTCTCATTTTTCGTTCCCTGCAACGCGGAAAATACAGTATTACTGCCTAAGAAGAAATGAATATGAGGTTCTCCGTACGAAATTTAGTGTGGTTTAATTGTATACTGCAAAATATTTTCTAGCTGCTTCGATTTTCGAGTTAGTCAGGAAAAATATAAAAAGTGAACTTTAAACGCATTCCCACCCACCCACTCACACAAAAAATGTTTGTTTGCTCATGCCGTTGACCCCTATACACGATTTTTACGCTGATTTTTCTTTGTTGCCTGGACTATAAAGTCACCTCATGTCAAAGTACGACCGAGCTCCAGCCAATGCCATTGAATTGCGGGCGGCGGTTGAGAGGTATGGATCAGGGTGCCTCTCTAACGCCTTTGTTGTACAGTGTGGAGTACATGCCTTGACCTGAGATGCTACTAGGAACATACCCTAATCAGTTGCTCATGAGCGGAGAAACTAATGTAAATATTCAAAATACAAAGAAGAGTTTAAATATTTAGGAGAATTTAGACACAATATAAGATTACAAACATCGATAGTGGACTAAAGGATTAGAATTAAGAGTAATCAATAGACCAATTACGAATATCTTAAACAAGAATGGCATCTGTTTGAATACAAGAAAAACCACTCTACTACAATGAATAGGACAGAGCGTTTGTATGCATGGGACTACAAGCCAGTTAATTATAAACTGGACAAAACAGAGCCACAGGAAAGAAGTGAAGAGGAATGGTTACTGTTCATCGTTTCTCAGTGACGACGTCAAGAGGGACAGAGATCAACGAGGAAGGACATCGACGGTGTCCGTTTCAACTATCCCAGAATTCACCTAAAGCGAACAACCACGTTGGTCAAATGGTGATATGAATCGCAATTTGAACCGCCGTCTTCCCGAATAGGAGTTCATTGTCCTAAGACGGGAAACAGGATCGTAATGAAACAAAATGAGTGCACTATTACGTAGGCAGAAATAACGAATTAAGTTTTATTCACTGTGTTTATTTGCGTTGGACCGTCTTCACCTTTGGTTTTAGGCTGATAGGGCGAAACAGACATAAACAATCTTATTTGTATATGTGCTCACTGTCTCGATGATTTTCGAAAGAAAACGTTGTAGCCTGCAAAATCTTTCCTTTATCTGCTGCTATTGGCAAATTCCCACTGTGATGCCATTATCAATCATATACCTGGTGTTTATAACTAAAGTGCAGCTACTGACTGAGGTCCAGTGTGGATTGCAATTATCGAATGACGCGGAGGTCCAATTTGGGCTCTAATTATCGCATTGCACCGAAACTTGGTAGATATGCTAATGCGTTAATGCGGAACTTTTTTACGCTAGAAAGAAATTGTTCCTGCTTTGTTCACCAGGTGCAAATCTGGCGCTGTACAACATTTCGTAGATGTCGCCGGTGCTCATATCGAACAAACTGTGTAAGCTGTGGCTAATAATAAAATCACTTGTTTGACGTCCCTTTCCTAATAAATTACATATGAAGACATTTCTATACCTCTTTCCTGCATTCACAGAGCCATATTTGCACTTGGTGGTCAAGAATGGCACTTTTTTTTACGTAAGTCGGTTTTTTTTTACGTAAGTCGGTTCCGCTTTATCTCATTAGAATATCTAACGAGTTTCGCTGCCATATGACAATTCCAGCCCACACTGGACCTTTGTGGGTAGCCTGCTACGGAATGCCGCATAGAAATACTATGTATGTACATGATAATGACGTCACAGTCGTAACTGGCCAATAACAGCAAATAAACGAAATATTTTATAGCCTAAAACGGATAACGTTTTCTTTCGAAAAATAGTCATAAGCCATATTCCACAAAAGTCAATCAATGAGAACTAATAAGTGATTACTGTCTTCTGCAGCGAATCGTTATCCACTATACTAGAAGGACTACCATTCAACATCAACAGAAGGGGTAACATGAACGAAGACGGAAGCGCTCCTTCACACCAGCGCGACCACTCACACACACACACACACACACACACACACACACACACACACACACACACACATATATATATATATATATATATATATATATATATATATATATATATATATATCACACACACACAGAGTGAGAGAGATGAACCAACTATGATATCACTAGTCAACAGACATTTTGCATCTGGAATGTGGTACATCAACAAGTATGTACATTGGTATGTAGAATCCAAACATACCTCTCAAAATGTGCCATTTTTGACGTTTCAATTGTTTTTTATTTTTCGTATTTAGTATTTCGCTTTTAGCTGTTCTTCTGTTTTGATGTTTATTTTTGATTTGCAGAGGAGAGCCAGAAGATCTACAAATCGTCAGTAAATTTTTGGTATGGTAATGAAGTGGTGTGAAAGAGATCGTCAGTGAGTGTTTCCTGTGAAAGATAGTGCAAACGTTTTGTGTTTAAGACTTACACTAAGAAAAACGACAATTAGTAAATCTCGTTGCTGTCTAAACCACCCCGACAACTTTTGTTATGTGTGTGGGATTTCACTCCAAAAGCCCAAAGAAAACCAATCACTGGTTTGGTTAAGATGGCATAGAAACTGTATTTTGATTGTCCTGTTGGTGTTCAAGATAAACATTTTGCACCTCATATTTCCTGCATAACCTGTACTACAACCTTAACCTAGTGATTGAACCGAAAACGCCGACCCATGCCATCGCTGTTCCGATGGTGTGGTGTGAGCCTAATGACCATTATTCAGACTGTTACTTCTGTCTCCCTCCAAAACCATGGACCTTGCCGTTGGTGGGGAGGCTTGTGTGTCTCGGCGATACAGATAGCCGTACCGTAGGTGCAACCACAACGGAGGGGTATCTGTTGAGAGGCCAGACAAACGTGTGGTTCCTGAAGAGGGGCAGCAGCCTTTTCAGTAGTTGCAGGGGCAACAGTCTGGATGATTGACTGATCTGGCCTTGTAACACTAACCAAAACGGCCTTGCTGTGCTGGTACTGCGAACGGCTGAAAGCAAGGGGAAACTACAGCCGTAATTTTTCCCGAGGGCATGCAGTTATAAGGGTCGAGGGGCATGAAAAGGAAGCAGTGGTTGGGAAGGGAGTGAGACAGGGTTGTAGCCTCTCCCCGATGTTATTCAATCTCTATATTGAGCAAGCAGTGAAAGAATCAAAAGAAAAATTCGGAGTAGGTATTAAAATCGATGGAGAAGAAATAAAAACTTTGAGGTTCGCCGATGACATTGTAATTCTGTCAGAGACAGCAAAGGACTTGGAAGAGCAGCTGAACGGAAAGGACAGTGTCTTGAAAGGAGGGTATAAGATGAAGATCAACAAAAGCAAAACGAGGATAATGGAATGTAGTCGAATTAAGTCGGGTGATGGTGAGGGAATTCTATTAGAAAATGAGGCACTTAAAGTAGTAAAGGAGTTTTGCTATTTGGGGAGCAAAATAACTGATGGTCGAAGTAGAGAGGATATAAAATGTAGACTGGCAATGGCAAGGAAAGCATTTCTGAAGAAGAGAAATTTGTTAACATCGAGTATAGATTTAAGTGTCAGGAAGTCGTTTCTGAAAGTATTTGTATGGAATGTAGCCATGTATGGAAGTGAAACATGGACGATAAATAGTTTGGACAAGAAGAGAATAGAAGCTTTCGAAATGTGGTGCTACAGAAGAATGCTGAAGATTAGATGGGTAGATCACATAACTAATGAGAAGGTATTGAATAGGATTGGGGAGAAGAGAAGTTTGTGGCACAACTTGACCAGAAGAAGGGATCGGTTGGTAGAACATGTTCTGAGGCATCAAGGGATCACCAGTTTAGTATTGGAGGGCAGCGTGGAGGGTAAAAATCGTAGAGGGAGACCAAGAGATGAATACACTAAGCAGATTCAGAAGGATGTAGGTTGCAGTAGGTACTGGGAGATGAAAAAGCTTGCAGAGGATAGAGTAGCATGGAGAGCTGCATCAAACCAGTCTCAGGACTGAAGACCACAACAACACAACATTTTTTTATTCTGCTGTGTATCTAGGAAACGTGAAATAGAGAAAAACTGATTTTACCAGTGTATTCAGCACCCCAAAATTAGGTAAATACACTCTTTTACAAACCTAATTCAGGAAAAAAGTTTAAATTTGTAAACTAGTGTAATTACACTCCGCTGATTTCGTCCTTATGCCTAAATTGCATTGCAAAAATTTAACTAAGGTTAGAGATAAATGTAAATGTCGTGTGACTAGGACCGTTCACCGGGTGCAAGTCTTTTGATCTCACGCGACTTCGGACTTGCGCGTCGAGGGGGAAGAAATGATGATGTTTAGGACAACACCACACCCAGACCCTGACCGGAGAAAATTTCCGACCCAGCCGGGAATCGAACCCGGGCTCTTAGGATTGACATTCTGTCGCGCTGACCACTTTTTTTTTAATCTTATTTTGTTCGTTTCCGTTCGTTGTATCCGCTCGGGGCGGGCGTCGCAAGACACCCGTTTCAGTTCATTGTTGATCCATTAACTCAGTTTTTTTTATTACAGAGGGCAGTTAACCCTCTGACCGAACACGCTGAGTTACCGTGCCTGCGGCCACTCAGCTACCAGGGGCGGACAGATTAGAATGATAAACAGCAACAAAAGTACACCAGTATAAGCGATGGCAGACAGAGAGATACACAACCAAATGCTGAGAGAAGCTAAATTTATTCCAAATTATTTGTGATATTAACTATTGCACAACTGGCAGTGCTCACAGCTCTGAGAACCAGCTCTTTATTAGATTTGGGTAGGTTAATTTTGGTCAGATGTTGGTTACAGAAAGAAAAACCTATCACTACCAATTGAATTAAAAGAAATTTCTATTTGTTAATATTGTTTCTTATATAAAGCGATTGTCGCTGAAGTTCCAACATGGTACCAAATTTTTAAAAATATTTCATAAAACACTGATCCTTTAATTAGACGTTTCATTTTGCACTCTGCTGTAGATACGCGATTCAAGACATGAGTAAACATATCTCAGTGGCTGCTATGCGCTTCTGGATCAGTATCGTCCAAAAACTATAGTAATGGGGACGCTTCTGGTTCTATACATAATGCTAACTATTTTCGCTAGCAGAAACTTATTAAATAGCAACAAACGGAAAGCAGCTGCTAAGAAACACCCGTGTGATGGAGCAGCAGGCAGCGCCACACAGTTGACAACCAGTAGTGACTAACCTCCATACATCTGTCGAGATTCTCGACGAGTTCGTCTGTTAAGCGACGCATCTTGAGGAGGATCACCAGTTTGAAGATGGCCAGGATGTAGACGAAGGTGACACAGACGCTGTTGGTGATGCTGATGATATCGCCCCAGAAGTGCAGAATGGCGGAGACCTGGGTAACCACGAACACCACCAGCGAAGCCACGATGAACGCACAGTAGCATCCGTAAACCGCCTGCACCACACCGCCACTCCCTGGTGTCCAGGCACCAGCCGCGCGGAGAAGCCGCAGCTGTACCCCAAACTCTGTTCGAAGCCGCGCTGGCAAACAGAAAAGATACTGCCACTAAACTTTTACCAACACATTACTTACATACATACATTGTAAAAGACACACTTTGATTTTCAGGCTGATATAAAGTCGTAAAACATTGTCGAACAATTGCACAAGGGTGTTCCTTCACCATCATCGACCGCAAGTAGTCTTCTTACCACCACGTCGATAAGGAATGTTTGAAGGTAAGCCACTGACAATTAATTGTCAGTGTCACCTAGTAGGAGCACGAAGTACGTAGCTTACCGGCAATCACTGAAATATCGTTATGGCTCGTAAGGCGTTAACAGATAGTTTACACGGCGAACTTCCCCTATGACATCAGTCCCAATATGTACAAATGGTTCAAATGGCTCTGAGCACTGTGGGACTTAACATCTGAGGTCATCAGTCCCCTAGACTACTTAAACCTAACTAACCTAAGGACATCACACACATCCATGCCCGAGGCAGGATTCGAACCTGCCACCGTAGCAGCAGCGCGGTACCGGACTGAAGCGCCTAGAACCGCTCGGCCACAACGGCCGGTACCAATATGTACAGCTTTTTGTGAGATTCTGAGACAGCTTTTGCTGCAGTTTTAACAAAATATATCTTAACACCCTTTCAGAAACGAGTTGTCGATTCATCCAATGTTAGTATTCTTGAGAACGTTAGCATGCGAGGAGTTGGGAGTTGTGATGTGCGACACAAAAGAAACATAACGTGTCATCCACAAAAGATAAATTAATTTTATGTGACAAGTTGTGCAAACTACACCTGTCAAAATCCTGAATAACCATATTTTGCAGTGAAACGTCCCCTTAGAAAAATTTATGAAAGACTGTGGTGATAAACCTCTTACGTTATTTGATTTTCAAACAAGTGAGCAGAACTGAACGTGCTCAGACATTTCTCTCTTTACTTATTCTGATCAACACTAAACTGACACACAATATTTTTAGCGCAAAGCAATCTGACTTTCAATAATCTCTATAAAAGAATGGCCTTGACTAACAATAACCTATACCTTTCATGAATCACTTACCTCACAAAAATCTTCGTTACTCGAACTACTGCAATACAGCGAGCGCCAATACTGCCAGCTAAGTAAAAGATTCTAACTACTGAAGGCACTAACTACTGATAAGCACACTTAGCAAATGAACGATTTTGATAGAGAAGAAACAATGTATTTACCTTAATAGTGTTCAAAAATCATATATATATATATATATATATATATATATATAAAATCAGTTCATGACATCCAGTCATACAAATTTACTCTTTCTGGCGCTCTCAAAACTCCGCCATCTCACTCCCCACATCCACCACTGCTGACGGCTCACCTCCAACTGCGCAACGCTTCGCGCTGTTCACATCCAACTGCCCAACACTACAATACCGAATATTTCAACAATGCCAACCAGCCACAGACTGCACACAGCACAGCCAGTGATTTTCATACAGAGCGTTACGTGGCGTTACTAATATAAAAACCTAAACAGCCTACTTACAGCAGTGCTGGACGTTCAGGAAGAGAGTCAGTGAGGTACCAAGAGGGATGTAGAGCCATGCCCATTTCAGTGCCGTGGCCAGCTGCACTAGGTTTCCGGTTGAGGGTCCATAGCGCTAATATCCCGATCGAAGTCGTTCCACAGATTCTCGACTGGGCTTAGATCCGCAGAGTTTGATAGTCAGGGCAGTAGTGTAAACTCATTCTGGTGCTGTTCAAACCCCACCACGTACACTGCAAACTGTGTGACAAGTTGCATTATCTTGATGGTAGATGTCATCGTGCCGAGGAAAATCAAACTGCATGCAGGAGTGCACATGGTCCCAAACGATAGGTAAACACTTGTGTTGATCCACTGCACTTACAGAATGACGAGATCACCCAGGTAATGCCACTAAAACATTCCCCATAGCAGGACGTTCCGTCGTGATTGCAGTGTTTGCTTTGAGCCATTTCACGCCGTACTCGCCAACGGTCATCCGTCCAATGGAGCTTAAGAAGTGAATCTGGAAATGTCACCTGTCTGCACTCAGTGATCTCCAGCTGTGGTACTGGCGTCCAAAGTCCGGCCTTCGTCGCTGATGAACAGCAGTCAGTATGGGGGCTTGAACCAGGCGCCTGCTGCAGAGGCTCATACGCAACTGCGTTCGTTGAACGATCGTTGACGGACGCTATTGTTAACCCCTTCGTTCATCTGGGCCGTCAGTTGCTCAACAGCTGCACCTCTATTCGCTCATAAACATCTCCGCAGCCGTCGTTTACACCTTCCATCTATGGCCTGTGGTGCACCACAGTTGCCTAGGCGCCCATTTTGGGTAGAGCCATTTTTCAATGCATGGTGCGCGAATTATTTACAAATTTAGCCATTTCGGAAATGACTCACCCTTGGCCCGAAAGCCGATCGTGTCACTTTTGGACGTCAGATGAATCGCTCCGTTTTCGCATTACGACAACGACTGCAGTGTTTCCCATTTCTCTCAGACACAATTTGCGCTGATCAGCCAGAAAATTACGACCACAGACCTACTAGCGATGTAAACCCGTCCAGGCGCTAGCAGCATCACCTGGCGAGGAACGACTGCTAGCCAGACACACGCACGGTGCATCCAGTATCAGTGAGCGTATTGTCCGTCTGTAGAGTGGGAAAGCCGCACAATCTGTCTGAGCTTGACGAAAGGCAGATTGTGATGGCCCGGAGGCTCGGCTCGAACATTTCAGAAACGAGTTTTCGGCTTTCGAGGAGTGCTGCGGTGTACGTCTTCAACACGTGGCGAAACCACGTCCAGACGTCGTCAGTTTGTGTGGCCACCCCTCATTACAGATATCCTACGTCATTGGCTGGGCAGATTGGTAAAACAGGACAGGTGGCGAACTGTGGCGGAACTAACCTCAGACTTATGACCTCAGCAGTTGAGTCCCATAGTGCTCAGAGCCATTTGAACCATTTTTTGAACTAACCTCAGAAAAAAATGGCTCTGAGCACTATGGGACTCAACTGCTGAGGTCATTAGTCCCCTAGAACTTAGAACCTAACCTAAGGACATCACAAACATCCATGCCCGAGGCAGGATTCGAACCTGCGACCGTAGCGGTCTTGCGGTTCCAGACTGCAGCGCCTTTAACCGCACGGCCACTTCGGCCGGCAACTAACCTCAGACTTTAATGCTGGACAGAGTACAGTTGTTCCTGAACACACAGTGCACCGAATACTCCTAACGATCAGCCTCCGCAGCCGACGACCCATGCATATGAACCACGACATCGACAACTACGACTGAAATGGGCACGTGACCGTCGGCATTGGACTATGGCGCAGTGGCAGAGCGCCGCATGATACGATGAATCTCGATACCTTCTTCATGATTCTGATGGGAGGACTCGAATCCGTCATCTTCCAGGCGAAGACACCTTTATGGCGGGGCGGAGACAAACTTACGGCGGCTCCATTGTGCTCTGGGGAACACTCACGTGGGCATCCATAAGTCCACTGGAGCTCGTTCCAGGCACCATGATGGTCAAGAAGTAGCGTATCAGACAACGTACAGCCCTTCATTACGACTCTGTCTCCCGATGGCAGTGGCAATTTTCAACAAGATCATGCTCCATGTCGCATGGCTTGGATTGTGATGGAGTGGTTCGAAGAACACAGTGGGTACTTCCAGTGCTGGCCCACCCACTCGCCTGATCAGAAACCGATCGAACCTATATGGGATGTGATTGGACGTGGCGTCAGATCTCATCGATCCCCTCCCCGGAATTTACGGAAATTACATGACTTGTGTATGCTGATGTGGTGCCAACTTCCCCCAGTGACCTACAAAGGCCTCATTGCTCCATGTCACGACCTGTTGCTGCTGTTATCCGTGCCAAAGGTGGGCTTACCGGCTATTGGGATTGTGGTCACAATGTTCTGGCTGACCAATGTATATAAACTCCACTACTAGTGCTGCCAGCTGTATCTATGACGGGTAATTGCACGTTCACGTAAAATATAAGTGGTTGTCACATTAATGAGTCTGGATATGATGTAAGGAGAGTAGGATTTATTATGAGTAGGAAGATAAGGCAGAGAGTAAGTTCCTGTGTACAGTTCAGTGATCTCATCAGAACTGACAGTAAACCAACACTGACAACAACAGGTCAGGTAAACCTGCCAATGTCGGACGTCAAAGATGAAGAGACAAAGGAAGTATATGAGGATATTCAACCGGTAGCTCAGGCGGAAATGGAGGTGAAAAACTAATAGTTCAGGGGTGATGAAATGTTGTTGTAGGGGAAAAAGTAGAAGGGGGGTTACTGTAGAATATGGTATTCATACTAGGAACGAGAGAGGAGAAAGAGTAATTGAGTTCTGCAATAAATTTCACCTAGTAATAGCGAATAATCCTTCAAGAATCACAAGAGGAAGAGGTATACTTGGAAAAGACCGGGATATACGTGGAGCTCTGCGTTAGATTACATCACGGTTAGGCAGAGATTCCGAAATCAGATACTGGATTGTAAGGCTCACTCAGGAGCAGATACAGACTCAGATTACAATTTAGTAGTGATGAAGAGGAGGTTGAAGTGTAAGAGACTAGTCAGGAAGAATCAGTGTGCAAAGAAGGGGGATAAGGAAGTGCTAAGGAACTAAGAAAGGAAGAGCTACGCTTGAAGTTCTCTGAGGCAATTGATACCGCGATAAGGAATAGCTCAATAGGAAGTGCAGTTGAAGAAAAATAAATATTCTCTAAAATGAGCAATTACGTATACTTGAAAAAATAGCAATGATACAAGGAGGGTAAGTGCGAACAAACCATACATAATAGAAGAAATACATCAGCTGATCGACTAAAGAAGGAAGTACAATAATGTTCATGGACATTCTGGAATACAGAAATACAATTCACTTAGGAATGAAATAAACAGCAAGTGAAGGGAAGCTAAGGCGAAATGGCTGCATCATAAATCTGAAAAAAACGAAACAGAAGTGTCTGTCGAAAGCACTGTCTCAGCATAAAGTAAAGTCGAAACAAACTTCGGTCAACTTAAAAGCAACGTTGGTAACAAGCGTGCTATGGATATTCCACAACTAACTGCAGAGAAGAGAACGGATATGTGGAAAGAGTGTACTGAAGACATCTGTGAAGGGAAAGACTTGTCTGATGATGTGACAGAAGAAGAAAGATGAATCGATACATAAGAGGTAGGGGATCAAGTATTAGAATAAGAATTCTAAAAAGGTTTGCAGCACTTAAGATCGAATAAAGCAGAATAGTTCCATAATATTCCATCAGAATTTCTAAGGTCATTGGGGGAGTGGCAACAAAACGACCATTCACTTTGGTGTGTAGAATGTATGAGTCTGGGAAAAAATCATTCACACAATTCCGAAGACTGCAGGAGCCGACAAATGCGAGAATTGTAATACAATCAGCTTAACAGTTCATGCACCCATGTTACTGACAAGTATAATATATATAAGACAAGGAGAGAAAATCGGAGATACGTTAGATGGCAACATTTGGCTTTAGGGAAGGTAAAGACACCAGAGAGACGGTTCTGATGTTGCATTTAATAATGGAAGCAAGAATAAAGAAAAATTAAGACACCTTCATAGGATTTGTCGACCTGGAAAAAGAGCTCGATAATGTAAAACGTTGCAAGATGTTCGAAATTCTGATAAAAATAGGGGTAAGCTATAGGGAAAGACGCGAATATTCAATATATGCAAGAGCGAAGAGGGAACGATAAGACAAAGACCATGAATGAAGTGCTCGCATTAAAAATAGTGTAACACAGTTGTATAGTCTTTCTTCCCCACTGTTCAATTTGTACATCGAAAGAGCAATGACGGGATTAAAAAGAAGGTTAAGAATGGAATTAAAATTCATGGTGAAAATTTATCAATGATAAGATTCGCTGATGACATTGCTGTACTCAGTGAAAGTGAAGAAGCATTACACGATCTTCTGAATGGAATGAACGGTCTAATGAATACAGAATATGGTTTGAGAGTACATCGAAGAAATACGAAAGTAATGAGAAGTGGCAGAAATGAGAACGGCATCAGGATTGGTGTTTAGTCTAAACAGATGAAGTTAATGAATATAACTCATGACGGACGGAGCAAGGAGGATATCAAAAGCAGACTAGGTTTGGCAACAATGGTATTCCTGTTGAAGAGAAGCCTACTATCGTCAAACATAGGCCTTAATTTTAGAAAGAAATTTCTGAGACTGTACTTTTGGTGCACAGCATCGTATGGTAGTGAAATATGGATTGTGGGAAAACTAAAAAGATGAGAATCAAAGCCTTTGAGATGTGGTGTTACAGAAGAATGCTGCAAATTAGGTGAACTGCTACGGAATGAGGAGGTTCTCTGGAGAATCGGAGAGGAAAGGAATATATGAAAAACACTGACAAGAAGGGACATGATGGTAGGACATCTGTTAAGAAATCACGGAATAACTTCCATCGAAGTTAACGTAGAGAGTAAAAATTGTAGAGGAAGACAGAGATTGGAATACAGCTAACAAATAACTGAGGTATTTGGTTGCAAGTGCTGGTCTGTGATAAAGAAGTTGATACGGAAGAGCAATTCGTGGCGGGTCGTATCAAACCAGTCAGAAGACTGTCAAACGTAACCGAAGTCCAAGTATAGCATGAGAATGAAATCAGTATTGTAATATAAGTTGTAATAAAAGTAGTTTATGTAGTACAATTAAATTGGTGGTAGTAGTAATATGCTGTTCTATTATTATTATAGTAACAATAGTTGCTGTCGCAGTAATAGTTGAAGCAGTGCTAGGAGTAGTTTTAGTTTATTCTGGTGCTGTAATGGGACTAACAGCAACAGGTTACAAAGATACTAGTAAAACTGGTTTAAATAAATTGAACTTTCTGAAAATCGAAGAGACTTTTTCCGTGACAGGAAACGAACATGTTGCTGAAAGTAGGAAAATAATAGTGGAAAAACTGCATATAGAAAAGCATATAGGCAGTCATAGGAGCGCTAGTACGATTACAGAAAAAAATCAGAAATAATAGAAATGTAGTAAGACGACTATTTAAACGACTTTAAGATTTAGTGTAGAAAAAAAGCACAAAAAATTACTGTCATACAGTTTTATACAGATTTCATTTTACTCGTTACCCTTCATGTTGCTATCCAGAAAGTGGACTAGTTTGAATAAATAACTCGTGATCACTACCAGCCGACAGTCAGCATGTTCAGTATATTCTCCAGCCGTTACCTCAAGGGAAGTACTGTGACGGTCCACTTATATGGATCGTCCGTGCAACCTTTCCTATTTTCTCTACTAAATATAAGCCTAGTACAATGTGGAAAAACCTTTCCGAGCGACAGAGGTAAGCCGCAAGTTGGGGGATAAACTTTGTATTTATATTGTTCAAAAACGTTTTAGTTTGTGCATCCAAAAAGTAATTCGACTCGCTGGGGAAGAAATACCTCGCCGTAGCAGCACGTGGGGGAGCGGCAGCAGGACAAATAGGTCTAAGGACAAGGAGAGTCCATAGCACATCACCTTTGGTCGAATATTCGAGTTGATCTCCGTAAAACGCGAGTCTATTAATTGTGCAAGTACCGGACTGACATAGTGATCTTAGTTGCGCCAGGCCAGTGTATCTCAATGAACTTGATGTTAAGATTGGTTGACACAGTTAAAGCAAAGCTAAGGATTTACAATACTTAGTGCTCGTAATGTTTAATCTGAAATGTGCTATTTTAGAACTACGTTATTTTTCTTGTTTTTTTTCAGAAAGTATCGGTAAATGTTTATTAAATTAAGTTAAATTAACCTGAAGAATATTACGTGGAACTAGAAATGACATTTATTCCTTGGAATTGCTATAGATTCTCTGGACTTTGAACTTTTACGTGGCGAAGAGTCTTATTTAACGTGCAGCCAGATACACCTTCAGGGCCACAGATAGACAGTTTAGTCAGTTATCCGTTGCGCATGTTTGGGAATTTCGAGAATTAGAGTCCTATTTTATCTTCGTTTCCCCTGAGTCAGAACTTTATTACCATTCAGGCGCTCGGGAAAAGTTGGATGCAAGTTGCCAGCTAATCCCGTCAAATACAACAAATATCACAAGGTCCTTTTGTACTACGAAAAACTTTAAGAAACCAAACGATACGTTTTGGTCATTAAATACCCACATTGAAATTGTTACAGTCCGGTTCTCCTTAGTGTGATTTATCGAGTAACGTGATGCTATTTCACAATGCCATCACTATTGGTAATGCAAATAGTGTTAATCCTTGCCGCTGGACCGCATTTCTGCTGTGTTATACAGGTTGACAATTAATAAACTATACGAAAAAATGTAAATTAGTTACAAACTACGGGGTGCACACACTTTATTCGACATGTAAATGTCACTACAGATATTGAAATTTATTTTATGACATGTTCGATACGCTTGCCATCATTGGCGATGATGTGGCGAAATTCTGCATGACCCGCTGAAGTGTCGGAACATCGATACTGTCGATAACCTCTTGAAAGGCTGTTTTCAGCTCAGCAATGGTTTTGGTTCAAATGGTTCAAATGGCTCTGAGCACTATGGGACTTAACATCTGTAGTCATCAGTCCCCTAGAACTTAGAACTACTTAAACCTAACTAACCTAAGGACATCACAAACATCCATACCCGAGGCAGGATTCGAACCTGCGACCGTAGCAGTCGCGCGTTTCCGGACTGAGCGCCTAGAACCGGTAGACCATCGCGGCCGGCAGTGGTTTTGGGATTATTGTTGTACATCCTGTATTTAATGTAGCCCAACAAAAAGGAGTCGCATCTGTTCAGATCCGGAGAATATGGCGTCCTCTGGGTACCCCAGAGCCAGAATGCTGTCCACAAAGTGCTCCTTCTAGACATCACTCTCCTGCTTCGATGGTGTCGCGCTCCGTCTTGCATGAACTACATCTTGTCGAAATCAGGGTCACTTTGTATAATGATTCCGAAACCTTAACGTACGGTTCGGGAGTCTCCGTGCCATCAAGGAATATCGCACCGATTATTCCGTGATTGGACACTGCACCCCACACAGTCACCCATTGAGGGTGAAGAGACTTCTCGATCGCGAAATGCGAATTTTTAGTTCCCCAAATGGGCCACTTTTGCTTACTGACAAACCCATCC
Organism: Schistocerca piceifrons; assembly: GCF_021461385.2. Taxonomy (NCBI): domain Eukaryota; kingdom Metazoa; phylum Arthropoda; class Insecta; order Orthoptera; family Acrididae; genus Schistocerca; species Schistocerca piceifrons. Next base: position 122,916,296 of record NC_060141.1, on the reverse strand, counting down.
AAATGAAAGTGGGCTTCGTCGCTAAACCAAACCATACGGGAGCACTAATTCCCATCGTGTCCTGAGGCCGATCGTGCAGTTTGAACGTCCTAACGCAAGCCGTTCAGAAGTTAAGATAATTTTATGTCATATAGTTCAGTAACTGTCACTCCGTATAACTGGAACAGTTAATAGTACGGCTCCAAGTACAGTTTTAACCCACGAGACACGATTAAAAAGTCACAGATTTGACAAATCTGAACCACTTACAGACGGAACTCTACAAAAATGCATTTAACCTCCAATTCTTCTTTCCCGATTCAGAGGCAGTCTCGTACTTTATTGAACATTCAGGATTTTGAAGCTATCAGCGCCGTAGCAGTAGAATGGACAGCTTATTTAAAATCCATGAGCATACTCACAGGTTATGCCGGCTTCACATTAATAACCACATTTGGCGAATTAGCAACCAGAAATCTTCCCATGGTGTCAGTTGAAGCTCTTTGAATACTCATTCAGTGAAAATACTGCCGAATGCCTTACTATGTTCGGATTTGGAGGAAAGCTTTCAAATGACACACGTTACTGACAAAGGGACTTTTCTAGCCGTTATGGAGTTCAGAAAGTCTTCCAGAGGTCCCGCTAAGGCACGCGCCCTTCTAAACTGAGGCATTGTCTGCAATTAAGGCACGCAAAATTACTCTCCATACTGACATCGGAAAAGGATAATTACTTCTCTGACGATCAGTCACTGTCGTCACAGAAGTGATACGTTTTAAGATGTACAAGTTGATCCACGTACCAGTTCCTGACCACGTTCGTTTGTACGCTGGAACACCACAGGTGAAGATGGACGGGTCGCTGTCCACACCGTGCCTGGGAGCAGGATTAGTGGTGCAGACCGCTTCGCCGTATGTGCGAATCGTGGGCAGAGCTGCACAAATAACCTAGCTCAAGAAGTCACTAGCGAACTGAAAATGGCATGTCAGACCAACGTCTTTATGCAGTCTGTCTGACATTAGAACAACCACGCCGCTGTGCAAACGAATATGATGATGTGGTTGTAGTTGCATGAAGTTGTACACTAATAGAAGAACCATTTTACATCTGAAACACTTCGATTTCTTAACACTTTTTAGTAAATGAAGGGTTTGTTTGGGTAGAATCTCAGCAGATACTCACTTGCAATACTACTCACAAATTTTACTCAAGTAACATCGTCCTTCTCAGCAATTAAATAACGCATAATAATGGACAATACATCCGTCCAGATTTCAGTACGCTACATGTTACTCTGAATGGTGGTAGAGTGTTCTGCATCGACTTCCACTTAAGAGATGAAGTGCACTATGGTAGGTGATGAGCGCTTATGTACATTGCTTTTCTGAAATTCGTAGTTCCGACCACGTCACTTCTCTCTGGGCACAGAACATTTTGCCAAGTGCGGGTGACCGTAGAGTCGATCGTATGTTTTTTACCTAACATGAGCACAATTACTGCTAAAGAAGCCAACAAATACAACAAATAAGTAACTTAAATATGAGCCTTACGATTGCAAAACAAAAATTTTGGTTGGTCCAACAGCTATAAAAATTATTTAAAAAGTTACATATTTTAATACGGCTTTTTAAAAACCAAGGAATGGAAGATCTGATTCTATGGTTGTTTATCGGTTCGACAGTTTTAGTAATATCAAATAAAAATAAGATTACATTTGTTTTCAATCAGCTGGTTACATACGTCTCTCTGATTTCTGAAGGGTCGGTTAATCTTGCATACTGTGTGAGGCCTCACTATTTACTTGAAGAAATATTCACAACTAACTGTTGGTGTTTACTTACAGCAGCTGATCCACAGTTGCACATCGATTTCATTCGTTGCTGGGTTTCGGGATTCCATTGTAAACTTTGTCCCCGTTTTAGGAGTGATCATCACATTATGTTTAGCAAACGTCTTAGAACTACGATATTATTTTTCTTTTTCTTAAATAGTAAAACCACAATTCATTTATTTTTAAAACAGTATTCTTAAAGATAATTGTGCACTGCTTTCAGTACTTGAAATGCTGCTACAATCATGTCCTTCGGATTCATTTGGCTTACGGGACCGTTCACTTTTCTTGCAAGGCATATTTTCCTCGGCATTTAATTTAGTTGAAATCGTATGCTGATAGCAGTTGCGTCTACGCAACTACATACACTGCGCAGTTTCTCGTACACTGCTCCTTCAGAACTTACAGCCTTACCTGCTTCTGAGAGCTTCGACATGACGAAGTTCGCTGCCCGCAGTGCTGAGTCGCAATGTCGCTTCCTCAGAGAGTGCTCTTATAAGTCTACGGACCGGCAGAATTTACAATTCCCTTTGTTTCTGTCACCTCTCTCCCTTTGCGTTCGTATTAACGCGATATCAACCTCTTCTGAATACGGATGTAATGAAAAATTGACCTCTGTATGGCCAGATTTTTTTCAAGATTTGTGACCAGACGAAAAAAATTCCTTCCAGGTCAACTTGATTTGTTACTTTCTATTCCTTTTGTTGGATGGCTGCTCGTCGAAGAGAGTGACGGGAAAGGTTCTGAAACCTTTATTTTCTCTTCTCTAATTAGAAACTCTGCACCCTGATCGTTCAAGGTGTACTTCCTGGTTTTCAAACAAGGAAAACGGAGATCGCCTGCTAACAATGCACTTGTGGCAGACACGTGTACGATATCACAAAATCGATGGGCAATAAAATGGTTCAAATGGCTCTGAGCACTATGCGACTTAACTTCTGAGGTCATCAGTCTTCTGGAATTTAGAACTAATTAAACCTAACTAACCTAAGGACATCACACACATCCATGCCCGAGGCAGGATTCGAACCTGCGACTGTAACGGTCGCTCGGTTGCAGACTGTAGCGCCTAGAACCGCACGGCCACTCCGGCCGGCGACGGACAATAAGTTAGAAAAGTAGGAAATGCCTAATGCGTCGTCAGTACTTCACGCAGTACAGAGAAAGGAAACGATTCGAACAGTGCCCTAAATTTGGACGGTCCTTAGTTTCGTCTGTCACGTTTATAGCTACACAAAACAGCGGTTAGAATTTAAAGACGGTACAAACGTCTTTCAGACTGTTGCAGAGATTAATAAACATTTTTAAATAACATCGGGCACTTATGTCTTACACTTGTCACCATATTGCACTTATTAACCGCTATTGTTGTACTGTCTTTATTACTATTTTCATTTGTTGTATGTTCGATGCAGTCAGTACTTACCACATAAGTTTTCCACAAGATGATAAAATAAGTTTACGAAGAGCAGGTAGCAGATGACAAAACATCGTTATGATACCTCAAGTGGTCTTAAATTCAATTATTTTACATTACGGGGCCAAGAGGGCTAATGAACGGTATAAATGCATTAATCCTTTCTGAAGAGAAATTTCTATATAACCTTCTGGTTGTACGATGGCTTCTATAAGAAAAAATAACATGTCGCTAAAAAAGGAAGGCATCGGTTGGTAGGACACGTCCTGAGACACCAAGTAATAGTCAATTTGATGCTGGAAGAGAGAATTGATATTGACAGTTTTAGAAAGAGATCACAGACTGGTTACAGTAACCAGATTTAAGCTGCGAAGTTTATACAGAGATGAAGAGACTTGCACAAGTGTCGAATAGCGTGGAGAGCTTCGTCAAACTAGTCTCCGGACGGAAGACCACGCCGGCCGGTGTGGCCGAGCGGTTCTAGGAGTTTCAGTCTGGAACCGCGGGACCGCTACGGTCGCAGGTTCGAATCCTGCCTCGGGCATGGGTGTGTGTGATGTCTTTAGGTTAGTTAGGTTTAAGTAGTTCTAAGCTCTAGGGGACTGATGACCTCAGAAGTTAAGTCCCATAGTGCTCAGAACCATTTGAACCATTTGAACCGGAAGATCACAACAACAGATCGCTGCAAACAATTAGACCTCATAGGATACTATTGTGCGATTAGCTACTGAAGTGTGTGTGATGCACAGGGCGTAATTTTGAAGACAACATCGAAGCAAAAGAAAGCTACTGGATTTCATGCAGCTGGTCTTGGCAGTATGACGGAAGTAGGGAGATGCTTGGAGGTATTACACAGATATTTATAGCAGCAGGATGGCTTTCTTCTCGCGAACAGCTGTGAGCGAAACCTAAAGAACTTGCTTTGGTGACAGACTGTGAAACAATTGCATTAATAAAGTAGAACATTACTCGCAGGTATCGAACGAACGATTTAACATATGTTTTTGGAAAGGATTTCGCGGAATGACAATGCAATAAAACCTTCACAGGTTTCTTGTTGCATAAGACCTCACTGTGCACTTGACTTATCGGAATGCCTACACACTCTTTACACGTTTTGGTGAATACTCATAAGCCGTCAAAATCATCATAAATCATCAATCTACTGGGATGACACCTTGCTGTGAGGGCCAACTGGAGAAACTGTGGATAAGGAAAATCAAATTACTTTTTACAGTGGCTTTCCGTCAACATTGCCGTGAGGAAGGTGCGATTCCGCGGTTCGCTGATCTCCACCACCGATCAAAACCACAGCTTCACATCTCCCGCAGCGCCAATGAGGACTCGTAAGAAGGCGCGTCCCACACACTCGCAGAGAACTGGACAGAACTATCAGAGAGCTGCTGTCTCGTTACCTATTCCTCTCCAGACTGAGTGGACGCAGAGTACACCTCCCCAAGTCATCTGCGACAACGGAGGACGACGGTTCGACAATATGGAACTTTTTGGTAATTGCTTCCTCTGTAGGAGTGCATCAAATGATCTGCGTTGGCAGAACTCTCTTCAACGTGACTGGAACAGAAACTGACGGAGCAACATCTACGGTTCTAGCCAAATACGTGAACTTTTCATCAACACAGACAACGTTTCAAAGTCGAGAGATCATCAGCTCAAAGAGGAGGCGATCAGAGGACTTTTAACCAGAAGCAGCCGAGGAAATCTGTTGGACAACATGTTGCATCATAATTACCGCTACCTCCCAGATCTCACTTTCAGAAATGGCAACTCTAAAGAAGCTAGGCCGGGACAATAACATAATTGTGCCTCCAGCTGCAAGGGAGCCCACCCTGCTTCTCCGAAAAGCCAAATACACTGAGAAGACGGCTGCAGTTTTAAACGATCCAGCTTGCAGAAAAATTGACAGAGATCCAACACAATGAAAACAACCACAGTCCCGAAACCCTCGGTTTTATTGCGAAACAACCTGAAGCAGCTGGAGCTACAAGCACTGGTACAACATCAAGGGATGCCTTCTCCCATCTCCCATATTCCTGTCCCTTCTTCTTGTCAGTGTTTACTTTGTATTCCTTTCCTCACTGATTCTGCGGAGAACTTCCTCATTGGTTTTCTCACCATACATGATTCACTACTTCACTACCATAGAATGCTGTGCTCTAAAGAACATACTTCTTCAAAGTAAGACCTATGTTTGATACAATCGAATTGTTAGACCGAGAAAGCCCTCTTGCATGTGACAGTCTGCTTCTTGTGTCCTCCTTACTTCCTCTGTCATGGGCGATTTGCTCTCAAGGTAAGACAGTTCTTCAACTTCGTCTACCTCATGACCACCGATTTTGAAGTTGAGTATCTCGTTATTCTCTTTCCTGATAATTCTCATTACTGTCAACTTTTCCAGTTTACTTTGTATTCACCAAACTGTTAATTCCATTCAACAATCCTGTAATTCTTCTTCACTTTCGTTGAGGATTGCAATGTCATCAGCGAGTCTTATCATTGACATCCTTTCGTCCTGAATATCAGTCCCACCTTCATCCTCGCTTTCATTTCCGTCACTGCTTCTTCGATGTGTAGACTGAACAGTAGGGCGAAAGGCTGCATCCCTGTCTTACACCATTTTAAATCCGAATACTTTGTTCTTGGTCTTCAGAACTTACTGTTCTCTCTCGGTTCCTGTGCATATTGCATTTCACATGTCCTTCCCAGAAGCATACTCCAATTTTTCTCAGAATTTCGTACATGTTGTACCATTTCACACTGAGGAACGCTTTCTCTAGAGCAACAAATACTCTGAGAGTGTCTTGATTTTTCTCCATTCTTGCCATCACTATGAAGCGTGATGTCAGAACTCCCTCCTGATGCCTATACACTTCCTAAAGCAGAACTGATCGTCATCTAACAGATCCTGAGTTTTCTTTCTCATTCTTCTGCATATTATATTTTTCAGTAGCTTGGAGGCACATTTAGCTGATTGCGTGATAGCTTCTGCACCTACGTGCCCTTGCTATCTTCTGAATTGTGTGGCTGATATTTACCTGAACGTATGTTGGTAATCCAGAGTCTCAGAGATTCTACACACCAGCTTGGGTAGTTTTTTTTTTTAATCCATTTCCTCCAGTGATTATAGAGATTTCCATGGAGTGTTAGCTATACCTTCTGCTTTATTTTATTTGCAGCATGCAGAGTTCTTTTATATTCTGGCTCTTATAGAGGATTTCACACACACACGGTCATACAGGCCTTCAGTAACTCTTTTCATCCTTCCACCCTTCCCTCGGGGTTTAGAGCAGTGGAATTTCCGTTTCACTTTGTGTTAACACACTTGCTTTTAATTTGACAGAAGGTTGTATTGCCTTTTCTATATGCCGAGTCAGTCTTCCAGCCGATCATTTCTCGTTCCACTTCTTCACATTTTTTCTACAGACATTTGACCTTTCGTGTCAGCACTTTCCACTTATTTCATCCCTAAGTGATTTATATTGCTCTATTTTGCCTTTCCCTGAATATTTTTTCGTCGATTAATTGAAGTATTTATTGTCTTACCCAAGGTTTATTCGGAGTTACCTTCCTCGTACCCATGTCTGGCTGTCCAACATATGTGACTGCCTTGTTTAAAGATATTCACTCTTCTTCAACTGAACTGCTTACTGTGATATTAATTACCGTAGTATCAATATCCTTCGCGAACTTCAGATGCGTCTCAATATTCCGTAGTACTTCCCTCTACATTGATTCTTTCGTACGATTCTTTTAAAATTCAGTCTGCCCTTCACCATTAATAAATGTTTATCTGTGTCTACTCCTCGGTACGCCTTTCAGTCTAGTATCTGATTTTGGAATTTCAGTATGACCATGATGTTGGAATCTTCCCGTGTTCCCTGTTTTTTCCTCCTAGTATACCTTCTCCTCTTGTGATTCTTACCATCCGAAATTTATTGCAGGATTCAATTGGTGTTTCTCCTCTTTCATTCCTACTACCTACACCTTATTCTCCAGTAACCTTTTCTTCTATTCCCTCCTTCGTCTACTCCCCTGAGCAATACTATTGCCATCCTGTCTCCCATCCATCATATTTTTTTTGTGACTTGACGACAGTGTGTCTGATATAGAATGCATTGACACAAAACCTCACATGACAAACTGCGGAAAGTAGCTCTGAAGCAATATTCCGCGACAAGCGACACCTTTACACGTTTGCAAGGGTCTTGGAAATTAGCCACGTGTTTGTTATCGCGGGACCCTTAACTGATAGCAAGTTATGGGGCAAAATCATGATGTTATGCAAATCACACGCTAGTGGTTTTTTTATTGAGTCTGCACAACGTGTGTAATGCAGCCTGATAATGGCCCTGATATGGAACCTACGTGAGGTGACTAAGCCCTCAATAATTTATTCATTAAATTAATTGATCAAAGTTCAACCTCCAAAAATGATGAGGGGAAAGAATACCGGTGAGTGTGGACTGTTCAAGAGATAAATAAATACGTTCCTACAAATATACAATTACATTAACTTACTTTAAATGGAACAAAAAGGTGTTCAAGAATTTGCACAAGGAACAATGATGTATATGATCACAATTGAGACATGTCAATAGTCGTAACTTGGTAGAGGTGTTGGCCTGAACCTAGTACAAATGACGCTCCACGAAATCTAGTGTACCTCTCTACTACGAGAAGGGGGGAGTAAAGAGAACAGGTGAAACGTATAATATCGATAAACAAATGGGAAATCAATTGCAGTACGACAGCGCCACCTAAGCATGCAAAGTAGTTACACAAATTTAACCGTTAAGAAACCTCAATTTCAATGTTTCGCTGCTAAAAAATCAACTGAAACCCCACAGGCCGGCGGTGCGTATTATTCTAGCAATAATGGACAACGGAACGTCCTGAAGAAAATCCCAGTAGAGGGGTTGAAGCGTCCATTATTTTAGAAGGAAATATGACGCGGCCTAACAAGCAGAAGATTTTATCTTTAGTGACAACGACCACCAAAGCCTGCAGACTGACTTAATTTTCGTTTAGACTTGTATGTGTTATATTTTTCACTTACCGTATCGAAATCGATGCACCAATATTCAGAGATAGGTGACTAAGTCCCAAGACGAAAATTTTTGTGCTTGTCCAACACCTGAACACACTATGGAACACATTATATGTAGATGTCCGTGCAAGAAATACGATTCTTCAGATGTTCTTTATTGAAATCCTGCTGTGCGCTAGTCTTCCCGGAAATTGGAAACTTTTCAAGCCTAATCATATATTACTTAAAATTAGTTGAATTCGTGGTATGAATAGAGACTCGTCTTTTCTGGTCGTTTTTCCACTTCTGTGATGTTGTTTATTAATGGGTTTCCGAAGACATAGGAATATTGAGAGAATTTATGTATTTTGGGAATTTTAATCTTTCGTTTTGGTTCATCATGATATCGTTGGATTTAAATGACGTTCATCTCTTCATGTAGCATCCAATATTTGATCTTTTGTTTGTTGAAGTACTCCATATTTTGCTCACAAAAGCACTCTTTATTTACATTGATTCTATCTGTAAGTGGAAACATTTTTTCGATGAGTGTTTCTCTGTCTTTACTATATTGCATGAATAATCTATTGGCAAAATTTGTTCTGAAGTGTGGGTCAACTGCGTATATGCTGCTTCCAAATCGGGTCTAGAACATTGTAGAATATTTCAGGATATTCGTAAACATTTATTAACAATCGGGAATGTGGCTTGGTGACAATCACATTGTGATGATGTGCACTGCAAACATATAGGGTGACAATTATTGATCTATATGAAAAAAAACGTAAATTAGTTACAAACTACGGAATTCACACGCTTCGTTCAACATGTAAACGTCACTACAGATATTCGGATTTAGGTTATGGCATGTCCGATATGCCTGCAATCACTGGCGATGATGTGACGCAGACGAATAGCGAAGTTCTACATGACCCACTGAAGTGTCGGAACATCGATGCTGTCGATAACCTCCTGAATGGCTGTTTTCAACTTAGAAATGGTTTTGGGTTATTGCTGTACACCTTGTCTTTAATATAGCCCCACAAAAAGGAGTCGCATGTGGTAAGATCCAGAGAATATGGCGACCAATCGAGACACATGCCAGTGGCCTCTGGGTACCCCAGAGCCAGAATGCGATCCCCAGAGTTCTCCTCCAGGACCAAACACTCACCTGCTTCGATGGGGTCGAGCTGAGCCCTGCATAAACCACGTCTTGTCGAAATCAAGGTCACTTTGAATAATACGGATGGAATTATCATCCAAAACCTTCACGTATCATTCGTTAGTCACTGTTCCATCAAGAAATATCACACCGATTACTCCGTGACTGGACGTTGCACCCAACGCAGTCACCCGTTGCGCGTGGAAAGACTTCTAGATCGCGAAATGTGGATTCCTAGTATTCCAAATGCGCCAATTTTGCTTATTGACAAACCTATCCAAATAAAAGGGAGCTTCGTCGCTAAACCAAACCATATTCACATCAAAGTCCTGTTCGTCAATTCTGTGGACAATAATGATGGCGAAACACAATCGCTGTTCCATGGCCCTGGGGCTTAATAGCTTAATGGCTGATTTTTGTGTGGGAAGAGATACAGGTCTTCAACAAAAATTTGTCGCAGTGTCTGTCAACTAAGCCCCACTTGTTGCGCAGCTCGTCTAATCGCTTTCCTGGTCTGGTTTGAAAAATTGCGTGTGTGTTCTCAATGTTTTTCGCAAGTTTGAGAAAAAGGGTAGTGTTCGGGATGATAGTGTTGGGAATGTCGGCTGTCCAAAAAGAGTCGAATAAATGTTTTGACTGCTGGCATACTTGTACCGGTTGCCTTCAGTTTGAACTCTGTGTGAAACTGCCTTTGAGCCGTAGTTGGGCTGTTATTGCTCGCATAGTAGGCCTTCACAAGCGCTATACGCTTAGGCACGCTGCAACGTGACACCTTCAAGCGCTAATGGCCGGCAACAACAAGGGGCGCCTGCGCATGTGCATACTAATTCTCATGATGCTCCACGGCCAAATGTGCAGTTTGAACATCCTAACGCAAATCGCTCAGATGTTATGACGATTTTATTTCATATAGTTCAATAACTGTCAGCCTGCATCTCCAGCCACTAGAGTGCACAATGGTGAAACCAAGAAATGTAGCAGACGCAAAAACCATTGATCGATAGTGGGTAGTTTTTAAGGTATTGTCAACTTCACCTATTAATTTACAGTTTTTCAGTGAACAGTCTTTCAGATTCAATAAAATTAATTTTCAATTTATTTGTTTTCAGCAAATTAGTTTGTGGATTGCAATTTTACTAACTAAAATTCATGGTGTTTTTCGTATTATTCCTAATATCAGTAGAGTAACTAAAAAGCTGTACTGAAATGTTTGATTTGATCAAATAACATCTTGATTAACAAATAACGAAAATAGCAAGATTCCTATCTTTTTGTTATGGAACGAAAGCTCGTCCATGAAATAAGTGTTTAAAATTACACACAGGATAAAGTGATTAGGCGAAAGATCGGTTGAATTACTAAGACCAATGTCTTGTTTATTCACAGTTCTATTATTATAAAGCTCCTATTACGTAATCTGAAGAGCGAAACCATTTAGTGACTTGTATGAAACCCCTCGACAGTCTTTACTAACTTAGCTGATGCACTTAATTACTCTACGAGGAGTGAATTCCATAACCTTCGGCCTACTCACTGTACTGTTGTAGATTCCTACAGGTGAAACCTGGTTATCTCTTCGCTTTCGGTTATTCACATGCTGTCCATCTAAAGTATTCTTCGAATTTCAGCCTTGCTTTTGAAAGAGCCAATAAAAAATTAAATATACCTTCCTTTTGGCTAACTTTATTTCCTCATATTGAGGTGCACTGTACTTCACTGGAACTTGCAGATGGATATAGGTTTCAGAGATTCAATTAAAGTTGATCATAGCTGTAACATCAACGAAGTATGCTCAAAAAATGTGGGAGTGGTTACATTAGTGGAAAATCAACACACTGACACAATGGCGTCATAGGAACAAAGTTTTAATAGAATTTTCGACAGGCTGTGGATTACATACTATCCTAATCACTTTATCACACAGCTACAAACATATTGTCTCAGATAAGAACTAAGATACGTATTATAGCCTCTTCTGGTTGCTATAGACTGTAAGGCGGCATGCTCTCTGACCTCTTCATACACTTATTGAAGGCCATCAAATCGGCGTATGTTTCATTCCTGAAATCTGAATTTGCGTGCACGCAGATTAATGTCATTTTGATACACTATTGCACTGTCACGCAAAGCACTTAATCAGATGCTGTATACCGGCATGTACATGCTCGGGCAGTAAGACGTCTGCATATCTCAATTCTGTTCATTTCACGTAGGAGACGAGCGGGAACATTTGGGAAGTGAGGAGGCCAACTCCTTACAATAGCAAGAGATGAGGGGACATCGGGTCACTGGAAATCGCAGGCAGAGTACCTACCCCCGGCTTGCGTCTATCTCCTTAGAGGTCGGGTCTCAGGGGCAGGAGCGATGGAAGCTCGTTTTTTTTACAATGGCTGGGGGAATTTTCTCGAAAAAAACCCTCATGTTTTGGCCAGGAACGTGACAGCTCGGCGCTACGACTGTGCTATTGTTTGGGACACTTTGGAGAAATGGTCGCTGAACTCCATGATGTAACCAACAGAACGGCGCCACACGAAGCACCTGAGCTATCATTTTCCGTTGGCGCGTATGGCCAAAACGCTTCCCGTGCAACGTCTTCGCGGTGGCTATTTTTGGCTGCTCGACTATTATTTTAGCACAAGTTTGCAGCCACAGTCGGGAAGTAGCGGGAAGAAACATTTTTGGCGCCTAGGTTGACGGATTTCTGTAGTGGGAGTTTAGACGAATTTGTTGTAAGGTCACATAACTGACGAAAGCTTTCTTTATCGGTGACGTTTGCCTGAGTTCTCCGACGAGCGGAGCCCTCACTCTCTGGTCGTGGCGCAGAAGAGAATTGGAGGAGAGTTGGTTTCACGCCGCCGCAGGATTCAGTTGCGTACTTTGCCACCCTTGCTGCAGAGTAATTTGGTTCACAGTTTCACTTGTCCCGCTACCCAGACAAATACTTAGTGGTTTTTCGCGCTTCAGTCGTTCACCATCTACTTGCAGCCGAACCAAGCACGACTATCAACTGTCATCACCACGCCGCCTTGTGCCATGCTGTCGGTAATATACACAGCTCCGGTATGTGGCATTCCAGCTGATTTTTTAGCACCGAAACATTCAAATTGAGGTTTCTCAACGGTTGCATCTGTCTAACGTCTTTGCCTCCTTAGGTGGCGTTGTCGTACTGCATCCGATTACCCGTTTGTTTATCGATATTATACATTTCATCTGTTCTTTTTGTTTCCCCCTTCTCGTAGTAGAGAGGCATACTTGATTTCGTGCAGCGTTGTTTGCACTGGACTATCGCCAACACCTATATCAAGCTGAGAATACTGACAAGTCTGAATTGTGATAACATACATCATCGTTCGTTGTACAATTTCTTGATCAACTTTTTCTTCCATTTAAAGTAAGTTAATGTAATTGTATATTTGTAGGGCGGTATGTATCTCCTGAACAGGCACACTCACCAGTATCCTTTCCTCTCATCGTTTTTGGAGGGGGAACTTTGACCAATCAATTTAATGAATAAATTATTGAGTGCCTAGAACCTGAAGTTTTGTGTATACATCTGTCATCTTGAATTGTGGAAGAAAATCAGCAAAATTGTAACCGATAGCGTCACATGCTGCAGAAAATACTACTGGGCGCAATACTCTGCTAGAGACTGCAAAAAATGAAGTCGTGAACATTACCTGGTTTTGCTGCTGCTTCTACTGATCAACTGAGGTACAGAGCATCAATGCTAAGTCCCATGTCATGGTGCTGGGAATCCAAAGAGTGGGTGGTGGCGATGGGGAAAGCGAGGGGGCAGGCTGGAAGTGGGCGTCAATAGGAATGCACTACATGAGTGGACGATGGAAGTCTGACATTTTTGAGTTGTAAATTACCGTCATTAAGATTATGCTGAAAGCATACAGAGAGGTGGTAAACATACACGTAAGTGCACTGCTTGGTGGCTGTCTTGGGTCATAAACTGTGGTAATTAATGTGACAGTTATGGACCATTAATTGGATCCTAAATAAAGAAAACTAAAAGCTCAAGTGAATGGGCTGTTTACATAAAGGGAGTTAGGGCAAGTGGCCAATTTACTTACATAAGATCAAACTGGTACAGTCCCACTACCGATATATTTATTGATTCTTGGCAACTCTTTTAAATAATCTATTTACAAATACATGGTTAAGTTTTTCACATTTTCAATCATTTTAACATTATTTTTATATCTCATTTGCTATTCTGTATTTACTATATGCATATAGTACAAGTTTGTAAATACTAGATCACATTCAAACATTTCACTGCCCATACCAAATCCTGTAGTGCATTGCAGATAGTCTTGTTGATATACCATAGGGCATATGAAGAGATCGTGGGAGGTGTAGAGGGTGAGAGTAAAGAGGGTTGCTTTGGTAGGGATGGGGGCATGATGGATAATGGAGCACTGTATGCATGTGTGTGTGTGTGTGTGTGTGTGTGTGTGTGTGTGTGTATAAGTTTGCATGTTTTTATGGCAAGTTATGGATTAAGGAGAATATTATCGTTCTGCTATAGATTTTATTGATGTTAAGAGTATTTAGCTTACAAATTGAAAATTTCGTGTGTTTTGTTGTTGTGGCACAAGACTGGCATGTCTGCTTTTAACCCAGTGTGGTGATTCTCTTTTGTTGGATGTTCGGTATATATGGATTGAATACGCTCACTCTTCAATGCCCTTATATGTTCTTTCTCTCTGATATTAAAGTTTCTTTTAGGCATCCCAGTACAGTTAGAGTTGCGACTATTATATGTTAATTCAGACATTCTGCAGATGTTGTGTTTATCTTTGTCTTCTGTCACAGCTTTTAATTTCTTTTCTATTGTGTTTCTGTGTTGAAGAATTCACTAATTTTGTTAAGCCAGTACTACGGATACCAACTGATTGGCACCTCGCTCAGGTTTCTGCCGCTAGTCAATGCTGCATTCATGGTGGAATGGTGCAGCAGTTGCATGAAATATTCAAGATGCCACATAGTGAAATACACTCCTGGAAATGGAAAAAAGAACACATTGACACCGGTGTGTCAGACCCACCATACTTGCTCCGGACACTGCGAGAGGGCTGTACAAGCAATGATCACACGCACGGCACAGCGGACACACCAGGAACCGCGGTGTTGGCCGTCGAATGGCGCTAGCTGCGCAGCATTTGTGCACCGCCGCCGTCAGTGTCAGCCAGTTTGTCGTGGCATACAGAGCTCCATCGCAGTCTTTAACACTGGTAGCATGCCGCGACAGCGTGGACGTGAACCGTATGTGCAGTTGACGGACTTTGAGCGAGGGCGTATAGTGGGCATGCGGGAGGCCGGGTGGACGTACCGCCGAATTGCTCAACACGTGGGGCGTGAGGTCTCCACAGTACATCGATGTTGTCGCAGTGGTCGGCGGAAGGTGCACGTGCCCGTCGACCTGGGATCGGACCGCAGCGACGCACGGATGCACGCCAAGACCGTAGGATCCTACGCAGTGCCGTAGGGGACCGCACCGCCACTTCCCAGCATATTAGGGACACTGTTGCTCCTGGGGTATCGGCGAGGACCATTCGCAACCGTCTCCATGAAGCTGGGCTACGGTCCCGCACACCGTTAGGCCGTCTTCCGCTCACGCCCCAACATCGTGCAGCCCGCCTCCAGTGGTGTCGCGACAGGCGTGAATGGAGGGACGAATGGAGACGTGTCGTCTTCAGCGATGAGAGTCGCTTCTGCCTTGGTGCCAATGATCGTCGTATGCGTGTTTGGCGCCGTGCAGGTGAGCGCCACAATCAGGACTGCATACGACCGAGGCACACAGGGCCAACACCCGGCATCATGGTGTGGGGAGCGATCTCCTATACTGGCCGTACACCACTGATGATCGTCGAGGGGACACTGAATAGTGCACGGTACATCCAAACCGTCATCGAACCCATCGTTCTACCATTCCTAGACCGGCAAGGGAACTTGCTGTTCCAACAGGACAATGCACGTCCGCATGTATCCCGTGCCACCCAACGTGCTCTAGAAGGTGTAAGTCAACTACCCTGGCCAGCAAGATCTCCGGATCTGTCCCCCATTGAGCATGTTTGGGACTGGATGAAGCGTCGTCTCACGCGGTCTGCACGTCCAGCACGAACGCTGGTCCAACTGAGGCGCCAGGTGGAAATGGCATGGCAAGCCGTTCCACAGGACTACATCCAGCATCTCTACGATTGTCTCCATGGGAGAATAGCAGCCTGCATTGCTGCGAAAGGTGGATATACACTGTACTAGTGCCGACATTGTGCATGCTCTGTTGCCTGTGCCTATGTGCCTGTGGTTCTGTCAGTGTGATCATGTGATGTATCTAACCCCAGGAATGTGTCAATAAAGTTTCCCCTTCCTGGGACAATGAATTCACGGTGTTCTTATTTCAATTTCCAGGAGTGTATTTGAAAACTGGCTAGATATTTAAACACTAAAGATAGCAGGAAGTTTTAATATTGAAGATAATGGTGGGTAGTGAAATTAAATCTTATACACACACACACACAAATATTTATGTTAAAAACTGTAATTTAAATATCATCTCACAGTAAATAATGTTCTACGTGTTCTCATACTTAAGTTTTATATCAAATACTGCACTCTAAAGCTAGTAAATTTCATTTCACGTCTGTCTCATCAGCGAATTTGATCTCCTTCTTTTTCACACTTCACTGACGTTTATAACAAAATATTACACAGCGTCATCATCAGTTTATTACATGTTTCTCCCTCTCTCTCTCTCTCTCTCTCTCTCTCTATGTATGTGTGTATGTGTATGTGTGTGTGTGTGTGTGTGTGTGTGTGTGTGTGTGTGTGTTTGTATGTGTGACAAATATGGAACTCCCTGAAAACATCAGTAAATTTCGCCTGCCTTTGAAATATTTTACAGGGGGGATGGAAAAGGAACAAATTCTGAAACGTCCCCTTTGAACAATTATACATGACTGTCCTTAAACTGACACACAATAATTTTAGCGCAACGCAATCTGACTTTCAATAATCCCTACAAAAGAATGGTCCTGACTAACATTAAGCTATACCTTTCACAAATCACTTACCTCACAAAAATCTTCGTTACTCGAACTACTGCAATACAGCGAACGCCATTACTGCCAGCTAAATAAAAGATTCAAACTACGGAAGGCACTAACTACTGTTAGGCATAGTTAGCAAATGAAAGATTTTAATAGAGAACAAACAATGTATTTACATCCAGTCTTACAAATTTCAAAACTCCGCCATTTCTCTCCCCACATCCACCACTGCTGGCGGCTCACCTCCAACTGCGCAACGCTTCGTGCTGTTCACATCCAGCTGCCCAACACTACAATGGCAGACAACAATGCAAACTAGCCACATACTGCACACAGCACAGCCAGTGATTTTCATACAGAGCGCTACGTAACGTTGCCAATAAGAAAACATAAACAGCCTACTTACAATTCAAACAAAAAAATACTGTACATGTAAAATTTACAACATTCCAAAGACTGTTATTCCCACATTTAATTGACTGTGCACATTTACATACAAGAAATATTCAGATTTTATATTGCACAAATCTTTTTCACTAATCGTTTCGTATTTTTCACATTAGAAAAATACCCTAGCATACTTACAGCTGGTTTGTTATACTGAAACAGAATCACTTTTTATGCTGTCATATACAGTGGAAACATAAGACATTCATATACATTCTAATTCATTTTTCACACTTTTTACAACATGATCTACTGTAAACAGAAAGTTTTTACAATTTGAATAAATATTTGAAATATCTCCACTACCTAATTAAGTTCCGACAGTCATATAACCTTAAGAAATTCTAAATGGCCATGACTGCATTTTGTAGGCAAACTGTATATATCATGAATCGTACATAATAAAGTAAAATTTAGTCAGTTGTTATACTCAAACAGAATCACTTTTGTCTAACAAACACATTCACGTTGGTAAAACTAAAGTTTACTATATTTGGGACTACTTACCTATGACTACTTTTCAAGGTCGCTGAACTACACATTTTCCCCACCCAGGTTAACAAATAAGAAAACAAACATTCTTGAAAAATAATCAGTATTACTTTTTATACACACAAATACACACAGATAACAATTTTTTATTCATTTTTGTTTAGTGCAGTTTTAACAACATCTAGCTTAATTTTTTGCTTATGATTTAATTCTATATCCAAATCATCTTATTCTTTCCCCATACGGTAATTTGAGAAGTACAAAGAGGGTGTGTTCTCGAATTCTGACATACATCCATCCTTATCCTACAAACTATCTCTTTTATGGCCTTAACAGTTACCTGTATCCCTCCTTGCAATTCCTCAAGCTAAGAGCTTCCAGATATTTTGATATTGACTTCTATGTCCTGCTTCATACTATTGCTGCAACATCCCACAGCTTCTTGGCTATACACTGTCAGCTCTTCTTCACCATATTCCTGCAGAATTTCTACATAAAACTTAACAGTTTTTTGGAGTAGACTTGCCATTAGATGTAGTTATTCAATCGTTTCTGATCCCTGCAAAAGGCTTTCCTGTTGCTAGGTACACTATTACCATCATTTTTAAGCAGATGCAGATAGTAATGAATGTTTATAAACAAATTTTTGGTATACCCCTTTTTCTGTAAGAGCTCCAATGTGTTACCACTTTCCATATGTATTTACAGCAAATTCTCATATCTTGTGTTCTGTACGTTTATCCAGATTTTTACACTTGATACCTTTGTTTATTCCTGACCTTGTGATCTGACACATAAATCAGTTACATTTGTTTACTCTACAGTTATGGCTTATCCATGTTAAACAAAGGTTTCCAACAACCTTCTGATTTTTCACGACACATTGCTGTTTCCTTGGTAGTCTTCTTGTACAGTGAAGTTGTGCATTTAAGTTAGGCAGTTAACCATCTCCATTTTGTTAAAAGCGCCAACAAGACGTAGTGTAAGTTAATAGTAGTCTACACGGAGATGCTCCAATATTCCAGATAGTTTATTCATCAGAACATCCATTTTGAGGTCAGCCAGTTCCTATTTACTGGTACAGCTACAAGATACTTATACTTCTTCGAAATGGGTTCCAGAGCTTTTTAGCTGATTTTCTTCAGTATTCCTCTTGCTGCCACACTGTATTCCTGTTCAGGAAAAGTGGCAGTTTGGCCATGATGCTGTGTCTCACAGAGACAAACTTGGAGAATTTAACACATACATAATTATTAAATGCCCCATACATTTCCTTCATTATGGATCAGTCCTTGTCTAACTGTTCTTGACAGTCCACTTGATCACAGATTTGAACCATCACAATATTTATAAAACGGTTCTGAATTAGGTGTAAACGCATTTACATTCTTCTTGCGGAGGATCATGGTATTTTCGATGTAACTGATGTTACCTGTGTCAGTAAGAAGTTTTTTCCAGGTTTTCCAATAATAACCACACACCAAAGCATTCGTCAGTTGGTCTTGTCTTTCTCCCTAACAGTTAGTCGACATTAAGCCCTTTGGAAGAAGCCATTTTGACATTTTCCATTACCTCAGAATAGTGATCAGTTGTGGCCATCAAAGTCTTTTATACACTCTAAAGATGGCAGTTATTGCTGATAATACAGAATTGTTGATGGTGAAGCAGAATTTTTGTTGCTGTAGCAGGTTATAAGATTACAGCTTCGTCACTACTCGTCCTTCGAGAGGGAAAGCTGTTTTCTGTTTTAAACGTACATGCAAACATTAATAAAGGTTTTGTGCAAGGATATTAGTTTCTTTATTCGTTACCCTGCCAAAAATCCTAAAATAATCCTATTTCCAAGTGTTCTTTCGGATGGTGTAAGTGGATAGTTGGGCGACTCTGCACAATAGTGGAAATTAGTTAGCTGAAAGTATAACAAAACTCCTTTTTACCATATGAGAATTAGCTGAAACTAGGTAGTTGAAAGTAATTGAAACTAGTTAGCTGATAGAAAGCACCGAAGCTGAAATCGCTATAGGTACGGAAAGCTGGCTGAAGCCAGAGATAAATTCTGCTGAAATTTTTACAAGGCCACAGACGGTGTTTAGAAAGGAAAGATTGCATGCAACCGATGGTGGCGTGTTTGTCGCTGTTAGTAGTAGTTTATCCTGTAGTGAAACAGAAGTGGATACTTCCTGTGAACTACACTCCTGGAAATGGAAAAAAGAACACATTGACACCGGTGTGTCAGACCCACCATACTTGATCCGGACACTGCGAGAGGGCTGTACAAGCAATGATCACACGCACGGCACAGCAGACACACCAGGAACCGCGGTGTTGGCCGTCGAATGGCGCTAGCTGCGCAGCATTTGTGCACTGCCGCCGTCAGTTTCAGCCAGTTTACCGTGGCATACGGAGCTCCATCGCAGTCTTTAACACTGGTAGCATGCCGCGACAGCGTGGACGTGAACCGTATGTGCAGCTGACGGACTTTGAGCGAGGGCGTAAAGTGGGCATGCGGGAGGCCGGGTGGACGTACCGCCGAATTGCTCAACACGTGGGGCGTGAGGTCTCCACAGTACACCGATGTTGTCGCCAGTGGTCGGCGGAAGGTGCACGTGCCCGTCGACCTGGGACCGGACCGCAGCGACGCACGGATGCACGCCAAGACCGTAGGATCCTACGCAGTGCCGTAGGGGACCGCACCGCCACTTCCCAGCAAATTAGGGACACTGTTGCTCCTGGGGTATCGGCGAGGACCATTCGCAACCGTCTCCATGAAGCTGGGCTACGGTCCCGCACACCGTTAGGCCGTCTTCCGCTCACGCCCCAACATCGTGCATCCCGCCTCCAGTGGTGTCGTGACAGGCGTGAATGGAGGGACGAATGGAGACGTGTCGTCTTCAGCGATGAGAGTCGCTTCTGCCTTGGTGCCAATGATCGTCGTATGCGTGTTTGGCGCCGTGCAGATGAGCGCCACAATCAGGACTGCATACGACTGAGGCACACAGGGCCAACACCCGGCATCATGGTGTGGGGAGCGATCTCCTACACTGGCCGTACACCACTGATGATCGTCGAGGGGACACTGAATAGTGCACGGTACATCCAAACCGTCATCGAACCCATCGTTCTACCATTCCTAGACCGGCAAGGGAACTTGCTGTTCCAACAGGACAATGCACGTCCGCATGTATCCCGTGCCACCCAACGTGCTCTAGAAGGTGTAAGTCAACTACCCTGGCCAGCAAGATCTCCGGATCTGTCCCCCATTGAGCATGTTTGGGACTGGATGAAGCGTCGTCTCACGCGGTCTGCACGTCCAGCACGAACGCTGGTCCAACTGAGGCGCCAGGTGGAAATGGTATGGCAAGCCGTTCCACAGGACTACATCCAGCATCTCTACGATCGTCTCCATGGGAGAATAGCAGCCTGCATTGCTGCGAAAGGTGGATATACACTGTACTAGTGCCGACATTGTGCATGCTCTGTTGCCTGTGTCTATGTGCCTGTGGTTCTGTCAGTGTGATCATGTGATGTATCTGACCCCAGGAATGTGTCAATAAAGTTTCCCCTTCCTGGGACAATGAATTCACGGTGTTCTTATTTCAATTTCCAGGAGTGTATTATGGGTGGAGACTATACTCAACAGCCGAGCTAGGCTAATAATTGGCTTCCTTTACAGACCTCCCGTCTCAGCAACATTAGTGGCAGAATCCTCAGCATGTTATAGTCTTAGGTGGTGATTTGAATTTACCAGATATAGACTGGGACACTCAGATGTTTAGGACGAGTGGTAGGGACAGAGCATCGAGTGACTTATACTGAGTGCACTATCCGGAAATTACCTCTAGCAATTAAACAGAGAACCGACTCGTGGAGATAACATCTTGAACCTATTGATAACAAACAGACTCGAACTTTTCGACTCTGTAAGCGCAGAACACGGAATCAGTGATCATAAGCCCGTTGCAGCATCCCTGAATATGGAAGTAAATAGGAATATAAAAAAAGGGAGGTAGGTTTATCTGCTTAGCAAGAGTAATAGGAGGCAGATTTCAGACTACCTAACAGGTCAAAACGAAAATTTCTATTACGACACTGACAATATTGAGAGTTTATGGAAAAAGTTCAAGACAATCGTAAAATGCGTTTTAGACAGGTACGCGCCGAGTAAAACTGTGAGGGACGGGAAAAACCCACCGTGGTTCAACAACAAAGTTAGGAAACTACTGCGAAAGCGAAGAGAGCTTCACTGAAAGTTTAAAAGCAACCAAAACCTCTCAGACAAACAGAAGCTAAACGATGTCAAAGGTAGCGTAAGGAGGGCTATGCGTAAAGCGTTCAGTGAATTCGAAAGTAAAATTCTATGTACCGACTTGACAGAAAATCCTCGGAAGTTCTGGTCTTACGTTGAATCAGTAAGTGGCTCGAAACAGCATATCCAGACACTCCGGGATGATGATGGCATTGAAACAGAGGATGACATGCGTAAAGCTGAAATAGTGAACACCTTTTTCCAAAGCTGTTTCACAGAGGAAGACCGCACTGCAGTTCCTTCTCTAAATCCTCGCACAAACGAAAAAAAATGGCTGACATCGAAATAAGTGTCCAAGGAATAGAAAAGCAACTGAAATCAGTCAACAGAGGAAAGTCCACTGGACCTGACGAGATACCAATTCGATTCTACACAGAGTATGCGAAAGAGCTTGCCCCCCTTCTAACAGTCGTGTACCACAAGTCTCTAGAGGAACGTAAGGTTCCAAATGATTGGAAAAGAGCACAGGTAGTTCGAGTTTTCAAGAAGGGTCGTCGAGCAGATCTGCAAAACTATAGGCCTATATCTCTGACATCGTGTGAGACCTAACTCGCTTTATTTGTTTATGAGACCCAGAAAATATTAGATACAGGCTCCCAGGCAGATGCCATTGTACTTGACTTCCGGAAGGCGTTCGATACAGTTCCGCACTGTCGCCTGATAAACAAAGTAAGGGCCTACGGAATATCAGACCAGCTGTGTGGCTGGATTGAAGAGTTTTTAGCAAACAGAACACAGCATGTTGTTCTCAATGGAGAGACGTCTACAGACGTTAAAGTAACCTCTGGCGTACCACAGGGGAGTGTTATGGGACCATTGCTTTTCACAATATATATAAATGACCTACTAGATAGTGTCGGAAGTTCCATGCGACTTTTCGCGGATGATGCTGTAGTATACAGAGAAGTTGCAGCATTAGAAAACTGCAGCGAAATGCAGGTAGATCTGCAGCGGATACTCACTTGGTGCAGGAAATGGCAACTGACCCTTAACATAGACATATGTAATGTATTGCGAATACATAAAAAGAAGGATCCTTCATTGCATGATTATCTGATATCTGAACAAACACTCGTAGCAGTTACTTCTGTAAAATATCCGGGAGTATGCGTACGGAACGATTTGAAGTGGAATGATCATATAAAATTAATTGTTGGTAAGGCGGGTGCCAGGTTGAGATTCATTGGGAGAGTCCTTAGAAAATGTAGTACATCAGCAAAGGAGGTGGCTTACAAAACACTCGTTTGGCCCATACTTGAGTATTGCTCATCAGTGTGGGATCCGTATCAGGTCGGGTTGACAGAGAAGATTCGAGCGTGCACGGATGCTTTCCGGCAGTCGTTCTTCCTGCGAACCATACGCGAGTGGAACAGGAAAGGGAGGTAATGACAGTGGCACGTAAAGTGCCCTCCGCCACACACCGTTGGGTGGTTTGCGGAGTATAAACGTAGATGTAGATGTAAATGTGAGGTACCCCTCGTTTCTTACCTGTGTTACAACTGCAGTACAGGTCATATGCTTGTACAGAGTTCTTGGTGCTAAAATGAACTGAATATTTCTTTTCATAAAAATAAGAAAATACATTTGCTATACGTTCAAGTGCCTGCTTTCGACTACCTTTGGGTTTCACCCAACTACCCACTTTCTCCATCCAAAAAACTCTAAAAGATGAGATTCCTTTAGGATTTTTTGCGAGTTAACAAATTTACAAAACAAATATGCTTGAACAAAATACAATTTCCTTTGGTTTTTCATGAGGAAGTGAGTATTTTTCTGACCTTGAAGAGTCCTAAAACTAGGTAGTTTGAAGGATAGTAGTCTTGCTTCTTATCTATATGAAAAAATGAAATTATGTGTGTGTGTGTGTGTGTGTGTGTGTGTGTGTGTGTGTGTGAGAGAGAGAGAGAGAGAGAGAGAGAGAGAGAGAGATAGATAGAGAGAGAGGAAGGGAGGTAGAGAGGGGGTGAGTGTGTGTGTTTGCTTTAGGATTTTTTATTGTTTTTGGTAGACTTTGGCAAATATAAATGCACCTTGATTTGTTCTAACGATTTTCCCCAATAGCAACATCTTTCATTTTTAAACTTACCATCATCCACTTACTTTAATTTTTAAATTTTCTTTAAATTCACCAGCTTCTACATTATCATGGTGTCATTGAAAAAAGGGGATATCTTGTAACATCACAGTGATGACATCATAGATTTGGGTTTGATCTTATGGGTAGTTCAGTAATCTACAGATATGATTTCATAAATGTAATCAAACTAGGCTGGATAGTTGGTTGTCATACAACTGAAGGTTTGAATCTTGTGCTTGTGAGTTGATCGTTGTATATGTGGTGTGCCATTTTGTTTTTATGTTGAAGGATGAGTTTTGTGGTGCGAGTCTGCATTGTGTATTACTGTTATATGTTGGGATATCTGGACTGTTTTTAGTTTTACTATCTTCTGTTTGTATTTTCATTTTAATGGTGGTGTGGAACTTCGGTATTCACTTGCTCTTGTATTTCTTGATTTGTGCTATGTTGCTGAAAAGGTTTAGTCCTCCTTGATAGCTCTTTTTGATTAACGCTGTTCTGCACAATCTTCATACCATATCTATGTTGGCTGCCATTTTTGAGAGCATGGGCATTTGATATTAGGTATGTTGTCATGTCTGCAGTTGTTTCCTTTCTGACATGTTTGAAGTTGGGCCTGTTGTTTGATTTTGTGCTTTTCAGCTTCAGGAAGCGTCCTTAGTCTTCCGTTTCCATATCCATTGTGAACTGAATGTTGTTATGTTGTGGTGTATGTTGCTTGTCTGCCTGTATAAAAATATATATAGGGTGCTTCAAGAAGAGCTCCAATTTCGAAACAGCTGGTAACTTTTTGTTTGTAGGTGAGTGACACTGTTTTAATTCGTTTTTATCTCCATTCCAGTTGTTGAGTTAGTGTGAATTTCTCCCATTCGATGTCTAACCATGGAGCAGTTCACTTGCTTGCAACGTGTGGTAATTATGACAACGTTTTATCAGAATGGAGAACGTTATGCAGCAACTGTCAGGCGACTTCACGCTGTTCTAGGAAGTAATGAGGCACTGAATGGATCAGCAGTTTGCAGTTCCTTGAGGTGGGTTCGACAGTAAACCTTAAAAGTACTTGATGTCGTTAATCCGGCCGAAGTGAGCAGAACATTGCAGTGGTTCATCACATTGAGGGTGATAGACCAATGAAATCAGTTCATTACCGTTCCCAACAATTGGGCTTAAGCTGTTCTTCAGTATGGAGAATTCACCGGTACGATCTCCATTTTCACCTCTATAAAATTCAGTTGATGCAGCAGCTGAAAGTGACGGATCGCCAGAGGAGACGACAGTCTGTTGACTGGGCTCTGAGAGGACGACAGGATAACGACTGCTTCGCAAACAAAATCATCTTCAGTGACCAAGCATACTTAAATGATTTGTGAATAAGCAGAACTGCCGTATCTGGGATCAGAAAATCCTTGCATGATGCAAGAAAGGGAAACGCTTCCACAACGAGCGACAGTCTGGTGTGGCGTCATTGGCCCTTATTTTTTTAAAGATGAGGCAGGAAAAGCTGTGACAGTAAATGGAGAGCAATATCCTACGATGATAACAGTGTTTTTGTGACCTCAGTTGGATGGACTGAAGAGTTGTGGTTTCTCTGAGCAGTTTCTGCATCGCCCAATTTCACGCATGCTGACCATCAGTGGTCACCAAGCTCATGTGACTTGACTCCTTGTGACGTTTTTTCTTGCGTTGATCACTATGGTGTATGCCAATAAATCCCGAAACATCCATGACTTGAAAGAGGAAATTTGACGAGTTGTCACCTAAATGGATGTGGAAACTTGTCATGCAATCATAGTAAATTTCACAGACAGAATCCTCGCAGTATGGGAAGTCATATACCTTACTTTTTACTTTGATATATAAAACTGGTGCTCTTTTTGAACTATATATATATATATATATATATATATATATATATATATATATATATATATATATATATGTGTGTGTGTGTGTGTGTGTGTGTGTGTGTGTGTGTGTGTGTGTGTGTGCGCGCGCATGTGTGTCAATACAATACTTTAATTTTTGTTTCAATTATTTTTGGAAAATTCTGTTTTTATTGTGATTCAGTATTGTACTGCGCTTCCCACAGAGAATCCTAGAGAATCCTTCCTTTTGCAAAAACAATAGAAGGAATCGCTAAACAAAAAGTAGTTTTGTTCAGCGATTCATTAATGATTTTGTATCAGTTCTTGTATAGTGGTGTTTGCGAGTATATTAATTATGCAGTTGATGAGATTTGTGTATTCTCTTTTTTTGGTGAATACTTAGCATATTCTTAAACCTCTGTTATTCCTGAGTTTGAAATGTTTGGTTGAGTACTTCTGTTTGAAGTCCAATTTTGGAGTGTAATATGTGGGATAACTCCTGAAATTAATAACTGGTCTCATTGAAAAATTGTCTACACGCATTTCTTACTGCCTTCTGAGCATTTGCGCAGGTGCATTTTTTTTTTACTTAGTTGTTTTTCTGTGTTTGTATGAGTAAGTTTTTGGACATTTTTACTATGTTTTTCAGTTTAATTTGGAATATGTTGGTTGGATGAGGCTTTAGCTCTTCAAATTTATTTTCTTCTAACAGTTTTTTTTTGTCCATGTAGTCCTGCCATGCTCAGTACAGTCTTACTTTTGTCTAATAGAGTATAATTGTTTTTTACTCTGTTGATAATCATTCTTAGTTCTTTTTTGATCCTTCTTTTTGCCTAGTCGTATTCTGTACAGTCTGTATACCTTATTTCTTGCGAACGAATACTGTCATTTTTTGGGCATGTGGGTGTTTGGATTTCATGTGTAATATCACATCTGTTGCTGTTTCCTTTCTGAAAAAGTTAAAGCTATGTTTCTTGTTAGATTTTGTGGTTTTGAGGTAGAGGTAATCTGTTGTTTCTTCAGTTCTATTTCCATAATGAACTGAAAGTTGTATCTTATTTATCTGCCTGTGTAAACTTTTTGTATGGTTTTATGGTTCATCTATGAGGTTTCTAATACTGTCTACATATCTGTGAGTGTATAATGCTTTAAATCTTTTTATGTCTGTTATTTATTTTTCCATTATTATTAATGAGGACATTTGCTAGTATGTATATAGAACATCCTTGCAAGAATGAAGAACTATCAAGAAGAACTAACCATGAAACTTCCTGAAAGATGAAATTTACAAATTTCATTCGAGAAATGATCACGACACTCAACAGGGTACAAAACAATGGATACGAAACAATGGATTGTATGCAAGCTACACAACACCATTACAATTAAAATACAAACTTAAGACTATTTTGTGACTAAAACTGTGTATATCACTCAATAACTTTCTTTGTTCATTATGCCCTTCTTTCTGCTGCCATCATCAGATACCAGAAAGCTTCGAACTTGAAAAACATGTTTCAGTGTCAGTATTAAAAGTATATACCTAGTAGGATGTTCCAATCATCAGTTTCATTATTAGTAACCTGTAGAATGGTTCATCCTGAAAACAGTGCAAGGTTACAAATACTCCCTTCTCTATCGCATTTTGGCATAAATAGTGTGTGTTTTCGTAAGGATGTGGACTATGGTAGTGACTTATAATCATTTGAAAACAGATTTAGTAAATCCTATTTATTGTAATCCTTCTCATGATAAACCACAAAAGGAAATTCCGTTTCAATGAGGTGTGCCAATAAAAATTTGAGTATAATATTATCAGTGTAAAATTAATGTGAATTCAGTGTATATGAAGAAGTGCACATCGTAGAGCATGCCAGAACGAGATTCTGACTCGTTAAGAAATGGTGTGTTCAGCAACAGCCAACACTGCTCCAGTCTTTTACGTCTACAGTAAAATCTATATTCTGAAAATCACTGAAGTGAATGGTTCTTGATATTGCTAAGTAGGCGTTTGCTCGAAACTTGGCTTGTTTCTCCAGGACCCCGTCAGTTTTGATTTTTTAGCATTTCAGTGACACTCTCTCACAAGTTGGAGAAATCAGTCACAATTTGTGCTGCTCTTTTTGTATATCTTCAGATCCCTAACTTGGCTCTGAGACTTACAATATCATGGGCAAACCTTAAATTTTTCTTTTCTTCATGCTCAACCTTAAATACCCTCCCCAAACTTCTTCTTGATTTTCTTTACTGCTTCCTTCACATGTTTCATTTATGTGTAACTTTTAAATCGAATGTCTAGCATAATCTTTGTGCATGTCATTGTTACTATAATGTGAAACTTCCTGTAGTGAATGTTACTGTGACACTTTCTAAAAAAGAACCTAACAACTGTGAACTAGAATTTAGTCACTGAAGTTTGTTCATGTGAGATATTATTAACAATTGCTATTTTTAATTATAACATTTGGAATTCATATATTGAAACTAATACTGTGTAACTAAACGGCTTATTGCTTATTATGTGAAACTTTATGATATTAAACTGAAAACTGAAATTTTCAATTTGGTCCTTGTATTTAATAATCAAGAATTCAATCATGATAAGTTACCATCTGTTAAGCACAATACTCAACATCTCGCCTTCCCACAGTTAAGACTTTGAATTGTGAAATGTCATATACTATTGCCTTCATAGCTATTGATTCTACTGTGGAACTATATGGGAATAGATACATGTCCTATGTTTCAACACCACATAATTGTTCATTGTGGCCCTGCAACAAGAAACGTTACCTGCACATTGGAAGACTTTCCCGCTCTGCAACGATGCCTACAGTAAATCACATTGCTACAATGCCATCTGAAATAAATCACGCTCCAGTGCAGTGTGTGTGTCCGATTAAATCAAACTGTTGTGGAACAGCTTATAGAATAAAATGATAATGCTGCTGTTCAATGGGTGGGTGAATGCATTTATATTAAATAGCTTTTCAGTTATCAAAAGGAGGTAGGGGCATATGGAATAAAATGAAACAAAACCTATTTCAAGTTTATTCTTACCTTTTAACTAAGGACATATGGACAGGTAACGTATTCCACTAGTATTTGAATTAAAGCACATGTCTCTCTTAAATGTCCTTGTCAATCGGTCACATGGATACAGGCTTTAAACAAAGAGCTAGTCTGATATTTTTTTAAAAATTGTCTACATATGTGATAAAGGAGTTACACCCGAGGGGGAACCTGTTCCCCTACCGGGCGCGTCCCCAGGTGGCGGATAGGGGAAAGCTCTACAGATATGTAGGGTAGGTGGGAAATAAAATACCACCCGTGGACCAACACAGGACCAGAAATCCAAAGGCGACTGTCTCACATTGGGCGGTCTTTGGTCAGTGTCTGTTCCCCAGGTTAGGGGCGGCTGGGAAAAACCTCCAGAGCTAACAACCGTGGTTGTAAATTTGTGGCTCGAAGAGTCACCCCTTACATAATACCATCAATCATGGAAGAGTGTAATGTGAAACAAATTACCCCAGGTGGACAATCCACCGCACCAAGGTGCGCAAGCAGACTATCGGATTCTGGGGAGTCTGCAGCATTGCACAGAGATGAATCGGGACATGATAAGACATCAAGCAAAATTGAAATGTAAAAAAACAAGTTACATAGCTACTTTCAATGTAAACTCTCTTTTAAAAACAGGAAAATTAAAACATCTTACAGATACCCTCAAACATCATAGAATACTCATAACATCACTACAAGAAACTCGATACATAGATGAAAACAATTTTGATTCCGGAGGTTTCAGAATATACAAAGGAAAGGTAGGCAAAAGAATAATGAAAAACACACCCCACCTCGGAACGGGCTTTATAATAGATAAAAGTATTTTAGACTCCATTATCAGCTTTCAATCACAATCGGAAAGACTCTCCACACTCACTTTTAAATCTGCTAATAGAGTATACACAATTGTGAATGCACATGCCCCCATAAATGAAGACAATAGGAAAAATAAGGAAAAGGTGGAACGTTTTTGGGAACAACTAGATGACGTGGTGCAAAAGATCCCAGACAAACACAACATCATACTTACGGGGGACTTCAATGCTCAAGTAGGAAAAGAGAAGAAATACAAAAATATTGTTGGAAACTACCCAGCGCACAATAGAACTAACCAAAATGGAGTCAGATTAGTAGAACTCTGCCAAGCGCATGGCTTGATCCTGAAATCCACAGCCTTTAAGAGACTACCCAGAAAACAGAAGACATGGACCTCACCAAACCCACACTTGGGTGAATTTCAACTTGATCATGTGGCGATAAAATGGAAACACCATACAGAAATACAAAATGTCAAAGTACTCAGAGGAGCAAACTTGGATTCTGATCACTATCTTTCTAAAATAAAACTCAAAATTATCCCCAAAAGGAAAGATAGAAACAGTAAACCCAAAAGCACAAGATACGATCCAGAAAAGATAATGAATTCGAAGGAGTTTCCCCTCGCGACTCAAGATATAAGGAACCAAAATTGGGATCAAATGAAGGAAAGCCTACTAACCAAAGCTGAACAAATAGCACCTATAACCAAAATCAAAAAACACGCATGGTGGACAGAGGAATGTGACAAACTTATTGAGCAAAGAAAGAAAGCATGGCAACAGATGCAATCTCAGAAAAATGAATATAATAGGCAAAATTTCCTGAGTGTAAGAAAACTAGTGAGTAAAAACCTCAAAAGAATTAAAAAAGCACAAGAAGATCAACTCCTTTTGCAGATCAACGAAGACTTCAACAAAAACAAGACTAGGAGCTTTTACAGAACTTTTAAACAAAAAATAACCAAGTACAGCCCACCGACACTCCAATTACAAGATAAAAATGGTAATATTGCACACAACAACAGGGATAATTGCAAACTTTTGAGGGAATATTTCAGAAACCTTCTCAGCTGTAAAGAACCAATTGAAAAAGTGGATTTCAGCTACTCAACTTCAACAAGTCCTAACTCAGAACCACCCACCGTCTAGGAACTACAATCAATCATTTTGAATCTCAAAAACTATAAGGCTTCGGGAGAGAACCAAATTACAGCTGAACTGTGGAAAAATGTCAATAGAAATGCCATAGAATCTCTCCAAAACATATTTGAAGAAATATGGAAAACAGAAAGAATTCCGGATGAATGGAAGATGGCCCTCATTCACCCAATTCATAAGAGGGGATCCAGAACAGACCCCAACAATTACAGAGGGATTTCGCTCCTTGACGTAACATACAAAATACTGTCTAAAGTCCTTTTGAACAGAGCAGAACCCCAGCTAGATTGTCAACTTGGAGAATACCAGGCAGGCTTCAGAAAGGGAAGATCCTGCCCAGAACAAATTCTAAACCTCAAAAATCTTATGGCCTACCAAAAATCGAGAGCAAAAGCGTATGTCATCACATTCATTGACTTTCAAAAGGCGTACGACTCCATAGACAGGGAATCTCTAATCTCCATATTAAAAGAATTGAACCTAGACAATAAAACTACAAACCTAATTAGAGAAACCATCACCAACACATACTCCAAAATTAAATTTATGGGAGAACTCTCAGACCTATTTGAGATAAAAACTGGAGTACGACAAGGTGATGGACTCTCTCCATTGTTATTTAACTGTGCCCTAGAAAAAATAGTAAGAGAATGGAACAAGAAAATCAATAGTGGAATCCGACTAGGAACCAAAAACAAAGGCATCAAGGTTAATTGCCTAGCATTTGCAGATGATATGGCCCTACTAGCTGAAACATGGGAAGAAGCCAAAGAACAGATCCTCGAATTACAGAAACAAGCAGAGAAAATAGGCCTTAAAATTTCTTTTGAAAAAACCAAAATAATCACAAATATAAAAAAGCCAATGAAATATCTTAAAGTAAGAGACCAAAAGATCGAAATTGTTAAAGAATTCAAATATCTTGGTGAATGGATTAGCTGGAACGTCCTTGAGAAAAAAGCAATAGAATTAAGAAGAAACAAAGTTGAACTAGCCTTTCAGCTTACTAAAAATACTTATAATAAAAAGTCCCTCTCATGGAATTCAAAAATAAAACATTACAACACTGTCATTAAACCAGAAGCACTATATGCAGCTGAGACATTATCTATCACTAACCATGGCCCAATTGAAAGGCTAGAGATCAAAGAAAGAAAAATATTGAGAAAAATTTTAGGCCCCAAATTTCATAACGACAAACTAATTCATACCAAAAATGAAACACTCTACAAAACCACAGAAAAACTTTCGGATACAATGAGGAAAAGAAGAATTGAGTTTTATGGGCACATTCTCAGAATGAACCCAAATAGGCTTACAAAAAGAATGTTTGACTACTTCAGGAATAAAAAATCCAAACCAAATTGGTTTATCCAAACAGAGAAAGACTTAAGAGAACTACACATCACAGAAAAAATGCTCACAGACAGGACCGCAAAAATGATAAGCAAAGACAGAAAAGAGGGATTCCAGCTCCAAAATAGAAAGAAAAGAACGATTGTCATCTCTGATGAGGACGGAAAAGCAAGATCAGAAAGAATGAAGCAGTACTGGGCGAAAAGAAAGGCACAGAACACACAGAAGTGATTGATTCAACGTACCCCAAAGTTGGGTGAAACGAAGAAGAAGAAGAAAGGAGTTACAGTTATTCGTAAATAGCACTGATACTTACTGTAGCGTAATGACAAAGTTTTATTTACAAAACAAGTACAAAAACGTGATACATAATACACACAGTCACCCACAAAAGTGGGTGTTACTAGTATAAGTTCACTGAGTAAGTTTCAGTAATCAGCTGGGACATGTTTGAAATGTAAATTTGAAAGTATAGCACTATTTACGTTTACTGGAGGCACAAACAAAAGAAACTATTTTATCTGATTAATACATCGTTCCAGTTTCAATTAACAAGTGTTCAAAAGTTTCACTGTGTTTTGCATCTAAGATATTCAGTATTTGGCAACAAAAAGTAGCTGCCTTGACTAATCAAAGTTGCTTCTAATGTGAACGTTAGTGAAAATATCTGTTTTCTGATATCCTTAACTGACATGCACCAAGTTGAATACCCTCAAGTTTATTTTGATGATATAAAATGATGTTTCATATCTTTGTGTTTTCCTCATTTACGATGTTGAGGGCTCTTGATTAACTGGATGGCACTTTGATAGTCAACATGCAAGGTGGTTGTTATTTCTTTTAGCACCAAATATTTCGCGAAATTGATTAAATCCATATGCATTCTTTTGCAGGTTCACAGGAAGCTAGATATTCTACTTCTGTTGCTAACAAGGCTACCACTTACTGGGTCTGAGAGTTCCGCAGTATGGGGCTTCAGTATGTTTATCAAAAAAACTTGTGGTTCATTTTCGAGTAAGAATATATACTCACAGTCTAAGTCAATAAAAGCAGAAAAACAATATTGCCCCTCCTTGGATAATATAAGCAGTAAGAGACTGTTCCATTTATTTACTTCAAGATCCTCTTCACAGCATTCCAATGTGTCTTTTCTGGTTTTTTGAATTGCTGACTAGCGTTTTGCACTGCAAAAGTAATGTCAGGTCTGGTTTCCATTGATAGACGGTATGGAGCATTGATAATTTTTAAAACGATTTGTAGCTTAGAGTACACTTGACCACAATCAGCAAGTATTGCCATTGCATTGGCATTCTCCCTGTTGTATAATTCCAACACAGCCCTCGCCCTATTGTATGTATCTAGATTTAAGGAGACAGAGCCATCTTGAAACTGCTCTATTTGCAAACCAAGGTAATGACTAGCATTGCTCGTAGTTACATGAAATTCCCTGCTCTAAATCTTTCACCAACAAATAGATGATTTCTCTAGACTAGAATACAACCAGACTATCATCGATGTGAATAGCTAGGACTCTCAAGAGCCCACCATGGTCATTTACAAAACCACAGGGATCTGCGTCTGCAGTTATCAGGCTGAATTTCTTTAGCATACTGGTTTATCATCGATTCCATAGTATAGATGTATTTTGAGTCCATAGATACATTTACTTAGTTTTCATACCCTTGGTACCATTTCATAGAAAGTAGTTATAGATCTCACATCCATGGCTTCGGATGAGATTATTCTTACAGAATAAAATCTTACCACTGGATTGAAAAATTAGGTGTAGTCCAGGACAATCTTCTGTTGGAATCCTCTAGCAACGAGTCGAGCTTTAAATCTATCCACAGGTTCATTTTACTGTTGGGTATTTTTCATTTTTTGGGGAGTTAATCATAATCCATGTTTCATTTAGATTGTTGTTGTTGTTGTTGTGGTCTTCAGTCCTGAGACTGATTTGATGCAGCTCTCCATGATACTCTATCCTGTGCAAGCTTCTTCATCTCCCAGTACTTACTGCAACCTACAGTCTTCTGAATCTGCTTAGTGTATTCATCTCTTGGTCTCCCTCTGCGATTTTTATCCTCCACGCTGCCCTTCAATGCTAAATTTGTGATCCCTTGATGCCTCAGAACATGTCGTACCAACTGGTCCCTTCTTCTTGTTAAGTTGTGCCACAAACTCCTCCTCTCCCCAATACTATTCAATACCTCATCATTACTTATGTGATCTACTCATCCAATCTTCAGCATTTTTCTGTAGCACCACATTTCGAAAGCTTCTATTCGCTTCTTGTCCAAACTATTTATCGACCATATTTCACTTCCATACACGGCTACAAAAAAAAAATGGTTCAAATGGCTCTGAGCACTATCGGACTTAACTTCTGAGGTCATAAGTACCCTAGAATTTAGAACTACTTAAACCTAACTAACCAATGGATATCACATACATCCATGCCCGAGGCAGGATTCGAACCTGCGACTGTAGTGGTCTCGACGTTCCAGACTGTAGCGCCTAGAACCGCTCGGCCACCCCGGGCCGGCTTACATGGCTCCACTCCATATAAATACTTTCAGAAACGACTTCCTGACACTTAAATCTATACTTGATGTTAACAAATTTCTCTTCTTCAGAAACACTTTCCTTGCCATTGCCAGTCTACATTTTATATTCTCTGTACTTCGACCATCATCAGTTATTTTGCTCCCCAAATAGCAAAGCTCCTTTACTACTTTAAGTGTCTCATTTCCTAATCTGATTCTCTCAGCATCACCCGACTTAATTCGAATACATTCCATTATCGTCGTTTTGCTTTTGTTGGTGTTCATCTTATATCCTCCTTTCAAGACACTGTCCATTCCATTCAACTGCTCTTCCAAGCCCTTTGCTGTCTCTGACAGAATTACAATGTCATCGGCGAACCTCAAAGTTTTTATTTCTTCTCCATGGATTTTAATGCCTACTCCAAATTTTTCTTTTGTTTCCTTTACTGCTTGCTCAATATGCAGATTGAATAACATCAGGGAGAGACTAAAAACCTGTCTCACTCCCTACCCAACTACTGCTTCCCTTTCATGCTCCTCGACCCTTATAACTGCCATCTGGTTTCTGTACAAATTGTAAATAGCCTTTCGTTCCCTGAATTTTATCCCTGCCACCTTTATAATCTGAAAAAGAGTGTTCCAGTCAACACTGTCAAAAGCTTTCTCTAAGTCTACAAATGCGAGAAGCGTAGGTTTGCCTTTCCTTAATCTTTCTTCTATGATAAGTCGTAGGGTCAGTATTGCCTCACGTGTTCCAACACTTCTGCAGAATCCAAGCTGATCTTCCCCAAGGTCGGCTTCTACCAGTTTTTCCATTCGTCTGTAAGGAATTCGCGTTAGTATTTTGCAGCTGTGACTTATTAAACTGATCGTTCGGTAATTTTCACATCTGTCAACACCTGATTTCTTTGGGATTGGAATTATTATATTCTTCTTGACGTCTGAGAGTATTTCACCTGTCTCATACATCTTACTCAAGAGATGGTAGAGTTTTTTCAGGACTGGCTCTCTCAAGGCTGTCAGTAGTTCTAATGGAATGTTGTCTACTGCTGGGGCCTTGTTTCGACTCAGGTCTTTCAGTGCTCAGTCAAACTCTTCACGCAGTGTCGTATCTCCCACTTCATCTTCATCTACATCCTCTTCCATTTCCATAATATTGTCCTCAAGTACATCGCCCTTGTATAGACCCTCTATATACTCCTTCCATCTTTCTGCTTTCCCTTCTTTGCTTAGAACTGGGTTTCCATCTGAGCTCTTGATATTCATACAAGTGGCTCAATTTTCTCCAAAGGTCTCTTTAATTTTCCTGTAAGCAGTACCTATCTTACCCCTAGTGAGATAAGACTCTACATCCATACATTTGTTCTCTAGCCATCCCTGCTTAGCCATTTTGCACTTCTTGTCGATCTTGTTTTTGAGACGTTTGTATTCCTTTTTGCCTGCTTCATTTACTGCATTTTTATATTTTCTCCTTTCAGCAAATAAATTCAAATTTCTTCTGTTACCCAAGGATTTCTACTAGCCCCCATCTTTTTATCTACTTGATCCTCTGCTGCGTTCACTATTTCATCCCTCTGAGCTACCGATTTTCTTCTACTCTATTTCTTTCCCCCATTCCCGTCAGTTGTTCCCTTATGCTCTCCCTGAAACTCTGTACAACCCCTGGTTCGTTCAGTTTATCCAGGTCCCATCTCCTTAAATTCCCACCTTTTTGCAGTTTCTTCAGTTTTAATCTACAGTTCATAATCACTAGATTGTGGTCAGAGTCCACATCTGCCCCTGGAAATGTCTTACAATTTAAAACCAGGTTCCTAAATCTCTGTCTTACTATTATATAATCTATCTGATACCTTCTAGTATCTCCAGGATTCTTCCATGTATACAGCATTCATTTACGATTCTTGAACCAAGTGTTAGCTATCATTATGCTATGCTCTGTGCAAAATTCTATCATACGGCTTCCTCTTTCATTTCTTACCCCCAATCCATATTCACCTACTATGTTTCCTTCTCTTCCTTTTTCTACTCTCGAATTCCAGTCACCCACGACTATTAAATTTTGGTCACCCTTCTCTACCTGAATAATTTCTTGTATTTCATCATACATTTCATCAATTTCTTCATCATCTGCAGTGCTAGCTGGCATATAAACTTCGTGTCTATCTTGGCCACAATAACGCGTTCAATATTCTTTTTATAGTAGTTTACCCGCACTCCTATTTTCCTATTCATTATTAAACTTACTCCTGCATTACCACTATTTGATTTTGTATTTATAACCCTATATTCACCTGACCAACAGTCTTGTTCCTCCTGCCACCGAACTTCACTAATTCCCACTATATCTAACGTTAACCTATCCATTTCCATTTTTAAATTTTCTAATCTACCTGCCCGATTAAGTTATCTGACATTCCAAACTCCGAACCGTAGAACGCCAGTTTTCTTTCTCCTGATAATGACATCCTTTTGAGTAGTCCCCGCCCGGAGATCCGAATGGGGGACTATTTTACCTACGGAATATTTTACCCAAGAGGACGCCATCATCATTTAACCATACAGTAAAGTTGCATGCCCTCGGGAAAAACTACAGCTGTAGTTTCCCCATCCTTTCAGCCATTCGCAGTGCCAACACAGCAAGGCCATTTTGGTTAGTGTTACAAGGCCAGATCAGTCAATCATCCAGACTGTTGCCCTGCAACTACTGAAAAGGCTGCCGCCCCTCTTCAGGAACCACACGTTTGTCTGGCCTCTCAACAGGTACCCCTCCATTGTGGGTGCATCTACAGTACGGCCATCGTTATCGCTGAGGCACGCAAGCCTCCCCACCAATGGCAAGGTGCATGGTTCATTTAGATTAGGTGCATGGATTTCTTCTTGCATCTGCATCTACATACATATCCCCAAGCCAACCTAAGATAGGAGGCAGAGCGTACCATGTACTGTAGGCGTCCCTGTGGTCCCGGTCGCCTACGGTGGACTGGATGGCCGAGCGTTGACCTCTGCAGTTGTCAGGATGCTAGGAAATGGCTGTAGAAGCGTCAGAAACGCGAAAGAAACACTATTAATTCGTAACACCTTTATTCCTGCCGAGTACTATGTGGCTTAGTGATATCAACGACCTTCCCCGAGTCCTCGCTGACTCGTAGCGATGACACCAGATCCGGGCCACACAGTCTTGCTAGCACAGTGCCGCGTGCTGTGAAGTAGCGGAGGAATGTCCTTACTTCGGCCGTACATGGATGGCGGCGCCCGCCTGCGGACCGCAAGCTGCTGCACGTGGAGGCTCTGGGTTGGAGTCCCGGTGCTGTCGGCACGAGAGGCGTTCTTGTGGTGCGGAGTGTACTCTATCCCACCCCATCTTCTTCCCTGCCCCTCCTGGTGGCTCGTCCGTGGTGGACGGGTGGAGCGGGCTGCAGTACCCCAGCGTCGTCGGCTCCCCCAGCTGTGACGGCGGATGCACAGGGCCTAGGCCCCGCACGATCTCGACGACGGCTCACTGATGTGGTCAGCATTGGCGGCGAGCGAGTCTGCCACGATGTGTGCTAATCCTGGGTTGATGATTGACAGCGGCAGCAGAGAGGAAGAGAGCTGGTAGTATCCCCTCACGTCTGCTGCTGGATGGGCCGCCCTTACAGCAACATCGCCTTAATGAAGATTAACATGTCGAACACCGAGCTGAGCGCTACGCAGCGACCCAGTACACATATAACTGCAAGTCTAACTGCGAGTGCCCTGCTGCTATCAAAGCTGGCGTATTTAAAGGAAGCAAGAGGGACGTCGTGACGTCATGCTCGTTTGTAATGAACGCATTTGTTCCACTGCTGATTTATCTGTCGTACTCGCCCCTTAGGTGTTCTTGCGACAGAGTTACGTGTTGTTACGGCTGACTTACGCGAAGTTGTGAAATGCAGTACCTCTGTCTTGCACTCTACGAAAGCCTAACACAAACCCGCATGCTAAGCAATCCTCTCTCGCCTGTTGGGTGTAACCAGGCCACACGTGGCGACACATTCAATACATGTGCAATCCTCCTACCTCTTGGCTAACGTACTGCCTCTGGCTCTCGGCATAGGCAACGAAATTTTGACAGTATTCCACGTTTCCAGCTCTTTACTATTCCGCGACACTACACATCCCCCTCCTTGAAGAAAATTCGTCCCGAATTTTATAATTCTGGACTTACTGGTTGTACACACCCTACTTCCTGATACTCTGCAGGTATTATACAACTACTCGTTCAACACTGTCAAACTTTTCTTAGCCGCTAATAATCTATTTACACTTCATACTGTTTTGAATATTATCATTAGTTATCTACTTATATCACGTTCCACTATTCCCGATTCATCCCATAGGTATTTGATGTACGGTTCTTATTTCAGGCCGGGCGGTGTGGCCGTGCGGTTAAAGGCGCTTCAGTCTGGAACCGTGTGACCGCTACGGTCGCAGGTTCGAATCCTGCCTCGGGCATGGATGTGTGTGATGTCCTTAGGTTAGTTAGGTTTAATTAGTTCTAACTTCTAGGCGACTGATGACCTCAGAAGTTGAGTCGCGTAGTGCTCAGAGCCATTTGAAACATTTTTTGTTATTTCAAAACGAGACATCTTTTTCCGTATACAAAAGTAAGTTGCACAAATAAACACTCGAACTAAGATTATGCTTGTCGTTGACACACCAAATATAATTGTGTTTTGCTTACGTTTCTCCCGATATTGCTGTACGTTGATTAACTGAGATCTACTATTTTTCTGAGATAATCAGGCTAACTAAGGATTGTAGAAATGTGGGGTCCAAGGACTCGTTAATAAACGTTAGGTTCTGGCGAGGCAATATGTGTGGCGGTTCCTCTGGAAAATACAAGAGAGGCTGTGTCACGTTAATCATTGTTGTACTCGTGAAAGTAGCTGGTAGGTGAAAATGCTTCCCCACTATTTCACATCCAGTGCCATTAATCAATAACCCACTGACCTGCAATTCAAGCGTTGATATATCTGTCAATCTATCATTTCTTTAACAAGTGGCAACTACGGTCTCTAGTTCGAACACAGAGTAAATCCAATGTTCCCAAACTTTGTGAAATTTCGGTCTCGGAAGTAACACCTTCTTTTCGCATTCTAAGGCTCCCATATTCCACAAGAACAACTGCATCGCTCACGAATGATTATGGGTTGCCACCTCCTTTGCTGGACAAATAAAAACACTTTCCCTGATACTGTCTGTCAAATCTTTCGTAGACATTACCACATGAGCACTCCTCCGTCTTGACACTAACACCACTTCCCGAGTTTGCACTTGCACCCACTTCCCAAGTGCACCTCATTTAATTGGATACGGGTGAACCGTATAACACTGGTATCGCGAATTGATACCCATCACTGGTATTTGCACTTCTTTGTGTATACTCGCCGGATCGTAAATACTCTCACTATAGACATGCGATAGAATAACGGTAAATTCCGGAGGCGCGACATGACGCACTCCTTCCGCGAATTCTTTCTGCGCTTGCGGCAACGCTTCAGCATCTGATCTGGACCTAACAAAGTTGCACTCAATTTCCCATGCACTGCGTGATGCATAGCTTCATACAACGCTTCCAATTCGACACGCGCATCATCCACCCTGTCTGCAAATGCCCTCTATAAAGCTGCTACTTGTATTTTCCCGTCTATTCGGCTCAGTCTTGCCTCTATAGCCTCTATGTCCCCATTCAACACTTTCCTGGTATTTGCTGCATACCGTTCCAGGTCTGACGTCAACTCCCGCACTGTTCAAGTGACATTCAATATCCCCTGCTCCATGTTACCAATACGTGTCGTGTGCTTGTTTCAACACTTCTTCCCTCAGCGACTCCGGTACTACGACGAGTAGTCCGCACTTCGTCTTCGTGCGAAGCAACCCGTCCTGCATTTCAAATTGTGGTTGCGTCCGGAACAATTGACACTCTCTGTCGGTGGCTTGCGCCATTATCCACTCCTTCTCACTTATGCCCACAATTTGTACAGTTGCTAT
This sequence comes from Schistocerca piceifrons, assembly GCF_021461385.2. Taxonomy (NCBI): domain Eukaryota; kingdom Metazoa; phylum Arthropoda; class Insecta; order Orthoptera; family Acrididae; genus Schistocerca; species Schistocerca piceifrons. The sequence goes on along the minus strand of NC_060141.1, from coordinate 122,875,662 downwards.
TTTTCTACTAAGCGCATTTGCATTCGTATGTTTTACCGCTGGTTTGTGAATTACCTCGCAGTCAAATTCACTTGGTTTCACTGCCCATCTCGTTAAACGACTTGAAGGATCTTTCAACCCCAACAACCACTTCAATGCTGCGTGATATGTAATCACCTTGAACTTACGCCCATATAAATAACAGCGAAAATACAAGATACCGTAAATCACTGCTAACATTTCTTTCTCTGTAGTTGAATAAGTCTCCTCTGCCTTATTCAGTTGCCTGGAAGCATAAGCCACTGGATGTTCCTGTCCATTAACCCTCTGAGAAAGAATACAACCTACAGCAATATTACTAGCATCACAAGATAGTATGAACTCTTGTTCGAAATCAGGAAGTATCAACACTGGGTCTGACGTTAGTATCTGTTTGAGCTTCTCGAATGCCTCCTGACACTGTGCTGTCCATTCAAAGTTAACACCTTTCTTTAACAATCTCGTTAATGGATATGCAATTTCCGCGAACCCCTTTACATATCGTCTGTAATAATTACATAAAGCGATATATTGCTGAACTTGTTTAGTGGTCTGTGGTACTGGAAAATCACGTACAGCCGACGTTAGACGAGGATCCGTTCTTACCCCATCCTGACTGATAATATGCCCAAGATAAGTCACTTGTGTCTGAGAAAACTGACATTTCTCGACATTAAGCGTAAGATTTGCCGCTCTTAGCCTAATAAATACTTCATTCGGTAGTTCCACATGCTCTTCTATATTATGCGAAAAAGTAACAATATCATCGAGGTATAACATAGCAATCTTCGGTTTCAGTCCCCGAAGCACACCATCCAACAGACGCTGGAAAGTAGCAGGAGAGTTTTTCAACCCAAATGGCATTCTGCGATACTGAAAGTGACCAAGGCTTGTTGTAAAGGCCGTCTTCGGCCTATCCTCGGGACTTACTTCTATCTGATGTACCCACTCTTTAGATCTAGTGTCGAAAAATATTTACACCGACCTAGGTTGTCCAATGTTTCTGTTATGTTCGGTATTGAATACGCATCTGTTACAGTTCGTGCGTTCAAAAAACGATTGTGTAATAGGAGTTGCTGGTAATGGACCTTGTGAATTAAACATATCTAAATACTCTAATAACAAAGCTTCCATAGCTTTCCGATCACCATTCTCCAAATGTCGAATCTTATCACGTAGTACAGATGCCTTGACGGTTTGCTTGACGTTATAATCACCTTGGGATTCACCTATATCCTCATCGTCGAGTATTTCCAAACTTGCTACCATTAAACCCTTTGGGAGATCCACTTCATCTGCCCCAAAATTATCTACACTGACCGGAATCATCAGTTCCCCATTTCCTCCTAATAAAACAATGCATTTCATCCAATGCTTCATTGCTCTGCAGTGTCTGCACCACACATAGTCTCTGCTGTGGTACATCGGTACCTACTGACAACCAAACTAACTTCCCTGTACCCGAAGGCACTTTGACGTGCGTAATCATTTTTAATGCTCTTAAGACTAGGTGACGTTATTCTAGAGTGTAATAGGAAGGAGAACGTGTCAAAAAGCAAGAAATATCTGAAAACGCACTACTAAAGCATATTTAGTAGAGTAGAGGTAAAATCTGGGTGAAGGACTTGACGTGAAACAGAATCAATGTAGGTTCCTGCAACACATTTTTCTTCAGTTCAGTCATCAACATCTGATGATGCGTGAAAATTGCGTTACTAGAGCAAAACAGATGATGGATTTATAGAAATATATTTTAATCTTCATCGGAACATTATTTTTCTTTACAGAAAAGCAGTAATGCATATTGTTCAAATAACAGATATTGAGTTCTTCCTCCGAGTGTAATAAATACAATCCTGAGTCTAGTTCCCTAAATTTCTCCGCCTTAGCTCCACTGTTCTAGAGGTCAAACAGCTCAACGGCTCACTGCAATTGTGTATGGGCAGCAAAACCTGCGTTAGGGCTCAGTATAAACATGTAATAGTAGATTCTCTCCTGAGAAAACACATGGACAGAGTGACTGCTCTTGCCATTGTTAGCCATGTCGTAGTGTCTTCTCGCTCTAGAGTGACGCTGGAGGAGAAGACAAATGCTATGGTCGTTCAGAAGTAGCAGTGATAGATGGGCAACAAATTAGAAATCAATGGAACGAAAAACGTGCATTCGTAATCAAGTACGCTACTATTAAGCTTCATAATGTCTCAATAAAAAATTTGTCTACAAGCATCCAGGAGCCTATCTAGACGGGCAGGGAAACGTTTTAAACGTAATAATTCAATATAAAATGTATGTGCTCACAGGTGTGAATATTACAGAACCATCAGTTTCTTAAATCATGGTTCAAAAACTGAAATCAGTTTTTGCATTAGAATGGAAAAGCTGGTAGGACCCTACATCAGGGAAGACCCGTTTTGGTTCCTGGAAAATGAAAGAACCAGCAATGGAAAATTAACCCCACGATTTAACACAGAAAATAGACTGAAGGAAGCCAAATCTACGTCAATAGCGGTTTCATATTTAGAAAAAGTTTTCGATAACGTTTACTCAAATACACTCTTCGATATTATGAACGTAGGAGAAGAAAATAAAGGGACAGATAGGTTATCTGTAGATTGTATCGCAATCAGACTGCAGTGGAAGGACATGAAAGGGAAGTAGTTGAGAAGAGGGTTATGTGGTAGTATATTATCCCCAGTGTTATTCAATCTGTAAATTGAGGAACCAGTGAAGGAAGAATACCAAAGGAAAATCAGGAAAGGAAATAGAAGAGATAAAAACTTTGATGTTACCCGATGACATTGTAATTCTAACATAGACAGCAAAAGACTTAGAAGACCACTTGAATTAATCCTATAAGGTCCCAAAAAGAGGTTTTAAGAGTATATAAACAAATACAAAACAAGGATAGTGGAATGAAGTCGAATTAACTCAAGTGACGCCGAGGGAATTAAATTAGGAAATGAGACACTAAAAATAGTAGATGAATTTTGGCAATTAGGTAGCAAGATAGCTGCCAACGACTCGAGTAGAGAGGATATAAAATGCAGACTGGCAACAGTAAGAAGAGCGTATCTGAAAAATAGAAAAAGTTGTTAAAACATGTACGCAGCACTACAGAAGAATTTTGAAAATTAAGTCAGAGGATCGGATAACTAATGAAGTACTGAATCGAATTGACGAGAAAAGACATTTATGATATATGTTCAGTGAAACAAGAGTTAAATTGACAGGACATGTCATGAAGCCTCAAGCAGTAATTAATGTGGTAATGAGGTGTGAGGGGTAAAAATGGTAGGTATAAACCATGATTTGACTACGGTGAACCACACACGTGGATGTAAATTGCGGTACGTATACAGTGATGTAGAAGCTTTCACAGAGTAATCTATAGTGCAGAGCTGGGTCGTTGGACTGAACAGCACAAGGATTACGGTTTAGTGAGAGGCAGTCTTAATTAGGCCATCATTACTCACGCTACAATTACAGATTACAAAATGCTGGTGTTGCTCGTTGGGGACTGTTTTTGAAGACCGACTATAATTTCATAGTCAGATATGAGAATAGCGTATGGGCACACTATGTGCTTCATGTTCACACTGCGGCGATCTCAGAGGCGAAATTTTTAAGAAACAGTGGAACTTTCGCGACAGGGTGAACAGTAATCTGTGACTGTTTGCTGATGATGCCGTGGTGTACGGGAAGCTGTAGTTGTTGAGAGACTACAGGAGCACACAAGATGAGTAAGACAAAATTTTACTGGTTGATGTGATAAATGACAGCTTGCTCTAAATGTAGAAAAATGTAAGTTAATGCAGATAAGTAGGAAAAGCAATGCCGTTATGTTCGGATACAGAGTCAGTAGTGTGTTGATTCACACAGTCACGTATCTAGGAGTAAGGCTACAAGCCGATATAAAACAAAACGAGCACACGGAGACAATAGTAGGTAAGGCGAATGGTCGACTTTGGCTTATTGGTAAACTTTTAGGAGAACGCAGTTCATCTTTAAAGGACACCGAGTATTGAACAGTAGTGTGGCCAATTCTTGAGTACTGCTCGAGTGTTTGGGATCCCCCCCCCCCCTCCCCAAGGCTGGATTGCAGGACGACAGCGAAGCAATTCGGAGGTGAGCTACTAGATATGTTACTGAGAGATTCGATCAACAACGTCAGTATTACTGAAATGCTTCGTGAGCCCAAGTGGGGAATCCCTGGAGGGAAGACGACGTTCTTTTCTCGGAACACTGTCGGGAAAATTTTCTGAATCGCCATTTTAAGCTGACTGCAGAACGGTTCTGCTGCCGCTAACGTACATTTTGCTTATGGGTCACGAAGATAATAGAAATTAGGGCTCGTGAGGAGGCATACAGACAGTCGTTTTTCCCTCGCTCTATTTCCTAGTAGAACGGGAAACGACATAACTAGTAGTGATACAAGGTACCCTACGCTGTGCTCCATACAGTCGCTTAGGGAGTATGTACGTAGATATACAGTGTGCTCCATTGATAGTGATCGGGCCAAATATCTCACCAAATAAGCGTCAAACGAAAAAACTACAAAGAACGAAACTCGTCTAGCTTGGAGAGGGAAACCAGATGGCGCTATGGTTGGCACGCTACATGGCGCTTACATAGGACGAACGGATATCAACTGTTTTTTCTTTTTAAATATAGGACCCCATTTGTTATTACATATTCGTGTAGTATGTAAAAAAATATGAATTTCTAGTTGGACCACTTCTTTCACTTTGTGATAGTAATAGTCACAAACATATGGCTCGCAATTTTAGGCTAACGGTTGGTAACAGGTAGTTTTTTTAAATTAAAATACAGACCGTAGGTACGTTTGAACATTTTATTTCGGTTGTTCCCATGTGATACATGTATCTTTGTGAACTTATCATTTATGAGAACGCATGCTGTTATAGCTTGATTGATTACCTGTAAATACCACATTAATGCAACAAATGTTCAAAATGATGTCTGTCAACCTCAATGCATTTGGCAATACTTGTAACGACATTCCTCTCAAAAGCGAGTAGTTCACCTTCCGTAATGTTCGCATATGCATTGACAATGCGCTGACACATGTTGTCAGGCGTTGTCGGTGGATCATGATAGCAAATATTCTTCAACTTTCCCCACAGAAAGAAATCCGGGGACGTCAGATCCGGTGAACGTGCGGGCCATGGTATGGTGCTTCGACGACCAATCCACCTGTCATGAAATGTGCTATTCAATACCGCTTCAACCGCACGTGAGCTATGTGCCGGACATCCATCATGTTGGAAGTACATCGCCATTCTGTCATGCAGTGAACCATCTTGTAGTAACATCGGTAGAACATTACATAGGAAATCAGCATACATTGCACCATTTAGATTGCCATCGATAAAATGGGGGCCAATTATCCTTTCTGCCATAATGCCGCACCATGCATTAACCTGCCAAGGTCGCTGGTGTTCCACTTGTCGCAGCAATCGTGAATTTTCCGTTGCCCAATAGTGCATATTATGCCGGTTTACGTTACCGCTGTTGGTGAATGACGCTACGTCGCTAAATAGAATGCGTGCAAAAAATCTGTCACCGTCCTGTAATTTCTCTTGTGCCCAGTGGCAGAACTGTACACGATGTTCAAAGTCGCCGCCATGCAATTCCTGGTGCATAGAAATATGGTATGGGTGCAATCGATGTTGATGTAGCTTTCTCAACACCAACGTTTTTGAGATTCCCGATTCTCGCGCAATTTGTCTGCTACTGATGTGTGGATTAGCTGTGACAGCAGCTAAAACACCTACTTGGGAATCATCATTTGTTGCAGGTCGTGGTCGACGTTTCACATCTGGCTAAACACTTCCTGTTTCCTTAAATAACGTAACTATCCTGCAAACGGTCCAGACACTTGGATGATGTCGTCCAAGATACCGAGCAACATACACAGTACACTCCCGCTGGGCATTTTGATCACAATAGCCACACATCATCACGATATCGACCTTTTCCGCAATTGGTAAATGGTTCAGTTTAACATGGGTAATGTCTCACGAAGTAAATACCGTCCTCACTGCGGGAATCTTACGTTATACCATGCACTTATACGTTTGTGACTGTTACAGCGCCATCTATCACAAAGCGAAGAAAGTGGTGTAACTAAAACATTCATATTTATTTTTGTACTACACGAATATCTAAAAAAAATGGGGGTTCCTATTTAAAAAAACGCAGTTGATTACGTATGACTTATGGCAGCGCCACGTAGCAGGCCTGCCATAGCGCCATCTGGTTTCTCCTTAAAGCTAGACGAATTTTGTTCTTTGTAGTTTTTTGATCGGTGCTGATTTAGTGAGATATGTAGGCGCTCCGGTGGTCCCGGTCGCCTACGGTGGCCTGGAAGCTGAGCGGTGACCTCTCCAGTTGTCAGGATGCTAGGAAATGACTGTGGAAGCGTCAGAAACGCCAAAGAAACATTATTAATTCATGACATTTTTATTCCTGCCAAGTACAACGTGGCCCATGTAACACCGGCTGGCTGAGCTTGGTGATATCAACGACCTTCCCCGAGTCCTCACTGTCTCGGAGCGATGACACCAGCTTCGGGACGCACCAGTCTTGCTAGCTCAGCACCGCGTGCTGTGACGTCAAGGTGGAAAGCCCTTACTTAGGCCGTGCTTGGCTGGCGCTTTTTTTTCTCTGCTCTTCAAATCGCTACCCTCACTCGCGTTTCGTACACTATCTATCACCTGATGGACCGTGTTAATGCGTAGCCTTACCCAGACGCACGGACAACATCACAGCCCAGCATCCTGTGATCCACATGCTAGACAACTAACATGTTTTCGGAGGTGACAGTAGAACTTTTGGTTTGGTCACCACGTTGGTGCGGGCGTGGAGGGGCCCCATCTCTTTTTTTTTTAAAGGCTGGCGGTGCCCGGTTGGCTCGGCAGTGGACAGCAGGCTGCTGCGCGTAGGAGGCTCCGAGTTAGAGTCCCGGCGCTGTCGGCATGTGAAGCGTTCTCGTAGTGCGGAAGTGTACTATATTCCCCCGCCTTCTTCCCTGCTCCGCCTGGTGGCTCGTCCGCGGTGGACGGGCGGAACGGGCTGCAGTCCCCCAGCGTCGTCGGCTCACCCGGTTGTGACGGCGGATGCACAGGGCCTAGGCGCCGCACGATCTCGAAGGTGGCTAACTGATGTGGTCAGCATTGGCGGCGAGTGAGTCTGCAGCGATGTCTGCTAATCCTAGGTTGATGATTGACAGCGGCAGCAGGGGGGACCAGAGCTGGTACTATCCCCTCACGCCTGCTGCTGGATGGGTCGCCCTTACTGCAACATCTCCTTCATAAAGATTAACATGTCGATCACCGAGCTGAGCGCTACGCAGCGACCCAGTACACATCTAACTGCAAGTCTAACTGCGAGTGCGAGTGCCTTGTTGCTATCAAATCTGGCGTATTTAAAGGAAGCACGAGCGACGTCCTCACGTCATGCTCGTTTGTAATGAATGCATTCGTTCCATTTATACTGCTGATTTATCTGTCGAACTCGCCCCATAGGTGTTCTTGTGCTAGAGTTACGTGTTGTTACGGCAGACTTACGCGAAGTTGTGAAATGCAGTACAGCTGACGCTATACCTCAGTCTTACACTCTACGAAAGTCTCCCTCTAACACAAACGTGCATGCTAAGCAATTCTCTCTCGCCTGTTGGGTGTAACCAGGCCATTGCCCGTGCGTGACGACACATTCCGATACATGTGCAATCCTCTTACCTCTTGGCTAACCTACTGCCTCTGGCTCTCGGTATAGACAACGAAACTTTGGCAATATTCCACGTTTCCAGCTCTTTACTATTCCGTGACACTACACATCCCCCTCCTTTAAGAAAATTCGTCCCGAATTTTACAATTCTAGACTTACTGGTTGTGCACGCCATACTTCCTTATACTCTACAGGTATCTTACAACTACTCCTTCAACACTGACAAACTTTTTTAACCACTAATAATCTATTTACACTTAATACTGATTTGAATATTATCATTGGTTATCTATTTCTATTACATTCCACTATTCCTGATCCATCCCATAGGTATTTGATGTACGGTTGTTATTTCAGAACGAGACATCTTTTTCCGTATACAAAAGTACGTTGCACAAATAAACACTAGAACTAACATTATGCTAGTCGTTGACACACCAAATATAATTGTGTTTTGCTGACATTTCTCCCGACATTGCTGCACGTGCTGCAGTAGTTGATTAACTGAGATCTGCTCTTTTTCTGAGATAATCAGGCTATCTAAAGATTGTAGCAATGTGCGATCCAAAAACTTGTTAATAAACATTAGGTTCTGGCAAGGAAATATGTGTGGTGGTTCCTCTGGATAGTACAAGATAGGCTGTGCCATATTAATCATTTTAGTACCCGTGAAAGTAGGTGGTAGGTGAAAATGCTTCCCCACTATTTCGCATCCAATGCCATTAATCGATAACCCACTGCCCTGCAATTCAAGCTTTGATATATCTGTCAATCTAACATTACTGTAACAAGTGGCAACTACGGTCTCTAGTTCGAACACAGAGTAAATCCAATGTTCCCAAACTTTCTGAAATTTCGGTCCCGGAAGTAACACCTCCATTTCGCATTCTAAGGTTTCCATATTCCTCAAGAACAACTGCATCTCACACGAATGACTGTGGGTTGCCACCTCCTTTGCTGGACAAATAAAAACGCTTCCCCTGAAACAGTCTGTCAAATCAAATGGCTCTGAGCACTTGGGACTCAACTGCTGTGGTCATAAGTCCCCTAGAACTTAGAACCACTTAAACCTAACTAACCTAAGGACATCACACACATCCATGCCCGAGGCAGGTTTCGAACCTGCGACCGTAGCGGTCGTGCGGTTCCAGACTGTAGCGCATTTAACCGCTCGGCCACTTCGGCCGGCCTAGTCTGTAAAATCTTCCGTAGACATTACCACATGAGCACTCCTCTGTTTTAACACTAACACCACTTCCCGATTTTGCACTTGCACCCACTTTCCAAGTGCACCGCATCTAATTGGATACGGGTTTACTGTATAACACTGGTACCGCGAATTGGTACCCATCACTGGTATTTGCTCTTCTACGTGTATACTCACCTGATACGTAACTACTCTCACTTTAGACATGCGCCCGCATCTCGTGGTCGTGCGGTAGCGTTCTCGCTTCCCACGCCCGGGTTCCCGGGTTCGATTCCCGGCGGGGTCAGGGATTTTCTCTGCCTCGTGATGGCTGGGTGTTGTGTGCTGTCCTTAGGTTAGTTGGGTTTAAGTAGTTCTAAGTTCTAGGGGACTTATGACCACAGCAGTTGAGTCCCATAGTGCTCAGAGCCATTTGACCCATTTTTTAGACATGCGATAGAATAACGGTAAATCCCGCTTCGCCGGAGGCACGATATGACGCACTCCTTCCGAGAATTCTTTCTGCACTTTCAGCAACGCCTTCAGCATCTGATCTGGACCTAACAAAGCGGCACTCAATTGCCCACGCACTGCGTGGTGCATAGCTTCATATAACGCTTCCAATTCGACACGCGCATCATCCACCCTGTCTGCTAATGCCGTCAATAAAGCTGCTACTTGTATTTTCCCGTCTATTCGGCTCAATCTCACCTGTATAGCCTATATATCCCCATTCAACACTTTCCTGGTATTTGCTGCATACTGTTCCAGGTCTGACGTCAACTCGCGCACTGTTCTAGTGACATTCAATATCCCCTGCTCTATGTTACCTATACGTGTCGTGTGCCAATCCACTTTCGAATTTGTCTCCTCCGCCAACTCTTGCACCTCCCCCACCGTACTATTTAAGCTCCTTATATCTTCCTCGTCCGCGGTTCCAAACACTGTTTTCAGCAGTTTTCCCCCTGCATCCAACAACTCTCGTTTCCTGCGAACGAGAGTTTGCGGGACCACTTCCGTTACTTGTTGCAGCTGCCTTCTCAGCTTTTCGTATGAGAGCTTCAATTCCTGATACTCGTTCCGTATGTCTTAAAACAACCCCTCTTTCTCCGTGGCCACCTGTAGCGCCGTAAACCTATCCTGTAGTGTCCGTACGTTATTCGTCACTCCCCATATATTATACGTGAACACAATTGTCCACCTGCGGCTTGACAATACCACATCTAATTGTCTTGCAAACAAAATTCCCTTATCTAGTGGTTGCACCTGCACCACCTCTCCTCTGCAACAGTGTAGCAGTACCAATCTGACGAAAAGTTTCCCGGGCCACATCCTGGGACGACACCTGAAGGAAAAGGAAGCCATGTCAATTGCTCCCTTCTTTACCACGTCTAAAACACACAAATGATAAGTAAAAACTACACATTCCCTGTTACCTAATAACAATAAATACGACATGTTCCTCCCCAAGGACACTTAATCTACTTATCCCTAGACCTAAGTGCGTAAGGAACGTTCCTCTGCTGTTCTTTTAGCTTCGGTACCCTCACACCCTTTGTTACTGCTGGAGGAATCTGCGATAACGCATCCACTGCGCCCTTAAACGGCTTAATCCTCCTCACATGAACTACTGACGACTTGGTTGGTAACTGCAACTTTACGTTCACTGGAGACACTATTTCATTTACCTGATTCGGTCCAGAATATTTCGTCAAAAACTTCTTCGTTTTACCCTTCGGAACATAAGGATTAGCCAACAATACCCATTGACAAATTCTGTATTGCGGCAGTTTACCTGTTCTTTGGCAAATACTCTCTTGTTTCTCCAAAGCTTTAGCATTAGTACGCCGTACCCTTTGCCAAATCTCTCTCAATTTCTTGGCGAAATTCTTCACTGACTCATCCTGTGAACCTACCTGAGGTTTGAGCAAATCAAATGGTGATGGCATTTTCCGACCATAAATTACCTCATACAGAGAGAGCTGCGTTCCAGTATGAACAGTCAACAGATTTAAATACACGTCCCAATGCGTGTCTTCTGAATTTATGTAATGACTAATCATTTTAACTAACATCTCATGAACCCGTTCTGTTCGTCCATTCGACTGAGGATGAAATGGGTTTGTCCGCAATTTCTTAACTTTCAATAAACGGCATAACTGCTTCATCGGCTGCGACATAAAGTTACTACCCTGATCTGTAATTATAGTATCAGGCACACCATACTTCAGCAACCAGTTATTTACTAAGGCTTGCGCAACAGTGCTTGCCTTCTGATCTGGAACAGCTACCATTACCAGGTATCGGGAAAAAATGATATAATTTTGTTAATACGTATCGATTACCCGCTTGGGTCTTGTTAAATGCTCCGATTACGTCTAATCCGAGAATGCGAACGGATGATCCGCTTCAGGTAGTCTATGTAACTGAATTTTGTGATCACTTAAATCTGCACTCTGGGCACACGGTATACAATTTTGCACGTACTGCTCTATATCATTGCGACGTGTCTTCCACCAAAACCTTTCAGCTACCCGTCTATCAGTCGTTCCTTTACCACTATGACCCGACAATGCATGGTAGTGCGCTTGTTTCAACACAACTTCCCTCAGCGACTCCGGTACTACGACGCGTAGTCTGCACATCGTCTTCCTGCAAAGCAACCCATCCTGCATTTCAAACAGCGGTTGCGTTCGGAACAATTGACACTCTCTGTCAGTGGCTTGCGTCTTTATCCACTCCTTCTCACTTACGCCCACAACTTGTACAGTTGCTATTTTTCTACTAAGCGCATCTGCATTCGTATGTTTTACCGCTGGTTTGTGAATTACCTCGTAGTCAAATTCACTTAGTTTCACTGCCGATCTCGTTAAACGACTTGAAGGACCTTTCAGCCCCAACAACCACTTCAATGCTGCGTGATCTGTAATCACCTTGAACTTACGCCCATATAAATAACAGCGAAAATACAAGATACCGTAAATTACTGCTAACATTTCTTTCTCTGTAGTTGAATAAGTCTCCTCTGCCTTATTCAGTTGCCTGGAAGCATAAGCCACTGGATGTTCCTGTCCATTAACCCTCTGAGAAAGAATACAACCTACAGCAATACTACTAGCATCACAAGATAGTATGAACTCTTGTTCAAAATCAGGAAGTATCAACACTGGGTCTGACGTTAGAATCTGTTTGAGCTTCTCGAATGCCTCCTGACACTGTGCTGTCCAATCAAAGTTAACACCTTTCTTTAACAATCTCGTTAATGGATGTGCAATTTCCGCGAACCCCTTTACATATCGTCTGTAGTAATTACATAAACCGACATATTGCTGAACTTGTTTAGTGGTCTGTGGTACTGGAAAATCACGCACAACCGACGTTAGACGAGGATCCGTTCTTACCCCATCCTGACTGATAATATGCCCAAGATAAGTCACTTGCGTCTGAGAAAACTGACATTTCTCGACATTAAGCGTAAGATTTGCCGCCCTTAGCCTGCAAAATACTTCGTTCAATCGTTCCACATGCTCTTCTATATTATGCGAAAAAGTAACAATATCATCGAGGTATAACATAGCAATCTTCGGTTTCAGTCCCCGAAGCACACCATCTAACAGACGCTGGAAAGTAGCAGGTGCGTTTTTCAACCCAAATGACATTCTGCGATACTGAAAGTGACCAAGGCTTGTTGTAAAGGCCGTCTTCGGTCTATCCTCGGAACTTATTTCTATCTGATGGTACCCACTATTTATATCTAGTGTCGAAAAATATTTCCACCGACCTAGGTTGTCCAGTGGTATTGGATACGCATCTGTTATAGTTCGTGAGTTCAAGAAACGATAGTCACAACAAAACCTATACTTTTTAGTACCGTCCAATGACTTCTTAGGAACTTCCACTATGTTGGCAGACCACGAGCTTTCACTGTTCTCTATAATACCGTCCCTTACCTCTTGATTAATAAATTCTTCCACTAGTGGTTGTAGGTGTTTCGCTATCCTGTGTGGTTTTCTATAGACCGGCAGACTATCGCCAGTCGGTATACGGTGCTGTGTAATAGGAGTTGCTGGCAATGGACCATCTGAATTAAACAAATCTAAATACCCTAATAACAAAGCTTCCATAGCTTTCCGATCACCATTCTCCAAATGTCGAATCTTATCACGTAGTACAGATGCCTTGACGGTTTGCCTGACGTTATAACCACCTTGGGATTCACCTATATCCTCATCGTCGAGTATTTCCAAACTTGCTACCACTAAACCCTTTGAGAGATCCACATCATCTGCCCCAAAATTATCTACACTGACCGGAATCATCAGTTCCCCATTTATATCCGTTACGTGCGCAACGCTCCTCCTAATAAAACAATGCATTTCATCCAATGCTTCATTGCTCTGCAGTGGCTCCACCACACATAGTCTCTGCTGTGGTACATCGGTACCTACTGACAACCAAAATAACTTCCCTGTACCCGAAGGCACTTTGACATGCGTAATCATCTTTAATGCCACTGTACGCGGTTCAATTGGTGACATCTTAGCAACGGATGCACCTCGCGACGTAGAAGCATTTACAGCAGTTGTACCCATTGAAAACAAGTTTCCACTAAGTTGAACTGTACGGTGTGAAAGGCTAATTCTAGCATGGTGTTTATCGAGGAAGTCCAGTCCGAGAATCACAGAATACCCTTGGCCCACAGTTGGCAACACTTCCATTTGCTCTCCGAAATCTACAGTTTCAATCTTAAAAACGAGCTGTGTTGTACCCAATAATTGCAACTCATTATTCCCTACTCCACGTAATCTATACCTAGGACTACCTAGTCTTCTCCTACCCACGAGTTCTAGACTAGCAACAGATACATGTGCCCCTGTAGCAATCGAAAACGTACATCTGTTATTCCATACAACACCCATCAAGCAACAATCCGTCTCTGGACTAGTTTTCACCGTAATTCTGCTTATCGGGAATGTCTTCCGGCGGACGAAACACTCCATTCCCCGTTTAACGCTTTTCCTATTTATTCCCGTTACCATTCTGCTTACTACGACACTCATTCGCCTTGTGACCGTAGCGTATACAAGCATAGCACTGCGGCTGTCTGCATTGAGGCTTCACGTGACCTTTCCTTCCACAACGGTAACAATTCCTCTCCGACGCAAAGATGCGTTTATCATTGTGAACCCTTGTTGCAATATCTGTCTCCTGCAGATGCGTTGCAATACGCAGTGCTGCAGCTAAATCCCCAGGATTCTCTATCCTAACCCTACGAGAAAATTCTGCAGGAATTCCCCTGAGGAATACATCGAGGGCTCTGTTTTCTGCCTCTCGTAGTAGTACACTATCCGCGTCAGGATTATCCGATAATTCATAGGTCCGAGAATTAATTTTCCGTATCCTATCTGAAAAAGACTCCACTGTCTCATTGACCTCTGTGTCAAATTAGCTAACTTCTCCCTAAAAAATCTTGCACTATTCTGCTTACGATATCTTTGTCGTAACCCATCCGCCAATTCTTCAAACGTGCTCGCCTTACTAAGCGTCTCATGGTACATCACGAACGTCTTGGCTTCCCCTGCAAGTCGCAAATTTGCCATACGTAACGTAGTTACGTCCGACCAATTGCTCATTGCAGCTGTTGCCAAAACATCTTCAGTGAACGCTGTGACATCCTCTGTTGTTTTACCCGAGAAAGGCGTGATCAGGTTAGTTACTGAAGGATATATTGCAAGGTTGGACATTGCTACTGACTTACACTCACTTGAACCCGCTTGCGACTCTTGCGCCGAACGCAAGGTCTCCATTTGCGTAATTAATTCTACATGACGTATCTTATGCTGCGCATTTTCTTCTGACAATTTCGAGCCTTGCTCTGTCAGGGCAGCTATACTCACTTCAGTACTAACGGATCTTGTGTCCAGCATGATTTGTGCAAATTACCAACAACTTACTCTATACTGAATTTACTCCTCAGAACAATAACTACAGTAGCTACTCAACTCCTTTGTCACAGTTGAGCACTACACACAAGAAGACAAACAAGACGCACAATGCACAACTAGACAAAATTATTCCTTCAGCCTTGTTATTGCCCAGCGACACTCTCTACAATTGTGCGCTGCGTGACCAAACCGTCTACAAATTGAACATTCTACTGGTACAAACTTCGTGCATGGCTCCCCATGCCCCGTTAAATTAGTACAAACTTCGTGCATGGCTCCCCATGCCCCGTTAAATTACACACAGTACATCTCACTGGCACCAAGTACGTTTCCCAACTGTTGCCCTTAAACTCAGAAAAATCTGCTGTTTCCGCAAGTCTCACAAAGTGCACTCCCAACAAAGAATGTGCATACATAGTTATTAACAAAAATCGCCTCGTGCACTTACCACAAAGCTGCGTAGAGTCGACAGTTCTGACCGCAACTCTGTGGTGTCAGTCCTGCAGTGGCGGTGTCGACGACTCCAGATACCACATCTGCAGGCCAGTGCCGTAGTGGGCGGTTCGAACACTTCTAATACCAAATCCATAGGCAGTGGGGGCGAGGACTTCTGACACCAAGTCTGTAGGCACCTCGGTGGTCCCAGTCGCCTACGGTGGACTGGAAGCCGAGTGGTGACCTCTCCAGTTGTCAGGATGCTATGAAATGACTCTGGACGCGTCAGAAACGCCAAAGAAACATTATTGATTCATGACACCCTTAGTCCTGCCGAGTACAATGTGACCCGCATAACACAGGCTGGCTGAGCTTGGTGATATCAACGACCTTCCCCGAGTTCTCGCTGACTCGGGGCGATGACACCAGCTCCAGGCCACACCAGTCTTGCTAGCGCAGCACCGCATGCTGTGACGTAGCGGTGGAAAGCTCTTACTTCGGCCGCGCGTGGCTGGCAGCGCCCGGCTGGCCGCCTGGCTCAGCAGCGGAGAGCAGACCGCTGCGCGTAGAAGGGTCCTGGTTGGAGTCCCGGCGCTGTCGGCACGAGAAGCGTTCTTGTAGTGCGGAGTGTACTCTATGCCACCCCATCTTCTTCCCTGCCCCTCCTGGTGGCTCGTCCGTGGTGGACGGGTGGAACGGGCTGCAATCCCCCAGCGTCGTCGGCTACCCCAGTTGTGACGGCGGATGCACAGGGCCTAGGCCCCACACGATCTCGAAGACGGCTTACTGATGTGGTCAGCATTGGCGGCGAGCGAGTCTGCCACGATGTGTGCTAATCCTGGGTTGATGATTGACAGTGGCAGCAGAGAGGAAGAGAGCTGATAGTATCCCCTCACGTCTGCTGCTGGATGGGTCGCCCTTACTGCAACATCTCCTTAATAAAGATTAACATGTTGATCACCGAGCTGAGCGCTACGCAGCGACCCAGTACACATCTAACTGCAAGTCTAACTGCGAGTGCCTTGTTGCTATCAAAGCTGGCGTATTTAAAGGAAGCAAGAGCGACGTCGTGACGTCATGTTCGTTTGTAATGAACGCATTTGATCCACTGCTGATTTATCTGTCGTCCTCGCCCCTTAGGTGTTCTTGTGACAGAGTTACGTGTTGTTATGGCAGACTTACGCGAAGTTGTGAAATGCAGTACAGGTGACGCTATACCTCTGTCTTACACTCTACGATAGTCTCCCTCTAACACAAACCCGCATGCTAAGCAATTCTCTCTCGCCTGTTGTGTGTAACCAGGCCATTGCCCCTGCGTGACGACACATTCTGATACTTGTGCAATCCTCTTACCTCTTGGCTAACCTACTGCCTCTGGCTCTCTGCATAGGCAACGAAATTTTGACAATATTCCACATTTCCAACTCTTTACTATTCCGCGACACTACAGATATTTGACCCGGTCACTAGCAATGGACCTCCCTGTATAAACAGCTTGAATGATTTATGATTGGTACACAGAATTTACAGATTTCAAGGTATTGTTAGCGTGCAACGATTTGCGGAAATGTAAGTAGGTCTAGATGTAGAACTTCGGACTGAGCACATGCCCATGGGCGTTTATGTAACTGCTGTTACCACTATAACACATATTTTCTGTGTCGTACTCCTTACGATGGAAAGGCCAAATTTGTGCACACGGTACCAGTGACACAAAAATCAAGGAACAACATAGCCTACAACTCTCGAAAATGAGCAAGCGGCGAGTTAAACCGGCCAGTTAGTGAGGGGAATATACCTGTATAACATATTCCCATCATATCTACTTAGAGTTCAAACTTGAAACACGAGAATCCAAGTGAAGGCTTGCCTCATCTCGGCAATGACCACTGCCCATATCCGTAATAAAAATTAAAACTACACTCCTTGCGAACAGGCCTCCGATGACCAACGGTATCTATTGAGCGTCGTGCCATTCTCAGTCGATATGCGTCACTGCGTACAAAAATGGAGCGTATATAGTCAGCGCACCGCTCTCTCAGACGTTGTCAGTTTTCGTGAACGGAGCCACTACTCCGCAATAAAGTAGCTCCCCAGTTTGGCTCACAAGGGATGAGTGGAGCCCGCTACACAGCAGCGCTTCGCAGACGCGGGCGGTCATCCATTCCATTTCTAGCCAAGCCTGACAGTGGTTACCTTCGGTGATCTGGCAAGAAACGGTTTTACCACTGCGGCAAGGACCTTGGCCCACATCCACACTGTGCGCACAAAATTAGGTAACCGAGTTCAGTAATGGAAGTTATGGGCAGTCGGGATGTCTGAGCACGTAGCACTACTATTTACACTGCTGGCATATGGTGGGGAGTACATCCTTTCACGCGATTTGTACAGCCGCGTAAGGGCTCCATAAATATCGTCGTCTATAGTCGTAGATGTACTCTAGTAAAGATATGTTGAAATAACTGATCGCGGAACAGAACATCGACTATATTCGATTAATAATAAAAAGGTATATACACTGGAGAAGACATCTCTAAGATTCTACATATATTATGCAGAAGAACGTGGACCCATTCTAACATTAGTTTTCCATAGTTTGCTTGAACAACGAAGGGTGCCTAGCGAGTGGGAAAAAAAGCACAGGTCATCCCTGTTTTCAGGAAAGGACGTCGGACAGGCGCGCATAGTTTCAGTCCTTTGTCGATGACGACAATATGTTGTAGGAATGTGGAACATGTTTTGTGGTCTCACATGTTTTGGGAGGATGAAACTCTCCTCTATAAAAATCAACATGGAATCCGCAAACAGAGATCTTGTGAAACTTAGCTCACTCAGTTTGTCCATGAGATCCAGAGCCCCGTAGACATATCCTCTCAGGTTGGTGCCGTGCTTCTTGACTTCAGGAAGGCATGTACACAGTTCAACATTGTATTTTTGTGAACGAATTATGAGCTTACCTTGCATCACACGAGATTTGTGATTAGGTTCGGGACTTCTCTGCAGATAGAACTCAAACCCTCGCTCCTAATGGATCAAAATCCACACATATAAAAGTAACTTTGGAAATGTGTCTGTGAAGTATGATGTTTATAACACGATCTACGGGACAATGTCGGAGTCTCTGAGAGGCTCTTCGGGGATGATGAGGTTGCTATGAGAAGGTAGCAATGCCAGAAAACTTTAGCGAATTGCCGAAAGATCTGCAAGATCATTGATGATTATTGCATTAGCTGGCAGCTACCATTAAGGTAAATAAAAGGGACACAGTACCCACATATATGTGAAAAAGTCAAGTATTGTACGATTGCATTATTGCCGACAAGTTTCTGGAAACAGTAATTACCGTAAAACACATTCCTAGGACTCAAAGAGTAGCCATCCGAAATGGAATGAACAAAAAATCATTTGCGGAAAAGTAGATACCAGGCTGAGATTCATTGGAAGAACATTAAGGAAATGCAGTTCATTCACGGAAGAAGTGGCTTACAATATACTTGTTCAACCTAACCTTGAGTATTGTTCATCACATTGGGACTCTCACGAGAAGGGGTTAATACAAGATATAATGAAGTTCCAATGAAAAACGGAACGTTTCGTCAGGGGTCGTTTCTTCGACGCAGGGGCAATACCTATATACTCAATAGACTCCAGTGGCATACGTCACAAGAGAGGAGTTGTACATCACGGAGAGGTTTAATGATGAAAGTCTAGAGTGTGCGTTCCAAGATGAATAAGTCAGCGTGTTATTCCACTCAAGTACGTCTCGCTAAATGACCAAAACTAGACAATCTGAGAAATTAGAGCTAATACGTAGGTTTACCGTCAATCATTCTACCCACGCGCCATTCGCCAGTGGAACAGGAAATGGAGCAAAAGACAGTTGTAGTCAAGGTACTCTCCCCCATACACTGGCAAATGGGTTGTGGGTGGCATAAACATAAATATAGATGTAGAAAATAGCGTAATTCTCTCACACAGCATCTTATACGTGATCTTTCATTTGCTGTGTATGCAAGCAGTATAACAGATGAAAGCGACTGCGTAGTGCATGCGAATGTTACACACGAAGAAATAAGAAAGCCAAGAGCAACGCGAAGACCCACGGAAAATTTAGTGGAATAATCCGAAGTCCACTTAACCTCAAGGAAGGAAATTGAAAATTTGTGGTAAGATCGTAGGGGACCAAACTGCTGAGGTCATTGGCACCTAAGTTTACAAACTACTTAATCTAACTTAAACTGATTTACGCTAAGAACAACACACACTCTCGTGCCCGAGGGAGGACTCACCTCCGACAGGGGGAGCAGCGCGGACTGCGACAAGGGGCCTGAGACCGCTCGGTTACCCCCCGCGTCTTCAAGGAAGGAAGAAAGAAAGGAAGTTAGATAAGGATTTTTATGTTCCGTGGACAACCAGGTCATTACAGAGCACAAAATCAGAATGAACAATGATGGGGAAGGAGAATGGTCACTATCCCAGTATCCGCCTTGAGTAATTTCGAGAAATCGTAGGAAACCTAACTCTAGATAGGTTTAAATTTCGTTCCTTCCGAAGGAGAGTCAAGTGATTTAATCATTGCACTATCGCCCTCAGCACGGAATTACAGGCGAGCCGTAAATTTTAAACGGATGATTTTTTTCCAGCAAAATCTTTAGATGTTGACGGAGGATATGCGGTAAAACTCATGTAAATGTTAAATTTATGCTTTTCTTGCCAGTACGTTATTAGTGCGTCGAATTTGCAGTTACAATAGCAACAACCTGAACGGCTTTGAGAAGATTTCAGTAGTGCCGAGATACATAATACACTGAGGAAATCGAGTTGATTAGAGAAAATTACGTAGGGTACGAGGCACTACTAGGAACTGACAAGGCTTATCTGAATCCGAGACAGCCACGAAGCTAGAATAAAAATAAATGTTTAATAACTAGATGAAGTTAAGTGTTCTTTCGTTAGTTGGCGTAGGCTTGTACTGATCTGATTTTATGTCACCTATTACGAGGGCATGCTGAAAGTGATGCCTCCGAATTTTTATATGAAAACTATTAATGCTTTTTAAATTGAATGAACTTTGATAACATTTTTCGTCTTTATTTTTCATGCCTACATATTTATTTCTCAACATAGTCTACCCTGGGACGAACACATATCTCCCAACGAGAGACCAGTTTGTTCATACGGTCACTATTGAATGTTTGTAGATGGACCCACAACCTCACCTCCGCTTGCACCGCTTCACCTCTATCAAAGTGAAGTCCTCGAAAGTGTTCTTTCAGTTTAGGAAACAGATGAAAATAGGATGCGGCCAAATCGGGATTGTACAGAGGATGATCGATGACAGTGAACTCAAGGCGTTGGATTATCGCAGGGCTCGTGTGTGACCTGGTGTTATGCTGAAGGAGAGGGTGTTCAGTGCGTGGACGAACTCTTCGAATCCGAAACTCGATTACATAATCCTGTTTCTAACGCAACGACACACGCTATGTGATCAAAAGTATCCGGATACACCCAAAACCATACGTTTTTTATATTAGGTGCACTGTGCTGCCTGCTGCCACCTACTGCCAGGTACTCCATATCAGGTACTTTAGTAGTCATTAGACATCGTGAGAGAGCAGGAATGTGGTCAGGTGACTGTGTGTCACTTGTATCATACGTCTGTACGCGAGATTTCCACACTCCTAAACATCCATAAGTCCACTGTTTCCGATGTGATAGTGGAGTGGAAACGTGAAAGGACAAGTACAGCACAAAAGCGTACAGGTCGACCTCGTCTGTTGACTGACAGAGACCGACGACAGTTGAAGAGGGTCGTAATGTGTAATAGGCAGACATCTATCCAAATCATCATACAGGAATTCCAAACCTCATCTGAATCCACAGCAAGTACTATGACAGCTAGGCAGGAGGTGAGAAAACTTGGATTTCATGGTCGAGCGGCTGCTCATAAGCCACACATCACGCCGCTAATTGCCAAACGACGCTTCGCTTGGTGTAAGGAGCGCAAACATTTGACGATTGAACAGTGAGAAAACGTTGTGCGGAGTGACGAATCACGGTACACAATGTGGCGATCCGATTTCAGGGTGTGGGTATGGCGAATACCCGGTGAACGTCATCTGCTAAGTTCCAAGAGTAAAATTCGGAGGCCGTGGTGTTATGGTGTGGTCGTGTTTTTCATGGAGGGGGCTTGCATGCATTGTTGTTTTGCGTGGCACTATCACAGCACAGGCCTACATTGATGTTTTAAGCATCTTCTTGCTTCCCACTGTTGAAGAGCAATTCGGGGATGGCGATTGCATCTTTCAGCACGATCGAGCACCTGTTCATACTGCACGGCCTGTGGCGGAGTTATTACACGACAATAACATCCCTATAATGGACTGGCCTGCACAGAGTCCTCATCTGAATCCTATAGAGCACCTTTGGGATGTTTTGGAACGCCGAATTCGTGCCAGGCCTCACCAACCGACATCGATACCTCTCCTCGGTGCAGCACTCCGTGAAGAATGGACTGCCATTCCTCAAGAAACCTTCTAGCACCTGATTGAACGTATGCCTGCGACAGTGGAAACTGTCGCGTAGGCTAAGGGTGGGCCAACACCAACTGAATTCCAGCATTACAGACGGAGGGCGCCGCGAACTTGTAAGTCATTTTCAGCCAGGTGTCCGGATACTTTTGATCACACAGTGTAGTTCCGTTTCACACCGCCATGTCACACGCTGCAATGCAGAGCCTTCTAGCGACAGAGGGGTGCAAAACTATAGACCTAGAGACCAATGATGTAGAATGTTAATAAAGTTGATCTTATTTTGAGAGTCTTAAAAGTCTGCATATAAAAAATCCGGAGGCGTTACCTTTCAGCACGCCTGCGCATATCAGGCGAAACATATTTGCATTGCTGAATGCAAATAAGGCCGCTATTGTAGTGCAAGTGATTGGCCCGTTGTCAAGACACGAGATATTGACGTAACTTTTAAAATCGTTAAACTCCAGTAAATCATATTTCCTTACATATCTGGACGCAGCTTACGGTTTATTAAGATATTTTAGTTGAAGATATGTGAACAGCAAGTTCTTTCTAGTGCACACGTATTAGCTGAAACGTTAGCAGATGTATGATAGGCGATACACAGTGCCGAATGCTGACCAGGGTCGCGCAAATGCAAGAAAATTTGCCGTTAGTGACAAACAAACAATTCTCTCGATTCTGTTTATCACTTGCGAAGTCATCTTACCAAAATAAGCAACCTAAAAGGTATTACGAACTCTAAATACATCCGTCGGACCATCTGTCTGTACGGTCAACTCATTCCCAAAACCTTTCCTTAAAAGCTTCTATGTCTCATTGCGTGCGTCTACGTTGCGTGTGCGTGCCGTTTCTTGAAATCCATACACCGTTCTTTAGATCCCACTTCTTAAGTAACAGTCTCTAATTATCATGGAATATTTCTAATGCTGTCAATTAAGAAGCAATCTGTTTCCACAAGGTACCAATTGCTATGAAACTTTCCTGTGCTCCTAAATCAGTCTACGTCTTTCACCAATTAGCTGTGCCAAGTTTCCAATCAGCCAAGAGTGGTCAGAGCAATTGAAATTCACTGTCTTCGCGCTCTACGCATACCGGCTTTTCGCCCAAAGTGAATAGCAAACGACGGGAGGCGTCAACGTTGAAGAATTTATTTGCGCCTGACCACGGATTCTCAGACAGACTAACTACTCATCTTCATCAATGTTTCACTGCATACTTAGTCCACAAGAAAAAGAGGTTCAGCTCTCTTGAACATTGCCGCATCAGCGAGAAAACGAGCGAGCAAAGAGACTTGGCAATTAATTGTTTGTGACTGCGCAGCCTCTCCCAGATTTCGCAGATCATCTTCCGACGCTACTGTAGTTGCTGGAGCATGGAGAAGATTCCTGCAACAGGTCAGAACATAAAATTGACCATCCGCTGTCAACTTATGTGGTTTGATGTAATTACCGAAGAAAAATTGTTTTCTGTAAATCAATGAAAATCCGCTAAAGTAATAATAATGTTCAAAAACGTACACGATAGATGTAAACCTGTGCAGAATATGTATTATAGCCTTAAAAATGCTGAAAGTAGAACCCCAAAGAAACGTTTGTGCCTTTAATATTGCACACGTGAAAAAATGCCATTGTACTGATAGTCCCACTGACAACAAAGAACACAATTTCATAGTCAATGTATTTGGCTGTCTCTTGGTATCGCTTGACAATGGCCTCCAATATCTATGTGTGATGTTTAAATAAATTTTAATGTTTGTAAAAGCTTATAGCGCCGATGTGTCTACAATCATTACCAAGTCAATAGCGGCTTTGAAACACAAAATAAAATGACGTCAGAGACATTCTCGCTCTCTTATAGCTCGAATTGCTGTCAGACGTGTGGTAGCCAGTTATGGTCAAGTGATACGGAACTGTACAGCCATTAATTTGATGTACTTACACAGTGAACCATTTCCGTGTTATAAAGATGCTCAACTTTTGTGCCAGTTGCTGTCTATTTTTCTAGTTATTTCTGTTTCTGTGAGATTATTCTAATTTACGGAAACCGCTGAAAAACTAAAGGATAACTGTCAGCAAACCATTTAACCTATTGTAGATTTTGTCACCTATTACTGTTTGGTCTTGAACGACACACTGCCATACTACTTACACCATCTCGTCCAATTCCTTGCAATATCTCATTTACTCGGCCTTTCTGTAAGTTTTCGAAACCACTAAACCACTGCCTTGCTCCGTGTTTTAATTACAGTCACACACAAACTTCTTTATGCCAGTTTGTTTCTCTGTCCGTCTCTTTGTTTTCCTATCTCTCTTGATAATTTTCCCCATGCATCTCTCCAATGTTCGTTGAATGAAACCAAGTTTTTGAATGTTTTTCACATTAAAACTTCCTCAAAAGTGAAGTTTGTGCTAAAATAACTGTGTAATGATAATAACGAGAAAATTTCATTTCCTCTAAAGTACGAGGGTGAGTCGAAAGAAAACCTTAAATATTTTTTAAATATTATTTATTGTGCAGAAATGGTACAAAGCTGTATGACTTTTCAACATAATCTCCCCCACGCTCAATGAAAGTTCTACAGCGCTTACAAAGTGCATAAATTCCTTTACAAAAAAATTCTTTTGGTAGTCCACGCAACCACTCATGCACCGCGTGGCGTACCTCTTCATCAAAACGGAACTTCTTTCCTCCCATTGCGTCTTTGAGTGGTCCAAACATGTGGAAATCACTTGGGTAAAGTTCTGGGTTGCTCGCTCTCTTTGTTTCCGGTTGGTGGAAGTGAACCCAGGTTTCGTCCCCAGTTACGATTCTTGCCAGGAAGCCATCACCTTCTTGTTCAAAGCGCCGAAGAAGTATTCACAAGCATCAACACCTCGTTCTCTCATTTCAGGAGTCAGCTGCCGTGTCCCCCATCTTCCAGAGACTTCGTAAAACTGGAGCACATCATGCACAATGTGGTGTGCTGACCCATGACTAATCTGTAAACATGCTGCAATGTCATTCAGTGTCACTCGGCGGTTTTCCTTCACTATGGCTGCAACTGCTGCAGTGTTCTGTGGAGTCACAACTCGTTGTGCCTGACCTGGACAAGGAGCATCTTCCACTGAAGTCACACCATTTGCGAACTTCCTACTCCATTCGTAGACTTGCTGCCGTGACAAATGAAGTGTTGGCAGAAGAGCCAACACTGTTTTGCTAGAGGAGGCCGAAATGCACGCGTTTAATTACACGCTGACTGGCGCGAGGTCTGGAACAGTTAAGGGAATTAATAGTAGCAAATAAAGTACGTAGTTGATATAATACTTAACTTTAATCCACAATTGGTGTACATCGCTCTTGACGGTACATGTTATAATCTCAATATCAAATGCTGTGGCGCCTTGCTAGGTCGTAGCAAATGACGTAGCTGAAGGCTATGCTAACTGTCGTGTCGTCAAATGAGAGCGTAGTTGTCAGTGATCCATCTCTGGCTAAGTCGGCTGTACAACTGGGGCGAGTGCTAGTAAGTCTCTCTAGACCTGCCGTGTGGTGGCACTCGGTCTGCAATCACTGACAGTGGCGACACGCGGGTCCGACGTATACTACCAGACCGCGGCCGATTTAAAAGCTACCACCTAGCAAGTGTGGTGTCTGGCGGTGACACCACAACAAACATGTATCACCGTACTGCACCTTCATTCGTCGATGAAATTTAATAAGTTTCACACCTTCACTACGCAAAAACCGAATAACAGAACGCTGTTCTTCCCTGGTGCAAGTAGCAAGTGGGGCGACCATCTTTATACTGATACTGCGATGGTATGTGTTCAGCTGCGCTATGCTGCCACCTACAGACCATTCTGCACGCTGTTTGTAGCACGCTTACCAACTTACAGGATAACGGCGCGAAATTTCGATTTGTTATTACGAAGTTAAGGTTTTCATTTGACCCACCCTCGTAAATATGTTTGCCATTTGTGAAAGTACCTAGCAATCCGCTCTCTCAGCGGGATCCAATCATCAATAAGTGGCTTCCGCAGGATACAGCCAATTTGAAGGAACTTGTGGACTTGCCTGTTCTCCGAAGTGAGGTCATTATCTAGGCTACAATTAGCGATGTGTCTCCCAGACGTAAAGCTCCACTGCTCTCGCTACTGAAGTCTTCTCTTCTTTATTATTACAGCTATCGGACTCTCGGATTCAAGTATAAGAGCTTTACATAGAGAACACGCTTTGTTAGAAAATAACCCTGACTATATGCCTCATACAAATTTGTGTCTCTTTTGCATTTCCAATATTAAAGTTACTCAATTAATGGATGAAAAACGACATTTATAAATGTTAACAGTAAGATTTGCTAACTTACCGAAAGTTCTTTTTAGCTTAATCTTTCTTCGTTGTCTTCTTTTCTTACTTCTACTTCACTGACGTTAAGAATGAAGATTCTTGATCTGGCTCTGTAATTTATTTCTACGCTTCTCAAAATTCTAACAGAATTCACACTAGACTTATAACCTCGCTACTGATCCTCAATTGAAACAGTTTTCTTAGATGCTATCACACGTGGGTGAGGAATCGTTAACAGAGAGAACATGCTTTCTACGAAACCTGACCGTATTGCTGAGAACGAAAACATGACTCTGGTTTTAAGACTGCCAAAGTTCCTCAGTTTGAAGTGACGAATGTTGCTTTGAAACGATAACATTTGAACTTACTTCATTTATTGAGTTCGTGAGTAACACACTTCCTAACAGTGTCTGGACACAGATGAAATGGATTACTACACCTGTGGTTATCTAACATACCAAGTGACGTTTTCACACATATTTGTTACGGCTGCATATGACCGATCCACGTGAATCTGAATGACAGTTGTTGTCTCGCATAGAGAAACATGGTTGGTAGCGCTTAGTATTGCTGCAAGAAACAAGACAATTCTTATGTTGTCGGACATATCCTAAAGAAAAGACGCCATTTTGATCCTGCAGCTACTAAACACATCAAAAAAAGTTTTGCATCGCCTCGGTTCCGGGAGTTCTGGAACCTGCACAGAAAATTGAAATACAGATCAACATAAACATTATTTCCGCCCTTTTTATATCTCATGAAAACCACACATTGCATGTTGTACCACCATAAGGGAAACCTTTAGAGGTGGTGGTCCAGATTGCTGTACACATCAGTACCTCTAACACCCAGTAGCACGTCCTCTTGCATTGATGCATGCCTGTATTCGTCGTGGCATTCTTTCCACAAGGTCATCAAGGCACTGTTGGTCCAGATTGTCCCACTCCTCAACGGCCATTCGGCGTAGGTCCCTCAGAGTGGTTGATGGGTCACGTCTTCCATAAACAGCCCTTTTCAATCTATCCCAGGCATGTTCGATTGGGTTCATGTCTGTAGACCATGTTTTCCAATCTAGTCGAGCAATGTCGTTATCCTGAAGGAAGTCATTCACAAGATGTTGACGATGGGGGCGCGAATTGTCGTCCAAGAAGACGAATGCGTCGCCAATATGCTGCCGATATGGTTGCCCTATCGGTCGGAGGATGGCATTCACGTATCGTACAGCCGTTACGGCGCCTTCCATGACCACCAGCGGTGTATGTCGGTCCCACATAATGCCACACCAAAACAGCAGGGAACCTCCACCTTGCTGCACTCGCTGGAAAGTGTGTCTAAGGCGTTCAGCCGGACTGGGTTGCCTCCAAACACGCCTCCGACGATTGTCTGGTTGAAGGCATATGCGACACTCATCGGTGAAGAGAACATGATGCCAATCCTGAGCGGTCTATTCGGCATGTTGTTGGTCCCATCTGCACCGTGCTGCAACGATGTCGTGGTTGCAAAGATTGACCTTGCCATGGACGTCGGACGTGAAGTTGCGCATTATGCAGCCTATTACGCACAGTTTGAATCGTAACACGACGTCCTGTGGCTGCACGAAAAGCATTATTCAACATGGTGGCGTTGCTGTCAGGGTTCCTCCGAGCCATAATCGGTAGGCAGCGGTCATTAACTGCAGTAGTAACCCTTGGTCGGCCTGAGCGAGGCATGTCATCGACAGTTCCTGTCTCTCTGTATCTCCTCCATGTCCGAACAACATCGCTTTGGTGCACTGCGAGACGTCTGGTCACTTCCCTTGTTGAGAGCCCTTCCTGGCACAAAGTAACAATGCGGACGCGATCAAACGGCGGTATTGCCCGTCTAGGCATTTTGAACCACAGATAACACGAGCCGTGTACCTCCTTCCTGGTGGAATGACTGGAACTGATCGGCTGTCGAATTCCCTCCGTCTAATAGGCGCTGGTTGTTTACATCTTTGGGCGGGTTTAGTGACATTCCTGAACAGTCAAAGGGACTGTGTCTGTCATACAATATCCACAGTCAATGTCTATCTTCAGGAGTTCTAGGACCTGGGGTGATGCAAAACTTTTTTTTGATGTGCGTATGAATTAAGACACAAAGGAATTAAAGACATTAGTTGCCAGTGATCATCCTTTTATATCAATGGGGTAAGTTGAGATTCGAACCCATGTCTCCTGCCTACCACGCAGATGCGTAGACCACTACGCCATCTGGACACAGTGGTCACTACAACTGCACGGAGTATCCTAGCACGCATCCTCTCAGACCAAAATTCTCAACTTATACCATACAGTACTGATGTAGTGCCGCTGCTCATTAACCTCATTAATCGTGGCATCTCGCCGATTCTCGTAATAGTTCGAGCCTGGTGTGCATCTGCACTGAAGGGATCATTGGCTGCCGAAAGAACAGACACCACATGTATAATAAAGACAGTGACAGCCAGTGATGCCTTCAGTGCTGATGAAGAGCAATCTCGGAGTCTTACAGGTATAGGTGTTATGGGGCTAATGAACATGTGTGTGTGGTGTAAGATGAGAATTGGGTTGTGATGGGAGGCTTGCTAGAGTAACCCGTGCAGTTGTGGTGGCCTCTGTGTCTGGATGGTGTGGTAGTTAGTGCATCTGCTTTGTACGTAGGAGACCTGGTATTACGGTATAACTATATATTGGTGTGTGGCCACTTGTCACTGTATAATTATATATTTTTATAATTATATTTTATGATTTTGGTTGGGGTGGCTTTAAATATTGTGGGCTAGCATGAGACTTTTAATTAACTTATTCCGCGATAACACTCGTACGGACATCGGCTGCCCCGAAGTACGTACGATATAATATTATTTTAAACACAACGCAGCGATTCACCGCCTTCTAGTAAATAGTTTGCGTGAGCGCTGCTATTTAAAAAAGAAAATATGCGTATTCTTATGCAAACTGTAATTATTAATATAAGTCTCAGAAGCTACTGGTTATTTATGTACCAAATGCCACAAAGATTAACTGAGATATTGCGGAGCTTATTGAATGTAATGATTTTCAATATTTCTTGTTCATTATTTCCAAGGCAAAACTGGAGAGAATCTCATCTGCCGTTAGTCGGCCAAAATGGAACACGCTGAACTCATTCAGTGCTGTGAATTTTGGTAAATGAAATCTATCACTACTGTCTTTTTAACTTTGAAATTAATGAAAGATCAAAATTGAGAAGTCTCTCGCATTTACATTTAATGTTATGACTTGAAATTTTAATTAAATAATACAGTTAGCGCAATGGCCGACTAAATCCTGCTGGGGGGATATGAGCTCCCTGCACTACGAAGTTCTGTAAACATTTTGTTAATTATTATTAATGGTTGCGATCATGAGAGGTGACAACTAAGTCAATAATACACACTTTCTAATAACAATTATGAGTATATTTTACTAAATTACAACCAAACTTACATTAAATATTATCCAGCGCTACAGTGGCGGAGAGCTAGTTCAATCAAAGTATTGTCTCTGATCTTCATGGCCTATGTTACACAGACATTATACTAAAAAAAAAACTGTTTTGTTAATTGCATCGATATTTGTGTTTTGATTATAATAACTTACGTTCTTTACTATTTGTTATACATCGCGCAGACGTACTTAGTCTTTAGATAATTTGTGTTTCACACGTCTCATAGCAAAAACTAATTTTCCCTTTCTCCAAATGTCCATTTATGTGACGTACCGTCACACTGGGTTCGAATTCCAGTCTGGTACAAATTTTGAACTTGCCTCATTGATATAAATTGGTACCCGCTGACAACTAATGTCTTTAAGACCTTTTGTGTCTTGACAATGCCTCCTGCCAGAAAAAGCTCCAAACGTTCCAAGAAAACGAGAGATGTGTTATGTATACGACAGTAGCCTACCCCTTACACACTGTAGAAGACTTTGGCCCACAAATTCCATTCTACATTCTTCCTATCACATTCGATTCCGTATGGAACAATAAACAGATTATTTGTGACTAATTGATGTACACTTTTTCAGCTTTATTCTTCTTTACTTAGTGAAACTGACGCTGTGGTACATTTCCTGTTCAGATACCAAACTGATCTTAACCCAAGACCCCTTGAAATTTGCTGTTCATTCCTATAAAATTCAGAGAATTGATAAAAATCAGCCATCCTTTGTCAGTGCAGTAAGGCTCATTTTTATTACACCCGTAGTGTCTACCGATCATTGCTGACGCCATCCTTTCTTGGGATTTTAGTCACCTACTGTCGTGTTATAGGAGCCATGAGCCTGTAGATATTGTTCACGGCCTGATACAGAAACTGTCAGTTGTGGTTGCAGACAACTCACAAGGAGACGGCATGACCGTGGGGTCGCGGATTTGTCCGAAATTTTGTGTGGAGAAAGAGGACCCCTAACATCTCACATGGTTAAAAAATTAGGACGCACTACTCGGAAAATCGCGAGAAAAATCGATCCAAAGTTTCTTAGTGTCATATGAGTATACAATGTAAGTCCTGTGCCAGGCCTCTATCCGGCGTAGATGGTTAGGGCTCGGACGCTTACGCCAGATGTCTCGGGTTCGATTCCGCCTCCGGCAATTTTTTTCTTCTGTTTCATTTTCTTTTGTTATTTCACCAATTATTCAAAAAGTTTCTCAAACCTACATTATTTTTAAAACATTATTTTAGCTCAAGAAAGTAAAGTTTTTCATTCACTGAAAAATATACGTGCTCGTTGTTCTATTTCGTTTTATGGGCTTTCAAGGTTTAAAGGGGCTTTGTATGGTCCCCTTGGGATCATAACGGTCATCTGCGCATAGGACTGTGCGCGAGCCGTGAGAAGTAAACGGCAGTTTGTTTTTCGATTTCGTCGTGAACAGACGTTCCTGTTTCAAATTTCAACGTGTTATTCCGATCCGAGGTTAAACATGTCGACTGAAGAAGTTGCTGGCTCGTCTGGAATAGGAGAAGAAATTTCTGAAGAATCCATTCATAGTGATCTATCAAAATTACGACTGAAGGACGCAATGGTGTATTATGAAAAGGTGTTGATGGAAAATAATTTAATTGCATCGACATCTTCGGAAGAAATCTCTCGTGATGCTATGTTCTTGTTTAAAATTATTATATGTATAAAAATGGAATGTTTCCCAATCGACTTTGTTATTCTGATTAAAAACCCAACGTTCTTCTTCATATACTTTACAATGAAAAACGGAAAACCCACCGCCATGAATTGTGTTGTTGGACAAAAAGAAAATAATTTTTATTCAGAAATGTAACTAATTTGATAAAGATAATGTAGGTTTGGGAAACTTTCCGAATAATAGGTGGAATAACGAAAGAAAATGAAACAGAAGAAAAAAAAGTACTAGAGGAAGAATCGAACCGAAGACATCTGGCGTAAGAGTCCGATCCCTAACTATCTAAGCCGGACGGCGGCTCGGCAATAGACTAACACTGTTAACTCATAAGACACCTAAGAAACTTTGGATAGATTTTTCCCGGGCTTTTCCGGGTAGTGCGTCCTAATATTTTAACCCTGTGAGGTGTTAGGGGTCCTCTTTCACCACACAAAATTTCGGACAAATCCCCAACCCCAAGGTCGTGCCGTCTCCTTGTCAGTGGAAAAGTGTACGCGTGAATGTGTGCAGAGGCAGTGACGCCGCCGCTGCGCGTGGAGCTGCGCCTGCAGCTGGCCGTGCTGCGGGCAGTGAGCGCGTGGGCGCCGGGCGGGTGGCCGGCTCTGCGACACGTGTACCACGCGTACACCGGCTGCGTGGTGGCGCTGCTGGCGGCGCTGGTGGCCGCCCAGGGCATGGCGGCGCGCCACTTCTGGGGGGACATGCTCAGCGTCGCCATGAACGCCTGCCTCATCTTCACCTACCTCGCGGCCTACCTCAAGGCCGTCGCCTTCGTCACCATGCGCCACTTCGCAGACACACTCGTCCACGACATCAACAGGGGTCTGCAGGTCTGGCATGCCCCACTCATCCAGCACCAGAAGCGAACGCTTTGGAATGTCTATACATTAATTAGCCTAAACTTATGTTGGCATTTCAAGTAAGCATCCAAAAATTTTTATCTGTGTGTTTGTGCATGGTTTTTTATAGGTATGATCTATTACATTTTTTTAATGTTACCGTTATTCATGACTTATACATCCCGATGTCCTCTCTTATCGGTGATGACGTGCCAGCCTTCCTGAGTAAACACTGGCTCCAGGAGCTGGAAGGTGGATGGGGGATACGGAACCAGCACCACTAACGAACAACTGTGCTCATAAATACCTGCCACGTATTTGCTGAAAAATAGCATGCAGTTGCGTAGAACACTTACCTGATGTTTTACACATATCCGTTAGACGCAACTGTATATACATGGTGTTACAAAAAGGTACGGCCAAACTTTCAGGAAAAATTCCTCACACACAAAGAAAGAAAATATGTTATGTGGACATGTGTCCGGAAACGCTTACTTTCCATGTTAGAGCTCATTTTATTACTTCTCTTCAAATCACATTAATCATGGAATGGAAACACACAGCAACAGAACGTACCAGCGTGACTTCAAACACTTTGTTACAGGAAATGTTCAAAATGTCCTCCGTTAGCGAGGATACATGCATCCAACCTCCGTCAACATGGAATTCCTGATGCGCAGATGCAGCCCTGGAGAATGCCGTATTTTATCACAGCCGTCCACAATACGAGCACGAAGAGTCTCTACAGTTGGTACCGGGGTTGCGT
The DNA here is from genome assembly GCF_021461385.2 of Schistocerca piceifrons. Lineage (NCBI taxonomy): Eukaryota > Metazoa > Arthropoda > Insecta > Orthoptera > Acrididae > Schistocerca > Schistocerca piceifrons. The sequence continues at coordinate 122,842,708 of NC_060141.1, read as the reverse complement.
AGACAAGAGCTTTCAAATGCCCTCATAAATGAAAGTCACGAGGGTTGAGGTCAGGAGAGCGTGGAGGCCATGGAATTGGTCCGCCTCTACCAATCCATCGGTCACCGAATCTGTTGTTGTGAAGCGTACGAACACTTCGACTGAAATGTGTAGGAGCTCCATCGTGCATGAACCACATGTTGTCTCGTACTTGTAAAGGCACATGTTCTAGCAGCAAAGGCAGAGTATCCCGTATGAAATCATTATAACGTGCTCCATTGAGCGTAGGTGGAAGAACATGGGGCCCAATCAAGACGTCACCAACAATGACTGCCCAAACGTTCGCAGAAAATCTGTGTTGATGACGTGATTGCACAGTTGCGTGCGGATTCTCGTCAGCCCATACATGTTGATTGTGAAAATTTACAATTTGATCACGTTGGAATGAAGCCTCATCCGTAAAGAGAACATTTGCACTGAAATGAGGATTGACACATTGTTGGATGAACCATTTGCAGAAGTGTACCCGTGGAGGCCAATCAGCTGCTGATAGTGCCTGCACACGCTGTACGTGGTATGGAAACAACTGGTTCTCCCGTAGCACTCTCCATACAGTGACGTGGTCAACGTTACCTTGTACAGCAGCAACTTCTCTGACGCTGACAATAGGGTTATCGTCAACTGCACGAAGAATTGCCTCGTCCATTGCAGGTGTCCTCGTCGTTCTAGGTCTTCCCCAGTCGCGAGTCATAGGCTGGAATGTTCCGTGCTCCCTAAGACGCCGATCAATTGCTTGGAACGTCTTCGTGTCGGGACACCTTCGTTCTGGAAATCTGTCTCGATACAAACGTACCGCGCCACGGCTATTGCCCCGTGCTTATCCATACATCAAATGGGGATCTGCCAACTCTGCATTTGTAAACATTGCACTGGTTGAAAACCACGTTCGTGATGAACACTACCCTGTTGACGCTACGTACTGATGTGCTTGATGCTGGTACTGTAGAGCATTGAGTCGCATGTCAACACAAGCACCGAACTCATTACCTTCCTTCAATTGGGCGAACTGGCGGTGAATCGAGGAAGTACAGTACATACTGACGAAACTAAAATGAGTTCTAACATGGAAATTAAGCGTTACCGGACACATGTTCACATAACATCTTTTCTTTATTTGTGTGTGAGGAATGTTTCCTGAAAGTTTGGTCGTACCTTTTTGTAACGTGGACAGGTATTTATGAGCACAGTTGTTCGTTAGTGGTGCTGGTTCCGTAACCCCCATCCAGTTTCCAGCTTCTGGAACCTGTGTTTACTCAATTAAAAAGGATGGCATGTCATCACCCATAAGAGGGGACATCGGGATGTAACATTAAAACAATTTAATAGATCATAACACAGAAAAAGTGTTCGATGTTTACTTGAAATGCCACCGTTGAGAAGGGATGTATGTAACCTTCATCTTCATCATCATGTTCAGACCTAGTGAAACTGTATGAACGTTCCATTGTGGAGGCCGATATGATCCTGTTTGTGAAGCCTCATCTCAAATAGTCACTAGCCAGAAGAGGGAATAGGTTTCGGCTATGAGGGACAGTTGGAGGTGGTGGGTGATGGGGAGACTCATAGCATGCTCAGGCGATCAAGACAAAAAGAATGATTTCTAAAGATCAGCGTAGTTTACTTTGGAAGCAGTGAAATGATATTGTACTCGATGCGGTCCAGTTATTAGTCTCATCTGAAATGACTGGAATGGTGGAACTGCAGATGTGGCTGCAATGCTTCTAACTGTTGAAGTTGTCGCTTATCTTGTTATAGTAGCAAGACCACTTGTTGATGGTACCGCTTCTGCTGAGTAGTAATCTGTTGTCGCAGCAGAGCCTCCTTGTTGGTCACATCCATCTTGCACGACTATGAATTCATACAGCCTCATGTCATTGTGACATAGTGCTATGACTCATTTATTTGAATAGAGAGATAAAAGCAATTACACAAGTATATTACATAGAGTTAAGTCCAGGCTTAACTGTTGGCAAATGGCAAGCAAGGATCCGAATAACTCAATAATTCACAAAGAGTCAGTGGGATGTGGCAGAGTCCTTTGTCGGTAATGTGGCCAGAGTGTTGTGAAGGAAATAGAGCGAGCGAGCACACGAAGCTGCTCGTGACTCATCATACAGGCATGCATATGTTAGCCTGGAGGTCATTAGTTGGCGCCATGTGACACTTCTGCTGCCAGGTGTGCCACTCTCGGGGTAGGCCAGCAGAGTGGAGCTCCACCAGCAGTGCAAACCTTGTCGTCTGTGTTGCTGTTGTTCTCATTGACAGATACTGCAAAATCCTTCCAACTATGTGTGAAGCACACTTTACACTATATCACTGACGTACAAACGAACAAAGTGGTCGAAGTATGGGGCCCTGAGGAATGCCAAATATCGTAGTGAGACACAATTTATTTCACGCTGTGAATTTTTCCAGGAATTCGGAGAATCCTACAGACAGGAGAAAGAAGCGGTTTACGCGGCGTGTGCACGCCAGAGCGTGCTGCTGACGTGCGTCCACGTGGGCATGGGTGCGGTGGTGCACGTGTGCTGGCTGACGCTGCCCGCCACCAAGGTGGCCGCCTGCCAGACCGTCGAGTGCCGCGTCAAGGAGGGCCTGCCCGCGCTCGTCTGGTTCCCCTTCCCCTTCACCGAGCCTCCCTTCTACGAGGTAAGACTGACTCAGGGTGGTTTGCCATCAACAGGAAGAGGCCGCTAAGACTACTTACCGTGTTTACGGTGGCTATTTAATATGGATGGCTTGATGATTGTTGGAGGACGAGGAGGTGCAGTTGCAAATTGGTGCTAGCGTACAGCCTACTCCCTGCTGTACCACTGAGGGCGCCTTCCAGGTTACCATCTCTATGCAACGGAGAAATGGACAGATCACCATTAATTCTGCCTCATGCTCTCCATTTTCGAGTCTGAAGTATAGCAAAAACCCATTTCACTACCAAAGAGGGTGCTGATAATCAAATGTACGCCGCAATCTTTCCACTTTTTTCCAATTAACTTATCATTCGTGATCCTTATCGTATATTGTGCGAGTCTTGTCAATTATTTTACAAAATTTCCTGGCAGACTAAAACTGCGTGCCGGATGGTAATTCGAACTTCATGGGCAAGTGCTTTACCGACCGAGCTACCCAAGAATTTTCATTCCTGGAACATCCCCAAGGCTGTGGCTAAGTCGCAGTATACTTTCTTCCAGGAGTGCTAGTCCAGCTAGATACGCAGGACAATTTCTGTAAAATTTGGAAGGTGGGCGGCGAGGTACTGGCGGAAGTAAAGCGACGAAGATGGATCGTGAGTCGTTGATGATGATGATGTTTGGTTCATGGGGCGCCCAACTGCGCGGCCATCAGCTCCCGTACAAAGTCCCAACTTTTTCGCAGTCCAATTTCTTACACAATCCAATATAGCCACTGTCACTAATGATGATGATGATGACGATGAAATGATGAGGACAACACAAACAGCCAGTCCCCATGACAGAGTAAATCCCCAACCCGGCGGGGAATCGAACCTGAGACCCCATGATCCAGGGGCAGCGACGTTAGCCACTAGACCACCAGCCGCGGACGTCGTGGGTCGTGCTTGGGTAGCTCAATTGGAACCGGCACAGTAGTTCAGCGTATTCAGTCAGAGGGCTGGCTTCCCTCTGTAATAAATAAATAAACAAGTAAATAAAAACTTAGTAAAGGAATCAAGGATGAACTGAACGGGTGTCATATGACGTCCGTCCACACCAAATGCCACGAACAATAACGAACAAAACGAGAAGTCGGGAAAGCACTTGACCCCCAAAAGAAAAGGTCCCGAGTTCGAGTCTCGGTCCGGCACACAGCTTCAATCTGATAAGAAGTTTCATACCAGCGAACACTCCTCGGCAGAATGAAAATACCTTTCTGGCCGCTATTACACATGTTACCATCGATAATTTCTCTCATACAGTACCGAACTGGGTGGCGCAGTGGTTATCAACTGGACTCGCATTCGTGAGGACGGCGGTTCAAACCTGTGTCTGACCATCCTGATTTAGGTTCCCCGTGACTTCCTTAAATAGCTTCAGGCAAATGCCAGGATGGTTCCTTTGAAAGGGCCCTGCCTATTTATTTCCCCACCCTTCCCTAATTCGATCTTGTTCTCCGTCTCTAATAGCCTCGTTGTCGACGGGATGTTAAACACAAATCGCCTCCTCCTCATAGATTATATTATTACTTGTCCTAAATAGCATCTTTGAGAGCCAAATTCATTAATCGTGGGTGATTTAACAAATGGCCAAATGACCTGTCCATTCTCCTGATCAGAACCTTGTACGCACTTTTCACCTTTCTTCTCTTCCTACTTTCATATTTCGTCAGTTTGCTCATTTCTTAAACTTATCTGTGCAGCACCCTGTTGCAGATGTTTCTTCCAGTTTTTCCTCGGTTCAAGTTTCATTTACACGACTTACGTTGTATGTTGGCCTAGACCAAAACAGTTATTTAAAAAAAAGTTAGAAATAAACAGTACTCAAAGGACTAATTTACTCATTATGGATTTAATAAGAAACCTACAAAAACGCTTCAATTTTAATTTATTGGGTTTGGGTGGTAGGTAAATGTTATGTACTTTTGAGAGCGTGAAATAATTTGCCTCAGACTGCAGTTAAATGATCTTCAATGTTATTTTAACACGATCGATTTCGATGCTACTAGCCTTATCTTCCGATGTACCTGGCACATAACCTGTCAGGTTCTTTCGCATAGTATGAGGACAGAAGGTCAGTTCCTGTAAATATATTCTGCTGCAAGCTACTGGGAATGACACTTCGTGAATGCTGCTCTGGTTTGACTGGACAATTGACGACAGCAAGACATAGTCTTCAGAATATCACCACCCCACCCAATGATTTGAGGTATCAGGTATATGTGAAGTTCAGACTAGTGGCAACGATCATGTTACAATAAAACTGAAATTTGTATAATTGCAGCCCAAATTAAATTCAAGCTTATTCTTAATTTATCGTACTACAGCGTTCCCAAGGTTCCGTCAAAATTTCTTTATTTAAAAATATTGTTGAATATTTTTTCTCCCAAAATTGAATAAAGTGCTACCTCCTTGTGGGATAAATTCCTCCTCCGACACTAAATTAAAGATTGGCTGTTTAGTTGCCTGACGCATTTCGCTTCTTTTGTTTCCAGAGCATCTTCAGTGGCCTTTAGTATATTATTTGTTTGTTACTGTACGAATATGTCTCATAAGCAACAAAATTATTTTGCCTTTCTTTTTGATTTACACTTTTTGTCCAACTTAAAGTTAAAAAACTTTTCGGTGTAAAAATAACTCCCAGTTTTACCCAATTTCCCATTCTATTTACGATTTTTTTCACTTATGCGCTGCGATGGAACTAAGTTCGGTTGACCTATCCTTGATATACTTGAGATCACATTCCACAATTATACTCCATTCTTTTCACCATTGTGATTCTAAAAGCGTGTATTTATTCTCCTTGTGCATTATTTGCAATGAATCCAAAGTCCACGATGCGTCTTTTCTTGTGTTGTGGTGGCTTCATCTACCTTACGCTGTTATGTCGTTGTTGTTGTTATGGTTGAATGTCTGTATGGATTTGATGGTTATCAGTGTTTTATTTTTATATAAGTATGAAACCGGTCGTGATGATGGGGAGGGTGTACGATTTATAAAAGGTGTACAACTTTGCTTCCGCCGTTTGCCGATAGGTGGCGACAACGGTAACAAGAGGTCGAAAGAAACAGATCGCAGACATCAGGCAGTTAGCTTGGACCTCCGTCAACATAACTTCATTCAAATATCAGTCGATCTGTGTCTGCATCATAAAGTTGTTCTTGATTGAAAATGTCAGTTTACGAGCCTAATTCTCGTCATTTGCGGGAGGTGTTACCGCTTTGTTTTGCGGCTGAGTCTCATCGAATGCTCTCAAACGCATATGGTAAGAACGCTGTTAGTGAAAGAACGTGTCGAGAGTGGTTTCAACGCATCAAGAACGGTGGTTTTAGCGTCGTAGACCGGCATAGTGGTGGAAGAGAGTATGTTTTCGAAGATGCAGAATTGGAGACAGAGTGAAGACTCGCGTCAAACTCAAGAACAATAATTGACACGATTAGTGGGAGTGACACAGAAAACCATTTCATAACCTCTCATGGCTGTGGGCATGATTTAGAAAGAAGGAACTTGGTCCCGTATGAGCTGAACCTAAGAGACGTTGAACGGAGTTTGTGTGTTTATGAACAGTTGCTTCAGCGGCAAAAATCGAAGGGATTTCTGCATCGCATTGTGACCAGGGACGAAAAATGGGTTCATTACGATAACCATAATCGCAAAAAATCGTGGGGATATCCTGGCCATGTTTCCACGTCGACGGCCAAACCGGATATTCACGGCTCCAAGATAATGCTCTGCGTTTGGTGGGACCAGCTCGGCGTCGTGTACTATGAGGTGTTAAAACCAAGTAAAACAGTCACAGGTGCTCGTTATCGAACGCAGTTAATGCGTTTGAGCAGAACATTATAAATGGTTCAAATGGCTCTGAGCACTATGGGACTTAACATCTGCCGGCCGAAGTGGCCGTGCGGTTAAAGGCGCTGCAGTCTGGAACCGCAAGACCGCTACGGTCGCAGGTTCGAATCCTGCCTTGGGCATGGATGTTTGTGATGTCGTTAGTTAGTTAGGTTTAACTAGTTCTAAGTTCTAGGGGACTAATGACCTCAGCAGTTGAGTCCCATAGTGCTCAGAGCCATTTGATCCATTTGAACTTAACATCTGTGGTCATCAGTCCTCTAGAACTTAGAACTACTTAAACCTAACTAACCTAAGGACATCACACACATCATGCCCGAGGCAGGATTCGAACCTGCGACCGTAGCGGTCACGCGGTTCCAGACTGAAGTGCCTAGAACCGCACGGCCACACCGGCCGGCAAACATTAAAAGATAAACGCTCGCAATACAGCGAGAGGCACTATAAAATGATTTTGCAGCACAACAACGCTCGACCAAACGTTGCAAAAGCGGTCAAAACCTTCTTCGAAACGTTAAAATGGGAAGTCCTATCCCACCCGCCGTATTCTCCAGATATTGCTCCCTCTGACTACCACCTGTTTAGATCAATGGCGCATGCCCTGACTGTCCAACACTTCCGATCTCAAGAGGAAGCCACAAATTGGATCGATTCGTGGATCGCTTCAAAAGCTCAACAATTTTTTCGACGCGGGATTCATACACTGCCCGAAAGATGGGAGAAAGTAGTGGCAGGCGATGGAGAATACTTTGAATGATACATGTGTAGCCAATTTGATTAAAGCCTCAAATGTTGGGGAAGAAACGACGTAAGCAAAGCTGTACACTTTGTAGTTCCGTACAGATTTACTATGAGGGGCGTTCAATAAGAAAAGTAAAACATTTTTGCTGAAAGAAGGTTGATTTCATTCAGGAGTCATATAGAAAATATTTTTCCCCGCTCTTTTGGCTACAAAATCTTATTTGTCAACATAATCTCCGATCAATGCGATGGCCTTACGCCACCTTACTGGGAAGGCCTTTATGCCTGCAATGTACCACTCCACCGCTCGATGACGGAGCCACCGTCTTGCTGCATCAGTAACTCCCTATCACCCACATACTGCTTCCGGCGGAGTGCAGTTCCGCACAGATTGTCCTTCGTTACTATTTGTGATCTACTGGTAGGTAGCGAGAAACCCAGTGAGCACACAGCTTTGAGTTAAAAAAAAATGGCTCTGAGCACTATGGGACTTAACTTCTGAGGTCATCAGTCCCCTAGAACATCGCGCGGTTCCAGACTGTAGCACCTAGAACCACTCGGCCACCCTTGCCGGCCAGCTTTGAGTACCTCAGCTGGTGGAGGAATGTGTGGGCACCACCAACAGAGACGTCCAGTTGAGCGATGAGGTGCCTGATTGTGATACCTCGAATGAGAGTGTCCGCACGTACCAACATTGCAGGAGTCAGCTGCGAGAGGATGGCCGGCACGCGGGAGATCTGACAGATTTATGGGACCTTGTTGCGATGATGACAGACGCCTCGCCCAACGACTTGCCGTGTTTTTGTTCATGCCAGGTCTCTGTAGATATCCTGCAAGCGCCTATGAATATCTGCGATGCTTTGAATTTCAGCCAATAGAAACTCAGTCACAGCTCTCTGTTTGGAACGCTTCTCCGTTAAAGACGCCGTTTTGAAGGATACATATAGCACCGCCACCTATAGGAACTTCGTGAAACTATAGGGGCCGAAGTAAAAATATTCCACGATATTCCACGACAAATTCCGAATTCTTTCAACCTATATTGGCTTAGAAAAAAATGTGTTGCATCAATTATTGAACGCCTCTCGTACGAGTATATTATTGTTTCTTTCGCTAGCAGGTTGTCACTTACGATGGTTTGGTCGTTAATTATTTTGTTGCACACATTAACAGCTTATTGTGTGTGTAAAGAGTTATTCAGTTTCCAAGCAATGTGGCCATGAATCATAAAGTATGGAACTATTTAAAGTAATTAGAATAAACTATCAGAACAGAAAAATGGTAATACTGCAGAAGAATAGGTAACACAACAAATAATAAATCATCATCAGGACAGTTACCAGCTCTTCTTACAGCCTACTGAAGAAATACATTGGAGATCTTCTCGGTTTGATCCATCCATGTGCTCGCTGCTCTCCCCCTCAGTCTAGTGCCCTCTATCTTTCCTTCCACGAATATTTTCTCTAGATTTTCTCCAACTGCTCTCACTATTTGGCCAAAGAATGTTCTCACTATTCGGTCAAAGAACTGGAAATTTTCTGGTTGTCATGAGAAGAAAGACACCTGGAAGTAATCAATTAACAACTGACACATTCAGTTCTTCTTTCAGTTCATTAAATGCGAGAACATCTGTGCTAGCGCCAAAGCTCAGCTGCATCAATACGCTGCTTGTCTTGGCTGTTAAGGGTAAAAAAGATGGAAAACACAGGTGTTTAAACACGTCAGAACATTGTGCTGTTCGCTATCACTGTGTTCTGCCAGAGCTTGATGAGCTTCTTCATAGCAATTCGCCCTACCGTAGTCTGTCTTCTTAGTCATCTTCACAACTTCCAGTGTCGTAGATGGCTGACCCAAGGTACATGAAAGAATGCGCGATTTCCAGTTCCTTCAATCAGGCTGTGCACCTTGATAAATTTTTTCGAGTTGCTGACATTGATGTCTAACTGTAACAATTATGTTTCGTGTCAAAAACTAATAATTTGAAAAATTTTGTAAATTTGTGCAATAAGGGACCAAAAATACGCCTATTTGCTGTGACATAGTGCATAGTGAACCAAGGAAGGGGGGTGGGGGGGTGGGGGGGGAGTGGTCTCGCAAGAAGCAAGAAACCTGTCATTGGTTGGTAGGAAATGGTAGTGAAGGTGTTTCAGATAGCGTGTTTCTAACCTAAAGAGTACCTATAACGTTAAATTTGATACTGACGAGTAGAGGAAGGGTAAGAGACTAATCTAAATTTGTAAATACGAAATGCAAATTATTTTCTGAGTCAAGCGAACGTCAAACATACTAAAAGGCTGGAGGCCGAAAAAAGTAACCAGTGAGAGCGTCCCTTAGCATGGGAAGGGCTGGAGGGAGCAACATTTCGGTTTCTGTTACTCAAAGGACTGTTGGAGAGACGCAGCTTGTTGTTGACAGAGGTAGCTGCCCGTTAGCTGCCCGTTCCGAGGCAATCGAATAGACGGCTGACGCATCAGAGGGCTTTCAACATCTTGGCAACCGAAAGCTTGGTCCTACACGTTATCATCACCAACCACCATCGGCGAAACTGCAGCTGTCACGTTGGGACACTCCGGCTAGAAACACAAGGGAAACTGACTTGTCCATGGCAGAGTCCTAATCATGTAGCTGTCAGCAAGTTATTGCAGTATATCTTCCAGTCAAGGATGAAAGGGCAATAACTTCAAAGTGTTGTTGGGACATCAACTAATCGTGGTCAGTAACTGTGTAACGCATTGGCTCGGAACTGTTTTGTCAACTTACGGAGAATATAGCGTTCAGAATTGGTTCCTTGAACTACTTACTTTTATTTCATTGAAATTTTAAATACTCTTAGCTCTAAACTTGAAACCATTGTTGTGGAACTTTGCTTGAGGTGCAAGACAGGAACAGGTAGGACACAGCCTGATGTCGCTGTATAGATAGCCGTGTCATTATGCCGATGAAAGGTAAGCAGACATTAACTGTAGCCATAATTCTTTCACTTGGACGGGTCCTTTTCTAATATGGCTTGTTGATGGAGCCGTCATTACGCTCATTAGTCTTTATCTCAGCATCAGTAGTAGTTAAAAAGCCAATTGGAGCTATTAGTATTTTTGATTCTTAGTATATAAGTTCCTGACTCATACTGTGGAGTCGTTGGTTTTCCGGCGTTGCTACTCTAACAGGTACGCCCAGCGTTATTGTTGAGAATCAGAAGTAGCAGTCTCATATGTAAGAAGTTATATGTGGTAGGGTGTGATGGTATAAGATGGTATACGAAGTCACCCTCGCTCTGCCAATGACCTTGCCGAAGAGGGGATAGGAACGGACTCTCTTGTTCTTGGGGCAAGACACTGCCCTAAAAGGCGGAAAAATCAGAATGGTCAAAAGCGTGAGGATGCAGAAGGTAATAGAAACAATCGCAGCGTAGATAAATTATGTGTATCCACGGGTCAACTGTTCTTCAATTGAAAATTGTTACGATGATCTCTGCATAGCAAAAGATTCCACTCTAGTCTCAGGGAGGGCACTGCCAAGGAGGAGGTGACCATGAGAAAAGGTTGAACAACCAACGAAACGGTAACGTTCTTCAAGTCGGGGAGTGGAATATCCGAGTTTAAACGTGGTAGAGAAGATAGAAAATCTAAAAAGTGAAATGCTAAGGCTCCATCTAAATAGAGCGGGGGTCAGTGAAGTGAAATGGAAAGAATACTAGGATTTCTGATCAGACAAATATAGAGTAATATCAACACCAGCAGAAAATGGTATGACGGGAGTAAGATACGTTATTAATTGGTAGGTAGGGCAGTAATTGAGTTACTGTTACTGTGAACATTGATAGAGTTCTCTCACCAGAAGCGACAGCAAACCAACTCCGAAAAAAATAGTCCAGATAAAGATGTCGACGTCACTAGCAGAGGATGAAGAGGTAGAGTGAGCATATGAGAACACGGAACGGGTAATTCAGTAAGGAGGAGATAAAATCTAGCAGTCATGTGGGATTGGAATGCGATGGTAGGGGAAGGAGTAGAGGAAAGGGTTACGGGAGAATATGGGTTTGGTAGTAGGAACCAGACAGGACAAAGACTGAGTTCTGCAATAAATCTCACTCAGTGAGTTCTCTGTTCAAGAATCATAAAATGAAGAGGTAACTTGGAAAAGGCCGTGAGATGTGGGAAGATTGCAGTTAGATTACAGCACGGTTAGGCAGAGACTCCGAAATCAGATACCACATTCTAAAGCGTACCCAGAGGCAGTCAAACTCTTAGATCAAAATTTAGTAATGATGAAGAGTAGGCCGAAGTATGAGAAACTACTCAGGAGTAATCAATGAGCAAATAGTTCAAATGGCTCTGAGCAATTCTGAGGTCATCAGTCCCCTAGAACTTAGAACCACTTAAACCTAACTAACCTAAGGACATCACACACATCCATACCCGAGGCAGGATTCGAACATGCGACCGTAGCGGTCGCGCGGTTCTAGACTGTAGCGCCTAGAACCGCTCGGCCACCTCGGCCGGCAATCAATGCGCAAATAAATGGGATAAGTACTAAGGAGTGAAGAGGTACGCCTGAAGTCCTCTATAGACACTGCCATAATCAATAGTTCAGCAGACAGTTAAGTTGAAGAGGAATGGACATCCCTAAAAAGGCAGCCACAGAAGTTGGAACGAAAAACGTAGGTACCAGGATGGCAACTGTAAAGATACTGTGGATACCAGATGAAATACTTCAGTCGGTCGACGAAAGAAAGAAGTACAAAAATGTGCATGGAAGTTCAGGAATAAAAAAATAAAAGTCACTTAGGAAAAAATTAAATACGAAGTGCAGGGAAGCTAAGGTGAAATGGCTGCATGAAAATTGTGAAGAAATCGGAAAAGAAATGATTGTCGGAACGACTGACTCAGCATACAGAAAAGAAAAAAAAACTGCGGTGAAATAAAAAGTAACGGCGGTAACATTAAGAGTGCACTGGGAACTCCACTACTAAATGCAGAGGAGAGAGTGGATAGGTGGAAAGTGAACACTAAAGACCTCCTTGAGCGGGAGGACTTGTCTGATGGCGTGATAGAAGAAGAAACAGGAGTTGACAGGGAAGAGACAGGGGATCCAGTGTTAGAATTTAAAAGAGCTTTGGACGACTTAAGGTCAAATGTGGAAGAAGGTGTAGATTACAATCTGACGGAATCACTAAGATCATTTGGGGAAGTGGCCGCAAGGCGACTATTCACATTGACGTGTAGAATTTATGAGACTGGTGATATACCATCAGACTTTCGAAAAATCTTCCATAGTATTCCGAAAAACAGCAAGAGCTAATAAGTGCGAGAATTCTGGCACGAACAAGCTTAACAGTTCATGCATCCAAGTTTCTGACAAGAATAATACACAGAAGAAAGTAAAAGAAAACTGAGGATCTGTTAAACAACGATCAATTTGGATTTAGGAAGAGTAAAGTCGCCAGAGAAGCATTTCTGACGATGCGGTTGATAATGGAAGCAAGCCTAAAGAAAAATCAAGACACGTTCTTATACATTGCAGACCTGCAAAAAGGATTCGACAATGTGAAATGGTGCGAGCTGTTCGAAATTCTGAGAAGAACAGGCGTAAGTTGTATGGACAGAAGGGTAACGTGCAAGATGTATAAGAACCAAGAGTGAACAAAAAAACTGAAAGATCAAGGACAAAGTTCTCGTATTAAAAGGCTGTAAGGCAGGGATGTAGTCTATCCCCACTGTTTACAAGTCTATACATCGAAAAAGCAACGACGGAAAGAAAAGAAATGTTCAAGAGTGGGATTAAAAGTTAAGGATATCAAAGATAAGATTCCCTGATGACACTGCTAACCTCAGTGAAAGTGAAGAATAATTACAGGATCCGTTGAATGGAATAACAGTTTGATGAGCACAGAATATGGATTGAGAGTAAATCGAAGAAAGAAGAAAGTAGCGAAAAGAAGCAGACACACGAACAGCGAGAAACTTAATATCAGAATTGGGAATCACGAAGTAAAAGAAGTTAAGAAATTCTGCTACCTAGGTACCGAGATAACCCATGATAGACGGAGCAAGGAGGACTTAAAAGACAGACTAGCACTGGCAAAAATGGCATTCCCGACCGAGAGAAATTTACCAGTATCGAACATCGGCCTTAATTTGTGGAAGAAATTTTTGAGAAGGTCCTTTTGGAGCACAGCATTGAATTGTAAGGAAACATAGAATGTAGGAAAACCGAAACAGAAGAGAATAAAAGCACTTGAGATGTCGTGCTACAGAAGATTATTCAAAATTAGGTGGATTGATGAAATTAAGAATGAGGAGGTTCACCGCAGAGTCGGGGAGGAAAGGGACATTTGTTACGACGTCAGGGGATAACTTTCTTGGTACTAGAGCGAGCTGTAGAGGAAGAAAGAGATTGGAATACATCCAGCAAACAACTGACGACGTAAGTTGCAATTTCTACTATGAAATGAAATAGTTGGCAGGGAAGAGGAATTCGTGGCGGGCCGCAGGAAACCAGCCAGCAGACATACGACTTTTAAAAAAAGAACGGTCTTAAGAGTCCTTGCAAGCCCAAACAGAACTTACATGTCACTCTGGTTATGTCGGCTATGGGCGCCTCTTTCTGTCAGCGGACGCTCGGTAACATAACTGAATGGGAGAAGCCCTCTCGTCCTCCTTTGCTTTCAGTTGTTAGATAGGTCCGTGAACTTCAGTACCACATAAGTTACCGCCCTTTGTATGTCTTTATGCTTACTTGCTGTTCTCAGCATTAGACATGGACTTATTAATCTAGTTAGCTCTGTTTCGAATCAAACGACGATAATTTCGCTTATGAACCATCAGAGATGCAATGGTTTGCATATGGATTAGTAGATGCGACAAAGCGTCTATTTTTTCTCGTTGATAATAACCATTACAACTTATCTCTCAATGCATATATTCTCTCTCTCTCTCTCTCTCTCTCTCTCTCTCTCTCTCTCTCTCTCTCTCTGATCAAGGCCTGGACGAGCTAACAGAACGCTCATTTATACTACTAATTTTTCTCTTTGTCTTTTCCATCAGCAAGATGTTTTATGTGTCAGGTTTGTGCTATTCCAATGCGTATAGTATCCAATATTTTAATTGTAACGGGATACCTCGCATTTCCATATGTGTGTTAATGGAAATATGTGCAAGATTTTTTCATATCTGTCCGACTTCTGGTCTGTAGAATTCCTCTGCTGCCTTGTACCACCCTTTAATCAGAAACCCCTGCTAGAAGAGATGAGGTCCGATGCTGGACACGGTCAAGACAGCAGAAGATTGACGGGTAAGGTCAAATGTTGATTGAGAATCGAAAACCAGGCATCAATCTCAATTTCTGCAACATTTGTCGCCTTATCACCAAGTTCGTTCTTTTAAAAGAGAAACGCCGGAAACCAAAACATCTACAAGACGTTTAGAACCATTTCTTTAGATGATCGATAAGGAAACTTCTGGTGCAACATTCACGTGTGTTATTTTACTGGAAGTATAAGATCCAGACTCATATATCATATCTCATACCACATGTAATATTAGAAATTACGGTACAAAGTACGAATTACAAAAGTTTACATCGGGTCTTTTGATGCGGTTTGCCAGTCAAGCTATAAAATAAAATAATAGTGATGTAAGAAGTACATTATGTGGTACTTTAGAATCAGTAACAGATTATATATATATTCTAGGCGCATTTTCACTTTAACTTTTATGTGGTGTCATAAAAGAACTGGGAAACAAAAGGCGGAGTACGCCATGTCAGTACAGGTTTAAATGTGTAGGAAAACTAGCAGTAAAGGACTAAATCAGTCAGGGAAACTGACGGGATTCATTTGTTTGAGACTTTCGTACGAGCCAAAAAAAGAAAATCATTCAATAGAGCAGTGGAACCATAGCTTAACTAACAAAATAACGAAGTCTGATCGCAACAAATGAAGCCGTGGGAACTGTCAAATAATCTGTCATTTAACTTTCTTAGTACCTCAGCAAGTTTATCTTCTTTGTCAGCTAAAAGCTCGGTATCATCAGCAAATATGAGGTTGTTGGCAATTCTTCCACCAACTGAGGTGCTTTTAGTCAAACTCTCAGGAGCTTTCCTAATGGCACATTCGTCATAGATGTTATACATTTGGGGGAATAGGACACAACGCTGTCTGAAACCTTTTGATACTTAAAGAAATAAGACGTGCCAGCACTTGTCTCCCTTCACATGCGCGAGTTGATCAGTACTATCAAGTCTCATGGGACCCAAAGCGCCTGCCAAACTTTA
Source organism: Schistocerca piceifrons (assembly GCF_021461385.2). Lineage (NCBI taxonomy): Eukaryota > Metazoa > Arthropoda > Insecta > Orthoptera > Acrididae > Schistocerca > Schistocerca piceifrons. Next base: position 122,827,137 of record NC_060141.1, on the reverse strand, counting down.
CTGGACAACATAGTAATTGACTTTCCCACAATCAATGAATTTTCACTTTGCAGTGAGTGTGGACTGATCTGAAACTTCCCGAAAGATGAAAACAGCTTCACTTCCATCAGAATGGCTTCTCCTAACTTGAAAACTTCACACACGTTGTTTTGCGTACCATGCCGGAAATTTGGTGTTACTGGCAGAAATGAAGCTGCGAGGGAGGCGGAGGGGAGTGTGAGTTAAGCTCAGATAGTCCCAGTCGCTAGAGCACTTGCCCGCCAAAGGCCTAGGTCCCAGGTTCAAAACCAGATGTGGTAGCCTACACAGTTTTAATCTGCCGCGAAATTTCAAATACAAGTTTATAAAGATATATTTAAGAAAAACGTGGAGATTAGGAGTGAAATTTGGACCGAAATACTAAGAAATAAACGTCATGTTACGATTACGTGAAACATTAAGCTGGCTCAAAAGCTGTTGAAACATGAAGCAACTTGTGCACCAAAATGTTATTTTTAACCTGAAAATTGCCACAAAGCCTGAAACTCAGAAACAAATTTAAAATCATTTCATCACGGTTGTAATATATATGAGTATATTAAGAAACGAAAGATGTATTGTAGGACACTCAAATTGAAAGAAGCAGAATGCTGCTGACAGCCAAACAAGCGGTCTTTCATTTAGTCGCAGGGACGGAGTGTACAGCCTAAGAAGCTGCCAAAACTGTATTTTACGAAACAGACAACAGAAGACACATAAAACAATATTAATTTTTGTTGAAGCCATTCTCTGATTTCTCATCTCATTCAGGGGTAATACTCCTGGAAAGGATTGGGACCACTGTTGCAGGCTGTGTACGTGGGCGTGTCCCTGGCGCTGTTCTACGGCTACATCCTGACCACGATGTTGGATGGCTTCTTCTTCGCGCTCATCATCTATACTGCGGGCCAGCTGCGAGTCCTCAACCTGATGGCCACGCGCTTGTGCGACCCTGAGCCAGGCTCCAAGGTCTGCACGGACCAGCAGCTGCAGCGGCGCATGGCGGAGGTCGTCCAGTGCCACGCACACATCGACAGGTAGCGCTCTCCTCAACTCTTAGTGCTGCCCTCACAGTGAGTTTGGCCGTTTGCAGTCACTTGAAACAGCTGCGTACCAATTACGTTGCTTTATTCATCAGTGTTTTACTTACGAACACTACACAATTGTCAACCTCTTGAGGAATTGTAAACCCCCTCACCAAGCAGCAATAGAAATGAACTGCTGCTCATCCACTTTAGCACATGACTAAGGAGTCTTCTGCACCGACAACACATTGACATAGATGCTGTTATTAGTTTATTTGATTTCCTACCTACAGAGAGAATATATGAGCCACAGCTGACCATGGAACAAGCCACTACAAATCGTTACATGTCCATAGGTCACATTGCTTAGTAATCTAAAATCATGATAGGCAATTGACATCAGTTATCTGATGCAGATTCCCTCTAGATTATTCCATACATACACATTTCTATTCCTGCACATGTTTTCTAAAGTATCTACGTACTTTCCATTACGACGGTCTTTTCTTATGTCTCGGAATCCAGCGAAGAAGTTCCTTGGGCCATTTTCCATCCACTCGGCTCTCTACATGTCCCTCCGATATCCATATAAATTTCATAGTAGTCGTTTCCTGCTGCATTTCGCAGTATATCTACGTAAAATTATTTAAAAAATCGATAGTCGAAATGACTACCCAGACATTTGCTTCAGTGCTGTGCCTCAGATAGGAAGGAAATCCTTCACTGTATTCCGAGGCATAAGAAAAGACCGTGTTAATGGAAAGTAGGTAGATGACATTAGAAAACATGCTGCAGCAATATGAATGTGCATGAATGGAATAATCTAGAGGAAATCTTCATCAGATAATCGATGTCAGTTGCCTACCATGATTTTAGTTCACTAAGTATTGTCAGCTACATATATGTAGTGACTTGTAGTGACGTGTTTCACGATCATACATCTGTGGATGCTGACTACTCAGATGCTCTGCAATTTGTATATTCCCACTCTTGCTCAGCGAAGATGTCCTTTTACTTTCGTCACAATCCTTATAAAACCTCTAGCCATAGCCTTATGATTACTGTTACCGCCCTCTATGTAAACTTATTCGATAAGTTTAAGGCTGTTTGTGGCTAGGAGATCTAAGACGTTACCTTTACGAGTTGGTTCCTTAATTATCTGCTCAAAGCAATTTTCGGACAAGACATTCGGAATGATGTCACACAAATCCCTGTCTCTGGCACCAGTTTTAATAGCACGACTCTCCCAATTCATACCTGGCAAACCTGGTGAGCTGAAGTCATCCCCCATTACCACGGCATGACCCAGGCGGTCAACAAAAGCATCCAACTGCAATTTTTGATCGACCTATGATGCTTAATTTTGCCAAGATTAATTCACAAGCAGGATCCGTGATAACGTCGCTACACATCATTGAGTTCTTTCCTGCAATAAATACTGCATCGCCACTGGCAATTAACCAAACCTTACTATAAATATTCCAATCTGTACTTAAGATTTCGTTGTATTCAATTTCGGTTTCAACCAAATTTGTGTTCCTAATACTACCTCCGCTTTATAAGATTCAACGAGCGATACTAATTCTTTAATCTTATCTTGAATGTTCTAGCAGTTTACTAATATCATATTAAACTTTTCTGTACCCGATCTGCGAGGACGCGCATGTCTCTGAGAACTTTGTGGCTATGCCAGGGAATTCGTCTCTGATCCCAAAGGGGGGGGGGGGGGGGAGGGGAGGATTCTCTAACCTATGAAACTCCCATGTACGTATTCTGCTACCCTAGTAGCCGCTTCCTGTGTGCAGTGCACTCTTATCTATTGAGGGGATGGTTTGAAGTGGTCGGTAAAGCGAGCAGAAATCTACAGATACAAATATTCGAATGCTGGCCCCTGTTTTCACCAGAAGCAAGGTGAAATCTTCGTACACGTCGGAAAGGAACCTAAAGATTGCGTAGCAAATCGTCGAAACTGATAGCCAAATAAAATAAGTTTGGAAACTAGACGGCTGTATCGAATAGCCGAGTCCCGCACATACAGAGAATATGCTACTGTTTAAAGGAATCTGGCTGAAAAAGCGTGTCAGCTGCCTCATTCTACCTTCCTCAACATCTTTAGAAATTTTCCAAAAATTTTGGCATGCGAATATATTCGTGCTCATTTTAATAGGCAGCACACATCTCACTCTCATAAGCTCCCCTAAATGTCTTGGATATTAATAACCGTTTCAGCTTTGTTACTAACTCACAACCGGTTTCGTGGCACTAAAAGCCACATCTTCAGATGAACATTTGATTAAAACATTAGAGAGGAAAAGCTCGGAATCTTTTTACCCTACATTCGTTGTTCGTCAAAACAAAATACCGCTGAAAGACGGTATTTCATAGATTAAAAACTGCCATATTTCAATATAGTGGATGGATCCGAGAAAACTCTTACCACAGTGATCGCTATGGTAAATGTAACTCGCTCACACCCACTAGTTCATCGCTGCAAGTCGCCCATAGCCATCCACTCCCACTTATCCATTCTCACTCACTCGTTCAGCTGAACTAACTGTCATTATCTCTTTGTGTCTCTCTGTCACTGTTTCCTGCGTCACAGCCGCATCCTCCTTCATTCTGTCCTACTAGTTTTGTCTCCTCTAACTTGTCTCCGTCTCCCTCTTGTCTCTCTTAGTGCTACTGTCTCATTCATTCTTTCCCACTGCTGCTATCGCTCCATACCGATCTACGAGGACGAGCATTCTCTGAGAACTTTGTGGCTTTGCCAGGGAATTCGTCTCTAATCCCAAAGGATGAGATATCGAATATATTGCTTCCCCTTACTTATACCTCCCGAGGAGATCACGAATGTAAAATTAGAGAGATTCGAGCGCGCACAGAGGCTTTCCGGCAGTCATTCTTCCCGTGAACCATACGCGACTGGAACAGGAAAGGGAAGTAATGACAGTGGCACGTAAAGTGCCCTCCGCCACACACCGTTGGGTGGCTTGCGGAGTATAAATGTAGATGTAGATGTAGATGTACCGTCACTGCTTCTCTCTTCCTCATTGTCATTGTCATAGGCTCTGTCTCTCATTGTCACTGGCTCTCATGGATTTCCACTTTATCCTTCTCTTGACACTTGCACTGTACACTTCAGTCTTTTCCTTCTACTGTTCTCTCACTGTAACTATGTTCCGCTGCCACTGCGTCCACTTTCTCTCTTACAATTCCATTGTCTCCGTCGTTCTTTCCATACCACAACCACTGCCTACTATATTCCAGTATTTATTACCTTTCCGTCTCTCTGCCACTGCCACTGTCTCCTTCTCTCCCAACATAATAATGCGCGAATATGTTCGCATGCCAAAATTTTTGGAAATAGTGTTCAAGATGCTGCGGAAGATAGAATGAGCCAACTAGTACCCCACTTTTCAGTCAGAGTCCTTTAGAACAGGAACATATGGGCCCTTTATGTGCCTCGATAGGAGCATTTTTCCATTGGTGCCCTTTCTCTCCCTGCTACAGCAGTGCATGTCTTTTATGAGTTAGTAAAATTTCGATTGTTTACTTGTGCGAAACTGAAATAAGGCAAAACTAATTTTGCAGCCCAGACCGTGCACAAAAATACAGCATGTGCTTCAGTACTACAACATGGGGTTTCCAGAACTCTTCCAACGCTAACGAAGACATTTTACAGGCTATTTCTCCGTGCTACATCACTTTGTAAACTACATTTTCGCTTCAAATCGAATTTTACGTGTACTAGTATGGTAACTCTGAACTTCTGTGTCTCGTAAACGGATAAAAATATCAAAAAAGTTTCAAGATCGTTTGAGATTGATGCCTTAGGAATATATTGTAAAAATTACAGCAATTTGCTGTGCATAGTGTCTTGGAAACCGCTTCTCGGTTTTGGTACCCAAAAACCATGTTTTTGGAGTGTTTCTTGATAACGGATAAGAATCTTTGAAAACGAGAAGTAGCATTTCTAGATAAATACCTGGAGAGTATTCTGTTAAAATTTGTGGACTTTGTTATGGTTAGTTATTTAGATATCCACTGCTGGCGGCGGAAAGTGGTGGAATACAAGTTTTCCGGGTTTTCTCAGGAACGCCCGTGAACTAAATGGAGCTTCCATAAGCACCTTATGTCGCATAGTGGACCTCATCTAATGCAAAAATAACTAAGAGATTTGCTCCATTTTCCTAATCTGGAAGAAGTTTGTTATATTCGAGTTTGACCCTTTACTGTAGGACACTTACAGTACGGCGAGTCTTCTGTTGAGTATAGAAATGGTTCGTAGCCCAAGTGCTATCTGACACACTTGGCCCTACCTTCTTATCACCAACAGAACCCGAGGTATCAGACCCGGAAATATCCCACTTTTATCCGCGACGTTTTGGAACATATAGGTAAAGCGTTCTGTCGCATGCGTACCGATTAATATGATACTATTCAGTGGTTTTTCTTAGTACGTCGCAAATTTATTTGTGGTTATTACATGCAAGTGACATGGCCTGTACCCGTGGTAGATGCAGAAATAAGATGTTTGCTTAATTTTCCTTACCTGTTAGAAGATCTCTACAGAATATCAACTTTGTCAGGAGCCGTTTGTCTCATGATATGTCAATCTAGTGAATAATGGTGTACTTCCTCAACGGTAACGTGCACAAACTTCTAGTGAGATCCGTCAATCCAGAGCATAAGCTGTGAAAAAATCTCTCACCTGACATACTGGTTTTTAAGGGGAACAGTAATGTGTCGTTATACACTAAAGTACAACAGTTAGGTAAAATATTGCAAGAAAAAAGGAAATGAAATTTCTAGACACACCGTATTCTCTCGAAGCTACTTCTGTAGCCACATGACAATGGTATGCCTCCAGACCTATAAAAATAAAACATGCTGAAGAAATTTTAAAAAATTTTCTTAAAATCAAGTAGCATTAATAATACGAAAGTGAAATTCAGGACATATCAGAAAATTATTTAAGAGTGTCACAGTTACCGTAATACAAGGAAAAACGGCTTTAACAATTTGTGGCTAGAATTCATAAATCGTGCAATAACGAATGCAAACGTGAAGTTGACAAGATGTGAGTACACGTTACTGATAATTCTCTCGATCAGCAAATTCAGTTTACAGCACTGGTGTGAGAACATGCTAAACATAATTCTGTGCTAACTCGTTCGATGTGGTAGTCAACACACCACTAACTTAATGCTATCTCATTATATGCATTCAGGCATTAACGTATACTCCTTCTGACTTCGCAGAAGCGAGTAACACATCGTTGTTTCTGACAATTCAAAGTGAAAAATGTGTACCTTGTACATTTTCAGGCGACAGCTTTGCATGGATATAAAGTTTCCGAACTTCCAGCTGACTGGAAGCCGGAAAACTTTCTATTAATTCTACTCGCCAAAGGAACAGTGCGGTCACGTCCCGTCGAGTATCCATTATATCTGTTACAAGCTGACTGTTTCACGAATATCTCTATAAGCTTCGTAACTTTTCAGCAGATCATCAAAATATTGTGGTAACAGCGTGAAATCTGTAAATTCTGTGCGACATGTACACACATGTTCCGCAAGCCAAGGAAGAAAAACCCACTGTCTATAGGCCCCCGTAAGAGCTCTAATTTCTCTTATCTTTATCTTCGTGCTCCTTAGGCGAAACTTATGCTGGTGGTTGTAGAATCGTTCTGCAGTCAGCTTCAAATTCCGGTTCTTTATGTTTTCTCAGTAGTATTTGACGAGCGAAATGAATTCTTTCCTCCATGGACTCCCATTTGAGTTCACGAAGCATCTCGTCATACCTGCGTGATACTGGAACCTACCGGTAACAAATCTAGCAGCTCGACTCTGAATTGCTTCAATGCCTTGCTTTAATCTGAGCTGGTGGGGATCCCAAACACTTGAGCAGTATTTAAGAATGCGTCGCACTATTGTTCTGGACGCTGTCTCTTTTTCATACGCGCCGCACTTCCTAAAATTCCCGTAATATACCGTAGTCGTACATTCGCCATCCCTACTACCGTCCCTATGTGCTTGTTCCTTTTCATATCGACTTGCAACGTTACGCCTAGATACTTAATCGAAGTGATTCTATCAAGCAGCACGCTACTAATGCTGTATTCGAATATAACGGGAGTATTTTTCATTCTCACATGCGTTCATTTACGTTTCTCTATATTTAGCACCAACTAGAAATTTTGTCTAAGATCTCTTGTATCCGCCTACAGTCACTCAAAGATGACATCTTCCCGCACACCACAGCGTTATCAGCAAACAACCGCAGACTGCCGCTCCCGTATGAGTGCAAGCGAACAATCCACTCCAGAAGTTAAGACTGAGGCAAAAACTTAGAGTGCTTCGCAGATCCTTCCGTTTCCCCCGAGTAAGAGTTTCAGCTACATTTCGCTTCCAGTGACAGAATTCGCCAGCAAAGAGGTAAATACAAGGAAGAATCGCTTTCAACTGCTTTACCAGAAAGTTCTAATTAACCAACGGATAACGCTTTAACGTTCGCCTTTATTGATCGTAAAAGTGAATTAAAGCTGAGCCAACGAAAACGCCTTAAAATTGATCGGCACATTCAGGTCACTTGTGACATTAGAGATTCATCCACACCCTTTCCTTCCAGCGATTTCTTAGTCGCGTTACATCACTGTGTCGCAGAATATGTATCAAGCCGGTGTTCAGCTATTCACCTCTGTCCACTTAACTGAAGCTAACGTAATGACGTATCCACCTACACACGGTGTACAATGTCTTCCCCAATACACGTGGACATCCGCTTAATACTTTTGATTATTTACTTCGCTAAAATGTATAACGTAAGGTATCATTTGTTGTGAAATCGTTGAGAATAAATCACTAAAAGCCACTGCTGTACAGAAACATCTAGCAGGAACATACTGAACTGTAAAACAGATCCATATACTGTCATAAAATTGCATTCCTTTATTCTCATAAGCCCAGTTTTCCGTGTGATTAATTAATAATCTAGTATAATAATTGTACATCTAAAGACTACTAAGGTACTTCTGGAAGCAAACCAGAGATAAATCGCATTTGTTTATTCGCAGATTGAGTAAGCTACAAGTGCTACGATGAAGGTTTAAAATGGTGTTGTAGAGAAATCCAGTAGAGATAAGGAGACTTAGGAGTGTTAGGGGACTGATGACCATAGATGTTAAGTCCCATAGTGCTCAGAGCCATTTGAACCATTTGAACTTAGGAGTGTTGCAATGACATGTTTGATTGCAGTATCATTGACATGCAAAAAGTGCCGATAATTTTGAACTTAGGTGGTAAGGAAATAGTTTGGCAGAACGTAGACTCTAGAAGCCCGTCTCCGTAGCGAAGATAGTTTAGTACGTGTGCACTCGACCCAGTGGTGCAAGGTTAAAGCCCTGGTGATGAAAAGGAACTTTTATCGCTAGGGTCTTACTGCTTAATGGGAAGAGGAATGTCTTCAAGTAGATATCCAAACTGTTCTCAGTATTTTACCTTATGAGAGCAAGTAAAATAGTAGCTACTAACTGGAAATATTATAGCAGAAGTGTACAATAGTTGATATAGTGTATTGTGTTTTTCCCTCTTAAGAAATTGTCCTTCACCACTCGTGTTCCTTCAACTGTATACCACTTCGTAGCACTGCCGACAGTTATTCATCGATGTGATAGGTTCCAGACATTAACTAATAATCCTGAAATAGGACAGAACTGTATTTGTTCTCTTTGTTATTGACATTACATTTCCTTTATCTACATTACAGACAGTTGTCATTCAGTTGACCAACTGAAAATACTCTCCAAGTCCTTCTACAATTTACTGCAATGAGTCAACTGTGACAGCGACAACAATAGCGTCAACGGATATCCTTATAATGTCGCTGACCCTTTCTGATAAGGTCTTTACACATGTGCAGAATATTAGTGTTTAGTTTAGGCTTTCTTGGGTCACTCCCACTGTTAATTTCGCTTTTGCTGAACATTTACCGTTGAGTATATAGTACTGGAATCTATTTGTTCCACATTCCTAGAGCTACTCACACGTTTGTGAAGCTGTTCCGTACATTTATAACTGTCCGTGGCTGAAACAATTAAGGAAAACAATGTAGGACTCTTCTAAAACTTCTCTTCGGGCTATTTCGTAACTATGTGGTTCAGTAATAAGCAACTCAGTCGCATACGTTTTACAGCAGTTTATAGAGAACGATCATTTGTAGACGTAGCTTGGATAAAAAGTCTCGGTAATTAGTGGCCTCAAAACGCTCCCTTTATGATGCAACAATACATCTTACAGAAACACATAGGGATTGAGCTCTTAGTAGTGAAACATCCGTCATAGGCTTACAGATAGAAAACTAATTTTCGGACATCACAGTGTTATCAACGATTATCTATGACACTTGTGGAGCTCTCATGACTACTAATGCAATAGTTACATTTTGCGCTGGGATGTTTCCGGTGGAGGCCATGGTTTTAGAGATATTCAATGAAGACGCTTTTGTAGGCCACTTTTGTACGTTTCTCGTGAATAGTTCGGAAACTACGGCCCCTGACGAAAACGTATACCAGTAAAAAATTTAACTACACTGAAATTCACAGAAAAAGGTCCTGCCCATTCTTTCTATAGGACTAATAGCTGGTGTTCAGCGATAGCGAGAACAGTTTTTGACTTGTTGCTTTAAAATTTCAACGCAGTCGGTCAGAAACTTTCGGAGATTTGGGATTAGGAACATCTATATTTTCCATATTAGTACAACATAGATGTTCGTTATTTCAAAAGCTCAGTTCTACGAAAGTTCTTCACAGATTGCTTTGAATGTCTGATAAGACATTGCATTAGAATACTCTAGTGTTTTTGTATACCTACTGCAACGCCATCTGGTATACATGTAATAAAAGAGGAAACGTTATAAAAATGTAAATGTTGATTTGTTCACAATCGTTAATCTCCGAAAATTCTTGACCAGTTTCTTTGAGATTTTGACACAACTTAGAAAATGTTGTTACCAAAAATCTTCAAATTCACCTTTCTGATTTACTGCAAATTCTTACATGTTTACACACAAATGGATTATATACTTTTTAATATATATAAATTTATATAAGGTACACAACAGTGAAACGTTCTTACTAAACAGGAAAATTGTATTAATAACTTATTACTTAATGATTAGAATACTACACTGAAGAGCCAAAGAAACTGGTACACCTACCTAATTTCATGTAGGGCCCACATGAGCACGCAGAAGTGCCGTAACACGACGTGGCATGGACTCGACTAATGTCTGAAGTAGTGTTGGAGGGAATTAACACCACGAATCCTGCAGGGCTATCCGTAAATACGCAAGAGTATGAGGGAGGGAGGGGGGGGTGATCTCTTCTGAACAGCACGTTGCAAGGCATCCCAGATACGTTCAATAATGTTCATGTCTGAGGAGTTTGGTGGCTAGTGGAAGTGTTTAAACTCAGGAGAGTGTTCCTGGAGCAACTCTGGGGTAACCCTGGATGTGTGGGGTGTCGCATTGTCCTGCTGGAATTATCCGAGTCCGTCGGAATGCACAATGGAAATGAACTGATGCAGGTGATCAGACAGGATGCTTACGTACGTGTCACCAGTCAGAGACGTATCTAGACGTATCAGGGGTCCAATACTCCAACTGCACACACCCCACCCAAATACAGAGGCCGCACCAGCTTGAACAGCCCCCTGCTGACATGCAGGTTCCATGGCTTCATGAGGTTGTCTCCATAACCGTACACGTCCATCTGCTCGATACCATTTGAAACGAGACTCGTCCAACCAGGCAACATGTTTCCAGTCATCAACAGTCCAATGTTGGTGTTGACGAGCCCATTTTCGTGCAGTCATCAAGGGTATACGAGTAGGCCTTCAACTCAGAAAGCTTGTATCGATGATGTTTCGTTGAATGGTTTATACGCTGACACTTGTTGATGCCCCAGCACTGAAATCTGCAGCAGTTTGAGGAAGGATTGCACTTCTGTTACGTTGGACGATGCTCTACACTAGTAGTTGGTGTCGTTCTTGCAGAATCTTTTTCCGACCGCAGAAATGTCGGAGATTTGATCTTTTACCGGATTCCTGATATTCACGGTACACTCGTGAAATGGTCATACGGGAAAATCCCTACTTCATCGCTATCTCGGAGATGCTGTGTCCCATCGCTCGTGCGCCGACTATATCACCATGTTCAAACTCACATTAACCTTGATGGCCTCACATTTTACAGACAGTAACCGATTTAACAACTGCGCCAGACACTTGTTGTCTTATACAGGCGTTGCCGAGCGCAGCGCCATATTCTGCCTGTTTACATATCTCTGTATTTGAATAGTATATTTCTCTATTTGAATACGCGTGCCTATACCAATTTCTCTGGTGCTTCAGTGTACTGCAGAATCTTAATTTGTAATAACAATAAACAAGGCTCAAGGTCAGAGAACCTGGGGAACAGGAGATGGACAGACGGGTGGTGGGGGGGGGGGGGGGGGGGGGGAAATGGACGTAGGAAACAGGAAAGAGGAGATGGACAGAGAGAGGGGGCAGGACGAGGTGGAGAGGGGGAGGAGAAGATGGACAGAGAAAGGGGAGTAGGAGAGCAGGAGAGCTTCTGCAAAGTTTGGAAAGTAGGAGACGAGGTACTGGCAGAAGTACAGCTGTGAGGACGGGGCGTGAGTCGTGCTTGGGTAGCTCAGACAGTAGAGCACCTGGCCGCGAAAGGCAAAGGTCCCGAGCTCGAGTCTCGGTCCGGCAAAGAGTTTTAATCTGCCAGGACGTTTTAGTTTACTCTTTGCCGTTTAACCATTTCACACTTACCGTTTAGCATTTAACATTTACCATCTACTCTTAACATTTACTTTTTAACTGTGTACCATTTTGTGTTCGTGTGTATGTTCGAGTGTGTGTGTGTGTGTGTGTGTGTGTGTGTGTGTGTGTGTGAGAGAGAGAGAGAGAGAGAGAGAGAGAGAGAGTGTCTTTGTGAGTGTGTGTGAGTGTGTACGAGTATATGTGTGTGTGACGATGATGGCGAAGGTGATAATGATATCGATATGGAGATATTATGTACGCAATCTTGTCAAATCAAATTTAAAGATGTTGCAATACAGTGTCGGACCTCCTTTTGCCGGAAGTGGTGCAGTAGCTCCACGTGATATGGACGCAAAAAGTCTTAGGAAGTCCCTTACAGAAATGTTGAGTCGTGCAGCCTCTATAACCGTCCATATCTGAGAAAGTATTGCTGGTGCAGGATGTTGTGCACGACCTGACCTTATGATTATGTCCCATAAATGTTCGACGGAAGTTATGAAGGGCGATCTGAGTGACCAAATCATTCGCTCTAACTGCCTAGAATGTTCCTCAAACCAGTCTCGAACAACTGTTGCATGGTACATTTGTCATCCATAAAAATTTCATCGTCGTTTAGGAACATGAAATCCATGAATGGTTGCAAATCTTCTCAAGGTATCCGAACATAACTACTTCTATTCAATGATCGGTTTAGTTGGGCTAGAGGACCCAATCCACTCCGTGTAAACACAGTCCACACCATTATGGAACCACCAACAGCTTGCACAGTGCCTCGTTGATAGCTCGGTTCCATGGCTTCATGGGGTCTGCACCACACACGAACCCTATGATCGCCGCGCGGGATTAGCCGAGCGGTCTTAGGCGCTGCAGTCATGGACTGTACGGCTAATCCCAGCGGAGGTTCGAGTACTCCCTCGTGTGTGTGTTTGCCCTTAGGATGATTTAGGTTAAGTAGTGTGTAAGCTTAGGGACTGATGACCTTAGCAGTTAAGTCCCATAAGATTTCACACACGTTTGAACATTTTTTTGAACCCTACTATCGGCTCTTACTCATCTCATCAGGCCACCGCACCGTTTTGCAGACGTCCAGGGTTCAACCGATAGGGTCACGAGTCCTGCAGAGGTGCTGCGGGCAATGTTGTGCTGTTAGCAAAGGCACTCGCGTCGGTAGTCTGTTGCCACAGCCCATTAAAGCCAGATTTCTTAGTACTGTCCTAACTGATACGTTTTTCGTACGTCCTATTTTGATTTCTGTGGTTATTTCACGCAGTGTTGCTTGTTTTTTTTTCACTGGCAACTCTACGCAAACACTGCCGCTGTTGGTCGTTAAGTAAAGGCTGTTGACCAGACTGTTGTCCCTGGTGACAGTTAACACCTGAAATTTGATACTGTGGATCTCGGAATATTGAATTCTGTAACGATTTCCAAAATGAAATGCCTCTTGTGTCTGGCTCCAACTACCATTCTGCGTTCGAAGTCTGTTAATTCTCATTGTGTGGTCATAACCACATCGGATATCTTTTCACATGAATCACCTGTATGCAAATCACAGCTCCGCCAACGCACTGTCCTTTCATAACATGTGTACGCGATACTACCGTCATCTGCCTATGTGCTTATCGCTATCCTATTACTTTTGTTACCTATGTGTACATTATTTACAAAAGTGGACGATTATGCAATATATATATATATATATATATATATATATATATATATCTGAATTTAGAAGAAATAATGCAACTTGACGCCATTTTAGGTATAATTTTAATATTGCAGCAGAGGTAAGTATGTGTCTGTCATTATCCTTGACTTTCAACTCAAATAATGCAGCCTGGCACCATTTATATCCATAATTTTAATATGATACCAGAGGTATATATATATATATATATATATATATATATATATATATATATATATATATATATCTGTGTGTGTGTGTGTGTGTGAAATTGTAACTAAATGTTGCGGAAATAACGCAGATCTTTGAGCATTGCACCATTTTACTCATCATTTTAATACTATGCTCTGCTTGGCTGTAGAGGAATGGAACTGCGTATCGGGCTACAAACCACAACTGGGCTACTTGCACCATTCTGTATTTTTTAATTATCCCAGTAACGCATTTGGGGTGGTTCTCCCATTTTGGATTTTATTTGGCTGGAGATGGGATGGGAAGGTAGAGTGGTGCTTGTCTTCCTGACACTATATATTCAATGAAATTGAACCTTCCCTTGCATGTAGGTAACCTGCATTTGCACTTTTTGCGGTCATTCTGATTTTATCCTCATGGTCTCTTCGCGAGATATACGTAGGAGGGAGCAATACACTGCTTGACTCTTCGGTGAAAGTATGTTCTCGAAACTTCAACAAAAGACCGTACCGAGCTACTGATCGTCTCTCCTGCAAAGTCTTCCACTGGAGTTTATCTATCATCTCCGTAACGCTTTCACGATTACTAAATGAAGTGCAAACTATGCTGGGACGGATAAATGTACTACTAATACTATTGTGTGTGAGTTTGCTGCTTTTCATCAGCAACTTACGTCAGCTGATGGTGTGTTCCAGGTGTGTGCAGCGGCTGAGCACGCTGCTCGGCCCCATCCTGCTGGGGCAGTTCCTTTCAGACATCCTCACCATCAGCATCACCGCGTTCGTTGCTACAGCTGCGGTTAGTACCACACGTTTACAACCAGTCCATAGCACACCTGACTCTGTACACCTCCCCCCCCCCCAAAAAAAAATCAAAATCCCGTTCACAAAAGAAGTATCCTAGTTCTCTAAAGCACGCGTGCGTGATGACCCTCGACACAGAGGTAACAGGTTCGAATACTAGAGATGAAATAAATTTTCATCGTGAGTATTTCGCCAGCAGCGAGGAGAGATGTAGGCGTACAGTTCCTCATTACTAGTCCTCACATGCATACCCCGAATTAAATGCCTAAATTGCAAACCTCTCGGCAATGCATTTTGGAGTTATGTCATGAGACACTATTCGTGGTGATCCGTTCATCGTATGGATACATTAAGGTCGGCGAATTCCGTGATGTTGGAAGGGAGAATGCTACGTGCCAGCACGAGGTTCCACCCACTCCCTTCCCTCTCTCTTCGTCGTCAACAACGCAAGCAGGAAGCCAAACTATAAACGCGCTCTCACTACGGACAACCACATTCAAGAGATACATCATATACACGTCTTAATTTGCCAAGAAATGATGTCATTGGGCTTGAATAACATATTTATAATTAGATAGTGGAATCAGCCTCTATCGGATCTATCAACCAATAATGTCATACAATTTTAACTGAAAGCATCGCTACTCAATGGGGCCATCCTAGAACAATAGTGGCAAACTTTTCGTGAGGCATGTTCAGAGAGGCAAACATTACCCTGATATTTCGGCAAAATCTTCTAGCCCATATCTCAAAGGGGAAGTGCGTGACTTTCAACGCTCAGAACCGGACGAATTTGTGTCTAGAGTACAATTCGCTCACCCCAAAAACATTCGCATGTAAAACGCAGCTGTTGTCTGCTGGTGGCTTTCGACGGTGGCATGTTGTACTTTCACTGGCAAGTAGTTACCCTGGCTGTGTGAATAGTATCATTGCAGTAAGACGTCATCTTCTGGAGTGTTCGGTTCTGGGTTACATTGTAAAGAGTGTACATCGGCATTATGAGGCGAATTAATCCCACTAATATAGTCAAAATGTTAGAGGCAAAGTTGTGACGTGCTCAGTATGGAAACGTAATAAGAGTGGAGGATATGGAGTTAGTGAATATGTCATACAGCGTAATAATTCACAAATACAATGAAGATTACTCAGCAGTACATGACAATTTGCTGGGCAGATGGAGTGGTGTTGAAAGACAGGAAGGACCCCAACAGAAGATGGCTCACCCCCCAGTACAAGACTTTCATCTACAGAGTAGCAGTAGCCTTCAAGTGGCCTCTCCACCGAAAATGTCGAAGGCCAGTATATTATAAGATGTTGATTACAACATACCGGCAAACACTAATGAAGACTATTACGATGGTAACTTCAACTCCTACAGCAGACTTGTGAAGCGCTATAAGTGCATTCAAAGTAAAACAAATTCTAAGGAGTTATTAGATCAGCGGGAAAGTGCTCCTGTCGGAGCACAAAACAGTTGAATATGTTTCTCCTTAAAACAGTGAAAGAAAAGTGGGAGACTTCCCAGCTCCTTTAATCCACATTCCGCCTCCCTCACCAAAAATTTTGTATGCGAACATAGTTGCGCTCTTTTAACACAGAACATTCTAAATCATTTTACCCAGTCTCTCTCTTTTAGTTAAGCCTTCATCTCGCTCTCAGTGCTACTGTCTATATGTCCCTCTCTCCCACTGTCTCTTTTTCCTCCCATTGGTTTACATTATATCTCACTGTCACTGTCTACTCTCTCAATTACACTGTCTTTTCTTGTCTTTCTGTCTCATTGCCACTGCTTCCAACATACCCTGGCAGCTGAAAAATTCTAGGGAGTCCAACTTGTTCTTTCCCCTATACCGAGGTGTTTAAAATTTCCGTCCATAATGCGCCGTCCCCTATACCTAGGTGTTAAAGTTCGAGGGGCTGCGAGGGTCCAGCCCCTCAAGCCTATGTATGATCTCCACTCATCTGTATTTTTCATTTCCACTGTCACCTCTCTCTTTTTATCCAACTGCTTCTATCTTCATCCAGCTCTCTTTCTCTTTCGCCGCCATTTTCCATCTCCCAGAAACACTGCCCCTCTCTTTTTCTCTCTCACTGGCACTGTCTTCTCTCTCTTCCACTATCATTATCTCACTGCTTCTCTCTTTCAGCACAAAAAAGCGCGAATATGTTTACAAGCCACAATTTTTTTGTGAGACAGGCGGAATGAGGATTGAGGCAGCTGGTCTTTTAAAGAAGAACCTCTTCGCTTTTTTTGTGCCCCGACAGGAGCCTGTTCCTACTGGTTTCCTTCTTTTGTCTTCTATAGCAAGATGTGCTACTTATATGAAACGATTCCTATACGTCAGTAATGTGAGGGAGTTTATTTATATACTTCGGCACATTTACATACTTTGTCACATACAAACAACAAAAAAGTACGCATAATACAAGCTTAAGCAAAATTGTTTGCATTGGGCCTATATTTTCTGTGGATACATTTCTCATTGATCGCAATTCATTGAAACGCCCGGCTTATGATTTGTATCGTAAAACAATAAAAATGTTATTAGGATTATTTTACTGAATTCGCAGTCTTTCCAGTTTTACACAATTTTAAGTTCTTTGCTGGCATGTTAAAAGCCTTTTCAGCACATTTTTGTTACTGCAGTACCACTTTGGCCAAATCTGTATAGGCGTGAAGTATCCTCTACACAGAGACAGCGCGTCGTAAAGTTTTATTGGTAAAAAAGAAATGCTAACTGGAAACATAGTCCCGTGACCACAGTACCCATGCGATATTCTCCTGGAACATCCTGTCATGAGCGTATGACAAAAATTTCGGAGATTTACCATGAATAGAAATTACAGAAGTGGCCATCCACACAATTCGTTCGATTGGTGGCCAAAAATAACGGTTTTTCGGGAGTATCTTGACAATGCATACAGATTTTGGACAATGGGAAAATTGAGTTTCTAGATGAATATCTAAAGAACATACAGGTAAAATTTGAGCAGTTTGCTGCGATTAGTTATTTAGATAATTACTCTCCACGCTGCAAAAATGGCTAAAAGAAATTTTTTGCAGTTTTCTGCATAAGTACGGTACGTTTATACTTCTGGATCTCGGAAAAGGATAATGAAATCGAAAAATGTTTCGAACTTCCCCGAGAATATTATATTAAGGACGTATGGTAAAAATTTCGACGATCTGACATGAATACAAATTGTAGAAGTGGCCGTACCCACATTTGGTGCTTTTCGTTCGGAAAATAAAGATTTTTTTGGGTTTCCGCAGAAACTGCCCGTGAATAAATTGTGCTCTTTTAAGCGCCTAGGGTCCACTCTAGAGCAAACCTAATGCAAAAGAACCAACTGGTTTGCTCAATTTGCATGCGCTGAAGGAAGTATGTAATGTTCAAATTTTGATCCTGTACTTACGATAGTTACGGTATATAGTTATATAAATGGTCGCTAGGCAACGACTGCCCAGAAGACTTGAACCCTCATGTCTGCGAGCAATAGAACCTAAGATATGACCCCCTGAAACATTGCATTTTCGCTTGTGGCTTTTTGGAACAAATAGGTACCTTCCACTGTTTATGTCACTAGCAAAAGAAGAGATTATGTTCTATCGGGATATTTTTTCTTCATCTTACCAAAGTTACCCTCTTAGACCTTTGGTAGGTGATGTCTCTCACGTGTAAGAATCGTAGTTTTGCCTGTGGAGCCCGCATCTCGTGGTCGTGCGGTAGCGTTCTCGCTTCCCACGCCCGGGTTCCCGGGTTCGATTCCCGGCGGGGTCAGGGATTTTCTCTGCCTCGTGATGGCTGGGTGTTGTGTGCTGTCCTTAGGTTAGTTAGGTTTAAGTAGTTCTAAGTTCTAGGGGACTGATGACCATAGATGTTAAGTCCCATAGTGATCAGAGCCATTTTTTTTTTTTTTTTTTTTTTGCATGTGGATGGCTCATACCACTGTCTTTGGGACCAACGATATGTATTCTAAGAAGATTTTCGTGCGGTTCTGTGTGTTCGAGATCATGCACTTCCTTTATCAGAAAAAGGTAGGCGAACTGAGCATCCATACAGTCGACCATCACAACAGGGGACGAAAGTACGAACAGGAAACAAATCTAGTAAACAAAAGCTTTAAGGACGCTTGGCCCAGTTTTGGATCAATGAAGAGACGCGGGCGTAGAAAGGCATGATGGGAATCAGCAGTAGTCGATGAAAAGTGAAGTAAAGGCTTTTTATTGTGAACAAGTAGATTTGTCTGGAAGACGTTCAACTGATAGCTAAGATACGATGTTATGGAGTACCTACGCAAATATGTGTTTAAGCTGATGATTTCTTGAACATCAGGACCCAGTACGTTATACTGGATGCCACATCTTCAGCAGAGATGGAAGCCATGTTCACAACACCCTCGATTTATCAGATACGGTCAACAGCAGGTGATGATTGCTCGTCGAATGTTCTGTTGTCTATAATTGCTGTACCGAACGAGGCGGCGCAGTGGTTAGCACGCTGAACTCGCATTCAGGAGGACGACGGTTCAAATCCGCGTCTGGCCATCGTGATTTAGGTTTTCAGTGATTTTCCTATATCACTCCAGCCAAATGCCGGGATGGTTCCTTTCAAAGGGTACGGCCGAGTTCCTTCCCCATACTTGAAACAATCCGAGTTTGTGCTCCGTCTCTTATGATTTTGATGTCAACGAGACGTTAAAGCCTGATCTTTCTTTCTTTTACATTTACTGTAACTGTTTGATCTTAAAGAGATTCAGAATGATTTCGGACTTGGTGCGATGAATGCTAGCTCTCTTTAAATGTAAAAAAAACTGCAAGATGATATTTATAAAAAGACAGAGAACCCTTAGCATGTAATTAAAGGCTTAGTGGCAAACTAAGTTGTTTACACATATAGAAGTAATATCAGAAAGTGATGTAAAATGGGACGAAGGGGAACGAAAGATAGGTACTTTTTATGAGTATTCTGAAAAGTGCAAATCGTCTGCAAACAAAAGCGCATGCTAGAATCTAAACCAATGCTAAAGTATCTGGAGTCCCTAGCGAGTGCACGTAACAGCAAACATCTAATGAATCCAGAGACGCATTGCTAGAATCGTAAGAGGTTGGTGTACCCCATTCGAGATCGAACTAAACAGTTGGGAAAATCTTTTGAAGAAAGGTGGTTTTCTTTCCGCAAAAGCTAAGAGAACGTAGAGCTTCTATCGTCTGTGGAATAATATGAAATGTGTTTGTAGTAGTTAAAACAGCAATACTGTTCATAACAAGTGTCTCGACAAATTTAACTCACAATAACAGCTCCAGTAACTGACAATCTGTGTAAAATATTTTACTTACGATATCGCCAGCGCTAAACACCTGGCAGTGTTATGTGAAAAAAAAGGACACGTCCTAGCAGGACTCGAGGACTGAGGGTACCGCACAAATTTAATTATGTATCGAGACACTTCATCAACTCCGGAAGTCGAGATTCTCGGCGATTTTTGCCTGATATTGACATTGATTTTGACAAGACATCGGTTCCAGAAATTCCAAGGCTGTTTATCCGCCGATACCAGGCAGCGACTTTGAATTAAAATGTCCTCCCATGTCCTGGGAATTACATAATGTGTGTGGGAGTGCAGTTTGGGTCTGGGCGTAGGTCATGCACGGATAGCCGAAACTGTTAAGGCAATCACTCACGTAAAGCGGGAAAACCGAGTTTGACCCCTCGTCCGGCCGGGGTGGCCGTGCAGTTCTAGGCGCTACAGTCTGGAACCGAGCGACCGCTACGGTCGCAGGTTCGAATCCTGCCTCGGGCATGGATGTATGTGATGTCCTTCGGTTAGTTAGATTTAATTAGTCCGAAGTTCTAGGCGACTGATGACCTCAGAAGTTAAGTCGCATGGTGCTCAGAGCCATTTGAATCATTCTCGACCCCTCGTCCGGCACAAATTTCCATTGTCGTCATTCCCTTATACAGCTGACAGTTGTTCATATTGGCAACTGGGAATAGATTTCATATACTTAGGAGAATGTTTTAGTTTCAAGTCTGAAGACGGACAACAAAAGAAATACTCTTTTCGTGTGATATAATTATAAATTAAAGATTTTCTGTCTTTTTCCCCTTTACTTATACTGTTAAACCTTTCTTCTTGCCAAATTTCATGATTCTACGTCAAGGGGAAGTGCCCTACAGCTTTCAACGACTGAGTCTGCAAGTGTCAAAGCATGTGACATGAATGGCCGTACCTTTTGAATGCATTCACTTAGAACTTCAATATTTTCATATCACCAAGTGGCTGTAGGCCTAATTATGTGACGTACATTGCAATTTGATACGTCTAGCTGATCGTGAGAAGGGTCTTAATAGACAGAGAGACAGCCACACAGTCGGATAACAAATGACAAAAAAAAATTTCGTATGATATAATTACAAATTAACAATTTGGGAATTTTGTCTTTACTTGTGCTGAGAAACCTTTACGGACAAGTTATCTGTTATGAAAATATGTGATTTAAGTGGCCGTTTATTTGTATTACATTGACTTAGGCGCTTGTATTCATTACACTGCGAAGCAACTGTACATCTTACTTGTCACATAAACTTTTACTTAATATGTCTACCCGTTCCTGAGAAAAAATGGCTTTGAACAGTCGGCAAAACAGACAGACAGAGGGACAAAAGCGACTCTGTATGGATTCTGTTTTTACTGAGTATGTTAGGAACCCTGAAAGCCAATGAAAACTGAAAGTAAAGTGCTGAAATATTATTTGAATGCCAGACAAATGAATTTATTGGGTGTTTCTCCCGCAAAACTGTCATTTATATTTTTCTGTAGTAGCTGTTATTTTATACCAAACATTTGTAAGAAAAAGTAGATAAATGAATGAATGAATGTATAAAATTCAGTTATGATTATATTACAAATGAAATTCATGTCAACACACATTTTTATTGAGTAACAGCGTCAGTTGCAACAAATATTTTTCACACAGTCAGTTTCGTGCCTTTGGCTACCCTAAATGCTTCACAACTGACTATAAAAGACAGGCACCAAATGGATTTAAATAAATAACTAGCAGCTATGTCTAATGTAATCGTGAATAATCTTACATAACAACTAGTCATAAGTATACTATATGCCGACATACATACGAAACCTACACAGAAGAATCCTGTTGTCAGCTGGAGTGCTCAGAACACACTGGCGATGCAGAAAACGCTGTTGTAACTATAAGGAACAAAGGATATAAGAGAGAGGAGAAATCAGACTAAACAGCAGGTAGATACAAATAAATCCTAAATACTACGTCATAAAGAGAGACAGTGTTTGAAAATAACATTGGTATGAAAGTAGTAAGTCAACAGGTTAAAACTATACATGATCTTCATTACATGTCACGATGACGACGTCCAAAGTACACCAGGTATGAGGCAACCAGCACGGAAAGTCAGTTGCGGATGCTCTAAGTCACAGAAAAATTTGGACAATATGATCAGTACACATTGTTTACGTTTATAACGTACCACCAACCCACACTCTCGATTATTTAAAGAATCAATCTCCAAATCATGTGATATGTGATTATTTTACAAATGAGTTAATGTCTTAAACAGTTGACGTTAAGTAAATAAACCTTCTTGGCTGAAGACGCAAAAGTCTAGTATTTCATGCATCTCAATGTTCATGACGTCATATGTCCTGAACTATGGTGTCTTACAGTGATACGATTTTACAGGTACGTTCAAGGACGTTTGTGGATACTGTCTACAAAATACGTTGCGAGTAGAATTAGTAGCAAAGAAGTAATAAATTCAAACGTCAAGCCTGATGTTTAAGTATTGCTGCGCAAACAGAGAAATGTTGTAGTAAATTTTTTTTTTTTTTCATTTAATTTGTTGGTGTCAGTCAGAAAATGCTCGGAAAAGGTTTGCAATTAAATATAAAATTTCTTGAGAGTCACCAGGTGATCTCATTCTAAAATACTTGGTGAATATTATCTGGGTATGCTGTTTGAGGCTTTCCCGGCGCTGCATCTGCTTGATAGGTTCCCAGGACTTACGCCGGATAATATTGTAGAAACCGCACAATATTTCAGCGAGACATCTGCCCGCCATCTTCAGGTGCTACTGTCGCGACGCTGAGAAACGCGCCAATTTATATGCTGGCTTTCTAGAACAGCGCAGGCGCCAGCGGGGCATAACGTCATCGAAGACCAATCGTAGACAGCGTCGAATACCAGAGTCCTCTGCTGGAGAAACGGGTCGCGGTCTGCGGAAGCGCGCCGCGGCGCGGGAAAATGCGGCCGGGAGCGACGGACCCCGTTCGCGCGCGCGAGGTGTTGGCGCGCGATTTAAGCATCTACGCTAAGGCTTCCCATCTGCGTTGACTCGGTGCGGTTGCTAATCTGTGGCCGACGATTCCTTAGTGCCGCCAAGGCTGGTTCCCAGGCTTTGCTCAGGTGAAACCCCGTGTCTCTGTTTATTAGGTCACTGCTTATACGTATTCCGACCGCCTCTTTGATGATGGAGTCCCAGTATGTGGAAGCATGCGAGAGGATCTTGGTTTCTTCATAATTCATGCCGTGTCCCGTGTCAAGGCAATGTTCAGCAACCGCAGATTTCTCTGGCTGACCCAACCTCGTGCGACGTTTATGTTCGTCGCATCTGCCTTTGACCGTACGACACGTCTGGCCAATATAAGATTTCCCACACTGGCACGGGGGTAATTTGCGCGCGGTGAGTTAAGCAGCTTCAAGATAGGTGCAACAGTTTCTAATTTAATACTTGACTTACTGTGTTAAATCATTAACGTAAGATTATATCTCTTAAAGAGTATAGCACGATAGTATTTTAAATTTTTAAATTCAGTTAGTAATTATATGAAATACTGACAAATTTTTGCTGCGCCTGGAAGTTGCTCTATAGGCAAACTGCAACAGAGATTAATGACCGGGCATCATTTCAGCGGTTTAGTAATATGGATTTTCTGAGGTGTGTCTAGTACATTGCCTCTTAATATAACGAAACGTTGAGCAATATTATAGTGACTGTCATGTAACACTGTGTAATGGAAACTGTTGTGTACACAGAAGACGGATTCGGAGTGGCTGTTCAAGTACGGGTCGTACCTGTCCGCAATATCGGAGCAGCTGCTGCTCTACTGCTGGCTGGGCCACGATATCCTCACAGAGGTGAGTCTGCACACTGTTCCACAGTACTGTATAGTTTTACTAATACCACATTTTGAAAAAGAAGCCTCTCTGCTGATCGTAAATCGATCACATAATTCTCTGGTATGATACTCTTTCACTTGTTTACGATTTACCTGGCGATTTATTGTATCATTGTCTTCGCATCTAATACACTTCCATTGTATTTTCTTCCAATTACGGATTGCATGTCGAATATCCATCTTATAATCACTTTCTAAGTTCAAATAAACTGATGCAAAAAAATGACAACACCAAGAAGGAGATGTGCGACGTGAACGGAAGTTGTTCAGACGCATTTCTATATCTGAAAGATGATGTCTCTTCACATTTCGCTACAGTCGCGTAAGAGTGGCGCTAGCAGCGGCGCTATGAGGATGCACATCAGGTTTGCTGGAACGGTCGTGAGCGTTGTTACCCTTGAAACTGGACTTGGTGAGTTGATGTTAGTCAAGAATACCTTTAAGTCGACAAAGACGCCATTACAAACAAGTCCCTGAGTTTGAAACAGGTCGTGTAACAGGGCTACGAGAAACTGAATATTCCTTCTGCGACACTGCAGAAACTCTTGGCAGGAATGTAATTACTGTACATGTTGACACTGGAATGTACGGTCGCAGGATGACCGGGCTCTGGACGGCCACGTGGCATTACCGAGAGTGAAGAAAATCGTGTTTGGCGTATGGCTCTGTAGCATCGTACCGCTTCTGCAGCATTTGGCAACATAGTGACACAGCGAATTGTTACAAATCGGTTACTTCAAGGACAGCTCCGAGTCAGACACCCTGTAGCGAGAATTCCACTGAAGTCAAACCACCTCCACTTGCGACTTCAGTGGTGTAAAGCGAGAGCTCATTGCAGGGCAGAATGGACATCTGTTGTGTTGTCTGATGAAAGCCCATTCTGCCCCCTGGCCCGTGATGGCCGTTTGTTGGTTAGACGGAGGCCAGTGAGGCCCTGCAACCAACCTGTCTGCATGCTAGACTCGCTGAACCTGCACCTAGAGTTGTGGTCAGGAGTGACATTTCGTATGACAGCACGAGCACTCTCGTGGTTATACCACGCATCCTTTATTGTAAAATTGTACTCCAGTCTAGTGATTCCATCTGCCAGTCATGAGCAGCATTTCAGGGCGTGTTTTCCAACAGGATAACGCTCGCTCACTTACCGCTTTTATAACCCAACATGCCCTATAGAGTGTCGGCATGTTGCCTTGACGTGACATGTAACTCCTATACAATTTGTTCTAAGTATTAGTTTCTATAACCTCACATTTCAAGTTATTGCACTCTGTGCATTAAGGTTCGTTTTGGCAAGCTCCACTTCCTTAAAAAGATAATTAGCTAGCACTCCTGGCGGGCCTGTGGTTCGTTTATGGTTTGTATTAGCAATCTGCGAGTCTTGCACTTCCTAAAAAAAATAATTAGCTAGCACTTCTGGAGGGCCTGCAGTTCGTTCTGTCCAGTAATATATTCATAATGCTTCTCGATATATCACGACAGTGGCTCCCTCCAGCAACCCACGTTGACCTACTTAAGCCGACAAGAAGACGATGGTATAATCGAAGCTAAAGTCGTATTGCAACTTCTGAGCCATGACGTACACTACTGGCCATTAAAATTGCTACACCAAGAAGAAATGCAGATGATAAAGGGGTAATTCATTGGACAGATATATTATACTAGAACTGACATGTGATTACATTTTCACGCAATTTGGGTGCATAGATCCTGAGAAATCAGTACAGAACAACCACCCCTGGCCGTAATAACGGCCTTGATACACCTGGGCATTGAGTCAAACAGAGCTTTGATGGCGTGTACAGGTACAGCTGCCCATGCAGCTTCACCACGATACCACAGTTCATCAAGAGTAGTGACTGGCATATTGTGATGAACCAGTTGCTCGGCCACCATTGACCAGACGCTTTAAATTGATTTGAGATCTGGAGAATGTGCTGGCCAGGGCAGCAGTCGAACATTTTCTGTATCCAGGAAGGCCCGTACAGGACCTGCAACATGCAGTCGTGCATTATCCTGCTGAAATGTAGGGTTTCGCAGGGATCGAATGAAGGGTAGAGCCACGGGTCGTAACACATCGGAAATGTAACATCCACTGTTCAAAGTGACGTCAATGCGAAAAAGAGGTGACCGAGACGTGTAACCAATGGCACCCCATACCATCACGCCAGGTGATACGCCACTATGGCGATAACGAATACACGCTTCCAATGTGCGTTCACCGCGATGTCGCCAAACGCGGATGCGACCATCATGATGCTGTAAACAGAACCTGGATTAATCCGAAAAAATTGACGCTTTGCCATTCGTGCTGCCAGGTTCGCCGTCGAGTACACCTTCGCAGGCGCTCCTGTCTGTGATGCAGCGTCAAGGGTAACCGCAGCCATGGTCTCCAAGCTGATAGTCCATGCTGCTGCAAACGTCGTCGAACTATTCGTGCAGATGGTTGTTGTCTTGCAAACGTCCCCATCTGTTGACTCAGGGATCGAGATGTGGCTGCACGATCCGTTGCAGCCATGCGGATAAGATGTCTGTCAACTCGACTGCTAGTAATACGAGGCCGTCGGGATCCAGCACGGCGTTCCGTATTACCCTCCTGAACCCACCGATTCCTTATTCTGCTAACAGTCACTGGATGTCGACCAACACGAGCAGCAATGTCGCTATACGACAAACCGCAATCGCGATAGGCTACAATCCGACCTTTATCAAAGTCGGAAACGTGATGGTACGCATTTCTCCTCCTTACACGAGGCATCACAACAACGTTTCACCAGGCAACGCTGGTGAACTGCTGTTTGTGTATGAGAAATCGGTTGGAAACTTTCCTCATGTCAGCACGTTGCAGGTGTCGCCACCGGCGCCAACCTTGTGTGAATGCTCTGAAAAGCTAATGATTTGCATATCACAGCATCTTCTTCCTGTCGGTTAAATTTCGCGTCTGTTGCACGTCATTTTCGTGGTGTAGCAATTTTAATGACCAGTAGTGTATTTTTCGTAATTAACTTACGTAGCCTGCGTTGGTGACGCAAACAGGCTACTCAATCGCGTGCTCTGTGCGTGACGTGTAGACTCAGCAGCGGCCGTGTTGTGCTGTGTTGTGTTGCAGAGCGAGCGCCTGCAGGAGTCCGCCTACAGCAGCGACTGGACGGCCGCCCCGCGCCGCCTGCGCGGCCAGCTGCGCGTCTTCCTCTGCCGCGCCCACCGCCCGCTGCGGCTCACCGCCAGCAAGTTCTACACCATCTCCAGGGACACCTTTCTGATGGTGCGTGGTGCGCCTCTTCCGCTCGTCCGCTACCTCTAACTTAAGGGGACGTTTACTATCTTTGGCCCGAAAAAAGCACGTTCTTTGGGAACTTTTTTCCCAGGATGTGTTATAGATACAAATGTCAAATTTGGTCAAAATGTTTATTGATATTTCCTCTACAAAGTCGAAGAGCAAAGGCGGAAGTGCCGTCGGAACGAAATAAAATTTCTATGTAGGCCTCCATGCGCGGTATGTCACAGGTCAGCCAGCTCGTCTGAAATCAAAATTGGGTCAACTTTAGCGAAGTATATAAGATTCTAAAGGAGTTGTACCTCGCTTAAGTTATTTGGACCATAGGAAACAAAATGGCGTCCATTTGAAGAAAAGGGTTTTTTCATCGGTTTTTCGACATCTTGTTGTTGTTGTTGTTTTTTATGGGAAGAGACCAAACAACGAGGTCATCGGTCTCATTGGGTTAGGGAAGGACGGGGAAGGAAGTCGGCCGTGCCCTTTCAAAGGAACCATCCCGGCATTTGCCTGGAGCGATTTAGGGAAATGACAGAAAACCTAAATCAGGATGGCTAGACGCGGGATTGAACCGTCGTCCTACCGAATGCGAGTCCAGTGTGCTAACCACTGCGCCACCTCGCTCGGTTTTTCGACTTCTTCGGCCAAGTAAAAATATTTACAGTTGATGGATCGGAATAAAACTGGTAAACTCCTAGACAATTTAGTTAACTTCGTCGGAAACAAAGAATCATGCCAGTTGGTTCAGAATATTTGAAGTTACCATACCACGCGATAAAAAAAAGATTTTCGAGAAAAACGCCTTTGAAGTTTTGACTACATATAGAGTCAATATTACGCAACTTAGGTTCAATCTCCTATTCCGGGTCCATAAACTAGTCCTTCCTCTTCCTCATAGAGGGCGTTATGCTCGATCTAGGCAATCCTGCGCCGCTCCAGAGCCGCTCGTACGGCCGGTAACAAGCGGTTTTCGGCCTCTTGAATCCGGTTGCCGTCCGAATGCTTGGGGAACTGCGTTGAATAGAGTACCAAGGTGACGTCCATCGTTGTCATCGCCTTCATAATTGCTGAATACCCTTCATTAAAGAGGCTCACTGCCAGGAAAGTCGCAATCTCCACAGTCTTCGCACCAGAATGCAATTGCTTGGGGGCAACCTTCCAACCACAAGCGTTCAAACTTTCATTTGAATTTTGTATGTTTCCTCCCAAGCACCAGTACAATAAACCGTCCTCCGAACGGGCCTCGCAGATCGGATGAATCACTTTTTGAATTTTTTGGAGAGCGGCTGGTCGTGTTGAGATATTCGTTCAGATGTCCGGTAGCCTCTGCAATGCGCCGCTTGCACCAACTAGTTTCCCCAGCCGAACAATTTTGGTTTTGTGGGTGGTCATCCGTCGAACACTTGTGGAAATACGTTGCCCGAATTGCCTTCTTCATCTGTTCCACCGAATTGGAATGCCGTGAGATTGCCAAGTCGTAGTACGTCGTAAGCTGCTTGATCACTTCATCAGTTTTAGTCATGGGCAAGCACAAAGAATAATTTTTCGCGGCTACAAAGTCAAAATTCCCGAAAAACTGGTACGTGAAAAAGGCCGATTTCAGGCAGGTGCATTTTTTTGTTCAACCGCGAATAACAAACAATTCCGTTCCTTATTCGGAAAGACCGATTCAGGGGTGGATTGTAAACACTTTTATGGATCTAAAAATGCAATTTAAAAGAAAATGGTTTTTGAACCAAAACATAGTAAACCTCCCCTTAAGATGAATTCACACTTGACGGCTCAAAACTGTAGACATTCCCAAATGTGTTTCAAATGACGGTATTCACACAGGCCATAAGTGGTATGGGACTGGGTAGTACACGATGTCAACGTCAAGATACCTCAGGAAGAAAGCACGGTGACGTTGGTGGTGAGCACTGGAAGTTGACATAGTATCCCCACAGCCGCACATGTTACTGTAGTGCTATCCCATATCGCTAGTCTTTATAATTTGGCTTTGCTTTTGTGCGACAATGCAGATGTTCTATGACGACTGGACAGTGTTTCCACCGAGTGTTCTTCCACAAAAGGGGCCATACTTCACTGTATGACAAAAAGGTACCACTCAGAAGACATGATAGCATGTCAGTGTAACTTCACACACGTGCATAATTTCGAAGGTGATGTAAATGGTTGGACTTGCAATTCCCTGTGCTAGGTAGAACAGTCACTGGAGTGTATTAATCTTGTTTCTTATCCAGTATTCTTACCACGTCTTCTAGGTATATGTTGTTGTTGTTGTTGTTGTGGTCTTCAGTCCACAGACTGGTTTGATGCAGCTCTCTATGCTACTCTATCCTGTGCAAGCTTCTTCATCTCCCAGTATGCACTGCAGCCGACAGACTTCTGAATCTGCTTAGTGTATCCATCTCTTGGTCTCCCTCTACGATTTTTACCCTCTACACCGCCCTCCAGTACCTAATTGGCGATCCTTTGATGTCTCAGAATATGCCCTACCAACCGATCCCTTCTTCTAGTCAAGTTATACCACAAATTTCTCTTCTCTCCAATTCTATTCAATACCTACTCATTAATTATGTGATCTACCCATCTAATCTTCAGCGTTCTTCTGCCGCACCATATTTGGAAAGCTTCTGTTCTCTTCTTGTCTAAACGATTTATCGTCCACGTTTCACTTCCATACATGGCTATACTCCATACGAATACTTTCAGAAACGACTTCCTGACACTTAAATCTATACTCGATGTTAACAAATTTCTCTTCTTCACAAACACTTTCCTTGCCATTGCCAGGCTTCACTTTATATCCTCTCTACTTCGCCCATCATCAGTTATTTTGCTCCCCAAATAGCAAAACTCATTTACTACTTTAAGCGTCTCATTTCCTAATCTAATTCCTGCAGCATCGCCCGATTTAATTCCACTACATTCCATTATCCTCGTTTTGCTTTTGTCGATGTTAGTCTAATATCCTCTTTTCAAGACACTCTCCATTCCGTTCAACTGCTCTTCCAAGTCCTTTGCTGCCTCTCACAGAATTACAATCTCATCGGTGAACCTCATAGTTTTTATTTCTTCTCCATGGATTTTAATTCCTACTCCGAATTTTTCTTTTGTTTCCTTTACTGCTTGCTCAATACACAGATTGAATAACATCGGGGATAGGCTACAACCCTGTCTCACTCCCTTCCCAACCTTCCCAACCTTTCGCTCCCTGTATTTTACTCCCGCCACCTTCAGAATTTGAAAGAGAATATTCCAGTCAACATTTTCAAAAGCTTTCCCTAAGTCTTCAAATGCTAGAAACGTAGGTTTGCCTTCCCTTAATCTATTTTCTAAGATAAGTCGTAGGGTCAGTATTGCCTCACGTGTTCCAACATTTCTACGGAATCCAAACTGATCTTCCCCGAGGTCGTCTTCTACCAGTTTTTCCATTCAAGAATTCGTGTTAGTATTTTGCAGCTGTGGCTTATTAAACTGATAGTTCGGTAATTTTCACATTTGTCAACACCTGCTTTCTTTGGGATTTGAATTATTATATTCTTCTTGAAGTCTGAAGGTATTTCACCTGTCTCATACATCGTGCTCACTAGGTGGTAGAGTTTTACAGGGTGTAATAAAAATGTATGGCATAAACTGCAGGACTCATTCCTGTATGGACATCAGTCTCGGAACGCTTTTTTCCATGTCACAACCGATTTTTTACAACTCACTGATCATGGGAAACACACACGAACAGAACGCAGCAGCATAACAGAAGCAATTCCTTCTAACAGGAGATGTTAAACATGTCCTCCGTGGGTTAGATGCATGTATCAACGTGCCTTCGTAGTGAATCTCGGATGCGCTGATGTATCCCCAGAGTATTGCGTACGGTTTCGCAACCTTCCATAATACGGGCACGGAGACTCCGGACATGTTGGAGATGTTGTGCTGGAGTTCCATGCACAAGAGATTTCAAATGTCCCACAAATAAATGTCCAATTGTTTTAGCTCCGGAGAGCGTGGAGGCCAGGCAATTGGTCCATATCTACCTATCCATCTGTCACCGAATCTCCTATTTAGAAGACGACGGATTTTAACACAATAATGAAGAGATGCTCCATCGTGCATGAAGTACATGTTTTGTCGCACAGCGAAAGCACATCTGCTAACGTGTCAGGTAGCACATTCTCTACGAAATTATGATAACTTTGTCCGTTGAGGGTGGGTGGCAGAAAGTGAAGGTTTGTCAAACAGTCAACAACAATGCCAGCCCAGACACTGAAAGAAAATCTTGCTTGATGACTTGCTTCAACAGTTGCTTGAGGATTGACCTCTGCGCATACATGCCGATTGTGCAAATTTACAATCTGTTCTCATTGAAGCTCGTTGGAGAAGCTGGGCTGTGACATGGAAACAAATCGTTTCCAGACCCATATTCACATAATTTCTTAGTTCACATGTGAGGAATTTTTGCCGCACATTTTTGTTACAAGGGGCATGAACAACGGCATTTGCTGAGTGATCACAGTGAAGGACACGAAGATATTGCGTACTCGTGTGAGCAACTGATACTGTTTGAAAAAGAGCTCATTGCCGGTCTTCATGAGGACAGCTGATCCAATCGTGCGATATCCAGATTTGTGAGGCATTCGGGTGTGTTGGACTGCAGGGGGACGTAACGACAGGCAAACTCGGCGTTAAAGGAGAATCGCTATAATGTGCACCAAGCACATCTTAATCCCTTCAGGTCTCCATTTGCCATCTCCCTACAACATTCTCTGCCATCCCCTACCATTCGTCAGAGACCAGCAGCAGCCTGACTATGGAATTGCTGTCCTACGTGTAGGCTGCCATTAATACCACAGCATGAAGATCTGCATCTGAAGTAGTGCGTGACTAGGAAGTATAGACACTTATGCATGGCATCGCATCTCGATGATTTGCGGTTCTGTATTATGAATCACCATCATCAGCGAGTAAGCTGGCGACGTTTGGAGAGATCCTAACCTTCCAATGTTTCGGAGACGCACAGTGGCATTACTCCTGGCATCGTAGTTTTGAGAGCCATCGAGTAGACTTCAGGTCATGGCCGGTAGTGAATGAGAGAAATCTGACAGCACAACGGTGTGTCACAGACATCTTGGTCCTCGTGTGTTACCTCTCATATGACAGTATTCTGGCCACAATTTTGACAGGAAAAAGCCCTTCCACATATAGCGCGTGTGTCTATGAACTGTCAGCCTAATGTTTACGTACTTCTGTGGCCAACAAGGTCCCCGATAGAACATATGTGTGACTAGCCCGGACATCAACTGTTTCCCAGCGCCAATATCCGAGATATCACGGACCAGTTGGGACAGTTGTGAGTCAGCTTTCCTCAGGAGAGGCTACAGTGGCCTTATGATACCCATCCCAGACGCCTTAGTGCGTGCATCCAGGCCAGAGCGGATGCAACGTCATACGAGTAGGCTCATAGTACCTAGGTCCGCAGCTCGTGGTCTAGTGGCTAGCGTTGCTGCGTCTGGATCACAGGTTCCCGTGTTCGATTCTCGGCTGGGTTGGGGATTTTCTCTGCCTGGGGACTAGGTGTTCGTGTTGTCCCCATCATATCATCATCATTTGTGAACATGGATGCAACTGGACTGTGTAAAGATTGGTACATTGTAAGGGCGCTGATGACCGCGCAGTTGAGAGCCCCAAAAACCAAGCATCATCATAGTGCCAAGTTATTTGTAAATTTGACTCTATTTTTTAGTCACTGAAATAATCTCACATACCCTCTGAAGACGTGAATTTTAATTTCTCTTTATCGTGAAACTTTTGTGTGACCAAAGCCCCAGAAGATAATATTATTACGCAGTCTTACTGCCCTTCAGGTATGATTCGATACAGACTTATCACAGCGGATATTTTTGGCATCTGAAATGGTTTACTGTTGTAAACTGAGCAAATTTCTCATCACTGAACCTAATCTTGGATCCCACAAGCATAACCTAGATCACCCTTTTGTAGGTAAGACCTAAACATCATGCCGGCCGCGGTGGTCTCGCGGTTCTAGGCGCTCAGTCCGGAACCGCGCGACTGCTACGGTCGCAGGTTCGAATCCTGCCTCAGGCATGGATGTGTGTGATGTCCTTAGGTTAGTTAGGTTTAAGTAGTTCTAAGTTCTAGGGGACTGATGACCACAGCTGTTAAGTCCCATAGTGCTCAGAGCCATTTGAACCTAAACATCATTGTGGGTTGAATTATAATTTATTAAACTTTGCTGTCAGGATCTGGTAATATAACTACCCTACAAATCATTGCATCAGTACGACGTATCTGGAATTCTCGAGGCAAATTCGTCCTCTCATATCTGAAAACAATTTATTTAAGTAACAGTTCGTGATGTCTGAAAAGTAGTTCTCATCGAACTAATGATTGAGCTGAAGGAACAAAATCATTTATCTTATTACTCCCGTACAAGTCTATATACTGTAAGGCCTCATAGTTGCTCAACTGTCACCATCATGGTAACGTATACTTCATTTAATTAAACTGACGAGGGAACGGAATGTAAAGAAAGACTTGAGATTCTCTTTTTACTTGTGGTTATTAAATCCCAAATAATGCAAGTGTTTAACATGGAACAATAAGTTCAATGTAACGTAAATCACATAGTACACACGCCACGATCAGACAAAGATCTGCTCTTCAGCGTCGTCGTGAAATCACTTACACAAAATGCAATAAACCTTTGGCGAATAAAGTATCGGCTTCCTTAAACTCGATTGCGATCAAGCACAGCATGTAAACAAAACGGAGTCTGCTCCACAGTAATCGTGAGCACGAATACCGTTTTGCTGTTCTTTCTGCTTCCATACCCAAGGAAATGTACTTTTCCAATATGCCACCCAAGTTAGTAATTACAGAAAAATATTACCTTATCTTGTAGAGTAGACGGATGGAGAAATGCTATGTACAATTCTCAGCATAACTTCATGAACACATACCATACGTTGCTTTCATACATCATTCTCCATCTCTCTCAGAGTAATGCAATGCAGCCATGCACATTAACACACTATATCACACACATGCAAAAGCACAGGTTCACTCCAGAACAGAGTCGAAGGGAGTAAGACGAAGGTGAAGGGTTGTGTTCGGCTTCTAACTCATAAGGCACGTGGACCGTGCCCTCAGTCCTCATGGCTGAGTCACTTCTCGCCTCAAAATTTTTAGCCAAGACAAACTAGTGTATCAGGAGCAGCAGTGATTCTACCGAAAATCAGTGGGTGCAGATATGGCAGCAAAGAAGGAGTAACAGACATGTAAAAAAATAATTTATGTAAGCTCGCAAATTACAACAGATTACTTTCACAGTGTTCTCCTGTATCTTCTATTTTGAAGAAGTATTCTGCTAAAGAGACGTATAATCAGCTCTTTCTTACCTCCAAGATGAAGGTGAGCACCGCTTGAGTGTCGATGTAGGTAAGTGAGTAAATGAAATATTAGACCTACCATATTCCTTTTGAGCTGCAACTTATTTTATCCTATTTGTTTACCTGCACCAACTGTTATCGCACAACATTACAATCGATTACACCACACTATTTCACTTATACCTATCTTGACGTCCTAGGCTCCTCCGTCTGTGTTGTGATGCTACGTTGGGGACCTGTCTCAGGGTATCTGCAGCGCACACACCAAGGTGAAGAGTACAATTCTTCGAAACAGTTTCCGATTCTCAATGGTGTTTTTCTTCTTATCAAAGTTCCATATAAAATTGGGACTGATATGAGGACAACTTTATCTATTCACTTACTTACAAAAAAGTTTAATTTATTTTTAAATAACGCCAGGTGACATCGAATGCTTCCTAAGATTTAGTCACCTTACAGTAAAACTGAAAGCAAAATATGATTTTCGGTTTACAATGTCTGGAGAGAGAAAAAGCCTACACTGTACGCTGCAAATAAGAACGTAAACCGATGACGCAGTTTCCATTAAATAATCTTTTTCCTAATAGAGCGCTCTATTGAAGGAGAAAAAACTTTTGTTTTTCAGATTATTTGGTACTATGAAAAAAAAACTCAATGGATAACGTAAACAGGAGCTATTTATTCCCTCGTGTTTGTATGTACACACAGAGTCTAAGAAAAAAAGTCACATATCGCTACAGGCACAAAACTTGGAGAAATTTCCTAATTATATGTAAGAGAACCAATACCTGCTGGGGTATGGGCCGCTTTTTATGACGAGTAATGCGAAGTACTTAGAGAGGAGGTAGGACTGACAAGAGATTGTAAATTACTACAATAGGTACTTGTTGGCAGATGCAAACCCTAGAACAAACATGGAGGTGAGGCACCAGGATCACTACGATATCAATGTAGGGGCAAGTGAGAGACACTTGAGGTCACACACTTTACCAAATAGATTAACAGGGGCTTTGGATCAATGCTTTCTGCGCGATCAGTTACCAGCGCTATTGGAGAGCATTCTCGTGCAGAAAGACTACGACTATGGTTTATGCATGACGGTACATCACACGGTTTTCTACGAAATGTGCGACAGCACCTCACCTCAACGTTTCGTGGGGAATGAATTTGTCGAGGATCTCCGTTGGCATAGACTCCACGTTCACAGGACCTGACGAGCGCGCGCGCGCGAGCGCTTGTGTGTGTGTGTGTGTGTGTGTGTGTGTGTGTGTGTGCGTCGTGTGTGTGTTTTGTGGGGGGAGGGGGAGGGGGGAGTTGCGGGCCCTCGACGACGAGGTAATCATCGCCCATCGGACCTGAATTCCTTGGATTTGTGGCTATGGGGACATTTAAAGGCATTGGTGAATGCCCAACCCATCGGAAATATGGAGACGTTAAAGGAGCGTGTGACCTAAGCATGTGACGCAAACCGAATGGAGCCAGGTATATCTGAAATAGTACGTGCTTAACTGCGATAAATGGATGGAGGATGTATCAGAATGAATGGTAGCCTCAAGCATCACTGCATAATATATTGTCTTCTTCTACATAACACATGTGACGCAAACCGAATGGAGCCAGGTATATCTGAAATAGTACGTGCTTAACTGCGATAAATGGATGGAGGATGTATCAGAATGAATGGTAGCCTCAAGCATCACTGCATAATATATTGTCTTCTTCTACATAACACACAGATCGGAGTGAGAAAACTGATTGACCCATATCTCACTAGTATTGATTTCCGAACATTTGAGTACAGGACTGTTTCTTCTAGTTTTGAGCAACACTACCACGTTTGGGAATATGCCACACCCCGTATATTTTCACCATCAAATAAATGCGGATGTATTAAAAAGTCTGGACGATACTTTTCCTGTTGTTTCGGTTCTCAGGAGTTTAACACATAAAACTTTATGAACAACAGTCATAAAACCGTTATTAAACGTGTGTTTTTCTCATTAATAAACTTTACTATTCCTAGTTCCTAAATTATGATACTGCAGGGTGTTAAAAAAAACAGGGTATTCATATTTTGAGAGTTGGTAGTATGGGCATAAAACATTTATAGTGTACATGGGCTTTAAGGTGCAGACCTACTACATCACTAGTGTGAAAAACATATCTTCTACTGGAAGCTACTTGCTGTTACAAACCACGTACAGAATGCAGGAAATAAATAAGGCCACAGTGCTCTACTACTGTACTGGACACAGCACGCACTGAACGTCTGTTCCTGTTGTTACTGTAAACTGTTTCACAGTTCGCGGTAAGTGCAGGTGAATATGGTTTAACAACACTAACAGGTGTTTACTGCATGCTGTGTCCATGAACAATGGCAGAAAAAAATGACTCCCTTAGAGTTAGAACTACTTAAACCTAACTAACCTAAGGACATCACACACATCCATGCCCGAGGCAGGGCCGAACCTGCGACCGTAGCGGTCGCGCGGTTCCAGACTGAAGCTCCTAGAAACGCTCAGCCACCGCCGCCGGCACAATGGCAGAGGAATGTGTCATTTGTTTACTACATTCTGTAAGTGGCATGCAATAGCAAAGAACTCGCATGAGAAGTGTTTCGCAGCAGTGAAGATGAATAAGTCCTGATAGCTCTTGAGGTATGCATTTCAGAACCCACGTTTACTGGACATTGTTTCCTTGCTCTGATCTCAAAATATGGATTTTTGTAACACCTATTGTGGTGTGCGTACTGTAAGACCTTCGGTACACACACCATCAGATTATTTGACTTGTCGCTCTAACAAAGTAGGCGAGTCTCAGCAATAGGTCTCGTGGTCTTATCGTGGCGTGTTTATCTTCTGCCGTTAGGTCAGACGATAGAAATGCTACTTGCACCCTTAGAGTAACAGATTGACGGTGATCAACTTTAAACAGAACTTGATTAATTTTCACACACATTTATTAAAATAATAAAAATCATAGACATTACGTAACTTGATTGTGGATGCTGATTATAATGGACAATCTGAGGTTCCTTTGGTCTTGGTACGTTAATCTTATTCTCACATATCTCTGATACTTGACAAAGTGCCTGTACATTTATCTTCATGGCTATGTACAGGAATATGGTAATCTTATTAGGCGTAGACTGAAACTTGACTATAGACTGGTGCAGACAAATGCAGACTAATGCAGACTAACTAATCGGAGGTCTGAGCACTTGTTATAACACCTCGAGCGTTCATGTATCACTGCGCGAGTGTGATCCGCGAGGCGAAAATGTTCTACGTTAGCAGCAACCTCATTGGCTGTGTTACATATTAATACGCGGATCGGCGGAAGGTTCTACGTTAGCACCAACCTCATTGGCTGCGTTACATATTAATACGCGGATCGGCGGAAGCATAAGTGCTCATTTATATTCATATTGTCAGTCAAACGGGAATTAACATTCTCCATTAACAGGAATCTCCTTAAAACCGCCTTTCTATATCTGTTATTTTCATCCTCGTCACTACCACTACTACTACTACTATCTTTTTCGTAACCACTACTGCCACTTTCCATCTGTCTTTTCGCTCCCTTCTCCGATACCTCCAGCTTGTCTTTCACCTTTAGCCCACAGACGCTTGAGTCAGTCACGACCTTGGACACACCTGTAAATATGTCTTCCCCCGCGAAATCCAGCTTTTGTCCCTCTTCCGGCCAGCAGGTAGACGGAGCGCGCTCGGTCCTACAGGCGGCCACAATGGGACGGACCGGTTCCGGCGGCGGGCTCTTTGTGGCCCACGCGAACGCTCAGTCGCTAACGGCTCACTTCGACGAGTTCTGTGACCTGTTCTCCCAATCGCTGTTCCATATTATCCTTGTCTCTGAAACTTGGGTGAAACCAAACATTTCTTCCGACGCTATCCGAATCACTGGTTACTCTCTCCTAAGGGCAGATCGTGAAACACGACGCGGAGGTGGTGTGGGTGCCTATATTCGCTCTGATCTGAGACCTACTATACTATGCACATCGGATGCAAAGGGCGAAGGAGAAGCAGAGTTCTTGTTTTTCGAAATAAATACATCAAATCAGAAACTGCTAATTGGAGTAATCTATAAACCTCCAAACGTCGGTGCTATGTCCTCCTTTCAGTCTGCCCTGTCCTCGCTCGTGACACTGTATGAACACATAATCATTATGGGCGACACAAACATCGACTTACATTAAAATCTCCCTCTGCAGAAAAACTTAGGAGACTGTTCCACTCCAATGATATGAGTTTAGCACCGCTGGACCCAACTCATCACACGCCACACAGCCATACACTCATAGATATAATAGCAACAAAGCGACCAGATAAAATAATTCGCGCCAATCAGACATCCGCTCCAGGACTCTCTGCTCATGACGTGATTTTCTTAAATTACTCAGTACATACTACCAAAGAAAAATCTCACCTGGTAACCTACAGAAACCTAAAAAATGTTAACCATGACGCTCTTCAAAAGGATTGCTCAGACATCCCTTGGCATGATATAAGCAATGAACCGACTTTAGATGGAAAAATTCGGGAATTATGTCGCAAAATTATTGCACTGTATGATAAACATGCTCCTCAACGCACTGTCAAGGTAAAGAGAGCTCCCGCTCCGTGGCTCACCACTGCATTACGCCAGTTAATGAATGAACGTGATGCTGCACATAGGGCCTTCAAGCGTAACCCAACTCCCGAGGCGTACGAAGCTTATAGGAAACTCCGAAACAGAACCAAGCAAAGCGTGAGGAATACCAAAATCAGACATGCCCGCTCTGTCGTATGCGGCATATCAAAACCTGCTGCACTGTGGAAAAAGCTGCGCAGTTTCGGTATAGGGAAGCGAAGATCTGACGCTGTTTATCAAGCGTCTGCAGAAGAATTAAACGATTTCTTCTCAACAGCCGTAAACTGCCACGCAGTGACAAATTACCAGCCCCAAGATATCAATCTCTCGAGAGACAAGTTTTTCCTAAAACATGTCACTACCGGCACAGTACACAAGGCAATTATGAGAATCTCTTCCGAGGCAGTAGGAAATGATTAAGAACGTCGTAAACACTATTACTCCAGTTATCACAGACATCTTCAACCTGTCTCTTGTCAGTATTACATATCCTACTGAGTGGAAGCAAAGCTTAATTCAACCTATACCCAAGACTGACAACCCTAAGTCGCCAGGTGACTACAGGCCGATCAGCATACTTCCTGCAATATCTAAAGCCCTAGAATACATCGTACATGAACAGCTGACGGATTACCTCAAAACTCATAACATCCACGGCAAATATCAGTCAGGCTTTCGAAAGTACCATAGTACAGCAACTGCATTAATCGAAGTAACTGATGACATTAAACATGCTATGGACAGACGTGAAGCTACCATCCTAACACTGCTTGACTTCAGCAAGGCTTTTGATACAGTTGACATCGATATATTACTAATTAAAATGAAGCAGCTGAATTTCTCAAACAGCGCAATACACTGGTTCGACATCTACCTCAAAAACAGAAGTCAACAAGTCATTTGTGGGTCGGAAAAGTCACCATGGAAAAACGTACGCTCTGGAGTTCCCCAAGGCTCCGTCCTTGGTCCATTACTCTTCTCACTGTACATTAATGATATTTCTTCAGTGATTCACTCCTGCAACTACCATCTATATGCCGGCGACATCCAACTGTACATAAGTGCAAGCCCCAAGAACATTGCTGACGCAGTAGCGAGTATGAACGCAGATCTTTCCTCTGTTTCTCGATGGGCACAGAACCTAGGTCTGAAACTAAACCCCAAGAAATCCCAGGTCATACTTATATCTCATCCAAAGTTAATCAGTCGGTACTTTCGCGAAACAGTCCCTCAAATACTCCTCAATGGTACCCAACTACCATATCAAAAAACAGTAAAAGACCTTGGAATAATCTTGGATGAACACCTAAACTGGGAAGAACAAACAGTCACAGCTTGCCGGAAATCGCTCTCCTCCCTACATGCAATTCAAAAATTTAGAAAAATATTTCCAACCCATGTTAAACAAAAATTAGTCCAAACACTAGTCTTGCCTAATCTTTACTACTGTGATGTAGTTCAACATGGCACAAATAATGAAAATTCGAGATGCCTCGAGCTAGTGATGAATGCTTGTGTTAGATACGTATGCAACATACGGTTGTATGATCATATCAGTCCTTCATACTCCCAGCTAGGTTGGATACGCCCACATAAGGCACGCGATCTCCACACGATGTGCTTACTTCATCGATTTCTTAGCCACTGGTGCCCCCAATACTTATCTTCTCACATTAAACACCTATCATCATTCCACAACCGCAATACCAGATCGGATACGTCTAGCATCTTGGCTGTACCTTTACATAACACAAAATCTTTGTCCGTGTCATTCTCCATCTCAGCCATACGACTATGGAACGCGCTCCCCTGTGATCTGCGTCTTATCCAAAACCACTCAACATTCAAGAGGGAACTTAAGATTTACATATTAGGGACGGTATAGCCACCATTGTTGTGCCCCCCTCATCTTTTTCTTTCTCCTCTCCATCATAGCTTCGAATTTTACCATTCTATTTCTCTTCCTCTAACCTATCTACCTCTTCTATATCTCTTTCACCCCATTCCATCGTCTTATGTCTCTGCTTGATGAGAACAACTCACAAGCTGCAAGAATATAACGAGAAAATTTCCAACTAGCAGTAGGACTGACACTTATAAAAGAAAAATATGTTTACTTTCATATACATAGTCATCATTATTATTATTATTATTATTATCATTGTTATTATTATTATTATTATTCTTGATTGTTATAATTATTTTTTGATTGTTATAATTATCATTGTACTACTTTTATAATCTCTATTTTTTTTCTTTAACATTAATACTGTATAACATGTTATATGTCCTAATTTTCTGTAGACACTGAAATTTGTTGAATCTGAGTATGCCTGGTTAGGTGTAAGAGAGGGCCTGAAGGCCCTAATCTTGCCAGGTAAAATAAATGCATAAATAAATAAATAAATAAATAATTTGGTCCGTCTCTAAGACAGCGCCATTTCGTAGTGCGGAGGCGGAGACGGACGAGCGCTGCGCCTGCGCTGTTGTGCTTAGCGGGGCGCGCTCTATTGGGAAAGTTGTGTACGCGCTGACTACGCGGAACTATGTACACAACATCCCTCCCTTCTGGGGGAAGAAAAAAAAACTTTTGAAGTTTGCTTGAAAAGCCTTTTTTTGCTGCTTCCTTGCTTTCCGGCGTGCGTATGTCTGTGGCTACACACATGTTGCTCCCCGTGGCATTCGCCCGCGGTCCGCTAGGAAAACCCGCTCAAAACCTACGGAACAGGGAACCGGAGAAGCAAAAATTCTGTTACATAATTGCATTTAAACATCGTTACATTGGTCATAGCTTAAATCTAATCCTTCTTCGACGTCCATCTTCTCTGTGGATGTCGGCTGTGGACGGCTGGTGTAGTCGGCTGCCCCTGAAGGTGCTGCGTCGGCGTCGGCGGCGGTGGCTGCGTTGGCTGCGGCGGCAGCGACTGCCGGTGACGGCGTCTGGAATCCTGCGAGCTGCTCGGGGTTGTCATCTGCTTCTGAGTCTGCAAAATGAAACAGCTTAGGAGTTCTGCCTATATGTGACTGCTGTCTTTGCTGCCGTAATTGATTAGTATGGCGAATAACTATGCCGCTTTACGTTCTAATTCTATACATGACATTTCCAATGCATTCTACAATGGTTCCTTGTGTCTAAGTACGTTTACCTCGACTGTAGACAGTTACGAGGACTTTGTCGTTTACGTTGAATCATCGTCCTTTCGACGTTCGTTGTTCATTTTCTGGATGCATTGTGGGTTTGAGGATAGACATCAAAGTCCTGTGTTGTCACCCATGCAGTTTTCTGCTGGTGACTGTGCCTCGTGCGGAGTAGCTCTGTATTGTGACAGAAAAATTAATAAGGAAGTCTCTTCGTTGTACTGTTGCACCAACTTTGTCATGTGTGCCTTGAACGTTCGTACGAATCGTTCGGCGAGTCCATTAGCCTCAGGGTGAAATGGTGCCGTCCTGTAATGTGCAATTCCGTTCATCTGACAGAATGACTGGAATTCTTGCGACGTAAATTGTGTGCCTTTCGGTCACTATGGTTTGAGGCAATCCTTCAATGGAAAAGATCTTTGACAGCGCTTGAATTGTTGTCGCTGAAGTTGTACGCTTTTGTACTACAAAAGGGAATTTTGAAAATGCATCAATGACAATTAACCAAGAAGTTCCAAGAAAAGGACCTGCATAGTCAATATGCAATCTTGACCAAGGTTCTGTGGCCTGTGGCCACGGAAAATATTGTCTTGGCGGAGCTGATTGATGCGTCTGACATAATTTACAGTTAGAAAGCATTGTTTCAATATCTTTATCAATGTTCTTCCAGTAGCATTGTTCTCTGGCCATGCGTTTCGTGCGTACTATGCCTCAATGACATTGGTGTAACATTGTTAGCACTTTAGTCCTGAGAGCTTTGGGTACAACTACTCTTGTTTTTCCCGTTTCACTGTGAACTAATATGACACCTTTGTGCACTGTGAGCGCATGTCTCATGTTCCAATAAGATTGCACTTCTGGCTGAGCGAACATGTTCTTATCGGTTGGCCATTCCGTAAGAATATACTGCTTTATCTTTGATAACACTGGATCTTGGGGCACCAACTTAGCTATTAAGGTGGCATTGACGGGGAAATTTTCCACGACGTCCTCACTGATTACGTCTATCTGAAAACATACGTTCTCTGATTTGTCAAAATGTTCATCTCGACCCGCCGGTAGACGTGAAAGTACATCGGCGTTGACATGTTTTACCGTCGATCTATATAAGATCTCGTAGTTGTAATTAGACAGTAGCAATGCCCAATGTCGTAAACGCTGTGCTGTCTTAGTGGATACACTGTTATGTGGTCCGAATATTGTCACCAATGGCTTATGGTCTGTGAGCAGAATAAATTTTCGTCCGTATATGTAGTCATGAAACTTCTTCACTGCAAAGATAATTGCTAGTGCCTCTTTTTCTACTTTGCTATAGTTTCGTTGACTTGAGTTTAATATTTTCGGCGAGTATGCAATCGGTTGTTCAATCCTTGATGTTTATGGGACATGACTGCACTGATCCCGTAATCTGACGAGTCCGCCGCAATAGTGATCAACGTTTGCGAGTCATATGTCGTAAGACATGTTGCGTCTACTAAACTTTGTTTCAGTTTGTCGAATGCGTGCTGGCATTCTTTGGACCAATTCCACGCGACTCCTTTGCGAAGCAATCTCTGCAACGGTTCGGAAATTTCAGCTGCTTTCGGTATGAATTTCCGGTAATAATTAATGCGGCCTAATAAAGCTCTTAGTTGGTTCAAGTCTTTCGGAACAGGCAATTTCTGTATTGCGTCTATATCCTGTTTTGTCGGACTGATTCCGTTATTTGACAATATATGTCCTAAATACTAAATTTTTTTGACAAAAAATATACATTTGTCCTTGTTGCACCTGTGATTGGCCTTTCTGAGAACCTTGAACAGTTCTTCCAGGTTATCTAGTAAATCTTGTGGAGTTTTTCCCGAGACGATTATGTCATCGAGATAGTTAACTGCGTTAGGACAGTTTCTAATTAATTGTTCCAAGTAACGTTGAAAGATGCTTGGTGCACTTGCGATACCAAATGGTGAGCGCTTGTATCTGTACAATCCAAATGGAGTATTTATGAGCATAAACTTTTGTGTATCTTTGTCTAAAGGGATCCTTTAAATCCAGTTTGGCGAAATACACACCCCCTGCTAATTTATACATCAGTTCTTCCGGTTTCGGAATGGGGTATGTATCTACAATGCACTGTGAATTGACAGTATTCTTGAAATCTCCACAGATAC
The DNA here is from genome assembly GCF_021461385.2 of Schistocerca piceifrons. NCBI lineage: Eukaryota > Metazoa > Arthropoda > Insecta > Orthoptera > Acrididae > Schistocerca > Schistocerca piceifrons. Next base: position 122,782,746 of record NC_060141.1, on the reverse strand, counting down.
GTAATGACCCATTTGGCTTTTCTATTACAACGATTGGTGTTGCCCAGGCGCTACATGTGACTGGTTCGATAATACCATTGCCTTCTAAACGGTCAAGTTCTCTTTTTACGCGTTCTTTCATTGCGTAAGGTACAGTTCTACCTTTGCAAAACTTCGGCACTGCATTCGGTGTCAGCGTAATGTGTGCCTGGTAATCCGTTACACTGCCTGTCGCGGAGGAAAAAATATCGTCGTACTTCTGCAACACTGATTGTAATTTTCCTTTCGGAACTTCATGTGTGACCTGATTCGCTTCATGGATTTTGAAGCCTAATTCGTTAAAGAGATCCAGACCCCGCAAGTTCGGTGCCTTATGGGTGTTAACTATTGCTAAAGTAGCTGTCTTGGTAAACTGTTTGTAAGTTACTTCCGTCGTCAGTGCACCTTTGACTGGAATGTGTTCATTACTGTAGCTGTACAGTGAGCTTTCACAATGCTGCAATTTAGGAGAACCTAGTCGTTTATGCGAGTGCAGATTTATGATAGAGATCGACGATCCTGTTTCAATCCGGAATTTGATAGGTATTTTGTTCACCAGTAATGTGACATACAAAGATTTGTTCCTGTTTGCACAATAGCATTAACTTTATGTTTAACTTTTGAAACCTGAAGATAGTCTTGCCTATTCATATCGTCACACGCATTGGAGGTATACTTCTTAAAATTAAGCACTTTCTTATTGCTAAACTTATTTCTAGACAGTACACTTTTCTTATTACACACTTCTGATTTGTGCCCTTTTCGTTTGCAAAAGTGAAAATGTGTGTTATGATAGTAACAATTGTCTCTGTGATGGTTGATTTCATATTTAAGACATGATTTCAACTTTAGTCGTTTAGGTTGGGTGTGTGATCCGTTCTTAGATTGCGTGAGCCTAGCCTTGCTGTCCAGTTTACGGCCTTGGGTACGCGGACAGCGTTGCTCCGTGTTGCGTGCCTGTGTCGCGAACACGTCACAGCCGTCGTCTTGTGCCACACACACAGAAGCCTGGCTTTGTTCGTGTGCTCGAATGATCGGTAAACAATCTTGCAAGGGCGCATTGATGAAACTAAGGAGCTCTTTCCTTAATTTCTCGTCTGGTGAATGTATTATGAGCATATCACGTATTAAAGAATCTGCATAGGACTTTTTACACTTTTCGTTTTCACAAATAAACTTGCAGTTCCTAGTTAACCCTTGCAACTGTGTAATCCATTCCGTGTATATCTGCTGTGCCTTTTTCTTGCATAAGTAAAATTTATGCCTTGCAGCAGCGGCATGCGTTTGCTTGTCGAAGTATTTTTCGAGCAAATCTGTAATGGCTGGGAATGACAAATTTGTCGGTTCACAAGTCGGACTCAGTTTTAAGAGAAGGTTGTAGATAGCTGCGCCGCAATTTGCCAAAAAAAAAAAAGATCTTTTTTCTACATAACCTGATATCTGGTGTGTGAGGAAGTGCTGTTCCAGGCGTGCTGCATAGTCCGGCCACGCTTCTTCCTTGCTGTTGTAAACTGCGAAAGGTGGTGGCGGAAGTCTAATTTGTAGCGGAGACGCTACGGCAGGCTGCGACTCCAAACGTTCCACTCTTGTAAGCAACGCCTGTTGCGTCTGTTGTATTTGTGCCATGAGATTTACGATCTGCGCCGTGAGGTCCATGGTTATCTGAAAATTCCAAGTGCCACTAGATTACTGCAATAATGATATTTCAGCTGCAAGAGAGCAGGTTAACAGCAAGTATGTAGCTTCCCGAAGTCCACTGTAATTCTATTTTATTTCAGGCTCACACGTGGTCATCCGTAATTGTGTTGAAATCTTCTGTTTCCTTAGTACCTCGTCGTCAATGTGGTGTGCGTACTGTAAGACCTTCGGTAAACACACCATCAGATTATTTCACTTGTCGCTCTAACGAAGTAGGCGAGTGTCAGCAATATGTCTCGTGGTCTTATCGTGGCGTGTTTATCTTCTGCCGTTAGGTCAGACGATAGAAATGCCACTTGCACGCTTAGAGTAGCAGATTGACGGTGACCAACTTTAATCAGAACTTGATTAATTTTCACACACATTTATTAAAACAATAAAAATCATAGACATTACGTAACTTGATTCTGGATGCTGTTTACAATTGACAATCTGAAGTTCCTTTGGTCTTGGTACGTTAATCTTATTCTCACATATCTCTGATACTTGACAAAGTGTCTGTACATTTATCTTCATGGCTATGTACAGGAATATGGTAATCTTATTAGGCGTAGACTGAAACTTGACTATAGACTGGTGCAGACAAATGCAGACTAATGCAGACTAACTAATCGGAGGTCTGAACACTTGTTATAACACCTCGAGCGTTCAGGTATCACTGCGCGAGTGTGATCCGCGAGGCGAAAAGGTTCTACGTTAGCAGCAATCTCATTGGCTGCGTTACATATTAATACGCAGATCGGCGGAAGCAGAATTTGGTCCGTCTCTAAGACAGCTCCTTCTCGTAGTGCGGAGGCGGAGACGGACGAGCGCTGCGCCTGCGCTGTTGTGCTTAGCGGGGCGGGCTTCATTGGAAAGTTGTGTACGCGCTGACCACGCGGAACTATGTACACAACACCTATATTCGGACTTTGTATCGCCGAAGGAATATCATAGCGTCTCTTTACTGTTACTGTGCTAGGAAAAGTGTCTGCACTATTCGACGGTGGCGACGTCTACCGTCACGTTCTGTTGATGTCCAGAAAAAAAAGAGTAAATCGATCTTTACAGTGCCTACAGTGCAAACTTCCGGACATCAGTTTGTTTCAGATCGCAGATGTAAAATGATCTGTGTTCTTGTCCTTCCTTTTGTTTGTAAAAGTCATGAACTTTCGAATCTTGAATTGGTCTTTCTATCCACCTTTCATTATCCACCCTTCGTTCTTCTTATCCATGTACGAGCAAGTAAATTTGCGCAGTGAAGATTTTAAGCAGACAGTAACCCACACAAAATTCCTTTAGGTATTTGTCCTTCTTATTATCGATTTAAGTTTCCAACACCTCGTTCAGAAACGTTAATCTCTGTTTTATCGTGCACTGTAGACTAATAGTCACTGCTGCGGTGGATTGTTGCAGCTGATGAACGCGTCTTTTTCGTACTACGCTGTGCTGAGGCAGCTGAATGGAGACTGATGAAGCAGGCGCCGGACCTGGGGCGACGGAACCAGCAGCAGACAACTCACGGAGGCTGCACCATCACCCTTACGTACCTGCGGTGACTGCCGGCACAGTATAACACATACTGCAGCCCAAAAACTGATCAAGAATCTGTTTGGAACGTAAATGATAAATTAGTTTTGTCTTTCCATTAGAAATTTTAATGCAGAATAACGATAAATATCAATGTATACAAAAAACATTTCGGACATTTCGTTCCTTATCTATGCAACATAAAAAATTATTCATTTGTACTTCAGGTCTCATTTTACAGCTTGCCAGCGCCTTCTGATTTCATTGGCATCTTTAAAATTACGCTTATTTCCTGCGAAAGAGCTTCTCTATGCTTTTCTTTCTTTGGGACAATAAATTGTACCCAACGCAACTGATATACAAACACGTGTTTCTATTATCTTACAAAAAGTAAATGTTGCAGAAATAAAGCTTCGTGGCACCCTCCAGTTAACTCATCAGTTCGCTGAATCATGGCTTTATTTCCGCAAGTCAACAATCTATTGGTATGAACATCAGAGGTTTGAACGACTTGCAGCAGTTCCTAATCGACAAACGATCCTGATGTGAACTTCGGATATTGGCTACTGGGTGAATTTTAAAATCGAAAATACATTCCCGACCTTAGAGTGTTAAAACTCCTGAAAATACACTACTGGCCATTAAAATTGCTACACCACGAAGATGACATGCTACAGATGCGAAATTTAACAGACAGGAAGAAGATGCTGTGATATGCTAATGATTAGCTTTTCAGAGCATTCACACAACGTTGGCGCCGGTGGCGACACCTACAACGTGCTGACACGAGGAAAGTTTCCAGCCGCTTTCTCATACCCAAACAGCAGTTGACCGGCGTTGCCTGGTGAAACGTTGTTGTGATGCCTCGTGTAAGGAGGAGAAATGCGTACCATCACGTTTCCGACTTTGATAAAGGTCGGATTGTAGCCTATCGTGACTGCGGTTTATCGTATCGCGACATTGCTGCTCGCGTTGGTCGAGATCCAATGACTGTTAGCAGAATACAGAATCGGTGGGTTCAGGAGGGTAATACGGAACGCCGTGCTGGATCCCAACGGCCTCGTATCACTAGCAGTCGAAATGACGAATTTTATCCGCGTGGCTGCAACGGATCGTGCAGCCACGTCTCGATCCCTGACTCAGCAGATGGGGACGTTTGCAAGACAACAACCATCTGCACCCACAGTTCGAGACGCTTGCAGGAGGATGGACTATCAGCTCGGAGACCATGGCTGCGATTACCCTTGACGCTGCATCACAGACAGGAGCGCCTGCGATGGTGTACTCAACGACGAACCTGGGTGCACGAATCGCAAAACGTCATTTTTTTGGATGAATACAGGTTCTGTTTACAGCATCATGATGTTCGCATCTCTGTTTGGTGGCATCGCAGTGAACGCACATTGGAAGCGTGTATTCGTCATCGCCATACTGGCGTATCAGCCGGCGTGATGGTATGGGGTGCCATTGGTTACACGTCGTAGTCACCTCTTGTTCGAATTGACGTCACTTTGAACAGTGGACGTTACATTTCAGATGTGTTGCGACCCGTGGTTCTACCCTTCATTCGATCCCTGCGAAACCCTACATTTCAGCAGGATAATGCACGACCGCATGTTGCAGGTCCCGTACGGGCCTTTCTGGATACAGAAAATGTTCGACTGCTGCCCTAGCCAGCACAATCTCCAGATCTTTCACCTACTGAATACGGCTGGTCAATGGTGGCCGAGCAACTGGCTCGTTACAATACGCCAGTCATTACTCTTGATCAACTGTGGTATCGTGTTAAAGCTGCATTGGCAGCTGTACCTGTACACGCCATCCAAGCTCTGTTTGACTCAATGCCCAGGCGTATCAAGGCAGAGGTGGTTGTTCTGGGTGCTGATTTCTCAGGATCTATGTATTAAAAATGAGATTTGTGCTAACTGGGACTTCAGTGAATGGACTGAATTGATCTCTGTAGAACAAGTCTGTATTATGCGTTCAGAGAACTCGCATGAACAGCTCTCAGAATAACTTACACATACTTACACATATGAAGTTACATGTCGCATTGTTTATTAAAATGCATAAATAAGTGCTATAAGCGTAAAATACTTGTTGCTAGTGGTGGCAACTTCACTGCAAGTGTAAAAATCTGCGACATTTAGTCATATTTACTAACTTTGCGCAGAAATGCTTTAAAGCCGCCACCTGGTTGAATATTCCAAATTGTAGTACAAGGATACCAAAATTTTGAAACATATCTGATGACGTCCTAAGCACTGTAAGCCATAGAGGAGTGTCTAATAACTTTCTGGAAATGACAATGACTATTTTCGCTTTCCTGAGACGTGGACTTGTGGTAAAGAGGTGAAAGAAATCACTTCAAAAATACGTCAAATTTTAGAAATATTTTCAGAGACAATTAGGCCTATTGTAAAATAAGGAACAACCACCTTGTAAACAAAAGCAGACGATACTTGAATTTTCAAAACGAATGTAATTTCCTTGTAGTTGCGTAACTATTCCTTGCTGCGCAAACAGGACATCAATAGCTGACTAGGACTGGCAAAAGGGCATTCCTGGCCGAGAGAAATCTCTAGTATCAAATACAGGCCTTAATTTGAGAAAGAAATTTCTGAGAATGTACGTTTGGAGCACACGAGACCAAACAGCTATGTCATCAGTACTATCGAATTAGGCAATGATAGGGAAGGAAGTCGGCCGTACCATTTCGAAGGAACCATTCCAGCATTTTCCTAAAGCGATTTAAGGAAATCATTGAAAACTTAAAACAGGATGTGAGTTTGAACCGTCGTCCTATCGTATGCAAGTTCAGTGTGTTAAGCACTGCGCCACTTCGCTCAGTCATGGACTGTGAGAAAACCGGAACAGAAGAGAATCAAAGCGTTTGAGATGTTGAAAATTAGGTGGACTGAAAAGGTAACGAAAGAGGAGGTTCTGCGCAGAATCGAAGAGGAAAGGAATATGTGGAAAACACTGACAAGGAGAAGCTACAGGATGATAGGACATTTATTAAGACATAGGGAATGACTTCCATAGCACTAGAAGGTGCTGTAGAGAGCAAAAACTGTAGAGGAAGACAGAGACTGGAATAAGAGTACATCCAGCAAATAATTGAAGGTGTAGGTTGGAACTGCTACTTTGAGATGAAAAGGTTGACGCAGGAGAGGCATTAGTGGCGGGCCGCGTCAGACTAGTCAGAAGACTGATGACCAAAGAAAAAAGTCTGCTCCTTACTAGTTTCCTGAATATTTGGTTTTGTTACGACGGCTGTCATTTCAACCGAGCGAGGTAGCGCAGTGGTTAGACACTGGACTCGCATTCGGGAGGACGACGGTTCAATCTCGCGTCCGGCCATCCTGATTTAGGTTTTCCGTGATTTCCCTAAATCACTCTAGGCAAATGCCGGGATGGTTCCTCTGAAAGGGCACGGCCGACTTCCTTCCCCATCCTTCCCTAATCCGATGAGACCGATGACCACGCTGTCTGGTCTCCTTCCCCAAACAACCAACCAACCAACGGCTGACATTTCACAAAAGCCCGAAAGGTAAGCAAGTAATTGCCATGGAAGCAAGCTCTATTTGAGGTAATGTTACTGAAGAATTTTGTTAGTATTTATTCTCCTTCTCAGTTTCTCTGCAGCGTGATGAAATCTGCGTGAAATGCATAATATACGACCGTTTACATGCTCGGCCCAAATTTCTTACTGTAATTCGCCCTTTTAACTGCTCCGTCACTCCTTTGTCTATGTGTAACACTCAGACTGTGACGATACAGGAGGCAGTCTCGGACTTCCTTTCACATATGTGCCTGCTGGACGTGTAAGGGTGGTTATAATTAAAGTACAGCCAATCACAGATGGATTAGGAATGGGACATGGGCAGAAAAGGTAAAACAAGTGAGAAAAGCATGATATTGATTTCATTGTTAATCGGCGCTTACACAATTTGTTCAATACGAGCACCAGAGGCGTCAACGAAATGCCCCATAAGTCAAACGATTTGATCATCATTTGCTTGCAGCATTTCCGGTGTGGTCGATGCAGTTTCTTCGTTTATACCGGTCTTCAGATCAGGTAAAGACCAATCGTGTTCTTTTAGAAACACCTAGGAGCCAAAGTCACATGCATTCAGATCAGATGAACTTGCCGGCCACGCATCTGGAAAACCTCTGGAGATAACACGTTTGTGGAAGACTGCTTTAAGTAGACCTCTAACTCGATGAGCGACGTGCACGAAAACAGTGCTTTCGACACACTTGTCCTCTTCCAAAGTAGAAGTCACATGCTGTACAAGGAGGTCTCGATAACGAACAGACGTCACGGTGCACCTGAAAAGCTGTACTCTCTTCAAAGAAGAACATGATGAGAGTAGACGTGCTTGTGAACTTTCACCACATTGTCATATAGGGCGAGTGCAATGGCTCTTCGGGTACAACGTGTGGTTTAACACTACCCCACTTTCGGCAGTTCTGTGCATTCACTGCACACTATAGTGTCAAAATGTACCTCGTCACTCCACAGAATACTGCCCGGCCGCATGTCATCAACTTCGATCCGTGTCAGGAACATAAGAGCAAATACAGCACATCGCTGCTGATCATGAGGTTTCAGTTGTTGCACTGTCTGGATCTTGCACGGGTACAAGCATAAAACAAACTATGGGATGGACAATTATCATAACACTGCACTAGCACTACCGCTACTTGCCTCACGTGCTGCATGGTCAGTTACAGCAACAACAACCTCGTCAGTAACTACCACTTTGATAGGACGCCTTCCTCTTCTGGGTGCCACAACAAGTTCACTCGCGTTTTCGAATATTATTATTATCTTCATTAAACTATTTAATGACATCGAGCCTCTCCTCGGATCTTTCAGTCGGCAATACTCTCTCAATGCAGCACTGTAATTGCTGTCAAGCACTCTCTCTCTTCTTGACATCCACACTGTTCTCTCACAGTATGGCGTGTCAAATAACAGTGTGGATGTCGTCTCATCATATAAACAGCGCACAGCACCAGATTTGCACCTGGTGGCCAAATTTGGAACTAATTTTTTTCCAGGGTAAATTGGTTGCACATTAATGCCTCAGCATATCTACGACGTTTCACTGCAGTGCGATAATTTCAGCCCACACCTGACACCTGGGAGTCACTGCACTTCAGCTATAACCACCTGGCCTGTATCACTTCTTCTTTATCGGAGACAAATCGATAGCCTCTTAATCCTTATTAGACAGGTAAGTGGTTAATTTATGCTTAAGGGATTCAATAATTCTGGATGCCAGGCTGATTACTAAAAGCCAATTAATACATGATGAGATGTGAATATAGTGCTGAAAGAGAAAATGTTAGAAAAGTAATAAGGAAAAATGAGCTATCATAAAATTTAGCATTAACGTTGGTAATTACATATCAGGAACAATTGGAAACAAACTTAAGCAGCATGACAATACAACGAGTGACGACTGACTTGGAATAAATAAAAATTGAGCAGTTAGAAGCGGAGCAAAATTCGAGCAGTATGTGTAGCCTGGGTACCACTGCAGCCACTAGTTACACAGGATTAGAAGTGTTAGTCTACGGTCTGACAAGGATTGTGAAAAGGCATTGGATTATTTTCTCTAGTATAGGTCGATAGAGCACTGTGGAGAGGCAGCTAAAGGCAAGATCACAAGGCCAGAGAAAGCCAGAAATGACGAACAGTTAAGCCCAGGTGTCTCGCGCCCTTTTGCAGACTTCCGTGAACCTAGAACCCATGACGTCATCAACAGTAGAGTGTGAACAAGGCAGCAGTAGCAGAAATTATTGAGGCTATCATCTCAGAGCAGCAGCATCTACTCTACAAGACTTCAACAGAACTCTTTGGTAATCAGTGCTTCTGGCACTGCTCTTCTTTGTTCCATGGTTTACTAGCCTTTCTTTGTCTGTTGTGCATTCTTCGCCAACAGAGTGTTACGAACTCATTATTCTTATTCTTATCACCTTTGTTCATCCACAGACTAGGTACTCCAAGACATGTTACCATCATAAAGTTACGTGTTCAGCTGCCCTGCGCTTCTGACCTTGGACTGGCTCTTTCTAGAATGGCCAAGTAAACTTCGACTCACCGTTTTCCAGTGTCACCTTTGGTACATTTGCTCCACCCTACTGTTATCTGTCTCCATAGGATAGAGTCCACTTAGATGGCCTAGAGTTGAGAGACGTTTGCAAAGACATCTGCTCACTAACAGCCAATTGGCTGTTTTCCATGAGACTTTTCACAGTGGCGCAGCTTCTTTCTCCATGTACTGCCTGTCTCCAGCGTACGCGCTGCCTGCATCACTGTATAGAATTAGAAGAAAATCATATAAAATCACTTCACTCCCAAGCTTCATCACATATTGTAAGCTCTCTACTAGTAAATCATCACACTTTAATCAATTTTCAGCAATCAGACCATTTAATTATTGGTAGATCTCATATCTGTTGATCATATTTCCTTCTAGCAAAGACTGCATGCCCTAAGCAATATGACTGTAGTTAAAGTCTTTATTATGAGTGTGTATTATCACTGGCTGGAAAAATATTGAATAATAATAGTAGTTCAAGTCACTAAATTTCAGTCACTATGGTTTCTAGTTCTTACTCACGCACTGTTGAATTCACAGTTCTATCTTTCATATACGTAAGTCCGTTATCAGCGATAATTCTTCCATTCTTTTTAAATAATCAACATAAAATACGTTGTGTGTAAATCACTTGCGACATCATTTAGCGACCATAATGTCGTTGTGGCTTATATGTCAGTGGAAGTTGCAAAAAAAAGAGACCAAAGAAACAGCGTAGAGTTTTTTTGTTTGGGAAACCAAATAAAAGTATCATTAATGAATATCTTCATTGTCACCTCTAAGCTATCACCTCGGGACACAAAGATATTGAGCATCTTTGGTCGGAATTTAAAGGTATTGTCCAGCATGTGCTAGAGAAGTATGTGCCTAGCAAAAGTATAGGTGAAGGAAAGGATCCACCTTGGTACAACAAATATATTAGAAAGTTGCTGAGAAAGCAGCGAATTTTGCACAGTCGTTTTACATCTACATACATACTCTGCAATCCACCACATGGTGCGTGGCGGAGGGTACCTGGTACCACAATTAGCATCTTCTCTCCCTGTTCCACTCCCAAACAGAACGAGGGAAAAATGACTGCCTATATGCCTCTGTACGAGCCCTAATCTCTCTTATCTTATCTTTGTGGCCTTTCCGAGAAATGTAAGTTGGCGGCAGTAAAATTGTACTGCAGTCAGCCTCAAATGCTGGTTCTCTAAATTCCCTCCGTAGCGATTCATGGAAAGAACGCCTCCTTTCCTATAGAGACTCCCACCCGAGTTCCTGAAGCATTTCTGTAACACTCGCGTGATGATCAAACCTACCGGCAAAAAATCTAGCAGCTCGCCTCTGAATTGCTTCTATGTTCTCCCTCAATCCGACCTGATAGGGATCCCAAACACTTGAGCAATACTCAAGAATAGGTCGTATTAGTGTTTTATAAGCGGTCTCCTTTACAGATGAACCACATCTTTCCAAAATTCCACCAATTAACCGAAGACGACTATCCGCCTTCCTCACAACTGCCATTACATTCTTGTCCCACTTCATATCCCTCTGCAATGTTAAGCCCAAATATTTAATCGACGTGACTGTGTCAAGCACTACACTACTAATGGAGTATTCAAACATTACATCATTCTTTTTTCCTATTCATCTGCATTAATTTTCATTTATCTATATTTAGAGTTAGCGGCCATTCTTTACACCAATCACAAATCCTGTCCAAGTCATCTTGTGTCCTCCTACAGTCACTCAACGACGACACCTTCCCGTACACCACAGCATCATCAGAAAACAGTCGCACATTGCTATCCACCCTATCCAAAAGATCATTTGTGTAGATAGAAAACAACAGCGGACCTACCACACTTCCCTGGGGCAATCCAGATGACACCCTCACCTCCGATGAACACTCACCATCGAGGACAACGTACTGGGTTCTATTACTTAAGAAATCTTCGAGCCACTCATATACATGGGAACCAATCCCATATGCTCGTACCTTAGTTAGGAGTCTGCAGTGGGGCATCGAGTCAAACGCTTTCCGGAGTCAAGGAATATGGCATCCGTCTGATACCCTTCATCCATGGTTCGCAAGATATCATGTGAAAAAAGGGTGAGTTGCGTTTCGCAGGAGCGATGCTTTCTAAAGTCGTGCTGAGGCATGGACAGCAACTTCCCTGTCTCAAGGAAATTCATTATATTCGAACTGAGAATATGTTCGAGAATCCTGCAACAAACCGACGATAAGGATATTGGTCTGTAATTTTGAGGATCCGTCCTTCTACCCTTCATATACGCAGGCGTCACCTGTGCTTTTTTCCAGTCGCTCGGGACTTTACGTTGGGCAAGAGATTCGCGATAAATGCAAGCTACGTAAGAAGCCAATCTAGTAGAGTACTCTCTGTAAAACCGAATTTGAATCCCATCAGGACCTGGCGATTTATTTATTTTCTACCCGTTCAACTGCTTCACAAGCCCAGGGATGTCTATCACTAGTATGTTTGTACGATCCTCCTGCGTGAAAGATTTCTCAAATGCGAAAATTAAGATTTCAGCTTTCGTTTTGCTGTTTTACGTTGCCAGGCCAGACTGATCAGTGAGTGACTGGATGGAAGCCTTCGACCCGCTTACCGATTTTACGTAAGACCAGAATTTCCTTGGGTTTTCAGCAAGATCTTTTGCTAAGGTATGACGGTGGTAGTGGTTGAATGCTTCGCGCATCGCCCTTTTTGCAGCAGCACGAATCTCTACTAACTTTTGCCTGTCCTCATTCTCCCGATTTCTCTTGTACCGCTAGTGCAACTGGCTTTGCTTCCTGAGCAGTCTCCTAATTGCGCTGTTAAACCGCGGTGGGGCTTTTCCGTCCGTAACCCACTTTTTCGGCACATACTTGTCCAATGTGTGATTTACAATGTGTTTAAAATTTGCCCATAATTATTCCACGTCCATCGTACCGGAAGTAAATGAAGTAGATTCACTTACTAAGTGGGATGCTAACAACTGCTTACCTGCTCTTTCTAGTAAGAATACCCACCTAGCCTTCTCGACCGACTTTTTAACTTTCGTAACCATAGTCGTAATGACAACATGATCACTAATCTCGGTCTCAACACTGACACCGTCGATGAGGCCTGGTCTGTTCGTGGCTACCAGATCTAAAATATTTCCATTACGCGTCGGCTGTCGATTTAGCTGCTCAAGGCAGTTTTCGGATAATGTGTTCAAAAGTAATTCACACGACGGCTTGTCTGTACCACCTGTAATGAATCCATAGACATCCCAGTCTATACTAGGTAGGTTGAAGTCGCTTCCGACTAATATAGCATGATCCGGGAACTTCTGCGATACAGAATGTAGACTCCCTTTGAATGATTCTAGAACTGTCAAGGTGGAATCTGATGACCGGTAATAGCACCCCACAATTAACTTTATTTAAACGTTTTATTTATACGTTTTAAACGTAGTCACTGCCCAGCTGACAAACAGAAATTATGCGAAATGAAAGCAGCTGTCAGAAGGTCAATGAGAGACTCTTTCATCGAATTTGAAAGCAACATTTTATCTGCATATTCTAAAAATAACCCCTAAAAATTTTGGTCCCTACAAATAATTCAATACCTTCTCTTGCTGGACAGTACGGGTAATGTAACTAATGATGATAAACAGAAGGCCGAAATTCTACACCTAGCTTTCAAAAACTCGTTTACGATAGAGGACTGCAGCACCATTCCCCCTTTCAATTATCGAACAAACGAAAGTATGGCTGACATAGTGTTTACTGTATCTAGGATTGTAAAACAGTTAAGATCCTTAGATGCCAGAAAAGCATCTGGCTCAGACGGTATCCCCGTAAGTTTTTATGTTGACTATGCTACAAATATAGCACCATTCTTATCCGTCATCTATCAGAGATCATTGAAACGGCGGAAAGTTCCACGGGACTGGAAGAAGGCCCAGATCATAGCAATCTATAAAAAGGGTAGAAAATCGGATGCTCATAATTACCGGCCAATTTCACTGACATCGATTTGTTGTGGAGCCATGGAACATATTTTGTGTTCCGACATAAAAAAAATGGCTCTGAGCACTATGGGACTCAACTGCTGAGGTCATTAGTCCCCTAGAACTTAGAACTAGTTAAACCTAACTAACCTAATGACATCACAAACATCCACGCCCGAGGCAGGATTCGAACCTGCGACCGTAGCGGTCTTGCGGTTCCAGACTGCAGCGCCTTTAACCGCACGGCCACTTCGGCCGGCCTTCAGACATAATGACCTTTCTAGAGTCTGAGAAGCTCATCTGCAGAAACCAGCCGGCCGGAGTGGCCGAGCGGTTATAGGCGCTTCAGTCTGGAACCGCGCGACCGCTACGGACGCAGGTTCGAATCCTGCCTCGGGCATGGATGTGTTTGATGTCCTTAGGTTAGTTAGGTTTAAGTAGTTCTAAGTTCTAGGGAACTGATGACCTCAGAAGTTAAGTCCCAGATCGCTCAGAGCCATTTGAACCAGTTTTTTGCAGAAACCAACACGATTTTAGCAAACATCGGTCATGCGAGACACAGCTGGCCCTCTTTGTGCATGATATACAACAGGCTCTAGATACCGCCTCCCAGATTAATGCCGTATTTCTCAACTTTCGAAAAGCGTTCGACTCAGTTCCGCATTGTCACTTGCTACAAAAAGTGCGCGCTTACGGTCTATCCAATGACATATGCAGTTGGATAGAAAGTTTTCTTACTGACAGGGAGCAGTATATCGTCCTGAACGGGGTAACTTCAACAGAAACAAGAGTAACTTCAGGTGTGCCCCAGGGCAGCGTAATAGGTCCTCTGCTTTTTATGATTTAAATAAACTATCTGGTTGATGGTATTGATAGCGGCCTTAGACTGTTTGCCGATGATGCTGTAGTCTACAGGGAAGTAGTATCACACGAAAGTTGTGAAGAAATCAATGAGGATTTGCAGAAAATAAATGCGTGGTGTAATGACTAGCAGTTATCTCTCAATATTAGTAAGTGTAACCTACTGCGTATAACAAGGCGAAAATCATCATTAATGCACGAGTACAAAATAAATGATCAGTCTTTGGAAGCGGTAACATCAGTCAAGTATCTGGGTGTTGTGGTGTAACGACGTATTAGTTTTCGTTTGATATTTGTATGACCATGTGCAGACTTCGTCACCTACGTCAGTTACAACCCACTTCAAAAATGATTCATATTCTTTGAAATTGCCATAGAATGGTTCTTGAACGAAACTGTAAAACATCCGTTGAGTCGTGTGCAAAGAATTACATCACTTGGGCCAATTGGGTTTTTTGTAACTTTTCCGAATTTAAATTTCGTTTGTTTCTCCTCAGAAATTATATTGACACACGTTATCTTGATCTAATCGATATCAGAATCACACATTAACTAAACTTTTTAGATTCAAAGTTTCGGTGAACGACGTAAGAATTACTAATCTTGTCAAATATATTATTAACCCGTTCACACAATTCTTCATAAATAAATCTTCAAGACACGTGTTTCAACTTTAATAGCATACACTATTTTATTAGCTTCCTAAACATACAGATGTGAACTTGAGCCTTGACAGACAGTGACTAACATTTCAATAAGACTAAGCTCATTATGACGTCATTGTTGTACAAAAAGAGTATAAAAATTCATTTTTAATTTTTTTAGAAACACGACGCAACAACTCGGTTCCAGGATCTTCTGTTGCTCCTTGGCTGTCGACCCGCGACGTATAGCGGCCAGCAATTTCCTCTCTGGTCGCGGCAACGAAGATGCTGTCCCCGTTCGTTGCGCCGATCTCTCCGTACATGAAACACATAAAAAAAAATACAAAACTTTTAGATAATTCACATCTTATTACAAATAATAAGAAAACACATAAACAAAACTAAATTAAACTTATAGTCACCTGCAAACTGGGCTGACTTTGGTGGATGGGTGACGCTTAATTTCGTCCCACTACATACCCCACCCACAAGCTCAGTTTGTCAGGTTTTAACCGGAATTAAACTTTTCAATATACAATATTTAACTGTTAATACATTTTCCTCACATTTTACGTAACCTAGAGCCCTTGCTCTTAGATAGATTTAATCCTTTTAATACGATATTGTTGTGACTATTTGTCATTTAGTCTTAATTGTGCTATTATGGTAATTCGTAGCCGAATATAGGGAGATTGCTCCTCTTCAGTTAATAGTTGCTAATCAATACTAATTTAGTACGTTCTTTAACGTTGTACATTAGGACAGAGCGTTCAAATTGTGATAGATTAGTTTCAGTTTCATTTATTTACTAGAGTTATTCTTTTCAAGAATGTGTATTACTAATAAGTTTCTCACAATAACTAATAGTACTATTTACTTTACGTCATTCTCTTCCCTAATGCCTTATTTATGCCTGAGGTCAAGAAGAAATCAAGCAAACCTTTCTTTAGAATCTCGGCACGGCTTTCTTACCTTCGGACACCTTGTTGGGTAATGGCCATTTATTTAGGAGAAACAAGCGAGAGAGCCCCATTTGGTGTGTTCTATATTAACACTATTACAAACCTCTATTAAAGGCACTCTGCTATGTTCTCGTGAGCCATATAGCTCTGGACGCCCATGGTCCCTAAAACTATTAACCATCCCCTTTGGTTCCTACTATCCGAGTAAATTTAAAATACGCAAAATTCCTTTAGACCTAAGAGCAAAGTTTCCTCCATATAAATCCCCCTTTTGGTTATCTTTCTCTTTTTGAAGTACCAGTAGATTATTGTAGAACACATGTTTAAGCTTTCTGTCATTTATTTAAAATAACACGTAACTATCACGAAAAACTTCACATGAATAAACTATGAACGCTCTTCCGTGTGTAACATATACTAAATATTAACTTATTTAGGAATGAAGGGTTTCATTTGATCAACACTATATAATCCTTTAATTACACCTGATGAAGGTTCCATAAGAAGTAATGCTTTGGGATGTACAATCTTATGTACAACATATGGACCTTCAAAGATCAAGAAGAATTTTCTACATTCCTTACCGATCTTAGAACTTTTAGGATGAGATCGTACTAACACAAGATCTCCTACCTGAAATGAGGGTTCTATAGCCTGTTGATTATAACTTTTAATTCTCCGTTCGGCATTTTTTACAATCTGTTCGCAAACTTTTTCGTCTGGAATATCTTGTTGGATCTCATTTACTGGTGGCCAAGGTAAAGCAGCTAGTAAAGGCTCACCTATAAGTCGTTTGCCTAAAATTTCTATAGGGGATAATCCCGTCGTTAGGTGAGGCAATTCATTTAATATCTTTTCGAACTCAGGCATTAGTTTGGCCCACCGAGTATGTTTATGTGCACAATAAGTTCTACATAATCGTCCTAATTCTTTCATGACTCTTTCTACTAAATTACTTTGAGGGTGATATTTCGAAATTAAGATATGTTTGATTCCATATTGTCTTATCATATCTTGAAATCTTTGACTAATAAAGGCACTACCGTTGTCAGACATAAGTCGTTTAGGAATGCCCCAGTTAACAAAGTAATTTCGGGTGAGGCAGCGTATAACGCTTGCTGTATTCGCTCGTTTCAAAGTATACAGTTTCACATGTTTGGACCAACATTCCATTACAACAAACACATATGTTAATCCTCCTGAACTACGAGGCAGAGGGCCGAAAAAATCTAATGATAGTAGATCCCACAAACCTCAAGGAATTACAGCATATAATTTATAACGCTTGGATTTGTTATTAACTTTAACCTTTTGACAGGTTTCACAAGCCCTAATAATACTTCTCACAATACGGGACATATTTTTGAAATAATAATACTTCATTAGATGTTTAATACATTTATGAATCCCAAAATGCCCGTAACCTTCATGAATATAAGTAATTAACTCGTCCACAACAGTTTTCGGAATGCAGATTTTCCATCTCTGGTGTTCCCTCTGTGCTTTCCAATACAACAAGTCGTTAAAATATAACCACACACCCCGGGTGTTAACTGTTTCGTCCCCATTATTAAGGTTTTGTATAAGGTCCCTATATTGATCGTCATTTCTTTGATTGCATCTAACAGCAGTTACTATCCGTTTAACCTTACGTTCGTTCTCCTTAGTTAAAAGGAAATAAACATGGTAATTTGTTCCTGGTTCTTCTGCAATATTAATATTCTCCATCCCTACGGGAAGCCTCGACAAAGCATCTGAAACTACATTCTGAGATCCTTTTATATACCTAATTTCGTACTGAAATTCTTGCAAGCATAATACCCAACGTAATAGCCTACGGTGAAGTAACCGGCAATTGTTCAAAAAGATTAAAGCCTGATGATCAGTATATACAATTGTTTTTCTTCCCATTAATAATCCTCTAAATCGTTGAAAACCCCATACCACTGCGAGAGCTTCCTTCTCGGATACAAAATAATTTCTTTCATGTTTATTTAAAGTTCGACTAGCGAATCCAATAGGCCGATATAATCCCTCTTCATTGGTCAGGTCACCTTGGAATATTACACAAGACACACCATAATCAGAGGCATCCGTACACATACAAAAGTCCTGATTGAAATCTGGGTGGTATAACATTTTGGCTTTGGTTAACACTCCTTTTATCTTATTAAAAACTTCCTCTTCCTCTTGTCCCCAGAGCCATACTGACTTCTCTTTCAATAAATCTAGTAATTTAGGATTAACAATATCCTGCCCTGGAAGAAATCTTCTCAGGAATCCTACCATTCCTAAGAATGATTTCAATTGTTTCCGATTTCTAGGACTCGGGCATCGAGCAATAGCTTCAATACGTGCTGGGTCTGGCCTAATACCTTTACTGTCCACTATATGCCCCAAAAATCTCACTTCCTCCTTTCCGAAGTAAGACTTAGATAATTTTAAAGTAATTCCTCTGTCAATTAAACGGTTAAACAATTCCCGTAATATCGTTACGTGTTCTTCCCACGTTTTAGTAGCTACCAAAATATCATCTACATATAAAATAATCTTTTGTAACAATTGCTGACCCAAAGCAGAATCTAATGCCCTAATGAAAGTTGACACTGATATATTAAGTCCAAAAGGTAAAACTTGGAACTGATATGATCTGCCTTCAAAAAGAAAAGCCGTATATTGCCGTGAATCCGGGTGTAATGTTACTTGATGGTAGCCGGCGGTTAAATCCATTGTACTCATATAACGAGAACCAGCGATCTTAAGAAGTACGTCCTCCATAGGAATAGGTCTGTCTCTTTCCATTTCTATAATTTTATTTAATTCACGGGCATCCAGAACCAGTCGTACCCCACCAGTGGCTTTCTTAACTACCCACAACGGACTGTTAAAAGCGCTACATGATCGTTCGATAATGTTTTGTTCTAGCATCTTACTTATTTCTCTACTAGCCGGTTCTTTGAATTGTACTGGAATGGGATAAGGTTTCTTAAAGAATGGTTTTTTATCTTTAATCTTAAGTTTACAAACGTAATCTTTAATTCTCCCCGGTTCATCTGAGAAGACGGCTCTAAATTCTAACATCAAAGATTCCAACTCTTCCTTTTCTTGCTCGGATAGACAATTCGTAGATAAACATTTTTCTTTCACTTCGGTTTCGATACTATTACTAGCCTGACATTGGTATACTGCATACCCAAGATCACTAAAATCTGTTAATAGATTCATGGTCGGTGCGTACTTAATCTGTAAGGATTCGTAGCAATTTTCAGGTACTTGACTGTTAGAAAACCTCACTTTAAAAGTACATGCCTCCTTATGGATGGTTAAGGAAGAGTCTTTAAAATCTAATATAGCTTTATATTTACACAGCCAATCTATACCTAAAATTATGGCCACATTTAAGTTGGCTACGACGAGTACAGAGTGAGCAATTAATTGTTTAGCAATTTCAAAAGTTACATAAACTTCCTCAGTAATATTTTGACTTCTTTTACCAGTAACTCCTATAATTTTCACCCCAGTTACAGGTAAAGTCGGGAAATTCCAATATTTTCTTTTAAGCTGAAATAATTCTTTGGATAAAATACTTACTTCGCTACCCGAATCAACTATAATATTTACTTCGGTATCTTTAATATAACCTTTAATAACGGGTTTATAAGTTACATTCTCCCTTATCTGATTGTCTTCCTGAAGTAAATCTTGTTGCCAGTCACCGTCCTTTTGGCAGCTTAATGATAAATTGCAATTGGGTCTTGTATAATCTTGACCAATAGTTCCCTTTAGTTGACCCGTACTAAAGGACTTTACTAGTTTTCCGAACGTTCTATGATGACGTCACCTACCCCTTGACCTTCATTAATTACTTGAGGATGATTTATCTCATGATCGTTATTGTGTAAATTCCGCACTTTAGAGTTATTACCACGATTTTGTTGGCTCTCTTTATCTTTAGATTGACGTTTTATATAACAGAACCGGCTATGATTGTTGTTATTAGCTTTTCGTGGTTCTGAATTATTATTATTGTTTCGAGGATTGTCATTTCTACCAAATCTAAACTTCTCGTCTTCCCTTTCTCTATTAAGTATATCTAACTGCTCTAAATATCCTAACAATTCGCACGGCTGTGACCATTCTCTTTCTATCATTCTTTCCTTTACGTAATACGGTAACCTACTAATTAGGACCCGTATTAAATGACTTTCAATAATTGGTTCTTCAATTAATTTAGCACGGTTTAAATGCCATTCAAAATAATTCCTATAACCTCCCCACCGTTTAGAATATAGAGGAGGGTCTAACAACTCTAAAGTTAAGTGTTGTTGTTTTCCTCTCGACCAATAATTTTGTTTAAACTGCTTAACAAAATCATCCCAATCCCTGAATTCAGTTCTATGCAGTACTGCCCATTCCGCAGCTTCTGCTTCTAAATGTCCTATTACAAATTGAATGCGTTTTTCATTACTCCATTTAGGAGATAATGATGTTTCAAAAGCTTTTATAAAGATTATAGGGTGCAGTTCGCCTCCTGGTTTGAATACAGGAAATCGACTTGCTACATTTGAATTTGTCGTTATGTCATCCAGACATTCTGCGAGAGAAATAGTCGGATTTTGTTTAGATTGCAGAGACGGAGTTGCATCGGATTGGCTTGCCGTGATTGCTTTATTCATATTGTTGTCGTCCGAGCTAGCAAATTCGATGCGACTGTTGTCTCTGATTATGTTATTACCTCTGCTACCTGAAATGTTCTCGTTATTATCTAATTCCGATAACCGTTTAGTAATTTCCTGTATCCGCATTTCTGTATTGGATACTCGATCAGCTAATATCGATTCTTCACTGTGCTCACGATGTGAACGCTCTGTACCTTCATCAATGTTATTATCTTTGGCAGTCTCAAGATTACTGCATATTTCAGTAATTAAAAATTTCATGTTTTCGATTTCGGTATGGTCCTTTTCTACTTGATGAGTTAATGTCTCTAATTCTACATTATCTATTGAAGAAATCTCTACAGGTTTGGTAGAGACCTCTTTAATAGATTTCAATAATTCTCTGCGAACAGTTTCTGTTTGCATAGAAAATTCATCTCGTAACATATCGTTATTTTTCTGTATTTCATTAACAACTAAGATATTGACACTATCTAGTCTCTCGGATAAGTCAGTAATATCGTGTCGCATGCGAGCTTTTTCCTCGCGCGATTCCTGGATATGTTCTTCTAACCTTTTACAATTATCAGCAATCTTATTGCTAAGTCCTACTAATTTTTCCTGCATTTCAACTTTAGAAGACTCTATTTTACCACTTAATTCTCGACTGGTTTCATTAAGATGTTCCTGTAACCTGTCTGTCGATTTTGTTAGCTCCCCTTTAAGTTCCTCTTTTAATCTAGCAGTAGATTCTTCGTTAGACTGTTTTAATCTAGCAGTAGATTCTTCGTTAGACTGTTTTAATTCCTGTTCTAGTTCCTCTTTTAATCTAGCAGTAGATTCCTCGTTAGACTGTTTTAATTCCTGTTTTAGTTCCTCTTTTAATCTAGCAGTAGATTCCTCGTTAGATTGTTTTAATTTAGCGATCGCCCTAAAAAGGGCTCTCATGCTCCTATCGGACATAGATTGCTCTTCGTCTGACATTTCACTTCCCGACATTATTGTAAGATATTAACTATTTACACACGCAGACTTGTAATCAACAATCCTGTAAAAGCACACTTCCTATGTACAACACTCCACTTCCAACTTGAAACAAACTCACCGGACACTAATATTGTAATTTGTAGTTCTCGATGATCAGTGTGCTGCTATGGGCTGCAGATGTAACAGCCGTCGATGCAGCCGAAGAGATGCTGCGACCCCGCTTCCGCAACCGGCAGGACGCTGAGTCGAACACCGGAAACGTCACCGGCTGCAACCACGCCCGGCACCGCCGTAGACAGGCGAAGCCCTCAGCAACACCTCTAATACCAGCCGGAGGAACGCCTCGCAGCTGACGTACTGGGCCTATTAGTTTAGGGAGAAAAAAGGTTGTCGGGGTTTGCAGCGTTCAGCTGCTGCCCAACAGATGCGCCTTCTCGTGGAACAACTGCGTGACCGTACTGCTTGGCTGCACTCCGTCAGATGCCCACACCCGCGAAGTCGCCGCTGGCTGGTGAAGGCTCCACGAAAACTCGCGTTGACTTCCGAAGGACTCTTGATGCTTTGTTTCGTACCTGTGTGCCTTAGTTGCACACAAGTCCTGTTTCTAAGGTCGCCACGGTGCGGTGTAACGACTTATTTGGGTTTGCGTTTGATATATGTATGACCATGTGCAGACTTCGTCACCCACGTCAGTTACAACCCACTTCAAAAAATTATTTATATTCTTTTTAAATTTTCATAGAATGGTTCTTGAACGAAAGTGTAAAACATCCGTTGAGTCGTGTGCAAAGAATTACATCACTTGGGCCAATTGGTTTTCGTAACCTTTTCCCAATTTAAATTTCGTTTGTTTCTCCTCAGAAAATTATATCGACACACGTTATCTTGATCTAATCGATATCAGAATCACACATTAAATAAACTTTTTAGATTCAAAGTTTCGGCCAACGCTGTCTGAATCAATAATCTTGTCAAATATATTATTAATCCGTTCACATAACTCTTCATAAATAAATCTTCAAGACACGTGTTTCAACTTTAGTAGCATACACTATTTTATTAGCTTCCTACACATACAGATGTGAACTTGAGCCTTGACAGACAGTGACTAACATTTCAATAAGACTAAGCTCATTATGACGTCATTGTTGTACAAAAAGAGTATAAAAATTCATTTTTAATTTTTTTAGAAACACGACGCAACAACTCGGTTCCAGGATCTTCTGTTGCTCCTTGGCTGTCGACCCGCGACGTATAGCGGCCAGCAATTTCCTCTCTGGTCGCGGCAACGAAGATGCTGTCCCCGTTCGTTGTGCCGATCTCTCCGTACATGAAACACATAAAAAAAAATACAAAACTTTTAGATAATTCACATCTTATTACAAATAATAAGAAAACACATAAACAAAACTAAATTAAACTTATAGTCACCTGCAAACTGGGCTGACTTTGGTGGATGGGTGACGCTTAATTTCGTCCCACTACAGTGTGACTATTCGAAATGATCTCAAATGGAATGATCAGATTACACAAGTAACGGGTAAGGCGAACTCTAGATTGGGGTTTATTGGTAGAATCCTGAATCGATGCAGTCCTTCAACAAAGGAAATAGCTTACAATACGTTACTTCGTCCAGTCTTAGAGTACTGATAGTCTGTATGGGACCCTTACCAGTTGAGTCTGATTCAAGAGACTGAGGAGGTCCAAAGAAGAGCGGCAAGATTCGTGACTGGTACATTTAGCCATCGCGAGAGGGTTACAAATCTCATAGAAAGTTTGAAGTGTGACACACTTGCAGATAGACGACGCGCTAAACAGAAGGGGCTGCTCACTAAATTCGGAAATCCAATCTTCACCGAGGATGTAGAGCATATATTATTACTGCCTGCCATCGGTAGTAGCAGCGTCGCAGTTCAAAGAGAACTAACGGCGGAAACAAGTGCACACCGCCCTGATCCAGGTGAGCGCTAATCTTACAATACAAGCATTCTGTTGAGGGAGCACAGAATTGTTGCGCACTTTTCTAGGTAATTTTAACTTCGGTTTTTGCTCTCCAGTTCACTGTAGTGGACTTTTCAACTCCAACGACGAATTGCCTCAACAAATTTTCGTTTGGGTTATCTCTCCATTGCAGTAGGTTATGACAGATTCTCAGTCGATTGGAAATGTGCTCTCCATTAATTAGACATGGTTTCCGTTCCTGGTGTGCCTTCAGACCACAAGTAACTGATTTGCTTCATAACAACATAAAACGTACTGACGTGGTAACGCAGAATTGTATCACTGACGAAGGGGAAGATGCCACCAAGCGGATGCAGTCTGCGCTAAGCTTCCCACGAAAAGAGCAAATATTTGCCGACCTACCCTAGCATGTTTTCCACAGCCTTTCGAACATTGGCAGTTACTTTGGAACGACACATTGCAGAAGATGAGTAATGCAGTGGAGGCTGTAACCCTGGAGAAACAGAAGACTGCAAAACTGACTGAAAGCGCCGCTGAGTGGTTTTGAACCAATTACAAACGTCCCACATCCTTTTATTGTAGAAACAGATAAGAATGTTTCTCGGCGAAGATGGTGTTTGAAAATCCATTTTCATCCAGTGCAATCTCCTTTTTTGTTGCTAACTACACCAGTCCCTCCTATCCCATTATTCAAGCCATTTATTGGAGAAATACACAATATTCGTACAATGAAACTGATTAACTGGGACGAATACGCCTGAAATGCCTGGGCCAGTAGGCCACAGCGGGTTAGGTTGTGGAAAGGGGCCAAAATAAGGTTGCTCTCAGTTTCACTCAACATACAAATTTTAATTGTCCACACTCAATATTGCACAAGAATTCAAAACACTCAAAGTTGTAATGCATCTCCTTTGATTAGCTTTAGATCGTCTGAAGGCCACACTCAAAATCCAAGACGCAAGGCCTAAGTAAGGAATTGACATAGAAGGTTCTTCTGGAGGTGTCACCCAAAAATATTTTCTAAATCTTGAATCTAAACAGGCTGAAGGCCTTGGCACTTCAATTTTAATGGAACTCGGCTGGATTTCGCAAAATGGTTCAAATGGCTCTGAGCACTATGGGACTTAACGTCTGAGGTCATCAGTCTCCTAGAACTTAGAACTGCTTAAACCTAACTAACCTAAGGACATCACACACATCCATTCCCGAGGCAAGATTCGAACCTGCGGCCGTAGCGGTCGCGCGGTTCCAGACTGAAGCGCGTAGAACCGCTCGGCCGCATATTAAGCAATAAGAGGTGTTTCAATCCAATGGCAGTAGGCCAATTGAAGAAAATTCGGCTGAAGGCCCCATAAAAAAAAAAATTATAACCATGTGCCTTAAGGGCAAGACAAGAACATAATTTAAGAGATATTAAAACTCGGCTGAAGGCCACACATCAACACAGTAATTTAATGGCTTAAGGCCTTAACAGATTTGATGTAAAATTCGGCTGAAGGCCTCTATAAGAACAACCATCTCATGCCTTAAGAGCAAGACAAGAACATTAATTCAGGATAAATAAAACTCGGCTGAAGGCTACACATCAGCCAAATAACTAACACTCAAACAGCGAAGTTACTATGTAACAGACACGGAACGGCGCTCAGAAGTTCCAAGGGTCGGCCTGGAATTGTAGCACTACCGCCCGTTTAGGCGAGTTAGACAGCCTGACTAACAATCTCTTAATCGGAAGGCAACCCAATCGACAGACAGCCAACGGACCAATCAACCAAATCAGTTCAGCTCGACGCAACCAGCAAAACGTCCACAAGATTTCAATACAACGACACACAGAATATTGGCGCCCACAACGACAAACGACACCTCAGCCGTCGAACTACATGCCCCGCTGTACAGCAACAACACGACGAGGAAAATACACCGCCGAAAATTACGTTAACGACCAGGGTGGGTAACCGGAACGTCAACGGCCACAAGACAGAAGATACCGCTGGTGAACTTCAATAACATGGAATAAATGAAGTTACATTTCACAGGAAGATCAGTGTCCAGTGGGAAACTCAGCCAGGCAAGTACTAAAGATGTTAGAAAAGTTCAAGATACTCACAAAAGTAAAGTGAAAAATAATGTCAGTATATTTCATCAAAACATTGGGGGATTGTAGAATAAAATTGATGAGCTTCTCCTTTGTTTAGAAGCCTGTCTGAGCATCACATTGTCACTGATATGCAAAAGGTTAGCATCAATGGGTACAAATTAGCTGCACATGTAAGTAGAGATAATATGATGAGAGGAGGAGTTGCTATATATGTCAAAAGCTTCCACAGTGTAAAAAATTTAGAAACTAAAAAATTTTGTGTAGAGCAACATATGGAAGCATGTGCCACTGAACTTAAACTAAATGATGGCACTTTCATAATTGTAACAGTGTATAGGCCCCCCTCAGGGAATTTCCAGCTATTTCTAGAAAACTTGGATGCTTTGTTGTGCTATCTGTCAGACAGGGGGAAGCAAATTATCATTTGTGGGGATTTCAATGTTGATTCCCTGAAAGAGTGTAATAGGAAGAATGACCCTGTAGTATTACTCAGTTCTTTCAATTTGAGCTCCGTCATTGATTTTCCTACTCGGATAACAAAGAACATTGATAGATAACTTTTTCGTAGACGAAGATAAGTTTAAGGACATAAATGCTTATCCTGCTGAGAATGATCTTTCAGATCATGGTGCACAGCTAGTTACAGTACATGACATAGCTCCATGCAGTATATCAAATCAGACATTCAAAGCAGTGCGTTCAATTAAAACTATAAATATTGCAAACTTTAGGGAAAGACTACAACAGCTAGACTGGGATGAAGTGTATAAGGAACCCGATGCAAACTTAAAATATAACTTATTTCATGATACATTTTTAACACTATTTGAAAATTGTTTTCCCTAGAAAATAGTTAAACATAATTCCAAGAAAACATATAAAAACCTTGGCTAACTAAAGGAATAAGAATATCTTGCAATCGTAAAAGAGAACTGTAACTAACAGCAAGAGGGAGTACTGACACCGAAATTGTTCAATATTATAAAAACTATTGTGCGGTACTAAGAAAAGTTATTAAAAAGTCCAGAATCATATGTATCATGTCTGAGATCAGTACCTCTGATAATAAAATTAAAGCAATTTGGAATATTATTGAAAGGGAAACAGGGCAACCAAGAGCACAGGAAAACTTTAGTGCCATAAAACTGAATGACAAGTGTACTAACAAACAATTAGAAATTGAAAATATTTTCAATAATCATTTTTTAAATATTGTGGAGAAAATAGGATCTAGATCTTCACTAGAAGAGGCAAGGCTACTAATAGAAGAGGCCATACCTGTGCAGTTTGAAACAACTATAATTCCACCAACCTCTCCCTCTGAAATCAGTAAAATAATAAACTCACTGAAAGGTAAAAGCTCTTACGGAATTGATGGTATTTCCAGCAAGGTACTTAAAGCTTGTTCCCCACACATAAGAAGGATTCTCAGTCACGTATGTAATAGCTCTTTGGAGCAGAGTGTTTTCCCCGATAGACTGAAATATGCCATTGTAAAACCATTGCATAAAAATGGGGATACGTCGGATGTCAACAACTGGAAGCTCTATCAAAAATTTTTGAGAAAGTAATGCACTCAAGAGTAGCCTCCCATATTTGTAAAAATAAAGTAGTAACAAAATGTCAGTTTGGTTTTCAGAAAGGTTTTTCAACAGAAAATGCTATATACGCTTTCACTGATCAAATATTAAATGCTCTGAATAACCGGACATCACCCATTGGTATTTTTTGTGATCTCACAAAGGCCTTTGATTGCGTAAATCATGGAGTTCTTTTAGATAAGCTAAATCATTATGGATTGAGGGGGGCAGTGCACAAATGGTTTAATTCATACTTAACTGGAAGAACGCAGAAAGTTGAAATAGGTGGTTCACATAATGTTAAAACAACAGCTGATTCCTCAAATTGGGGGGCTATCAATTACAGGGTCCCACAGGGTTCGGTCTTAGGTCCTTTATTGTTCTTGATATACACTAATGACTTACCATTGACTTGATGAAGATGCAAAGTTAGTTCTTTTGCTGATGATACAAGTATAGTAATAACATCCAAAAACCAAGATGTAAATGATGTTTTCCACAAAATTATTAAGTGGTTCTCAGCAAATGGACTCTCTTTAAATTTTGATAAAACACAGTATATACAGTTCCATACAGTAAATGGCACAATTTCAGTAATAAATACAAGACTTTGAACAGAAGTCTGTAGCTAAGGTAGAATTTTCAAAATTTTTAGGTGTGTCCATTGATGAGAGGTTAAACTGGAAGCAACACATTGATGGTCTGCTGAAACGTCTGATTTCAGCTATTTATGCTATTAGGGTTATTGCAAATTTTGGTTATAAGAATCTCAGTAAATTAGCTTACTATGTCTACTTTCATTCACTGCTTTCGTATGGCATCATATTCTGGGGTAATTCATCGTTGAGTAGAAAAGTATTATCATCATCATCTTGGACAGTTTCCAGCCACTGGCTGGGTCTGTCGGGAACACAAGCCTCTCCATCGTGTTCTGTCTTTCCACCATTCCCCCTCTTCCACCTTCGTCCAGTTCTCTCCTCTTCTCGTCACACATTCCTTCACTCCCTTCACCCATCTATCTCTTGGTCTTCCCCTGGGCCTCTTCCCCTCCAGTTGCAGATCAAACATCCTCTTTGGAATTCTTCCCTCATCCATTCTCTTCATGTGTCCATACCACTGCAGTCTTGATTTCTCTATCCTGTCCTGTACTGGTTCCTCCTTTAGTCTTTCCCTCACATACACATTGCGCAATCTGTCTCGTCTTGTTACACTCAACCTGCTCCTCTGGAACTTCATTTCACTAGCTTGTATTCTACTTTTGTCGCTTTTGTGCATTACCCATGTCTCACTTCCGTATGCCAATATGGGGATTTCTGTGGCACCTCCTTGCTCCAAATAAGCCCCCTAATGCATTTGAAGAACTGCCCTGCTTTTCTGCACCTTTCATTTAATTCCATTGCGTTTCCCCCCTTACTTTCAATCATGCTTCCCAGGTACTTGAAGTTCTCTACCACTTGTAGTTTTTCCCCTCCACAAGTTATATCCACATTTGGCCCATTCTTCTTCCTTCTTGTGACAATTATTTCACTTTTCTTTGCAGAGAAATGCATTCCATATTGTGCTGCCGTTGCCTCCCATACATCTAACTGCTCTTGCACCTCCTTCTCGCAATTTCCCCATAACATCAGGTCATCGGCAAAAAGCACTGCTTTCATTTTATGATCTCCAATTGCATCTGATACTTGCTGTAGGAATTCATCCATAACAATAATAAACAATAAAGGCGAAAGTGCACTTCCCTGTCGCAGCCCATTTTCCAGCTTGAACCATGCAGTACGTTCCCTCCCCACTTTCACACAACTCTCACTTCCCTCATACATTTTTCTGACTTTTCGTGTTATCTCTTCATCTATCCCTTTTGCGTTCAGCACATCCCAGAGCTTGTCCCTATAGATACTGTCATACGCCTTCTCAATATCTGAAAATGCCATGATTAAGTCCTTCCCGTACTCATAGTGCCTTTCCTGCAGTTGCCTTACCGCAAATATGAGGTCCGTTGTTGATCTTCCCGGTCTGAAACCATACTGCTCCTCTTGCAGTCTACTTTCAATACTGCTTCTTATTCTCTTCTCCAGGATCTTTTCATAGATTTTTCCACAGTGGCATAGCAGGGTGATTCCTCTGTAGTTCTCACGTCTCCTTATATCTCCTTTCTTGAAGATCGGGACTATAATTCCTTTCTTCCAATCCTCAGGAATTCTGTTCTCCTTCCACACCACCCTCAGCACTCTGTATAGCCACTGGGTTCCTACTTCTGCTGCTCGTATCATATCCACTGTTACTTCGTCCCAACCTGGTGCCTTGCCCCCTTTCATCTTCTTTATGGCTTCTTCCACTTCATTCCAAGTTAGATCATCAATTTCCCCACTATTATAATCGTCTGCTGCCTTAGGCTCTCCATCGCTGTTAGTTACCCGCTTGACGGCATTCAACAGATCTTCAAAGTACTCCTTCCAAATCTTTTTGAGCTCATGCATTTCCTCCACAACTCTTCCATTATTATCCATGATCCTCAGGCGCTCGCTTCTGTCGTTCCTCTTACTTCTTACCATGGTGTAAAGTACTTTTTTGTTCCCTTCACTGTCCTCTTCTAACATTCTTGTCCATTTTTCCATCCACTTCTTCTTCTCCGCCCTTACTATGGTCTGTGCCGCTTTCTTGCTTCCCTTTTATTTTACCCTAGCTTCCTCTGTTCGGGTCTGGAACCATTCTCTGAAGGCTTTGTTCTTTCGAAGTACTGCCTCTTTACATATGTTGTTCCACCATGGGGTTTCCTTACTCCTCCTCTTTGTGCTAGTTCTTCCGCACACAGTCTCAGCTGCCTCAACTAGAGCCCTCTTAAAATCTCCCCATTCTGTTCTCTGATCTTCCTTTGGCAGCTTCTTCCTGATCAGTGTCTGGTACTGGGTCCTCCGTTCATCCTCTTTCAGCATCCATGTCTTCAACCTTTTCTCCTGTATGTCTGTTGCCCTCCTATCTTTTTTCTCTCTCAGGGTGGCTACCAACAGCCGATGGTCACTGTCTAAGGCCTCAGATGGAATGACCTTAACATCTGTGAGGCTGCTCATCATCTGCCTATCCACTAGTACTAGTGGATAGGCAGTAGAAAAGTATTCATTGCTCAAAAAGGTGTAATCAGAATAATTGATGGAGCCCACCCACGGTCTTCCTGCAGACATCTATTTAAGAATCTAGGGATCCTCACAGTAACCTCACAGTATATATATTTACTTATGACATTTGTTGTGAATAATCCAACCCAGTTCAAAAGTAATAGCAATGTGCATAGCTATAACACCAGGAGAAAGGATGACCTTCACTATGCAGGGTTAAATCTGACTTTGGCACAGAAAGGGGTAAATTATGCCGCCACAAAAGTCTTTGGTCACCTACCAAACAGCATCAAAAGCCTGACAGATAGCCAACTAACATTTAAAAATAAATTAAAAGAATTTCTAGATGACAACTCCTTCTACTCATTGGCTGAATTTTTAGATATAAATTAAGTGGGGGGGGGGGGGGGGGAGGGTCAAACAACTTGAACATTAGTGTCATGCAATATTTTGTGTAATGTAATATCTTGTACAGACATCTTTTATTAACTTGACACGTTCCACATCATTACGAAGTGTCGTATTTATGATCTATGGAACGAGTATTAATCTAATCTCTAACCTAATCTGGGATCTTAGTCAACTAAAATACACACACGTTGTTGCTCGCGAGAATGTCCCAAAGGCGACAACCAGGATCAAACGAAGAAATGCAAACAGTTGAGGCTCGATAGTAAGTTAAGTGAGGACTCAACTTTCATGTCCAAGATCGGTGGGCGACGAACTTCGTAGCACCCGCAAGCAGCACCTCACACTCCAACCGCGCGTGCTCGCCGCCAGCAGCTCCAGCCCGACTTCGCGCGACAGGGACTTGCTTGCTGCTCCACGCCAACCGACTGACTGGACTGCTGGTCCGTCCGCGACTGCTGCTCCGTCACGACTGCAC
The DNA here is from genome assembly GCF_021461385.2 of Schistocerca piceifrons. Lineage (NCBI taxonomy): Eukaryota > Metazoa > Arthropoda > Insecta > Orthoptera > Acrididae > Schistocerca > Schistocerca piceifrons. The sequence continues at coordinate 122,751,664 of NC_060141.1, read as the reverse complement.
TGCTGGTGCATCTCCCTCTCACTTTCTTGCTTCGGAGACACTGGCTCTGACGCAACCATGCAGAGGTAACAAAACCGACGTCTCTGCGCAGGAAGGAATAGACCCAAATACCCGTCGTCGATGAGACAACCGACCGAACGGCCAACCAACGGTCGTCCCGCTGATACTGGCTGTGCCGCCCTCACTGGGGCTCCATCCCCGACTGCGCTGCTGGTCCCTCTCGAAGTGAACTAACTTCCTTCAGACGGACGACATGCCAGAGACACTAGCTCGGACCCAACCATGCAGACGGAACACAACCGACATCTCTGAACAGGAAGGAACCGACTGAAATACACGTCGCTGATGGGATGACCGACCGCCCTCTTGGTTCGTCTCCAATTGACTGCCAGACTCACGACGACCCGGAAATACTGTCGGTCACCCAGAGATAGACGACAGTGCACTTGTCGATACGCGCTGCTGCTGCTGCTCACGGGCAGATAAGACAGCAATTCAGTGACACCAGAAATTGAAATTAAAATGACGAGGCGGCTGTACGGTAAAAACAAGATGTTGAATAAGATTGCACGAAAATGAGCCACGCATGGCTCAACTCCTGAAATGTTAAAGATACTGCTTGAACGGTTGACATCGATACTCGCAATGTCGTATTTGTCTTTAGAAGAGAATTATTTGGGAAGAAGAGTCTGTAATTAGCAGTTAATTGGATCCCTATTATTTCAAGTTTTTCTTCAAACAAACATCGCGTGTATTCATATAAATGGTAGCGGTACGTTGAAAAAAAAAGGATGCTATCGTATGATGCTAGATGCATTAGGTAATTAATTACCTGATGACAAAATACATCGTAAAGCTATAAATTCTGAGGTCAGTTTTATGTGTATTCTACAAATTAAGAAGAAGCGTATGTTAAATATATTATTTCACTGGGTACAGCTCTAATATTGTCCATATTTGGATCTTTTTCATCGCTGAAGATATCTGAGTCGTTAATTCTATTGAGATGGAGTTGGACCATTAACTGAGTGTCTTCGTGAACCCAGTTTATTTCCTCAGTGATTCACAGCATACGTAAAACTACCTTTTTTTTCTTATTTCCATATGCAGTATGGCATTGCGGGTGAGTTCCATAGAGTTTACGTTTAAGGAGACTCCCCAAAAATTCACTTAAATTTCTCTACAGAAAATGGCGAAAGAATAGCTACATGGTCAAATGCAGTATGTTCCACCCGTACCAGCCCGATGACATCTTCCGCACCACAAGAAGGAGGGAAGCAATGATTCCAATATATTTTAAAATTTTTTAGATGCATGGTCATGCCATAGCATAGCGCTCCAAATCAAAATAATTTAAAACCACATGTTCTGAGGAGCAATGGGTACTCCACAAATTATATTAGAAGTGGAACAGAGCCAAACACTCGGCGAAGTGAGGAACCAGAGAAAGAAATGTCGGGTACGGCCTTTCTGCCATACATTCCCACAGTGACGGACAGAATCGGCCGTATATTGCGCAAACATGGCCTAAAGACGATTTTCAAACCGACAAGGAAGATCAAAGAGTGTCTTATATCGGCGAAGGAGAAAAGAGACCCACTTGCAATGTCGGGAATATACCGTATACCATGCACATGCGGAAAAGTTTATGTCGGAATGACTGGCCGATCAATTAACACCAGGGTCAAAGAGCATAAGCGACATTGCAGGTTGGGGCAGGTGGAGAAATCGGCCGTGGCAGAGCACGCACTGAATGAGACCGACGACGTAATAAAATTCGCCGACACGGAGGTTCTGGCTGTAGAGGAGCACTATCAAACGCGCTTGTTCAGAGAAACTGTAGAAATACAAAAACACGCGAACAGTTTCAACAAGAAAGAGGAAAGCCGTAAGGTAAACGGATCCTGCCTTCAGGTGCTGCAGCGAAAGACCGTCGCAGGTAGCAAGAGGAGAACCGCACCGGAAATGACCGCGGAGAAGCCCTCGGACGTTGGCGCGCCAGGTACATATAGTCTGCGGCCCCGAGCTCGTCTCCAGTTCACCGCCGGCAGTGGAGGGTGAAGCTTTGACAATGCCAGCCACTCGTGCTGGCGAAACGTCAGAAAAATCATTAGATGAACGTCGGCCGTAGAACCCGAGACAGAAGCCAATAGGCAGTTTGTCAACAAGTGGCCACGAAAGCCTTAACAATTTTGTACAATATCAGATATCACTCAGAAAAGCAATGTCAAATAGATGAAGTATGAAGCACATACAGACTCGTGCTGGCTCGAGACTTAACGAGTTATGCACCGCCAGAACGGTTGTTCACACTAAAAGAAAACAAATAATGATTTAGGGATAACATTTGTAGAAAATGGATATATGTCTCACTAAGGTAAGGCAAAACTCGAGAAATAAAGAGCCAGGTGCAAGCTGAAACTTACCTGTATCTCAAGGTTGTATTATTACTAGTTTAGCATTGCGTAAAAAAGTTGAGATTTTCACAAAGCTACTAAATAAAGAACTTTTGTTGTACTGAATGTATTTTACGGCACAGAAGCAATAAATAAATAATTATAAAATTTACTGTAGTTGAAATTTTCTGCTGTTGTCGGCAACACATCGGTAACCCGATATGTTGCTGATTGATCTATGATGTCATATTCGAAACAGAAAAATTTATTTGAGTGTCATGTCTCGTACATTTAGAAAACTTTATTCCTAGACGTTGAATGGGCGACCAAGCTGTCTCCCGAGCGCTGTTGGCAAGTAGAGTGCACTCAACCCCTGTAAGGAAAACTGAGGAGCTACTTGATTGAGAAGTAGCGGCTCCGGACACGAAAACTGACAATGGCCGGGAGAGCAGTGTGCTGACCACACACCCTTCCATATCTGCATCCAGTGACACCTACAGGCCGACGATGACACCGCGGTCGGTTAGAACCGTTGGATCTTCCGAGACCTGATCGGAATTAATTTTAGTTCAGTCTATTCTTCGACGAGAAAGTGCAGCTGCTTGAAGTGCGAGAGCAACAAGAACTGAAGTCAAGGATTGAAACAAAAAATCTGAGGTGAGAGAATCTGTTAGTTATTGTTGTTGTTCCTTTTGTGGTATTCAGTCTGAACAGTGATTTGATGCAGTTCACCACGCTAATCCATCCTGTGCAGGCCTCTTCATCTCCAAATAACGACTTCGATCTACATCCATTTGAAATTGCTTACTGTATTCAAACCTTGATATCCTTCTATAATCTATTACCCACACACTTCATTCCATCATACTAAACCGACAATTCCTTGCCGCCTCGGGTTGTGTCCAATCAACATGTAGAAGGGAATTACATTCTTGTAGTGTGGTTTCGATATCTGAAATGATTTAATAATGATTATTAAATACGATTATAGGAAAATATGTTATCATACAATTGCGAAAGTCAGCTGCAGTTAATAACTGCACTTTGATTTCAGTGTTGAATGCTAAAGGTTTTAAAACTATCATATTTGTAAAGAGTGAGCTCTTCCAGACTTCACATTTTATTGTTACGAAAAGAGCGTTATTTTCCCAAGAAAAGTGAGGAAGCCATTAGGCCTCATGACAGCTAAGTTTTTTCTCTTGTTCTTCTGTCTCGTTAACGTCTTTCCTTCCGAAAGCAAACGCGCTGTATGCTGACCCAGTGGGCAGCGTCGAAATAGGATTGGCAGGTGTGGCTATTCGTTTCCATTCTTTGAGCGCCTTCTATACAGGACGAAGTATATCGAAAACAGACTGAATTGTGAAAAAAATGGTTCAAATGGCTCTGAGCACTATGGGATTTAACTGCTGAGGTCATCAGTCCCCTAGAACTTAGAACTACTTAAACCTAACTAACCTAAGGACATCACACACATCCATGCCCGAGGCAGGATTCGAACCTGCGACTGTAGCGATCACGCGGTTCCAGACTGAAGCGCCTAGACCCGCTTAGCCACACCGGCCGGCCTGAATTGTGAAGAGATGCAGTGGTTCAGAGAGGTAATGTAATGGTGTGCTGGTCAAGACATTAAATATTTGGTGCTAATATTTCTACAACTTAAGGACGAAGTCTATAATTAACCCGTCTGTAGTAATAAGTAGAATCATGTCAATTGTAGCCATGAATGCCTTTTTCAAGGCCAGTTATGGTGTTGCAGCTATGACACCATCTTATTTCAAGAATGATTATGAAAGATACATATTACGCAATTTTTAACTATGTAATTAATAAGAGACGTGAAACATTTGTGAAAGTATTCCTGCATCACATACTTCTGACGAGGCAAGCTACAAACAATTTATTTCATTGGTCATATACAGGAAGCCAGACTTAGGTTAACAAAATCCGTTATAAGAAGTGCTCTTGATGCACTGTATTGACAGTTAATAATTACAAGTTTACCATCTTATTTCAAGTAAATAGCGTCAATTAGCCTAAATGCTATTTAAAATTACCATTTACTGTGTGGAAAACTTACAACACTGAATGCTAAGGCTTTGTTGTTCGTTACAGAAAGAAAGAGGAGGCACACAACTTTGAGGGACACTTTGTGACAGTACCTGATTAAATTTCATTTCTTTAAGCGCTGTTACTAAAGATCTCAAGATATAAGAGACACCCAACTTTGAGTGATCACTTTGTTACAGTACTTGATTCAATTTCGTTTATTTAACGTCTCTTACTAACAGTTTCAAGATTAAAGGAACTTCAGTCTAATGACAGTTACTAATTTCATTTTGCTGTTGCAATGTTCGTAAACTAATGTTTGAAAAGGGAGTCATTTAAGATTTTGTTAGTTTCATTCTGGTACTAAAAGCTTTTATTACATTTGTGGAAATATAAATACAGTATATGTTCTGAGGTGAATGAACAGACTTATTCGCAAATTCATCTCTTCAGGACATGGCGACCGGTATCAGTAAGAAGAACTGTTGATTTTCATGAGGAAATATCACAAGATGAGGTAGTATCGGTTCCTGATCAAGTGATAAATGCTATTAGTGTCCTTTAGTGGGAAACATTAATTATCAGAAAGATAATTACAGTAATAATGAAGTGTACAATCTGTTTCTCGATACAGTGACCCCTAGTTTGCCCAATAAAGGCTCCAGAATACGAGTAAGTATGAAAGATGAAGTGAAATTCATACAAGGACAAACACAGCTAACATTACTAACAAAGTTCAGCTTACTCTAAAATCGTGTTCAAAGTATTAACATCATTGCTTTTATGTTACGGTAGGCAGCCAAGGTTTTAACAAGGTCATGCAGCATAACAGTGTGACAACACAGCTGTGATAAAAGACAATAAGAGAACATCATAATTATGAACAGAAAATAGGTTCAAATGGCTCTGAGCACTATGGGACTTAACATCTGAGGTCATCAGTTCCCTAGAACTTAGAACTGCTTAAAAGAACTACTTAAACCTAAGGACATCACACACACCCATGCCCGAGGCAGGATTCGAACCTGCGACCGTAGCAGTCACGCTAGCGCCTAGAACCGCACGGCCACCGCGGCCGACCAAAAAACAGGGTATAGGGTTATACATGGTGACCTTCCGCAGGGCATTGTGAAATCAGATATATCATAAGGTCGTCATGGTGGACTATATCAAATTTGGTATGTCCTGTGGCTTGAATATGCAGTCATTACATTAAGGTGCTTCTAGAGTGTATTTATGCACTGAAAAGTGAATTCATAGCGAGACACCCAAATTGGATAAACAACATGCTGAAGCCACTGCTATTCCCTGCATAAATAAATGCATCGAAACAAAGGTTACAGAGTCAGGCTTTTTAACAGAAGCCTACTTTGAACTGCTGGAGTTGTTATTTTAAGTGCACAGATATCTTTCTGGGGAGGCCTGGTGAGATCCGAGGCTATCAGTACTATCTTAATCTCATGCAGCAGGAAACATCTGCCCCAGTCTGTATTCCGTGTGACTATCCTCGAGCAAACGTTCAACTAACGAATCTATTCGAAGGGGTGGACTGTAACAGTGAACAGAGGCCTTGGATGAACTATGAAAAGAAATTCTTTTCTCCCAACATTAATACTAAGGAGAAAAGAATGTGTCGGTAAAGGTACAACCTCAAATTAACCAGCGATGCTGGCTTCCGGAAAGGAAACATGCATCCAGCATTGAATACCTTGACAGACAGAGTCAGTCAGAGAAAAAGTTACTTGACAGGAGGTTCGCACGAGTAATAACGTTTGCTCTTGGTGATAAAGTTTTAATTAGGAGTCATTATGAATCATCCCTATTACATTAAAAGTATAGGAAATGGTAACTTCTATTATAAGTACATTTGTGATCACGTGGATCCGAAATGTAGGTACTTACTTTCTTATTGTTTTTATCCTGAAGGGGTCATGGTAGAGCAGCGAGCATTTTTTCGTAAGGAGAAACCTGCACTGGGGTGAAAGTTCTTCAGAAACAGAGATACATTTCAGAGTAGTAAAAGGATGTACAGCGCCATTAATTAAATACCTATGCGGACTATGGTGATGATGTATTAAACAGATGTTTTCATTAATCACTAATAATGTAATAATAACGTATATCTGCAAAGAGAATCATTCTTCCCAGCAGGAAAATCAGAAACATTTCTACCCAAGACGTACAGTATTATTTATGTTCTCATGTACATCTGTAAGTTTGTTTTTCTGAGTGTAATTAGAAAGAGTAGAAGGTAAATTTTAATGTGCAATATGACATAAGGAAACAGGTGTAAATATGTAGCACAGAAACTGTAGTACTACGAAGGGGAGAATCATGATGGCAGTAAAAAGGAAGTTAACTTTTGCATTTATATGTGTAATAGAGAGGTACCATGCATGAACTAAAAGTCAAGAAACTCAACTTGCAGATGAGTTACCCATGCTTATTGTGCTTAGGCAAATCAGAGGTAGTAGCATTATGTTTATTGCAATACTAGCTGCGGAAATTTTGTGAAACAGTTCTCACCGGTGTGGTGTAGCTCTGAGAAAGAAATTATCTGAATTTTGAACGACTGAGGTACCCAGATTATGTCAGACTCGGTGAATCTATCTACTGAAGTATCAAATGAAAAATATTTAATGATGAGAAACTGAAGAAGGTATCTAATAAAATTAAAATTAATTTGGAAATTTCTAATGAAAGGAACTTTGAACATTGACAGTATTAAATGAAACTAACCTTGACATGGAAATGCTTACTCACAGTAGCTATACATTATGTGTTGATAATGTGTTCACACGTAATTTATTTCACTGCGCTGCAGGAAACCTTCCAAATGAGTTCTGTAATTAATGTCTTACCAGCAATGGACATTTATTTCTGTCCTGTACGGGCGTAGCTGCCAATGACCATGCTGTTGCGACATAGTAAGCTAAAAGAGAAATGCGTGCGCTGTATGGTATAATTTACCGCTTGTCAAGAAAGACAACAACCTTTCTACTCATCGTTCTATTCATTTACTAACAATGCTCTTAGTACTCATTGCATTCAAAAAGCATGTCATTTAAGAAAAGGGAGAGGATGATTATAGATGAAAAATAAAAAGAAATCAGAATTAATTTCGTTTTCACAAAATTGCAAACCTAACATTTAAATAAAATTTAATTTTAATAAAATAAAATAAAATAAAATAAAAATTTAATTTTAATAAAATTACCTTCGAAAAGCGTCGTGGAAAAAAATAAAACGGTGACTGGTAACAGTAAACTTGTTGTTTCATTTAAAATTACTCATGTTTAATCCTATCACAGACAGGAAGAATTACTGAAGTATAAAATTGCTATCAGTTTTACTTTTAAATTATTAAATCGAAATCTTCTTTTAACTAACAAAAGCAGATGGAACTTGCTAACATCTTCGACATATGGCTGATAAATCGTCTCCTTTTCTAACACTCGAAATCACTGAATAATGAAAATTAATACACTGCAATAATCGCTTAATGCGCGCAAGGCACTGTGGAAAACACCTTTTCTTTTTCAGAGTCTTTTCTGCGTCAAAATCAAAGTCAAAAAATCTCTCCTCCGTTAATATTCAGTTCTCAGCTATTCCTCATCTTCTACATCTACATCTACATCCATACTCCGCAGGCCACCTGACGGTGTGTGGCGGAGGGTACCCTGAGTACCTCTATCGGTTCTCCCTTCTATTCCAGTCTCGTATTGTTCGTGGGAAGGGAACTGCTTGCTCTGACCCAGAGCTCTTCACCTAAGCCAACCGATCACTGTCACATCTCGCCAAAGACCTGACTACGACTGGTTCTCCCCGTTGCTGCTATTCTGCCTACTGCGCGCTATTTTTTGCAACAATGTTTTTCTTAAGTCTCAGAGACAATGTATGCTTTCATGTGTCCAAGCTTTACAAATTTATCTGTGGAAGTTAAAGTCTTTGCAGTCGGTCTGTTGTACAAATGACTGATACACTCGTGCTATGGAAAATTATGTTTCAGTATATCGATATAGTACTAGTACAGTCAACAAGCTATTTTCATAAACAAAATTTATTCATGATTTAAGTGGCAGACAACCTGTTTCCCAAAGATTTTTCAACACTATATGTCAAAATGATCTATAAAATGTTCCTATATAAAGCAAAATTGGTGGCTTTCTGCTTACACGACTTTGTTCCGTGTCTGTTAGTTGGATGTACCGTTACTGTCAGCTTAAATGAACATGGTACAAGTAATAACGTTGACTACGTAAACAAGTAATAATATTAGGCACTCTTCCAGTGCATAAGCCAGTTGCAAGAGTAATTTGTGTGTACACAGGAAGCAGGCTTAAAGCATGGTCGCCCACAGAAATTTTTCCAAGAGGGGACAGGGTTCTAAATTTGTCATTTTTGATACGCCTAGTTCGGTGAGCCTGTAAACATGTCGATTACCAAGAGCTATAAATAACAAGGAAAACACAAAACGAGTTTTATCTCAAAAAAGTGATAGATATCTACTTAGTACGTTTGAGGTGGATGAGTTTGAGACCTAAATCGTATCGCGATAAGCGGGAAATCCAGGTTCGAGTCCCGATCCGACACAAATTTTCATTGTCTTCCTTCCATTCTACATATGATGGTAGTCATTATTCGCAATTGCGAATTCATCTAATGTGTTTCGTAGGGGCTGTGGTCGCCACAGTGCTTTGTCATCAGAATAACATAGGCACTGCAATATTGTACACAAACACGTGGTGAGCACACATTCTAAAAAATAGTTCCACTCACAGTCTTGGTTTGAGGCAAACAGTTTACTGATAAATACGCAGAAAAGTCTCAATTTAAGCTTCCACACAAGACAAACTGTCAGTCTAATCCAGGTGGAAATAAAATTAGAAAACTGCACGAAAGAAGTTTCTTGGACTACACGTCAGTGACACATTAAGCAGAAAATTGCATGCAGAATTATCAAAAAACTACGTAAACTTTGTTTCTTACTGTGATCAAATACAGATACGACCAATTTCGACACTTCTTAGTTGGCGTAACATGCCTTATTTGACTCTGCACCATAGCCTGTTTTTCTGAAGAAATAGCTCTAGATCTCATACCATTTTTAAAGCGAAACAGTGAGAATCAGTACATTTAAAAAGAAATATCTACACTGTAGGTCGCTTTCAATGTTTAAAACTATGCCCCTAGTACGCCTACACATATTTAAGTTGACGTTTTTCACAAAGCAACATTTGGAATCTCTACATAAAAATCTCTGTCGCTAATCCTATGTCAAAAGCAACAAACGTCATCTGCAAATCATACAAGACAACACAAAATTGCATGGGAACAATACAAAATTTATGGAAATCAAAATATAAAATCGCCTTCCAGTGGACGTGAAATAATGAAGATGGAAGTCAAATTGAAAAAAAATTAATGTAACTGTTTCTACCCTGTCAAGGAATTTCTAGAAACGTAGTTTTAGTGTTTTAAGCAATATATTCTATTTGTCCGTATGTAACTTACATGTAACCATTAAGGATTTGTATGTGTAATTTCAAATGATTATATATGCTATCACTTTCAGTTATTATACTTTGCTATCCAGTAATGTCTGTTTATACTGTCACACTAAAAATTACTTGTGTTGTTGTTGTTGTTGTTGTTGTTGTGGTCTTCAGTCCTGAGACTGGTTTGATGCAGCTCTCCATGCTACCCTATCCTGTGCAAGCTTCTTCATCTCCCAGTACCTACTGCAACCTACATCCTTCTGAATCTGCTTGGTGTATTCATCTCTTGGTCTCCCTCTACGATTTTTACCCTCCACGCTGCCCTCCAATACTAAACTGGTGATCCCTTGATGCCTCAGAACAAGTCCAACCAACCGATCCCTTCTTCTAGTCAAGTTGTGCCACAAACTTCTCTTCTCCCCATTCCTATTCAACACCCCCTCATTAGTTATGTGATATACCCATATAATTTAAAGCATTCTTCTGTAGCACCACATTTCGAAAACCTCTATTCTCTTCTTGTCTAAACTATTTATTGTCCATGTTTCACTTCCATACATGGCTACACACCATACAAATACTTTCAGAAACGACTTCCTGATACTTAAATCTATACTTGATGTTAACAAATTTCTCTTCTTCACAAACGCTTTCCTTCCCATTGCCAGTCTACATTTTATATCTTCTCTACTTCGACCATCATCAGTTATTTTGCTCCCCAAATAGCAAAACTCCTTTACTACTTTAAGTCTCTCATTTCCTAATCTAATACCCTCAGCATCACCCGACTTAATTCGTCTACATTCCATTATCCTCGTTTTGCTTTTGTTGATGTTCATCTTATATCCTCCTTTCAAGACACTATCCATTAAGTTCAACTGCTCTTCCAAGTCCTTTGCCATCTCTGACAGAATTACAATGTCATCGGCGAACCTTAAAGTTTTTATTTCTTCTCCATGGATTTTAATACCTACTCCGAATTTTTCTTTTTTTTCCTTCACTGCTTGCTCAATATACAGATTGAATAACATCGGGGAGAGGCTACAACCCTGTCTCACTCCCTTCCCAACCACTCCTTCCCTTTCATGCCCCTCGACTCTTATAACTGCCATTTGGTTTCTATACAAATTGTAAATAGCGTTTCCCTATATTTTACCCTGCCACCTTCAGAATTTGAAAGAGAGTATTCCAGTCAACATTGTCAAAAGGTTTCTGTAAGTCTACAAATGCTAGAAACGTAGGTTTGCCTTTCCTTAATCTAGCTTCTAAGATAAGTCGTAGGGTCAGTATTGCCTCACGTGTTCCAACATTTCTAAGGAATCCAAACTGATCTTCCCCCAGGTCGGCTTCTACCAGTTTTTCCATTCGTCTGTAAAGGATTCGCTTTAGCATTTTGCAGCCGTGACTTATTAAACTGATAGTTCGGTAATTTTCACATCTGTCAACACCTGCTTATCCCATATCAAATTACTGTGCAACTGCGTTCTTAACTGATCTGTGGGAGAGTAAAGGACCATACTACCTATTTCAGACTATCCAGCCTCCGCAGGTCTCTTCCACATATACAACAATCTTTCATAGTTCTGAAAACAAGTGTTTTGCTCTGTGCAAAATTCTGTAAGACTGCTCCCTTTCACTCCTTCTCCACCCAGTCTATGTTCTGTTACAGTTTTTACTTCTTTTTTTTCTTTTCCCCTATGCAGTTAAATTTTCGTCTCCCTTAATTATTCCAATAATATCTTTTATCTCATTATACATTCCTTCAATCTCTTCATTCTCTGCGGAATAGAGAGCATATAAACTTGCACTAATGGATGTTGGCTTTGTAACTACCTTGGTTATGATAATGTGTTCACTATGCTGTCCATAGTACCTTATCCGAATTCCTGTTTGCTTATTTATTATTAGGCCTACTTCAGCATTATCCCTGTTTTATCATATATTCATAACCCTATATGCACCTGACCAGACGTCCTAATCTTCCTACCACTGATCTTCATTAATTCGCAATACAACGAAGTTGACCCTATCCATTTCTCTTTTAACTTCTCTAATCTCCCTACCTGATTGAAAGATTTAGCATTCCAAGCCCCTGTTCACGTGCCGAATAATATAGACAAGGGATAAGGAACCAGATATATTCAAAGAGTTTAGTTTCCGGATGTGTCGCGATTATTTTCAGTGGCTCAGTGTAGAAATCAGACGAGAAGAAGGTATGTGCGGAAAACGTCATAAAGATAACAATATGAAACGGTCAACTTCAAAAGTAGACTAACATTTGTCACAGTCATTGTGAGGTCACAGCATAGAGGTAAAGAACGATATAGCCCAGAAATCACCCGAAGGTAGTCGGAGACAAAGTTGAGCACATACAAAGTGACAGTTGTATCACATTTCGTGTAGAGGCCCACTTCAGCAGCTAAATGTTTCGTTAATAAACAGTACTTTGAAACTGATTGTTGATACTGATATTAGCTGATTTCCAGCCTCCAACCACCCAAGACTCAGTTATCATAGGAACCTCATATCTGGCGACTAAACAATGTTGGATACCTGAAGCATTAACCTACTTTTATTCGTATCTTATTATTTTATAAATAAATTCACACTCGTCTTTTTTCGACGATTTTATTTGTATCCTTAATTCTGGTGTGTGTGGATTCATCACCTTAAAGTTACTCGTACTTTTATATCGATCAGAAAAGTGGGAAGTGGAGAACATTTCTTTTCTTCCCTTAATTGCCTTGTAATTTTCTAGTGGGGTAGTTTTTAATTTTTATGATTTCATTTCTCACTCTGACTGGTGAAACAATAGCATTTACCTATGTAGTTCTTTTCGTATAATGAATGTTGATTTACATGTATTTTATCAAATTTATAAAATAACGTTATTCTGATCGGTGGTTTCTCACTGTCTGTCTGTTCTAGATGTATATACCGACGTCACTTTACCTCGTTTCCTCAAGCATTCCTCACTAGCAGTGACTGATGACATATATTTTGTGGATCCTCCCTTTTACTTTATTTTATAGGAAGCTACGGTTGCATGTACTTGCGATTAACTTTTAGTTTTTTGTACATGTAAAAACTTAATGTATGTAAAGTCACAGTGACTACATAAATATCTTATAGTTTATCACTAGATAATGTTTCCAAACACTGTTTTCTTGTACACACATAATTTCTTTTCCACAACACGTTAAGAAGTATATAACGCATGTTCCTTTCTGTTATGAATTCTCTAATGCTGCGACAGTGATATCTTACCTCTAATAGATTACTTATTTTTAGATATGAAGATGGCTGTAGATCACAACTATAACTGGTCATTGTAATAATAAAACCTGCAATTGTCAACATGTGAAATAAAAAAAGAGAAAAATGATTTTTCAGCCAGATGCTTCCGGAAATCGACCGCTGCATCGTACTTCACAAAACTTATTGTAATAATCGTGAGAGAGGGTGTATACATGGAAAATACCTGGAGAGACTCGAATATTTTAGATAAATTGTAGAATGGTAAAACAGAGATAAGAAAGCAAATTTCAAACAGCGAATCTTCTCCAGGATAGATATCGCTCTGAACACAATTTTCCTACTCATAACCTAATTTAATTTATTAGTTATAAAAAGCAGGTTAACGCAGAAAAAAACGTAAAAAAACGTAAAAAAATAAGGAAACGGTATCTAGGTAAAATGAAACAACCAGAGGTTGCTCAGAGATTCAAAGGCTGCTACTGACTGAATTTGGTTTATGAAATGTAATAGCAGATGTAGCTTTAATATGAGAAGGTGATGGTAATAAAGGCAGCAGGGAATCGAATAGGCAAAGGACAAGAATTTACAGAAAGCCTTGGATAACACGAACTGTTAAATTTACTTGATGAAAGAAGACAACATAAAAATGCTGGAAACAAATCAGGTACACGGGAACATAGCCGTCTAAAAATGAGATTGATTGTAAATTCAAAACGACGAACCACGAATGGCTAGCGGACAAATGCAAAGCTGTAGAAGCGTGCACGATTACGGGAAAAAAAGATACCGTGTGTAGTAAAACTAAAGAATCCTTTGGAGGGGAGAAGCAGCTGTGAAACATCAAGTGCTCAGGTGACAAGCCACTACTAAGCAACTGATGGAAAGCTAACAGGGGAAGTGAGGTACTGAAGATTACACGGACTGTAAACTATATGTATTCACAACGTACCACAGTGGCGTAGGATGAAGTAGAGACGAACAAATCGATACAGGACACCTGAAGTCTGTGAAGCAGGGAAACAGACTCAACTTGGCTTACAGTCTCCACCTGAGCTATACAGGGTGGTCCATTGATAGTGACCAGGCCAAATATCCCACGAAATAAGCATCAAAAGAAAAAAACTACAAAGAACGAAACTCGTCTAGCTTGAAGGGGGAAACCAGATGGCGCTATGGTTGGCCCGCTAAATGGCGCTGCCATAGGTCAAACAGATATCAACTGCGTTTTTTTAAAATAGGAACCCCCATTTTTTATTACATATTCGTGTAGTATTTAAAGAAATATGAATGTTTTAGTTGGACCACTTTTTTCGCTTTGTGATAGATGGCGCTGTAATACTCACAAACGTATAAGTGGGTGGTATCACGTAACATTCCGCCGGTGCGGACGGTATTTGCTTCGTTATACATTACACCTGTTAAAATATACCGTTTACCAATTGCGGAAAAGGTCGATATCGTGTTGATGTATCGCTATTGTGATCAAAATGCCCAACGGGCGTGAGCTATGTATGCTGCTCGGTGTCCTGGACGACATCATCCAAGTGTCCGGACCGTTCGCCGCATAGTTACGTTATTTAAGGAAACAGGAAGTGTTCAGCCACATGTGAAACGTCAACTACGACTTGCGCAAATGATGATGCCGAAGTAGGTGTTTTAGCTGCTGTCGCGGAAAATCCGCGCGTCAGTACGAGACAAATTGCGTGAGAATCGGGAATCTCAAAAACGTCGGTGTTGAGAATGCTACATCAACACCGATTGCACCCGTACAATATTTCTATGCACCAGGAATTGCATGGCGACGACTTTGAACGTCGTGTACAGTTCTGCCATTGGGCACATGAAAAATTATGGGACGACGACAGATTTTTTGCACGCGTTCTATTTAGCGACGAAGCGTCATTCACCAACAGCAGTAACATAAACCGGCATAATATAAACTACTGGGCAACGGAAAATCCACGATGGCTGCGGCAAGTGGAACATCAGCGACCTTGGCGGGTTAATGTATGGTGCGGCATTATGGGAGGAAGGATAATTGGCCCCCATTTTATCGATGGCAATCTAAATGGTGAAATGTATGCTGATTTCCTACGTAATGTCCTACCGATGTTACTACAAGATGCTTCACTGCGTGACAGAAAGGCGATGTACTTCCTACATGATGGGTGTCCGGCACATAGCTCGCGTGCGGTTGAAGCGGTATTGAATAGCATATTTCATGACAGGTGGACTGGTCGTCGAAGCACCATACCATGGCCCGCACGTTCACCGGATCTGACGTCCCCGGATTTCTTTCTGTGGGGAAAGTTGAACGATATTTGCTATCGTGGTCCACCGACAACGCCTGACAACATGCGTCAGCGCACTGTCAATGCATGTGCGAATATCACGGAAGGCGAGCTACTCGCTGTTGAGAGGAATGTCGTTACACGTATTGCCAAATGCATTGAGGTTGATGGACATCATTTTGAGCATTTATTGCATTAATATGGTATTTACAGGTAATCACGCTGAAACAGCATGCGTTCTCAGAAATAAGTTCACAAAGGTACATGTATCACATTGGAACAACCGAAATAAAATGTTCAAACGTACCTAAGTTCTGTATTTTAATTTAGAAAACCAACCTGTTAGCAACTGTTCGCCTAAAATTGTGAGACATATGTTTGTGACTATTACAGCGGCATCTATCACAAAGCGAAAAAAGTTGTGCAACTAAAACATTCATATACCTGTACGTACTACACGAATATGTAATACAGAATGGAGGTTCCTATTTTAAAAAAACGCAGTTGATATCCGTTTGAACTATGGCAGCGCCATGTAGGGGGCCAACCATAGCGCCATCTGGTTTCCCCCTTAAAGCTAGACAAGTTTCGTTCTTTGTAGTTTTTCGTTTGACGCTTATTTCGTGAGATATTTTGCCCGATCACGATCAATGGACCAGCCTGTAGTGCACTCGCGCGGACCGTGCTTTTGGTTAAAATCGTCCTTGAAAATTAATAATGCCTTGGCCTTGAACTTACAAAATTTAAAATTGACATTTGTGTTAAGTTTACCTCAGAATAAAGTGAATTTTAATAGCATGAAATTACGGATTAAATATTTTGTTTTTGTGGCCGTCTTACTACGAAACTACCGCGCTTATAAGTGTTAAGGTGAGAATCAACTGCAAACCAAATCAGTTCCTGCATAACATTTACAAAAGCCTTTTTTATTTTATGTGCAGGGACTGAGGCTGTGAGTGAAAATTTGTACCAAGGCCGGGAATGGAAACCCGGTCTCCTGCCCACTAGTTAGCTGCGTCAACCACTCAGCCACCTTGGCAACGCGGTTCACAATACTGCACGGATTACCCTGGCACACCTCCCTCTTCGATCCAAATTGTCACTGCCGCCCCGGTCTACATTAAATTCCACTTACCCAAAAACAGAATTTTCATTTTTTTTTTCATTACGCTCAAGGGAAAGTCTGAATTTACAATGTTTATGAAACAGCTGTCTAAGCCGGATACACACACTTACTTGGTTGGGAAGGGTATCATAACGCAGTTGTATCCTAACTTAAGGCAAGCTGGCACACACATTTTCTGTAACTGGTCCTCGACCTCCTGCAAACTGGCATTAGGGCGAAGTTGCCACCCAAGCTGATCGTACATATGTTGTAACGAGACCTGGGGATCTAGCTGGCCACGGGAGTACTTCAGTATCACGCAGAAGTTCATAGACGAACGTGTCGTTTGTGGATGAACATTATCCTCTTGAGAAACGGAACTATTATACTGTGACATGAGAGCTAACACGTGGGGTCGCAGGACGTCCGCAACGCACACCGTCAGCTCTCCCTCGGTCACTACCTCGATGGCTCCTCACACCGTGACACCACCAGCAACACTGCTGTGGCTCTTCAAAACTCGAAGAATGGGATCTCTCACCAGATCGCCGCCAGACTAGCCGACGATGGTCACGAGGGATGCTGCAGAACGACGGTTCTTCGATAGACACAATGTGGACCCATTCATGACAAATCCACGCTTCCTAGTCAAGATACCACTACAAACTCAATAGTTTCTGTTCGTGTATGGTTCCAGGTATCAAAATGAGTTTATCAGCATAGGATACTATGCTGAGGAGCACGTAATGTTTTGTATGGATAGTCCTGTTGAAACATCCCCTTAGAAAATTAATGAATTACTGTGCTGATAAACCTCTACGTTATTTTATTTTCAAACAGCTGAGCAAAACTGAACGTACTCAGACATTTCTCTCTTTACTTATTCTGATCATCACTAAACTGACACACTATATTTTTTTAGCGCAACACAATCTGATTTTCAATAATCCCTACAAAAGAATGGCCCTGACTGACAATAACCTATACCTTTCATGAATCACTTACGCCACTAAAATCTTCGTTACTCAAACTACTGCAATACAGTGTGCGCCAATACTGCCAACTGAATAAAAGATTATAACTACTGAAGGCAGTAACTACTGATAGGCATAGTTAGCAAATGAAAGATTTTGATAGAGAACAAACAATGTATTTACCTTAACAGCCAAAAGCCATCATATATCATGATATCCAGTATTACAAATTTTCTCTTTCTGATGGACACACGTCCAGATCGTCCGCTCTCAAAATTCTGGCATCTCTCTCCCCACATTCACCACTGCTGGCGGCTCACCTTTAACTGCGCAACGCTACGCGCTGTTCACATCCAACTGCCCAACACTACATTAGCGAGTACTCCAACAATGCCAACCAGCCACAGCCTGCAAACAGCACAGCCAGTGATTTTCATACAGAGCGCTACGTGACATTACCAACATAAAAACCTAAACAGCCTACTTACACTGTGTACCCTGGTATCAAAATAAATATTGAAACAAGTATTTTTTATGGAACCGTATACTATCCATAACCGCATTCAGTAGCGCTTCGCTTGCTGATACCGGCCTTGAAACCTTTCGCAAAAGAACCCGGAAAACGTACTGAAATTGGAAATCAATGCGGCCAGAGTCGGCTATTGCAGTGAAAGTATCGCCAAGCAGACCTCTCTCATGCCAGGCACCGTCGTTATATGCATTAGGACAGGCCTTCGCTACTAACAAGGAACCGCTTGAGTGCGACGTCGCGAAAGACCGATGATGTTCAAGGCATTCGACGTCCCATATGTTGTCCGCCATACAGCCACAATTTTGGCTACTAATGGCAACAGGGGCTGGAACTGGATGCATCCAATGGTGAGCACATCATGAACGTAGTTGGAACTGCTTAGTCGACGAGTTACTCACAACAGTGCTACAGTGCTAGTCGTGTTGATGCAAAACAGAGCAATGGCAACGATAAACAAAGCAGACAGTGCATTATGTCTGTAACAACAGTTGCCGAAATTGACATTTCGTCAGGAAGGAACCCAAGGAATTTCACAGATTGAGAAAGAAGTGGCAGATGAAACATTAACTTATTTGAACAGTTCTCGCGTATCCGACCGGGTAGCGTCGTAATTTCTCCACAATATTTCGGCAGACGTACACGCTGCCATCTTCAGGTGGTTCCTGCCGAAACCAGAACGACAGGAACCACCTGAAGATGGCGGCGTGTACGTCTGCCGAAATATTGTGGAGAAATTACGACGCTACCCGATCGGATAACCGAGAACTGTTCAAATTGGAAATACGCCGGGAAAACTTCAGATCAAATATTAACTTTTCTGGAAGATGAGTCAGGGGAATGTGTGGTATCGTAGACGCCCGTCTGTGCTGACAATGTACTTGAGACGTACAACGATGACGATACGTGCTTAACAGGTTTGGGGATTTTCTCCTCCCGAGGTCTAGGTGTTTGTGTAGCGAGATTGGACTGAGTAAAGCTTGCGAATTTGTACGGGCGCTGATAACCGCGCAGTTGAGCGCCCCACAGACCAAACATCATCATCATCATCATCATCATCATCACCTTAATAAGTGAAAGTGATACTGAATCGGGTGTCGAGACATGTAGTTAATGATCGTTGTCGAACAGGGAACCACAGATCCCGTCCAGTCCAGTGAAACGTAGTAAAGTACAGGGTGATTCGAAAAGAATACCACAACTTTAAAAATGTGTATTTAATGAAAGAAACATAATATAACCTTCTGTTATACATCATTACAAAGAGTATTTAAAAAGGTTTTTTTTTCACTGAAAAACAAGTTCAGAGATGTTCAATATGGCCCCCTCCAGACACACGAGCAATATCAACCCGATACTCCAACTCGTTCCACACTCTCTGTAGCATATCAGGCGTAACAGTTTGGATAGCTGCTGTTATTTCTCGTTTCAAATCATCAATGGTGGCTGGGAGAGGTGGCCGAAACACCATATCCTTAACATACCCCCATAAGAAAAAATCGCAGGGGGTAAGATCAGGGCTTCTTGGAGGCCAGTGATGACGTGCTCTGTCACGGGCTGCCTGGCGGCCGATCCATCGCCTCGGGTAATTGACGTTCAGGTAGTTACGGACAGATAAGTGCCAATGTGGTGGCGCTCCATCCTGCTGAAATATGAATTGTTGTGCTTCTTGTTCCGATCCATCGCCTCGGGTAGTTGACGTTCAGGTAGTTACGGACAGATAAGTGCCAATGTGGTGGCGCTCCATCCTGCTGAAATATGAATTGTTGTGCTTCTTGTTCGAGCTGAGGGAACAGCCAATTCTCTAACATCTCCAGATACTGTAGTCCAGTTACAGTAGCACCTTCGAAGAAAAAGGGACCAAAAACTTTATTGGCTGAAATGGCGAACAAATGTACAACTAAATGAAACTTTATAGCTCCCTTAATTCGCTGACAGATAGTGCTTAGCTCTGCCTTTTGTCGTTGCAGAGTTTTAAATTCCTAAAGTTGTGGTATTCTTTTTGAATCACCCTGTACAATCGTTGTCCCAGGAACGTGTACTAAACATAACTACATAAATGGAAGATCATCCGCAGCATAGTAGAAAAACAGTTATGAACAGAGGTCGAATACGTCCGCAGCAATACGACCGTGTAGTGCATAAAAAATGACGGAAATTTAAGGGAGGACAAGGTGCGCTTCTGACATAAACTGCTGTTTGCGCGTTTCAAGGATGCACGATACAATTTGCAGGATGTGTATGATAGTGGCCTGCTACGTTACGCACTCCAAATTGCGCACAACATACATTACAATGATTTAAAGAGAAGCGTGTATGGTTCCGTAACTCCGAATACTGCTACTGAATTGGAGGACATTAGACAACGAATTTTCAAACAAAGAGTAAACTTGACGATGCACAAAAAATTGCAGAATTGGCTCGAAAATTTGTAATGAGATAAACAACTTTATTCCATCGTTTAGTAAGGAATTTGTTTTCAACTCCGACCAATCGGGATTCGAAGAGGAGTTAACGCAATCGCATACAATTGTGGCGACTGTTAATCTGGCTGGTAAATTGGCTGGAAAGTTATTTATTGTGCCCCGAGAGGTTGGAGGTGCTCTGCCCCCTACTGTTCTTTCTCATATGCCTAATTTTACAAGGGCAGCAGGGAATATTTACGTCACAGTAAGCAATAGTGGGACAATAGGCGTAAGAGAACCACAACAATGGTATAAGCACTGCTTTTGGCAAATAACTAGTCAAAATACTTGATTTTGCGTTATTTCTGGTTCGCGAATAAAAATCATACTCCTTTAAAACAAACTATATTTCCTCAAAAATATGTGTCATTACAATTCACACCACCTGGAACCACTGGACAAAGTCAGCCCCAGGATGCTTTTTTTTTCTTTCCGTGCCTATAAAACATATTATCACACTATCTACAGCTACGTCTTAAAAGATAGCCAGTTTTACGATAATCTCCGCAACAGACTGTTTCGATATCGGTTGCATGCCATCGCATTCCATCAGTCCTCATCACCCCTTCACACCGATGTGATTCTATATGCGTTCCCTACAATTGGATACCTAGCTGAACGTCCAGCACGGTTTGTAACTCCCAAGGAAGATCTTGATTACGAAAATCTTTGTGATCACTGTGGCGCGTAATTTTTCACGCAGTCTTCATGGTGAAAGTTAACGGTTTGTTTTGCACGATTCTTGAATGTCAACGATGTCCATTTTGCGATGCGTAATACATACATCCGATAGAAGGTTGAGACGGACGGAGTGGCCGCGCGGTTTGAGGCGCCATGTCACGGACTGTGCAGCCCCTCCCTCTGGAGGTTTGAGTCTTCCCTCGGGCATGGGTGTGTGTGTTGATCTTAGCATAAGTTAGTTTAAGTAGTATGTAAATCTAGGGACCGATGACCTCAGCAATTTGGTCACTTAGGAATTCACACACATTTTTATACAAGGTTGATGTCTGAACCTCCCGAACACCCATTTCCTGTCGACCTCCTGATGCACATGGTGAGTCACGATCAGCTAATATTTTTCCTGACATAATTGTTAACAGAACACTTTCAAATGAGCCGTACCAAAGGTTGAACTTGCGACCTCGGACTTAAGGA
Source organism: Schistocerca piceifrons (assembly GCF_021461385.2). NCBI lineage: Eukaryota > Metazoa > Arthropoda > Insecta > Orthoptera > Acrididae > Schistocerca > Schistocerca piceifrons. The sequence goes on along the minus strand of NC_060141.1, from coordinate 122,729,947 downwards.
ATTCCGTGTAAGATAAAACTTCAAACCCAATACGACATAGATTTATTTTATTACTTTATTTACACGTCAAGTTCCGTAGAACCAAATTGAGAGCAAATCTCCAAGGTCATGGAACGTGTCAGTACATGAAATTACAACACAAAAGTAATAACAGATAAAAATAAATGTTAATGAACCCTAAAAAGTGAGTCCTTAAGATTAAGTAAACGCAATCAACAATATAATAAGAATCAGCTTAATTTTTCAAGGAACTCCTCGACAGAAAAGAAGGGGTGACACATGAGGAAACTCTTCAGTTTCGATTTGGCTCAAATGGCTCTGAGCACTATGCGACTTAACTGCTGAGGTCACCAGTCGCCTAGAACTTAGAACTAATTAAACCTAACTAACCTAAGGACATCACACACATCCATGCCCGAGGCAGGATTCGAACCTGCGACCGTAGCGGTCGCTCGGTTCCAGACTGTGGCGCCTAGAACCGCACGGCCAGTCCGGCCAGCCAGTTTCGATTTGATGGCACGTAGATTACTGCTAAGCTTTTTTAATTCGAATGGTAGCTTACTGAAAATGCATGCAGCAGTATACTGAACACCATTCTGCACAAGAATTAAGGAAGTCTGATCCAAATCCAGGCTCGATTTCTGCCGAGTATTAATCGAGTGAAAGCTGCTTATTCTTGGGAACAAGCTAATAATGTTAACAAGAAATGACAGTAAGGAATATATGTATTGAGAACCAATGTCAAAATACCCAGACTCGTGAACAGGGATCGACAAGAGATTTGTGAATTTGCACCACTTATTGCCCGAACCGCCCGTTTCTGAGCCAAAAATATCATTTTAGAATGGGAATATACCGTTCGTATAGCAATAAAGACAGTATTCAGTCTTTGAACAAGATCCTGAACGTGGGCTTCCAACCACAGCCTGCTATTTATCTGAACACCTAGAAATTTGAATTGTTCAGTTTCACTAATCATATGCCCGTTCTGTGAAATTAAAACGTCATGTGTTGTTCAATTGTGTGTTAGAAACTGTAAAAACTGAGTTTTACTCTGATTTAGCGTTAGTTTATTTTCTACAACCCATGGACTTAGGTCATGTACTGCACTGTTTGAAACCCAGCCAATGCCACATACAACATCCTTTACAACCATCAGCAAACAGAAATATTTTAGAGTTACCCTTTATACTAGAAGGCATATCATTTATGTAAACGAGGAACAGGAGTGGTCCCAACACCGACCCATGGGGCACACCCCACTTGGCATGGATGTGTGAGATGTCCTTAGGTTAGTTAGGTTTAAGTAGTTCTATGTTCTAGGGGACTGATGACCTCAGATGTTAAGCCCCATAGTGCTCAGAGCCATGTTTGAACTGTAAACGTTTCCACAACTACACTTAAATTTACACTTCCAAGTTATGCCTGTTAATTCTGTGTACCACTGACGGTACATCACTTCTGGCTTTTTCTGCAAGCGAAGAAAATGATATGTGGCTGCAGCTACGTGGACTTTCTGGTCATAGTACTGCGTTAATGCAGCGATTACTTGGTCATAGCTGAGTCCGTAAGGAGACCCCGTTGGAAATGGTTTTTGATTTAACACGAACACTGGGGACCCGCAATCGAAAGAAAGTATTGCAGCTTTACAGTACCTTGAACTCAGTGAACTTCACAGTATGCTCGGGATTGTGTCAGGTATTGTGTCGTTAAGTTGCTCGGACGTTGGTACGCTGGTCGGCGGCACATGTTTGGCTTGTCGGTTCATCTGTTGTGTGGCTGACGTGGCTTGTGTAGCCAGTAGTTGCTCTACCGTCGTCAGGAGGGCAGCAATTTGTTGGTTCTGAAACTGAAAAGCTTGTAAATGGTAATTAATTGAAACCCTTAGCTGCCGACAGGTGTTGTTGATATACCTCGATGGAGAGAGCTGAAAATGTGAGGCCCGACCGGGACTCAAACCCGGGATCTCCTGCTTACATGGCAGACGCCCTATCCATCTGAACCACCGAGGACATAGATGCTCAGCGCGACTGCAGGGACTTATCCCTTGCACGCTTCCCGTTAGACCCGCATTCCCAACTGTCCACAATCTACATACGTAATGTTCTTAATAGGTATTTGCCCATCTAGGGTGACGCCTTTGAGTACTGGGCGATTTTGATAAAAATCTAAATGACAAACGAGTGAATACAAAATCAGTACTTTCATGTGCCTACTACCTGTGTATACTACAAAGTTTTTGTGTTCAGGGATTCTCCGAATTTTGTTATTAAGGAAAATACTTCCATAAAATTAGATAGAAATAAGATTTACCAATCTGAGTATGCTTTACATAAGATATCATCTAAGCTATTCTACAGTATGTTCTGAACACGACATTGTGGAAACCACCAATAGCTGCTGTAATGAATATTCATTTCTACAGAACTAGTTTCGATTAGGAGGCCATCTTCAGCTCATGGATTAACACAACATACATGTACTGCCCCAAGACTTGAAGACCGTCCTTTGACCAAAACTAGTTGTTTGGAAATAAATATTCATTAAAGCAGCTTTAGGTGGTTCCACAATGATAATATAAATAAAACAGTTTATTATCTCAATCACTATTTACTTGCCCTCTTTGCGTTTCAATGTTTCACGTAATCATCTTCAGGTGGAGAATTGCGTTGTTACATTCCTGGTGTTAGTGTAGAGGCACAGGTTCCTTTTCACAGCAGCACATAAAGTCCAAGTCCAAAGCAGGTTATATTTCACCTTTTTCTGGGATAAAATTGGTTTCTCAGAAAAGGTAAAGTTAAAAACAGAAATGAAATCATGGTCCGTTGTAGGCTGTATATTAATGTTCCCTTTTTTTAATTTGTGCGTTCTGCTGATTTCTAATTTGCTTCATTTTTAAGCACTTGAAATTAAGATACACCAATATAAAAGAGAATAACATTGCCTACAGACTTCGCTATAAAGGGTGAACATTAATAAAAATGACAAACTACAAGGACGGTTTCCTGACAGGAATGGAGGAAAAAAGGTCCTATGAACATGTGTCCGTAAATGAATCGTTGCCACTGTAGACGGCGCTGACGAATGTCTGTTCTTCTGGCTACACACCGTGAGTTCTTTGTGTGTTGCAGACTGTGTAATTGACGCAACGTGCTGTAAGCAGCAGAATGGTCCGGCATGTATGTTGGGAAAAAACCAACATGGTGTCTACCTACGGCCAAGCAGATGGAAACGGCCGAGAGGCAGCACGGCTGTAACAAAACAAGTACTTCACAGACACCAACCACATCACAAAACATTTCAAGCCCTTTTTGGGCTTTTTTGCAATTGTGGGTGCTTTTAGACAGACGAATGTGCAGGGGGGCGGTGGACTGTGCGTGCACCAGATTTGATGGATGGGATTCTACAGTATATTGAGTCTAACCCTAATAGAAGCTCCAGGCAAGTGGCCTGCGAACACAGTGTAGGCCGAAGTACGATAATGTGTCAGGTGTCAGGTTATATACTTATGTTAGTAGTATTCGAGGTCACATCCCACCCCTGCCCCAGGGGATTAAGCAGCAACTGATCAGGTCATCCAAGGGAACTCCAGTCCTACCCATGCACCTTAGGTGAATCGTCTAGCTTCAAGGTCACGATGTAACTCGATACTGGTCACATAGTCCTACCCATGCACCTAAGGCAAGTGGACTAAGTTATGATGTAACTCAGTACTCGTCACATGATATTAAACTGGCTGACCTAAGTTTCGTGATCATCAGCATCACTCCCACTTCCCTCCCTTATGTGGCATCTTTGGCAATTGATCAAGGGCGCACCACACACATTGCGTTTTTTTTGTGTGTGGAGTAACACAATGCATAGAAACAAAACGCATTGATGATGCTTGTTATTGCTGGAACAACTCCCCATCCCATGGACCTGGGGTATCCCCGCTGCAGCACATAAAAATGGTTCAAATGGCTCTGAGCACTATGGGACTCAACTGCTGTGGTCATAAGTCCCCTAGAACTTTGAACTACTTAAACCTAACTAACCTAAGGGCATCACACACATCCATGCCAGAGGCAGGATTCGAACCTGCGACCGTAGCGGTCGTGCGGTTCCAGACTGTAGCGCCCTGTGACTGGGACCGTTGTGATGGAGGAGGATATCCTCTGATCGACACAATATAGGTTGTCGTTTCCCCAGTGCCACATGTAATAATTTTAATGCTTGAAGATAGTAAAACCGAGCAATCGTTGCAATTTGAGAACAGATTATAGTAGAAATATCCCCTTAAGAAAAACACCAGTTCGTCACTCTGGAATGAAATCAGTGCAGGGAAGCAGAAACGAAATGGTTGTAAGAAAAACGAGGGAAAACAAGGAACGGTAGCTAAAAAGTCATCATAAAGAAAACTAATAATGAATGTCAATGAAATTGAATGGAAAGGGATTAAGATATGGAGAGCAAAAGGAATTCCACTCTTACACATAAAAGATTGCGCAGATAGTTGGAGAAAGTACAATGAGGCTTCTACGATGGTGCGGAATTGTCTGATGTGATAAAAGATATGATTATTGACTTGGAAGACATGGGGGATCCTATATTTGAGGCAGAATTTCACAGAGCTTTAAAAGACTTTCAAACAAACAAGGCAGATGACATAGACAAGATTTTATTAGAATTTCTAAGTTCATTGGCGAAACTACCAACCGAAAGATTATTCAAATAAATGCTTAGAATCTGTGAGACTGGAGACTATCATTGGACTTTCGAACAACTGTCATCCAGTCATTCGTAAAGACGACACGTTAAGATAAATGTGAGAACTGTCTAAAAACATAAGTTCGTTACAAGAAAAATATACAGAAGAATGAGAAACAAAACTGATGAACTCTTATACGAAGACCAGTTTGACTTTAGGAAGGCTAAGACACAAGAGAACTAATTCTGATTTTCAGCTTATTAATATACGAAAAACTTACGGCAAATGAAGACGCCTTCATACGATTTGTCAACGCAGAAGATGGGTTGGATAACGTAAAACTGAAGAAATGTATGACTAGATAAAATTATTATTATTCAGATAATTAAGGGAGACGAGAATTTAATAGTCAATGGTATTGGAATTCGATAGTAGGAAAAGGAAGGGAAGGAAAATGAGGAGGTGAATATCGACTGGGGGAAAGGAATGAAAGACGAAGGCGCCTGGTGTAGTTTTGTACAGAGCATAATTTAATCATCTCTAACACTTGGTTTCAGAATCGTAAAAGCAGGCTGTATACGTAGAAGAGACCTGAAGGCACCAGAAGGGTTCAGATTGATTATATAACGAACGAGGTCTTAAACGGTAAAGCAGATGTGGACTCTGACCACAATTCATTGGTTGTGGAGTGTAGATTAAAACTGAAGAAATGGGTAAAAGGAGATTAAGAATATGGGATCTGGATAAGTTGAAAGAACCAGAGATTGTTGAGAGGTTCAGAGGCAGCATAAGGCAACGGTTGACTAGAACAGGGGAAAGGAATACAGCAGAACACGAATGGGTAGCTTTAAGAGACGAAATAATGGAGGCAGCAGAGGATCTCTGGAACCGCACGACCGCGACGGTCGCAGGTTCGAATCCTGCCTCGGGCATGGATGTGTGTGATGTCCTTAGGTTAGTTAGGTTTAAGTAGTTCTAAGTTCTAGGGGCCTTATGACCACAGCAGTTGAGTCCCATAGTGCTCAGAGCCATTTGAACCATTTGAACCAGCAGAGGATCAAAAAGGTAAACAGACAAGGCCTAGTAGAAATCATTGAACAACAAAAGAGATATTGAATTTAATAATTGATGAGAGGAGAAAATATAAAAATGCAAAAAATGAAGCAGGTGAAAGGGAATATAAATATTTAAAAAATGAAATTGGCAGGAAGTGCAAAACGGCTAAGCAGGAATGGCTAGAGGACAATTGTAAGTATTTAGAAGCGTATTTCATCAGGTAAAAGACAGATACTGCATAAAGGAAAAATAAAGAGGCACTGGGGTACAAGACCCACATGTATGAACATCGAAACCTCAGATGGGAAACCAGTCCTAAGCAAAGAAAGGAAAACTGAAAGGTGGAAGGAGTACATAGAGGATCTGTAAAAGGGAGATAAATTTGATGGCAATGTTATAGAAAGGGAAATGGACGTAGATGGAAATGAGATGGGAAATATGATATTGTGACGAGAGTTTGACAGAGCTCTGAAAAAACCTAAGTCGAAACAAGGCTCCCGCGCATACGGTATTCCTGCAGAACTGCTGATATCCTTGGGAGAGTCAGCCATGACAAAACTCTTCCATCTGAAGCGCAAGATGTATGAGACGGGCGAAATACCCTCAGGCTTAAAGTAAAATGTAATAATTCCAGTTCCAAAGAAAGCAGTTGCTGACAGGTGTGAAAATTACTGAACTATCAGTTTAACAAATCATGGTCGTAAAATGCTAAAACGAATGCTATACAGAAGAACTGAAAACCTGGTAGAAGCCGATCTGCGGGAAGATCAATTTGGATTTCGGAGAAATGTAGGAATACGCGACGCTGTACAGATCCTACGACTTACCTTAGAAGATGTATTAAGGAAAGAGGAACCTAAGTTTATAGCAGTTGTAGACTTAGATAAAGCTTTTCACAATGTTGACTGCAATGATCTTTGAAATTCTGAAGGTAGCAGGGGTAAAATACAAGGAGCAAAAGGCAATTTACAACTTGTACAGAAACCAGACGAAAGTAAAAAAAGTCGAGGTGCGTCAAAAGGATGCAGAGGTCCACAAGCCTATCCCAGCTGTTATTCGGTCTGTACACTGAGCAAGCAGTAACGGAAACAAAAGAAAAATTTGGAGTGAGAATTAAGGTTCAGGGGGAAAAAATAAAAATTTTAAGGTTTGCCTATGACGTTGTAATTCTGTAAGAGGCAGCAAAGGATTTGGATGAGTAGTTGAACAGAATGGAAAGGGTCTTGAAAGAAGGGTATAAAACGAACATCAACAAAAGCAAAACGAGTATATCTGTATGTAGTCGAATTAAATCAGACGATGCTAAGGAAATTAGAATAGGAAACGAGACAATAAAAGTAGTATATCTGTATGTAGTCGAATTAAATCAGACGATGCTAAGGAAATTAGACTAGGAAACGAGACAATAAAAGTAGTAGATGGATTTTGCTGTTTGGGCAGCAAAAATATGATGGCCGAAGTAAAGAGGATATAAAACGTAGACTGCCAATGACAAGAAAAGCATTTCTGAAGAAGAAAAATTTGATAACATCGGATTTAGATTTAAGTGTTAAGAAGCATTATCTGAAAGTATTTGTCTGCGGTGTAGCCATCTATGGAAGTGGAACATGGACGATAAACAGTTTAGACCAAAAGAGAATAGAAACTTTCGAAGTCTGGTGTTGCAGAAGAATGTCAAAGATTAGATCACGTAACTAATGTGGAGGTACTTAATAGAATTGGGGAGATAAAAAATATGTGCCTCATCTTGACCAAAAGAAAGGATCACCAGTTTAGTATTGGAGTGAAACATGGTGAGTAAAAATCATACAGGAAGACCGAGAGATGAATACATTAAGCAGATTCAGAAGGATGTAGTTTGCAACAGTTATTCCGAGATGAAGGGGGTCACACAGGATAGAGAGCATGGAGTGCTGCATCAAACCAGCCTTCTGACTGAAGACCACAGCAGCAGCAGCAGCAGCAACAACAACAACAACAACAACAACAGCAATGCAAAATTGTGAAAGAAGTTTAAGAGTCTCAAACAAATAGATATAAGCTACAGTGTAGTATGCAGTAGGTGCAAGAAAAGAGAGGGAAGAATAAAAATGACAAAACCATCGAGGAAGTGCCCGTAATAAAAGGGCGTAAGGCAGGGATGCATTCTTCAACCTGTATATCGATGAAATAAAGACGTATATAAAAGAAAGATTCAGGAGTGGGATTAAATTTGAGTGTGACAGGATAAGTATTATGAGATTTGCTGTTAACATTGCTATCCTCATTGATGATGAGGAACAGTAGCAGAAAGAAATAAAGTGTCTAGCGAGTACAGAATGTGGATTGAGAATAAACCAATGAATGACGAAATTAATAAGAAGAGGCAAATATGAGATTAGCGATAAGCTTAAAATCAGAACTGGGAGCCATGTAGTAAACGTAGTGAAAGAATTCTGCAACACAGGAAACAAAATAACGCCGGCAGACGAAGAGTTGGGGGAGGGGGGGGGGTAAAAGAGACTAGCACAGGCAAAAAGGGCATTTCTCTAAAATAAGTCTACTAGCATTCAACATAGGTTGTAATCTGACGAAGGAATTTCTAGAATTGGAGCCCAGTGTTGTACAGAAATGAAATGTGTGAGGAAACCGGAAAAGAAGAGAACCGAACATTAAGGAATGCGATATTGCAGACGGTTGCTGAAAATTTGGTGGGCTGATAAGGTAGTATATCCCGACACTTCGCCTGAAGATGATGGAGACGCATTCCATCGAAACGTTGCTACGAGACGACGATGCTACTCGGCTGACAACCCGTGAAGACTTCATATAGGTAATAGAAGAAGAAACGAGATGACAGGACACGCATTAATACCTCTAGGATTGACTTTCATGGACTGTAGGGCGCCATAGAGATCAAAACCTGTAGAGGAAGACAGTTCTAAACGTAAATATAACCATCAAACAATCGAAGGCGCTGGGTGTAAGTGCTCTGTGAGATGAAGACTTTGGCATATGACAAGAAGTGGTAGTGGACAATGCCAATCCAATCAGAAGTCAGTCCCTATTCTAAAAAAAAAAAAAAAAAAAAAAAAAAAAAAAAAAAAGAGCTATAATTATACCTTTCATATCAAGTCAGCATAGTTTGCACTTTTTCACTTATCTGTTTTCCTTCTTACCTGATTTATCTCTCATGATATTCTTTTACTCAGATTAAGAATGACTTTACATGTTGAAGTTAACTTTTTAAATTTAATTTATATTTTGTTCACAAATCTAAACGCAAGGCCCAGGAGAGGCGGCAGCTCTTGTGGACAAAGGTCAGTCAACGATCGTAGATACTCCGCAATGTGCAGTGCGGGTCCGAATAATGAAGCTGGAGGATCTCGCAGCGGAGGCATGACGTTGTGTTCACTCTGCTGCAGGATCGACCGCAGCATCCAACAGCCCAATTAAGCCCGTACCGTCGTAACGGAAACCTAGATGACAGGTCAATAAAATAAGTAGTTGATATAATTTGATTTGAGTCTTACCAGCGATCTTATATTTGACTCATTATTCTTGACCATCTCTCTTCCATTAAATTAACATGTATGCCAACTGACTTTTTATATCTCGTTAACACCGTTCTCCATGACTTTTTCTTACTGGATAGATAGAAAGTCAAAAACTCACGATTTCATCCAAGGGTATCTCACTATACTCTCCATCAAAGAATAATCACTGCACAGAGCGCATGTTACACTTACGATATATAGGGATATAATCGTTGGTCAACCTATGGTCTGCCAATATATTTAACTAGCACTGCTAATGGTTTGACCCATAAACACTGAACTGTCAGATTAGACAAGAAAAGGTGATACTATATACTGTATATGAGTTTAACCATGCTTCCATTGGCTTGTATGTTTCCCAGTTTCTGTGTCATGTTCTTAGCACTGTGTCCAGTCTCCTGTAAGGATATTTAGAACTACGTTGTTGAGGTATGTCAGCAGAAAGAAGCATAGTCAACACAAGGATAGGCTTTCAATCTACTCTCCCAGAGCCCCCCCCCCCCCCCCACCCGACCATCCACCCCTCAAAAAATCGTATAAACATCAAAAATTTTAGTTTCGCAAAATACAAAAACGGTATCTGAATTATGCCACAAGAAGATGAAAATAAAACGGGTCAGCAACACAATTTTTTATCAGTTGATCGCCAAGTTTTATCAATCGTCTGTTAGATATACCTAAATAGTTATGGTTTCCTAATTGATAATTGAGGTATTTTTGAATGGTAATTCTCTGCTTTTACTACCCCTGTCAGCTAACAACACACTCTCAACTACTCAACGATCTGGATATGGCTGCTGTCGATGCAAATTGCTGCAAAGCACTGGGGTGTAAAACCACATTTAATTCCCAACCTTTGACGACTTGTTAACGAGTTCTTACTGCAGCTAAAGACACATTGTTCTTTCCCCACCTACCGACAGAAGCAGCACGTGTAAAATATTCTACGTTCTCCAGAAAGTACGAGTTTGCAGTAGCGTTAATTCTTAAGGAAGAGTTTCCTTTCCTGTAACCCAATCGAAACCCCATCACTTACTTCGTTCAAGAAGTTTCTAATTGCCCGTATTGCCGTTAAACAATTTAGCGATGCTTTCCAACGCTTCTTTGATCGGTAATTTTCCGACGAAGTAAGAAGTAATGAGAGAAGAAAGAGAAAAGAATGTCTTCACTTCTGCACAGAGACTTATGGATGGATTTTACGCACACTGTGGTTAATATTTCGTTATAACCGCTCCACGGAGGGCGGATGCTTGAAAACATTTATGGAAGATAAACACAGCTCGAGAAAGATTAACGAGCCAGAGGCAATAAAGTATTCTCGAAGATGCGCTGATTGCTCTCTCTCTCTCTATCTCTTTCTCTGTTAGCGGTCCTGCGCGACGAAGCTGTTACATTTGGAAATGATTACGCTTACCGGTGAAGGTATGTTTGCAGAAAAACAGTTGCAGAAGTGCCTTCGATACTAATATGTTTAACTTGTTGTGTGATAGCCTATAAATGATAAGAAATTATTCGCCCCCACTCCCTAATTTTGTAGCTGCTGGTGAGTGGACCATTTTCAACAGGCAGGAATCGGTGAATACATAATAACAAGAAGTAACTTAAAACTTTGTGACAGAGAAAACCTGTATACTGCATTGGTAGTCGAACCTGTGACATTTGACTTTCGCAGCACACGCATTTAATTTGTCAAGCAGTTTCAAATCAGCCGACACGCTGCTGCAAAGTGAAAATTCATTCTAGATGCAACAGAGTCTGTAAAACACTCTTTGCATTAAGTTTATTTGTGTTTCACCCATTTTCTTATTCATTTACAGTTGCTGCATTTGGCCAAAAATATTTCATCGGCAGTCGCCATGAGGCTGTAATCATTCCCGTTGTGTACGACTGCATTTTCAGCCTTACATTTCTCAATATTTTAAGCGATATAACACAACCAGTTATTATTCGTCGTAATGAAATTTTTTATCATTTTCGAGGAAAAGAATGAAGTAACTTGTTGTCACGTAAGACCAGCAACATTGGAACATATGACTCGACGCTGTGGTGAACAGAAACGCAAATTACGTGCCTAATGTATGACCAAATATTCATAAAAATGTAACTTAGTCCCGGAAATTCACGTTCACAGCTTGATAAACACATATATTTGGCTTCTGGCTTGTTTGGAAACATTCCTCCTTCTGCTGATTTTGCTTCTGACTTCTTTGGAAACATTTCCCCTTCTGCTGACTACCGCCCGACAGTAGTGTAAGGAGAGTCGATTCCCAATAAATGTACGAAACTGTTTAATTCCTTTAATTTACAAAAGATAAAATAATGAAATGAATTTATGCTCAGAGCACGCGTGCATTGTACTGACTCAGTCAACATCGTCAACAACTTGATAACTGTTGTCAGAGGAATTTGCTTACATAATTGTGGACACAGCCAACAATGATATTTCAATACAAATAAGATTCCGCTAACGCTACTTCCAAGAGTTTCAGATAAACTGTGAAGGGACTGAAATGACAAAGACATGATTGACATGTAATTGTTACAATTTCTGAGGGTTGTGTGTTACTGGTGGTTTAATAGCATCTCAGATTTTTTGATTTTTATTTTTTAGAAGGATTAGTTTAATTCCGCGTAGATCACGAGCTCATTAGGAACAGAAGCTCGGATTAGACAAGGACGGGGAATGAAATTGGTCGCGTCTCTTTCAAAGTAACTGTCAAGAGGGTGCCAAACACTTCAGCTAAGAGGAACAAATCCTATTATATTCACATTGATTGGCAAAATATTTTCCACATTTCACGACGCATGGTTCTGAGTACAAATGCTACTAGTCAATATCCATTACATGTTCTGCTTACTTCCAACTGATACGTCTGTCTCTGTGTCGTGGCAGAATTCAGGTTGGATTTGTAAAGATAACTTTCTCCCGCCGCTGAGATGCCCACTATAATCATCGTTTCCTTCAATTGTTCTAATAAAACCACGAAAAAACGAAATCTGTTTGACCGGGCGTGGATTTGAATACGTATCCAGTGGCCTAATTAACGTGTAGCACCGTTCAGAGTTTATTTTTTCTTAAGTTAATTTCAGAGGACGGTGAAAGAGGATACACCACAAAGTCACCACTTATAACAGCAAGTAAATCGGCAAAATATGATGACACTCTGAACTTTTCATCATATATTGACTTCGACTGCCTCTTTGTGTAAACGGTCAGCCACTTGACTTATTCGGGACACCCTGGTTCGATTCTCGACATTCTCAAGAGTACTTCATAGTTGGTGGGACAGGTAAGTGTTCCAAAGCTATACATAAATCCCCGTCTTCTTTTATTAATTAAATTATCCATGCACGAATATTTTAGTTCGTCACCCAAGGATACTCAAATCAACAGGATGAAGACATTGAGTAGTGTGTTGGATTCGACGATCAGATCGTTTCAGTCTTGTTGGACACCAGACGGACATAGGAAACGTTTCGAGACCAGAACTGCAACAACGCGTCATACTTAGCGCCAGAAAGCAATCAGTTCTAACCTCTCCCCACACAATGTTTAGAGTTCAGATAGACAGCAACTGGCATTTGGTAGGACGCATCTGAAGCAGGTACGGTTGGTTGGTTGGCTGATTTGGGGGAGGGGACCAAACAGGGCGGTCATCGTTCTCATCGGATTGGGAAAGGATGGGGAAGGGAATCGGCCGTGCCCTTTCGAAGGAATCATCCCGGCATTTGCCTGAAGAGATTTAGGAAAATCAGGGAAAACCTAAATCAAGGTGGACAGAAGCCGATTTGAATCGTCATCCTCCCGGATGCGAGTCCAGTGCGCTAGCCTCTGCACCACGTAGCTGAATTTAGATAAGGTAGATAGTCAGATAACCTGGCGAAATGACGTGTAAAGTAATGATATTAACGCACTTGTATACTCAAAAAGGAACGAAGGAATGTTAAGCTTTAAAGGCCTATCAACAAACAGATCCTTGGAGGTGAAGACAAGCTCGACTTAGGGGTGAGAGAGAAACCAGCTGATTCGACCTACTGAACACACTTAGTAACTGATCCCTCTCGTAACATCAGTGCACCAGAAACCGTTAGATCAACGAAGCGTACCATTTAACTGGAATATGCAGAGCTATCGTCTATATCAAGTACATATGATGTAGAATGCCCGAACGTACGAATATATTCTCCTCATATACTTTATGTTCACAAAAGTATTCGGAGACCGCTGGGTAATGCGAAATTGACCACTAAATGTCACGAGAGGTAGATTCGTCAGTATAAAAGGAGGCGGGTATTGTTAGTGGAGAAGCAGTAACAAGTCTCTCAGGACAGCTCGATGACTTCGAACTTGGACTAGTCACTGGATGTCATGTGAATAATAAATCTGTCAGGGACAGTCCAACCCTTCTAAAGCTGCCCCAAATCGACTTTTGGTGATGAGACTGTGAAGTAGAAACGAGAAGGAACAACCACAATAAACCAGCAGACCTCATGGATTGACGGACAGACACCATCGAGCATTGAGGAGGGTAGTTGCAAAAATTGCATGAATTCAGCGGTAGGAATCGTTAGTCAGTTCTTATGTGCTACCAGCAGTTCAACTAGCACAATGGCGAGCGTACGAAGACAAAAGAACGACAGGATACAATGGTCGAGCAGCACCTCATAAAACACACTTTCTGTAGCTAATGCTAAGCGACGCTTGAGGTGGTCTAAAGAGCAACACCACTGGACAGTGGAGGACTTGAAACGAGTGATTTAGAGTGATGAGTCAAGCTGCATCCTGTGTTCCTTCGATTTACAGTCGTATAAAATCATGAAATTTATTCAAAAATTGCGAACACGATGCCACCATAGCTATAAATTTCGTTGAAACAAATGAAAATTTTTGCCAGACCGGGAGTCGAAATCGGATTCCCGCTTTACACTAGTAGTCTTCTAAACTACTTCGGCTATTCGAGCACGCTTTACGGACAGACCCGAACTTACATATATCCTAGTGTCTCCCAAAAATAGTGCTGGCACATTTATGTGCTTCCTGCTCAGGAAGAGACATACTTAGTTTTCTCGTCAGATTGCCTTGGCTCTGGAATGAAATTCATTAGTGCAGTATCTGCAAAGTTCATTCAGTGATGCATAATCACCACTGCTAATACATTACATGTAGTTAATAAAATGTCAAGAGCGTATCGTTTGCCAAATATCGACAACAGGGAATGCATATCTCTAAAAACAAAGCTAAAACACCGCTGATGAGATCAGAATGTTTATTTGCATGTGAATCCTTAACTAACTACAAGCTCGACACAACGGAGATTCTTGAATGATGATTATTAGCAAACTTATGGATGCAATAAAAACTACACATGGTTGGAAAATGTAAAGTAACTCTTGAGAAAATACCAGAATTCGTGGCAGAGCCAAGATTAATCTTCTCTGAATGAAAACACGCTAACTAAACAAATATTCCTGTATTTCTGGAAAAAGAAATCGACAAAAGAATTAATTGCAGAACTAAGAAAAGAAGTACAAAGAAATGACATCAAAAAATCGGATACAAGAAAAGAAACCTTTTTAAGAATAAAATTCTATATTTAGAAGGTTTTCAAGGCAGAAGAAATAAGAAATCGGAGGCAACATGAACAGCAGAAAGGAAAAGACAACATGGGGAGAAGCTCAACGAATACTGAAAAAAATGACACAACATAAAAAGAAGAACTGAAGTTTTATGAATGATATCATGGTCCAGGTAAACTGTATTATTTTTAATTATCTATGCGATTGCTTCCACCTTGAGATACGTGCTTGAAAATGACCAAAGATCAAAATCGGCCAATCGCATACATAATAATAATTTAAAAAAATACAGCCTACCTGGACCATGATTTCATTTACAAAACACTTTGGGGCCGTGGATCCCCATAAAAATAAAGTTTGAGAACTGAGCTTCTTAAGCTATCCTAGCTAGTTAACACGAAGAAAATTATTGGATAAATTTGAATATTAATTTTATGTCTTTCCAAGTCCAATTAGAAATGGTAATAATACA
Organism: Schistocerca piceifrons; assembly: GCF_021461385.2. Lineage (NCBI taxonomy): Eukaryota > Metazoa > Arthropoda > Insecta > Orthoptera > Acrididae > Schistocerca > Schistocerca piceifrons. The sequence continues at coordinate 122,714,616 of NC_060141.1, read as the reverse complement.
CTCCTGGAAATTGAAATAAGAACACCGTGAATTCATTGTCCCAGGAAGGGGAAACTTTATTGACACATTCCTGGGGTCAGATACATCACATGATCACACTGACAGAACCACAGGCACATAGACACAGGCAACAGAGCATGCACAATGTCGGCACTAGTACAGTGTATATCCACCTTTCGCAGCAATGCAGGCTGCTATTCTCCCATGGAGACGATCGTAGAGATGCTGGATGTAGTCCTGTGGAACGGCTTGCCATGCCATTTCCACCTGGCGCCTCAATTGGACCAGCGTTCGTGCTGGACGTGTAGATCGCGTGAGACGACGCTTCATCCAGTCCCAAACATGCTCAATGGGGGACAGATCCGGAGATCTTGCTGGCCAGGGTAGTTGACTTACACCTTCTAGAGCACGTTGGGTGGCACGGGATACATGCGGACGTGCATTGTCCTGTTGGAACAGCAAGTTCCCTTGCCGGTCTAGGAATGGTAGAACGATGGGTTCGATGACGGTTTGGATGTACCGTGCACTATTCAGTGTCCCCTCGACGATCACCAGTGGTGTACGGCCAGTGTAGGAGATCGCTCCCCACACCATGATGCCGGGTGTTTGCCCCGTGTGCCTCGGTCGTATGCAGTCCTGATTATGGCGCTCACCTGCACGGCGCCAAACACGCATACGACCATCATTGGCACCAAGGCAGAAGCGACTCTCATCGCTGAAGACGACACGTCTCCATTCGTCCCTCCATTCACGCCTGTCGCGACACCACTGGAGGCGGGCTGCACGATGTTGGGGCGTGAGCGAAAGACGGCCTAACGGTGTGCGGGACCGTAGCCCAGCTTCAGGGAGACGGTTGCGAATGGTCCTGGCCGATACCCCAGGAGCAACAGTGTCCCTAATTTGCTGGGAAGTGGCGGTGCGGTCCCCTACGGCACTGCGTAGGATCCTACGGTCTTGGCGTGCATCCGTGCGTCGCTGCGGTCCGGTCCCAGGTCGACGGGCATGTACACCTTCCGCCGACCACTGGCGACAACATCGATGTACTGTGGAGACCTCACGCCCCACGTGTTGAGCAATTCGGCGGTACGGTCACCCGGCCTCCCGCATGCCCACTATACGCCCTCGCTCAAAGTCCGTCAACTGCACATACGGTTCACGTCCACGCTGTCGCGGCATGCTACCAGTGTTAAAGACTGCGATGGAGCTCCGTATGCCACGGCAAACTGGCTGACACTGACGGCGGCGGTGCACAAATGCTGCGCAGCTAGCGCCATTCGACGGCCAACACCGCGGTTCCTGGTGTGTCCGCTGTGCCGTGCGTGTGATTATTGCTTGTACAGCCCTCTCGCAGTGTCCGGAGCAAGTATGGTGGGTCTGACACACCGGTGTCAATGTGTTCTTTTTTCCATTTCCAGGAGTGTATAAGGATTTTCCCTAGTTATAGCAGAATCTTCCTTGATTTTAGCGTTTCGAAAATCAGTGACATCATAAATCTCAAACACGCATCAAGAGGACGACTTTCGCTAAAAACAAATCTTTGTGGGAGAAAAGCCTGCCTTCGGTGCAGGGATACACACGCCAGGTGAAAGTGGCGGTAAAAGGTCGGCAGAGACCAGTGACCTAACCATCCCAGAATGTTACTTCCGGAACTTGCTACTGAGACATTGTTCGTCTGGTTAGAAAACGTAGTGAGTGTTGTTTGCATTCGACGTTTATTCTTGGGTTTAGTGATTTTAAATAGGACTTGAGAAGAGCAGTCACTCTCACATTTTAGCTGGTCTTCGAGAGAAAAGTACTCTGCAATTGTATACTGGCCTTTCGACCATCTGGACGTGAGGTTTATTTGAGTCCTGAAGCTGAAGCTTAAGGAAGTCTGCTAGTTTTCAGCAAACAATAATTTTAATCATATTGTTGCTTGCTGTCGCAATATCTCGTTTAGTCAAATTTATAATGATAAAGTGAAAGTACGATCGTTATCGAGCAACGAGGTCATCCATACCACTGCTCAGGTGAAGCTATTGTATCAATGTTTCGCCACGTTCATCACGCTGAAGTCGTCATGTAGTGTCTTTCTTCATCTCTATGACATGTATTCTTCCATTAATCTAGTAATGACTGCCCTATTTACTCTACGTTCATGGTGAACAAATGAAGCATTCTTTGGTGACTATTTCAGTGCGATTGCATTTGTTAAACAGTTATGTTCTTTGTGTCTGTAAATGAGTACTTACGCATATACCGTATGTCTATTTGAATCTGAATGCGACTTTTCTTCAAGCAGTGAAGTGTGCTCTCCATATGTCCTTCTTCTGTAATAGCAGCTTTAATAATGTTCACTGTAACTAACCAAAAGTTTGGTGTTAAATACGCCTTTGAGTATGAAATGAAAACTAATACCTAAATCACGTTCAGGACGGAGAGCTATCAAGCTGGTTCATAGTTCAGAACAGTGAAGAGAACTCTGGCATTTAGCGTATATTGTGGCTCAGGTTACTTCTAAGTGATATAAATTGAGGCGACCACAGAAATCTAGGAGGAAAATGCCACACTAAGATTTGTTGGAAAGTACTACGGAAGAGTAATTCATGTACAAAAAAGATTACTCACAAAACCCTCGTTCTACAACTTCTGCAGTACTGATCGTCGATCTCAGACTCTTACGAAGTCGGATTAACGGCAGAGATTGGAAAGATTCGACGAACGACTGCACGACTCGTCGTGAGGTTGTTTTGGCAACGTGAGACTGTCACAGACATGCTCAATAAACTGCAGTAGGATGCGTTACAAGAGAGACAGTTTACAATGTGGTGAAGAAACTGAGAAAAAAATGAAAGTCAGTAAATACACTACTCCTTCCACAATTCATCTCGCGTTATAACTACAACACTAAAAGTAGCGAAACCTGCGGAGGTGAGAGGAAGAGCGATAAAGGGATGGAAGCCGGGAGCCATTGCAGGGGGCGTGGGGAGGGGAGGGGGGGGGTAATGGAATGGTGGTTGTTACCGACAGTCTTTCTTTCCGTTTATCATTTATCATTCGCAAATGTAAGCGATGGTACTGGTATGAACACTATGTGCACTTCGGCACACACCGTGCGATGGTTTGCGGAATAGTGATACCGAAAAGCAGCAGCATCTGTTGATTGATGACGGAAAGCAAGTTCGAAAACTACTTTTTCAGCAATGTTTGTACCGTTTTAGAAATCGATTTGATTTTGCGTGCCACTGGTCGATCCAGAAACAGAATAGCATTGAAAGCAGTGGGCGGAAAACGGCGACCTACACCGGAAACGAAGTCTGTTTCATTTTGTCTGTGTTATACTGACTTGGCAACAGGATTATATCTACGTGTAGCTTCGCAGTAGTGAACACTAGGCAAGTCTTTTGGCCTACGCGTGTGAAAAAATACTCTAGAGCAAATATGACTGTAAGGTAAAACATAAATTTATTTCTTTAATTCCAGTACATGGCAACTAGAGGTTGTTAACTATCGATAACGTTCCCTAATGACCATCTTCAGATCTGGCACTAACATAGACGAAGCCTTATACTATCTTAAAGCGATTAACCTAGAGTGACATCGTCAATAGATACAAGCAATATTATCTCGGTACTGTTTACTGCAGCCCAGTTTGCTGAGAACTGTAGCGCCGTTCAAAACATGTTTCTCCCGGTACTGTGCCCTGGTTGCCAATATATTATTTCATCAGTTCGACGTCGTCAATTTAATTTTGTTTATCTGTTGACACTGACAATGTTTGGTGGAAAAAGTTCAAGGCAATCGTAAAATGTGTTTTAGACAGGTACTTGCCGAGTAAATCTGCGAGGGACGAGAAAAACCTACCGTGGTTCAACAACAAAGTTAGGAAACTACTGCGAAAGCAAAGAGAGCTTCACTGCAAATTTAAACGCAGCCAAAAAATCTCAGACAAACAGAAGCTAAACGATGTCAAAGTTAGCGCAAGGAGGGCTATGAGTGAAGCGTTCAGTGAATTCGAAAGTAAAATTCTATGTACCGACTTGACAGAAAATCCTACGAAGTTCTGGTCTTACGTAAATCGAAACAGCATATCCAGACACTCTGGGATGATAATGGCATTGAAACATACGATAACATGCGTAAAGCTGATACTGAACACCTTTTTCGAAAGCTGTTTCACAGAGGAAGACCGCCCTGCAGTTCCTTCTCTAAATCCTCGCACGAACGGAAAAATGGCTGACATCGAAATCAGTGTCCAAGGAATAGAAAAGCAACTGAAATCACTCAACAGAGGAACGTCCACTAGACCTGACGGGATACCAATTCGATCCAACACAGAGTACGCGAAAGAACTTGCCCCCCTTCTAACAGCCGTGTACCGCAAGTCTCTAGAGGAACGGAAGGTTCCAAATGATTGTAAAAGAGCACAGGTAGTCCCAGTCTTCAAGAAGGGTCGTCGAGCAGATGCGCAAAACTATAGATCTATATCTCTGACGTCGATCTGTTGTAGAATTTTAGAACATGTTTTTTGCCCGCGTATCATGTCATTTCTGGAAACCCAGAATCTACTCTGTAGGAATCAACATGGATTCCGGTAACAGCGATCGTGTGAGACCCAACTCGCTTTATTTGTTCATGAGACCCAGAAAATATTAGATACAGGCTCGCAAGTAGATACCATTTTCCTTGACTTCCGGAAGGCGTTCGTGCCCGGGTTCCCAGGTTCGATTCCCGGCGGGGTCAGGGATTTTCTCTGCCTCGTGATGACTGGGCGTTGTATGATGTCCTTACGTTAGTTAGGTTTAAGAAGTTCTAAGTTCTAGGGGACTGATGACCATAGATGTTAAGTCCCATAGTGCTCAGAGCCGGAAGGCGTTCGATACAGTTCCGCACTGTCGCCTGATAAACAAAGTAAGAGCCTACGGAATATCAGACCAGCTGTTTGGCTGGATTGAAGAGTTTTTAGCAAACAGAAAATCGCTCTGAGCACTATGGGACTCAACATCTAAGGTCATAAGTCCCCTAGAACTTACAACTACTTAAACCTAACTAATCTAAGGACATCACACACATCCATGCCCGAGGCAGGATTCGAACCTGCGACCGTAGCAGTCCCGCGGTTCCGGACTGAAGCGCCTAGAACCGCACGGCCACCGCGGCCGGCTTTTTGGCAAACAGAACACAGCATGTTGTTCTCAATGGAGAGGCGTCTACAGACGTTAAAGCAACCTCTGGCGTGCCACAGGGGAGTGTTATGGCACCATTGCTTTTCACAATATATATAAATGACCTAGTAGATAGTGTCGGAAGTCCCATGCGGCTTTTCGTGTATGATGCTGTAGTATACAGAGAAGTTGCAACATTAAAAAACTGCAGCGAAATGCAGGAAGATCTTCAGCGGATAGGTTCTTGGTGCAGAGAGTAGCAACTGACCCTTAACATAGACAAATGTAATGAATTGCGAATACGAAAAAAAGATCCTTTATTGTATGAATATATGATGCGGAACAAACACTGCTAGCAGTTACTTCTGCAAAATATCTGGGAGTATGCGTACGGAACGATTTGAAGTGGAATGATCATATAAAATTAATTGTTGGTAAGGCGGGTGCCAGGTTGAGATTCATTGGGAGAGTCCTTAGAAAATGTAGTCCATCAACAAAGGAGGTGGCTTACGAAACACTCGTTCGACCTGTACTTGAGTATTGCTCATCAGTGTGGGATCCGTACCAGGTCGGGTTGACAGCGGAGATAGAGAAGATCCAAAGAAGAACGGCGCGTTTCGTCACAGGGTTATTTGGTAAGCGTGATAGCGTTACGGAGATGTTTAGCGAACTCAAGTGCCAAACTGTGCAAGAGAGGCGCTCTGCAACGCAGTGTAGCTTGCTGTCCAGGTTTCGAGAGGGTGCGTTTCTGAATGAGGTATCGAATATATTGCTTCCCCCTACTTATACCTCCCGAAGAGGTCACGAATGTAAAATTAGAGAGATTCGAGCGCGCACGGAAGCTTTCCGGCAGTCGTTCTTCCCGCGAACCATACGCGACTGGAACAGGAAAGGGAGGTAATGACAGTGGCACGTAAAGCGCCCTCCGCCACCCACCGTTGGGTGGCTTGCGGAGTATAAATGTAGGTGTAGATGTAGAATGGCACTTTGGCTTAACGCAATATAAGGCTTCGTCTGTTTTCCTCGCACATTTGTAGATGGCCGTTATGGACCGAAATCGATAGTTTGACGACAGTTTTTTGTTATCATATACTGAAATTAAAGACTCAGATTCTTTATTTTCTGGATCACTGTTTTCATTCACGGCTTCTAAGCATTTGTAAAATGAACAGTAGCAATCCACATCACGACAATACATTCGCGCAAGGCATATCAGCAATGGGAAAACAGAGTGATAAAGAGCACACACAGAAGGCGCTTCTATCCTGTTCGAGAGATTTTGTACTTGTTCCCTCCTGTTTTTTATCACATTTAAAGAACTAAGCAGCTGAAAGTTGTTTCGAGGCGCGTGAAGGTGTTTTTGCAGCTGTAGGTTGTCTTTCAAGGTATTGGAAAAATGAACTGACTTAAAATGTAGTAGCGTCGTCACTCTAACAGAAAATGTACATGGTCCAGTCATATTATTGCGACCACAGCCTATGTTCGACACCAACGCACGATAACTGCTCTCAGATGGCAGGTGGCAGCACTAGCAGTGGAGGGTACATAAGGCGTGTCGGGAGGACACGGAAAGTAGGGCACTCGTTGTGGCAATGTGGAAACAGAATTATTTATCTGACGCCAAAATGGCATGATCTTGGCTTTCAGGACAAGGGGGAAATCATTTTCGGCACGGCTAACTTTGTAAACTGCTCGCCTGCCGCCGAAAAAAGTGGTTCAAATGGCTCTGAGCACTATGGGACTTCTGAGGTCACCAGTCCCTTAGAACTTAGAACTTCTTAAGCCTAACTAACCTAAGGACATCACACACATCGATGCCTGAGGCAGGATTTGAACCTGCGACCGTGGCAGTGGCGCGGTTCCAGACTGTAGCGTCTAGAACCACACGGCCACCCTGGCCGATGCGTGCCGCCGATGTTAAAGTACAACCACAATACACACCCGGCGCTGAGGCAACTGTGGTACACTAAGGGGCGATAGGTGACAGCAGAGAACGACCGCGGCAGAGATTGTAACTGTGGAACTGTTGAGCAACTGACTGCCCAGATGAATCAAGGAGCCACCAACAGTGTCTCCTCAACGACCGTTTAGTGAATGTTGCTATGTATGGATCTCTGCAGGAGGCACCTGTTACATGCTCCCATTCAGATTGCGGTTCGACGGTGACGAACGCCGGAATTTGCGCAACTGGATGTCCACTGAGTGGCAACAAGCGCCCTTTCCAGAAGAATAATGTTTTATGCTCCGTCAGAGAGATGGACGTTGATGATTATGGCGTGAAAAGTCTGAAAGCAGGCACCCTGCAACAATCATCGGAAGAGGCCAGACTGAAGGAGGGACCATGATAACCTGGGAAAATTTGTTGTGGAACTCCCTGACCGATCTCATCATTCTGGAAGGCACAATGAATTAACATATGTATGTATCTTCTCTTAGGGACCGTGTCCATCCTAAAAGCAGTTTATTTTTCCTCGGCCCCATGGAATCACACAGCTCCAAGAGCAAGCAGTTCCAAGACCACGATGGTAAGTTTAGCGTACTCTCCTGGCCACCAGAATAGTGAATCTGTGGGACAACCTCGATCGAGTCGTTGGTGCCATGGATCCTCAACCGAGAAACCAAGAGCAGCTGGTCACGGCCCTAGGGTCGACGTGGCTCCACGTCCCTGTCGGTACGTTCCAGAAGCTCATTAACTCTCTTTCTGCAAGTCTCGCAGCAGTCCACACTACAGAAGGTGGTTATTCAGGATTTTGACAAGTCGTCGTATTAATGTGACTGGACACTGTATAGCTGAAAATTTTTCTCCTTGCTCTCACATGGATAGGAAGTAACGTTATTAAATACTTTTACCATATAACTACACTACTGGCCATTAAAATTGCTACACCACGAAGATGACGTGCCACACACGCGAAAGTTAACCGACAAGAAGAAGATGGTGTGATAGGCAAATGATTAGCTTTTCAGAGCATTAACACAAGGTTGGCGCCTGTGGCAACTCCTTCACGTGCTGACATCAGGAAAGTTTCCAATCGATTTCTCATACACGAACAGCAGTTGACCGGCGTTGTTGTCATGCCTCGTCTAAGGAGGAGAAATGCGTACCATCACGTTTCCGACTTTGATAAAGGTCGGATTGTAGCCTATCGCGATTGCGGTTTATCGTATCGGGACATTGCTGGTCGCGTTGGTCGAGATCCAATGACTGTTAGCAGAATATGGAATCGGTGGGTTCAAGAGAGTAATACGGAACGGCGTGCTGGATCCCAATGGCCTCGTATCACTAGCAGTCGAAATGACAGGCATCTTATCTGCATGGCTGTAAGGATCGTGCAGCCACGTCTCGATCCCTGAGTCAACAGATGGGGACGTTTGCAAGACAATAACCATCTGCACGAACCGTTAGACGACCTTTGCAGCAGCATGGACTATCAACTCGGAGACCATCGCTGCGGTTACCCTTGACGCTGCAGCACAGAGAGGAGCGCCTGCGATGATGTACTCAACAACGAACCTGGGTGCACGAATGGCAAAACGTCATTTTTTCGGATGAATCCAGGTTCTGTTTACAGCATCATGATGGTCGCATCCGTGTTTGGCGACATCGTGGTGAATTCACATTGGAAGCGTGTATTGTTCATCGGCATACTGGCGTATCACCCGGCGTGATGGTATGGGGTGCCATTGGTTACACGTCTCGGTCACCTCTTGTCTGCACCGATGGCACTTTGAACAGTGGGCGTTACATTTCAGATGTGTTACGACCCGTGGCTCCACCCTTAATGTCATGCCTGCAAAACCCTACATTTCAGCAGTATAATGCACGACCGCATGTTGCACGTCCTGTACGGGCCTTTCTGGATACACAAAATGTTCGACTGCTGCCCTGGCCAGCACATTCTCCAGATCTCTCACCAACTGAAAACGTCTGGTCAATGGTGGGCGAGCAACTGGCTCGTCATAATACGCCAGTAATTACTCTTGATGAACTGTGGTATCGTGTTGATAGCTGAATGAGCAGCTGTACCTGTACACGCCATCCAAGCTCTGTTTGACTTAATGCCCAGGCGTATCGAGGCCGTTATTATGGCCAGAGGTGGTTCTTCTGGGTACTGATTCTCAGGATCTATGCACCCAAATTGCGTGAAAAAGTAATCATATCTCAGTGCTAGTATATTTGTCCAATGAATACCCATTTATTATCTGCATTTCTTCTTGGTGTAGCAATTTTAATGGCGAGTAGTATACTACGAAAATGATACTGAGACCAGTCAAAGGCCCATAGTCAGCTGATCCCCGTTGCAGAGAGCACGGACAGCCAGGCGCGGCTACAGATGTGTCTGGGGCCTCAGCTGGCGGTGCTGCGGCTGGCGGGCGGCTGGGCGCCGGCGTCGACGTCCGCGTCATCTCGGCTGTACGGCGCCTACTCGGCCGCCGTGGTGCTCACGCTGCTGGCGTTCGTCGCCAGCCAGGTGTCCGCGGCGCGCCACTTCTGGGGCGACCTGCTCAACGTCACCATGAGCACGTGCCTCATGTTCACTTACTCCATGGCCATCGTCAAGGTGATCGTCTTCCTCAGGATGAGGAGGTCTGCAGAAGAGCTCATTCGGGAGCTCAACAGCAGCATGGAGGTACACTGACAATTTTTACTCAGCGATTCCTGCAGCACTGGTGGCATCTGCCAATTATTACCTATCAATTCCTGTAGCATTCAAAGTAAACTGCCAGCTATTTCAGCAGCGTTGGAGGTGAACTGCCGATTGTTACTTCGGATTCCTGCAGTGTTGCAGTGGCTGTTGCAAATGCAGGTCTAATACAGGGTGGTCCATTGATAGTGACCGGGCCAAATATCTCACGAAAAAAAAACTACAAAGAACTAAACTCGTCTAGCTTGAAGGGGGAAACTAGATGGCGCTATGGTTGGCCCGCTAGATGGCGCTGAATGTTTTTGTTGGACCACTTTTTTCGCTTTGTGATTGACGGCGCTGTAATAGCCACAAACATATAAGTACGTGGTATCACGTAACATTCTGCCAGTACGGAAGGTATGTGCTTCGTGATACATTACGCGTGTTAAAATGGACCGTTTACCAATTGGGGAAAAGGTCGATATCGTGTTGATGTAAGGCTATTGTGATCAAAATGCCCAACGGGCGTGTGTTATGTACGCTGCTCGGTATCCTGGACGACATCATCCAAGGGTCCGGACCGTTCGCCTGATAATTACGTTATTTAAGGAAACAGGAAGTGTTCAGCCACATGTGAAACGTCAACCACAAATGATGATGCCCAAGTAGGTGTTTTAGCTACTGTCGCGGCTAATCCGCACATCAGTAGCAGACAAATTGTGCGAGAATCGGGAATCCCAAAAACGTCGGTGTTGAGAATGCTACATCAACATCGACTGCGCCCGTACCATATCTCTATGCACCAGGAATTGCATGGCGACGAATTTGAACGTCGTGTACAGGCTCTGAGCACTATGGGACTCAACATCTTAGGTAATAAGTCCCCTAGAACTTAGAACTACTTAAACCTAACTAATCTAAGGACATCACACACACCCATGCCCGAGGCAGGATTCGAACCTGCGACCGTAGCAGTCCCGCGGTTCCGGACTGCAGCGCCAGAACCGCACGGCCACCGTGGCCGGCGTCGTGTACAGTTCTGCCATTGGGCACAAGAGAAATTACGGGACGATGACAGATTTTTTGCACGCGTTCTATATAGCGACGAAGCGTCATTCACAAACAGCGGTAAAGTAAACCGGCATAATATGCAGTATTGGGCAACGGAAAATCAACGATGACTGCGACAAGTGGAACATCAGCGACCTTGGCGGGTTAATGTATGGTGCGGCATTATGGGAGGAAGGATAATTGGCCCCCATTTTATCGATGGCAATCTAAATGGTGCAATGTATGATGATTTCTTACGTAATGTTCTACGGATTTTACTACAAGATGTTTCACTGCATGACAGAATGGCGATGTACTTCCAACATGACGGATGTCCGGCACATAGCTTGCGAGAGGTTGAAGCGGTATTGAATAGCGTATTTCATGACAGGTTGATTGGTCGTCGAAGCACCATACCATGGCCCGCACGTTCATCGGATCTGACGTCCCCGGATTTCTAAAAACATGGCTCTGACTACTATGGGACTTAACTTCTAAGGTCATCAGTCCCCTAGAACTTAGAACTACTGAAACCTAACTAACCTAAGGACGTCACACACATCCATTTCCGAGGCAGGATTCGAACCTGCGACCGCAGCGGTCGCGCGGTTCCAGACTGTAGCGCCTAGAACCGCTCGGCCATCCCGGCCGGCTCCCCGGATTTCTTTCTGTGGGGAAAGTTGAAGGATACTTTCTATCGCGATCCACCGACAACGCCTGACAACATGCGTCAGCGCATTGTCAATGCATGTGCGAACATCACGGAAAGCGAACTACTCGCTGTGAGAGGAATGTAGTTACACGTATTGCCAAATGCATTGATGTTGACGGACATCATTTTGAGCATTTATTGCATTAATGTGGTATTTACCGGTAATCACGCTGTAACAGCATGCGTTCTCAGAAATGATAAGTTCACAAAGGTACATGTATCACATTGGAACAACCGAAATAAAATGTTCAAACGTACCTACGTTCTGTATTTTAATTTAAAAAACCGACCTTTTACCAACTGTTCGTCTAAAATTGTGAGCCATATGTTTGTGACTATTACAGCGCCATCTGTCACAAAGCAAAAGAAGTGGCCCAACTAAAACATTCATATTTCTTTACGTACTACACGAATATGTAATAAAAAATGGGGGTTCCTATTTAAAGAAACGCAGTTGATATCCGTTTGACCTATGACAGCGCCATCTAGCGGGCCAACCATAGCGCCATATGGTTTCTCCCTTCAAGCTAGTCAAGTTTCGTTCTTTGTAGTTTTTTCGTTTGACGCTTATTTCGTGAGATATTTGGTCCGGTCACGATCAATGGACCACATGTATAAATGATTCATTCGTTTTCAAAGCTCCATATTTGCCAAAGTATCATTTGTATAAATATGACTGATGCATGAACAGAATTGCTAACTCACTGAGTTTACACTGTGCCCACCATTCGCGTTAAGAGTGCAGTGCCTTGACAAAATGCCGACAAAGTAAGATAACGGTTTTTGTGTGGTGGAATAAGCGAGACGTTTATTAGTATAACAGTTCAGTGTGCATTCGGAAGGAATTATGGAAAAGAATAGCCATGTAAACACGACATTGTGCGTTGGTATGAACAATTTTGGGACTCTGGTTGTTCCTTTAAGCAGAAAAGCACCAGTCACCCAAGTGTGCCTCAAGGAACTGTGGAGAGACTGAAGGAAAGTTTCGTATGCAGTCCAAAAAAAAAAATCAACACTTCGCGCAGGCCACAGACTTGGAATACAGCAAACTGTGTGGAAGATTCTGCAACGGCGATTAAATTTCAAACCGTACCGTCTGCAGCTCCTGCGACAGCTAAAACCGAAAGATTATAACCGGCGCCTCCAGATATCCATCACTACGCAGAAAGCACTTAGCTTCCAAGCTGATATTCAGCTACGATGCAACATTCCATTTGTCTGGAAAGGTTAATCGCCCCAATCTCAGAGTGTGAGGCACTCAAAAGATCCTGAAATTGTGGCACATATCATTATTTGCCGAAGGTTAATGTTTTCTGTGCGATGTCGCAGACGAAGAAGTATGGGCTATTTTTATTCAGTGAGAAGACGGTGATAAATACCTCTTACCTCTGTATGTTGCAGCTGTGTTTGTTTCCACAAATAACTGCTGATTCCGAGAATTTCACCTTCCAAGAAAAGACAGGAAACCCCCTGAGTGTAGAATCGATGTTAGTCGTTTCCTAAACAACAGACTTCTGCACCGCTGGAATGGGCGTAGTGGTCGCCCGACCATACGCATTGTGACTTCTTCCCATAAGGATTCATGAAGAACAATGTTTACGTAGCCCCGTTGTGAAGAACACTGTTACAGCTCAGAGAACGCATCAGTACTACTGTCGTGACAATTGACAGGATGTTGGTACGTAAGGTATGGAATGAATCTGACGTGTGTCGTGTTGCGCACCGTAGAATATTGGTAAGTGCAAAATGCAAACCTGGTGAGTTTACGGTCCTATTCATACATCACGCATATTTACAAATGCTATACTTTGGAAAATACAGAGCTTCGAAAACGAATAATTTGTAGTAGCCCTGTATGGTTACGAACAGTGACCCGATTAGCTTGTAACATTTGGGAGGTACTCTATTTCATCAGAGTAACTACAGGGGTTTATGAAAAGTCTGAAACACTGACTTGAAAACAAGCACCGAAAGAAATCCGGGGAGCTGGCCGGGGTTATCGGGCAGTTCTAGGCGCTACAGTCTGGAACCGCGCAACCGCTGCGGTCGCAGGTTCGAATCCTGCCTCGGGCATAGATGTGTGTGATGTCCTTAGTTAGTTAGGTTTCATTAGTTCTAAGTTCTAGGCGACTGATGACCTCAGAAGTTAAGTCGCATAGTGCTCAGAGCCATTTGAACCATTTTAACAGTATCATATAGTAGTACAAAGACAAAATCTGCACGTACTACCGAAAACGGGAAAAACCTCCCTCCCACGTGATGTACCAGATCTCTCATTGTTGCATGAATATACACTTTGCATAGTCTACCAGAGCGCAGGCTTCAAAACCTACCCGTCTGCATCTGTACGGAGCGGTATATTTACTATGAACAAAGTGAAAGATCTGTGTACGACTGGCATCACATCTTGCATGCTTCTATTTTATGTTCAGTATCAAATAAATGGCTTCGGAAGAGAAAAAATAATTACAAGGAATTCTGAATATAATTACTATACTGTTCTCGTTCTGATTAAACAAATAATATTAGTTACAAGGATTCCTGGTACACATGACATGAATCGAAGTTTTAGTAAAAGCCCTGAAATTATATATCCTCTTTACTCGTCTTCCTTTAAACCAATAAACTAATCTTAATTCGGGAGATGGTGATAAGATTAAGTGCATAGTGCAGCTGATGGAATAAATATGACTCTATCCCATCAACAGTTTCCAGCTTACGAAAAACGAACCATCTCTGAGCCTTTGTGATGGCACACGGCTGAATACCTAATTACGTTACAGTTTATTAAAACTTCTGCATGCGAAATGATCGCAGAAGAACTGAGCAAATATTTGTCTCACACAACTGAAATGATTTAACTATCGTCTATGATTAATCACAGTAAAATAGCTCAATTGAAGCTCACGATATCCTCAAGCAGGTGTCCCATCCGACCTTCCTCGCTTCCAATAAGCGAACACAGTGTGCTATCCAAATACACATGGCCTCAAGGCACAGATAGCCACCAGCGTTCTCCATTGGTTGAAGGCTCGAGCAGCGTATCAAAGAAGAAAACTATCTTCCGGGGCGCCACAAAGAAACAACTCAAAGAGTTTACTCGATTAATCGAAACTGTTCACTGGATATCTTTGCTCAATATTGCAAAAATTATTTCCTTACTTACAGAAAGTAAAAAAAATGTGAATAAAAATGAAAGTGCATTTTAACACGGGCCACTTTCATAGAGTACCAGATTCAAGGGCTAAAAAAAACTGTAATTTATTTACCTCTATGCAATAAATATTTGTGATTCTAATTAAAATTAAGTAAGATGTAATTTTTTTCACCTTATTGCTCTTCTAACAGGCTTAACAAATTAGTTTTTTTGTTGTTTACAATTCAAACAAAAGTTCGCAAAATGAGTTGTGTCGTAACTGAAGTCGAACACTTAATTATATTACTTAACAAATATGATCTTCTATGTTTAGCTAATTGTAAAAATCGTTACACTGACTTACACTATAGTAATTAATAAATACTTTTTGCAGCAAGATTGTCAACGAATTTGTTGATTGCCTACTTGGATATGATTACTGACAATCTAAGCTTCCTAATAACAGGTTCGCCTCAAACAACGGTTGAATAATAAACAATTTTAAGAAGTTCAATGATGTTGGTTGAAAGATGCTATTTATCATCTGTTGGTTGCAGTTGCAATTTCGACTATCATTAGCAAGTAGATGTAAAGGATACTTATTGTAGCACTTACTGATAATGTTATAAGAGAATTAAATCGGTCTAATACTAAGCAATGGCGGAGAAGACATGGATGACCGACGCAAATAAAGTTAAGGTCAGAATTTCGTCACACGTTCTATTTCCGTGGCAGACACATATACTCGGATTTCAGTCAATAGTCACTTAAATTCTTTAATGACATGTACTGGTCAACTTTTTACAGTATATCAGACTGCTCTAGAATGCGCGTCTGCATATTAAACAAAAGGAATCGCAATATCTCAAATCGCACTTGAGTGTGGCATCTGTAAATTGTGTAAAACAGTGTATCTCTAGAGAGATCTCTTAGGATTTTCCAGACCTATTATCTTGGGCGTGGTTATTTGGCTATTTTATGTTCCTCTTCTGGTCAATCAAAATATTGTTCACCGTACTTGTGAAATATTTTTCACTGACCACGGTTTTCGTGGTCAGAAAGGAAGACTATACGATCCACAACCTGCATGTTGCCCGCTAAGAATGGGTGTCTTTTCTCCTGTCAACTCATCTGTCACCTCCTTCTGCTAACTTCTCATTGGATCCTTTTTCATGTTAACTCAACTAGACCTCCTTGCTTGACCATCTCTGTTGAAATTTTATGTGAATATTCGCGCATGTCCCCAGTGAAGAATGTTAAAGTTTAACGTCGTCAACAAACAGTCACTTGATTAGATCCATGAATGTCTTCGCGAGAATTTCTGGTCACTTTGAGCTGTTATACCTCGGGCAATATGCTATTGAAAAGAATTAAATTAAGCAGTCCTTTGGAAAATTATGAGTTCCCCTAACAACAATAGTAACTTTTTTTTAAAAAAATGAGGGATTTTCAACGTGAGTTTGCAAAAAAACTATCTCGCATAAAACTACCCAAACTGGCTTCATTAGAAATACCATTATTTTAACCGTAAAACAGTGTATTTGGTTACCGAAGCGGGCTAACAAGGCTAGATCATTTGAATTAAAACTGCGTGCCAAAATCGCAGCACGAAAAAATGTTAACTTCGAATTCTTATATCTCGTAGAGTGAGCGCATGCTGAACATGAAACTTAATATGCAATGTCTCGGTAACACAAGGATGTGGAAGACAAAATTTCATACACCTACTATTTTCCATAATCTACAAATTCGTCGAAAAGATGATCACTTTTGTGGAAAGGTGAAATTAGGGCATATTCGTCACTTCTTTTACGAATATCGTTTTCTAGTAAAGCCTCAAAACCAGTCTCATTCGAAACGACGTATTTTAAAACTGCGCAGAACAGTGTGTTTAATTTCCAACATGGGTTAACAATACCAGAAAAACCGTGTTCCGAATAAGGTTTTAAATTGGGCTTCTTATTTCTCGTTTATTAAAGGCATCATAAACATGAAACGCTATTCATAACAACTTAGCAACGTAAAGTTTTCGTTATAAAATGTCATTCACGTATTGCTTTCCAAATTTCAACAAAATCACTTCAAACTTGATGTTCGTAGAAATTATAAAAACAGATCATATTGAGTTTGCTTTTAGAAAATCTGTTTTTGTTAGTTAGTTTCAAACTAATCGCAGTTGGAAATGGTATGTTTTCAAGCATCGATAAAATCACATTCAATTTTCCAATGTTCTCTAACAATACCTGAAAATGACAGATAGGCTATATTGTAGAAACCTGTTCTTCGTTTTTCTTTGCACGTGGTTTTTACTTTTATACTGAAAAGTAACATCTCCTAATATTGGGTTGGTCTATGGTGACATTCTTGCCACCAGTTCAAGATGATGAAATGCAATCCCATCCCGTAGGGGTCACACAATACCAGCCACAGACGTGTTTCTTCATTCAGGTTTCCAAGGCCGTAATTTGATTTCTTAATTAAGATTCCAATGTTTTGCTGAAAATTAGTACATTGTTATTCAAGCTGCTTGTCTGTGGTTTTATTGGGAAAATTCGCAAGCTACATTGCATCCTTTTGTAGCTTATTATGTCATCGAGGACATTGCAATCTGTTAGTTGTTGAATCTGTGTATCCACAATAACAACTTCGGCATTGATACTATTTGGCACCAGCCACGAAAAATCTTCACGTGATTTGATTGTTGGCATAACGAATCGATTAGCTACGGTGCAACCGTACAAAGGTCATCAACAAATCAAATATTGACATCAAAATATATATTCAAAAATGATTCAAATGGCTCTGAGCACTATGGGACTTGACCGCTGCGGTCATCAGTCCCCTAGAACTTAGAACTACTTAAACCTAACTAACCTAAGGACATCACACACATCCATGCCCGAGGCAGGATTCGAACCTGCGACCGTAGCGGTCGCGATATATATTCAACTTATATAGTCACAAAAATTATATAAACAAGAAGTCTAAGAAGCAAAAAGTTTCAAGAAATATACTGAAATGAAATGTCGTGTGGCTAGGGCCTCCCGTTGGGTAGACTGTTCGCCTGGTGTAAGTCTTTCGAGTTGACGCCACTGCGGCGACCTGCGTGTCGATGGGGATGAAATGAAGATGATTAGGACACCACAACACCCTGTCCCTGAGCGGAGAAAATCTCCGACCCAGCCGGGAATCGAACCCGGGCTCTTAGGATTGACATTCCGTCACGCTGACCACTCAGATACCGGAGGAGGACCAAGAAATACACTGAGGTGACAAAAGTCATGGGATAAGCGTTATGCATGTTTACAGATGGCGGTAGTGAAAAGTAAAAAAAAGTATAAAATGGCAGCGTACTGGCGGAACTGTCATTTGTACACTAAGATGACAAAAGTCATGGGACAAGTTGGTTGGTTGGTTGTTTGGGGAAGGAGACCAGACAGCGTGGTCATCGGTCTCATCGGTTTAGGGAAGGAAGTCGGCCGTGCCCCCTCAGAGGAACCATCCCGGCATTTGCCTGGAGCGATTTAGGAAAATCACGGAAAACCTAAATCAAGATGGCCGGACGCGGGATTGAACCGTCGTCCTCCCGAATATGGGACAAGTGATATGCCGTGTACAGACGGCGGTAGTGACAAGTAAACAAAGTATAAAATGGCAGCGAATTGGCGGAATGTCATTTGTAATCAGACAATTCATGCGAAAAAGGTTTCGACTTTATTATGGCACACGAAGAGAATTAACATACTTTGAACGCGAAATGGACGGATGGGGAATTCCATTTCGGAAATCGATAGGGAATTCAATATTCCGAGATCCACAGTGTTAAGAGTGTAACGAACGTACCAAATTCCAGGCATTACCTCTGACCACGGACAAAGCAGTGGCCAATGGCCTTCATTTAACGACGATTGTGTAGAGTTGTCAGCGCTAACAGACAACCAACACTACGTCAAATAACCGCAGAAATTAATGTGACATGCCACGAACGTATCTGTTAGGACAGAACGGCGAAATTTGGCGTTAATGGGCTATGGCACCAAAAGGCAGACGCGAGTGCCTTTGTTAACAGCGCGACATCGCCTGCCGTCCCTCTCGTGAGCGTGTGACAATATCGGTTGGACCCTCGACGACTGGAAGACAGTGGCCTGGTCAGATGAGTGCCGATTTGAGTTGGTAAGATGTGATGGTAGGTTTAGATTGTGGCACAGATCCACGAACCCAAATTAGAACGAAGGTGTGGCCGCCCAGGTCGCGCGAAATGAATCCCGTCGAACATTTACGGGATATATCGAAAGGTCAGTTCGTGCCCAAAATCCTGCACCAGCATCACTTTCGCAATTATCGACGGCTATAGAGACAACATGGCTCAATATTTCTGCATGGGACTTTCAACTACCTCTTGCTTCACTACTCCAGAAAAGGAGGTCCGACACGATATTAGGAAGTATTCCATGACTTTTGTCACCTCAGAGTAACATGTTGAGAAAGCAGCACGGTTCTCGGTATGGCATAACAGCATCAATTTGTGCAACTATGTTTCTAATTACACAATAATTTTTTTGCCAGGGTATGTAGCCAAGTCTGAAATTGACACCTGCTGTTACATTGCCTGTATGTATTATAATGAATGGTGGATTGGCAATATTACTAACGTAGGAACATAACAAAATGCACTGATAAAATTTATGCATCCTTGAGACCTGCATCATTCATTTTATCGGCTCGAAAAACAGGATGTTTGTTGGGTACCTGAACAACACCTGATTTCACTCTCCTTTTCCTTCAATATTTGGCTTACAGTATCAATTTCCAGAAAGTAAACTGCAGAAAATGGCTCAAAAATTTCGAAAAATGTAAACTGCAGCGTTGAGAAGTCTAAAGTCAAAACTGATCTTACTTTTTACTTACCACTAATGTGAGATACTCTTACAGATTTGATAAGCGGGGAAAAACATTTAGCAAATAGCTTTTAAGTAGACATGTGCGACCACAAAGATTTAGATTCAAACTAGAGGCTATAAGTCGGTCAGTCGGTCAGTATTACTTCGACCAACGTTAAACTCTAATAATGTTCATTGGGGACATGTGACAATGCTCAGATAAAAATTTCATCGAAATCTGTGATGGTCGACCAAGAAAATGTTCCGAAATTAGGTGATTTGACATTTTCACTCCAGTTGGTTGCGCTATTACTCGCACAATTCTCTCAGCAGGAGGCCACACACACGTTAAAAAAGTTATTTCTAGCAAGCTACCGCTCACCTGGCAAACCGTTGTTATCCATTTCTCATTGGTGTCCGTCACCCTGTGGAAGTGTCCAATCGTAACATGCTCCCTTGCATCTGATTAAGTCTCCTTTTCTTCAATTTGACAGTGTGAGTCCGTACCCCAGCGACACTTCTGAATTTTTATTCCCGTTATGTACATTATGAGCTGTGCGGATACCCTCACTCATTGGGTGCATGTCTGCTTAGTTGCGGAAAGACACTTGTCTTACCAAGGCGGGGGAGATGGGAGAGGGGTGGCGCCGGGGGCATGGGGGGGGGGGGGCGGCTACGCCCCTTCCTCAGGTTGTAAGGTGACTATAATTTCGCACCTTACAAGCACTCACCTACATACTTTGCCGTGATCTACAACCACAATTAGGTATCATTTTATAGGTTGTACAACGTATTTATGAATATTTAAAGAGACTGACATTGTCACGTATGCCTTGTAAACAATTGTTAACGCTTTTGCATGAAAGGTGACGGAGTGTATTTATTTACAAAACAGCGTAATGAATGATTGCCTATACTAGTAGAGGTTAGAACGCCAGTGGAAGTGAAACGGCAGGCGGAACTCAAGCCCTGGGTGGAAGTCCCGCACAGGTATGTTAGTATACATCTACATCTACATCCATACTCCGCAAGCCACCTGACGGTGTGTGGCGGAGGGTACCTTGAGTACCTCTATCGGTTCTCCCTTCTATTCCAGTCTCGTATTGTTCGTGGAAGAAGGATTGTTAGTATGCTTCTGCGTGGGCTCTAATCTCTCTGATTTTATCATCATGGTCTCTTCGCGAGGTATACGTAGGAGGGAGCAATATGCTGCTTGACTCTTCGGTGAAGGTATGTTCTCGAAACTTTAACAAAAGCCCGTACCGAGCTACTGAGCGTCTCTCCTGCAGAATCTTCCATTGGAGTTTATCTATCATCTCCGTAACGCTTTCGCGATTACTAAATGATCCTGTAACGAAGCGCGCTGCTCTCCGTTGGATCTTCTCTATCTCTTCTATCAACCCTATCTGGTACGGATCCCACACTGCTGAGCAGTATTCAAGCAGTGGGCGAACAAGCGTACTGTAATCTACTTCCTTTGTTTTCGGATTGCACTTCCGTAGCATTCTTCCAATGAATGACATCTGCTTTACCGACGATCAACTTTATATGATCATTCCATTTTAAATCACTCCTAATGCGTACTCCCAAATAATTTATGGAATTAACTGCTTCCAGTTGCTGACCTGCTATTTTGTAACTAAATGATAAGGGATCTATCTTTCTATGTATTTGTAGCACTTGTCTACATTGAGATTCAATTGCCATTCCCTGCACCATGCGTCAATTCGCTGAAGATCCTCCTGCATTTCAGTACAATTTTCCATTGTTACAACCCCTCGATACACCAAGCATCATCTGCAAAAAGCCTCAGTGAACTTCCGATGTCATCCACAATATCATTTCTGTATATTGTGAATAGTAACGATCCTATGACACTCCCCTGCGGCACACCTGAAATCACTCTTACTTCGGAAGACTTCTCTCCATTGAGAATGACATGCTGTGTTCTGTTATCTATGAACTCTTCAATCCAATCACACAATTGGTCTGATAGTCCATATGCTCTTACTTTGTTCGTTAAATGACTGTGGGGAACTGTATCAAATGCCTGGTGGAAGTCAAGAAACACGGCATTTACCTGGGAACCAGTGTCTATGGCCCTCTGAGTCTCGTCGCCGAATAGCGTGAGCTGGGTTTCACACGACCGTCTTTTTCGAAACCCATGCTGATTCCTACAGAGTAGATTTCTAGTCTCCAGAAAAGTCATTATACTCGAACATAATACGTGTTCCAAAATTCTACAACTGATCGACGTTAGAGTTATAGGTCTATAGTTCTGCACATCTGTTCGACATCCCTTCTTGAAAACGGGGATGACCTGTGTCCTTTTCCAATCCTTTGGAACGCTACTCTCTTCGAGAGACCTACGGTACACCGCTGAAAGAAGGGGGGCAAGTTCCTCCGCGTACTCTGTGTAAAATCGAATACAGTCGCGGCCGACCAGTATTGTAGCGGGACCAGAGGGATAACCGGGAACTCTGTAAATCTTGGACGCAGCTGAGAGGAACGAGGAAACGTCACCTCGGAAATCACGCAGGCTGGGTTATTTCCAAGAATTTTTACTCAGAAGTGTACCATTATACGAGTATAGGTATTCCCATGCAAACTTTACGCGCTGGACGACAAAAGACTAAAATATGGCTGGTCGGCGTTCGGAAGAATCTGTAGAGAGTGAGAATATTCTGGGGTTTCGAGAACATGATTCGCCTTCTGGAGTTACGAGGGAGGGGAGCCGAGCCTTGCTGGGAAGCCAGCAGCGGAGAGGAAGGGATTTTTTCCCGTTTTTGAGCGCCCGTGTGTGACGGTCAGCTTTGTTGGTACAGGCGGACTTTCTGTCTTTGCTCTCAGGAGAGTTTATAGCTAGAACGGTTGGGCACTGTACTGTTGCGAACTTATACGATTCTGGACGTCGCCTCCGGGTTAGAAGTTGTCGTTGAGTACGCAGCATTCAGTGGTTGAGAGCAGTTCTTCTGCCTATACTTACGTTGAGATGTTATTTGAATTCCGTCCTTGTGGCTGGGAGTTCGTGTTTCTCGTCTGTAGAAGACAGTATTAGAGTATATTAGTCAGAGAACCGCCTTCTGCCGTCGTATTGTTTGAAAGACTTTTATTTGTGGCTGGGGTTCTTCCATCGTTGCAGATGTGTACGAGAACTATCACTCCAACAAACCGTACGCAGTACATACGCCGATATTGCTAATTGCTTCGGCTTATTAGGGCTGTAAAGCTAAACAGCTGTGATCACGCTAGTTTATTTCCACTGAGGTTCCACACCACTATAGATCATCTTTGCAAATAGTGCCTTCTAGTCTTTGGTACGTAGATGATGTCAGTTATTTCGCGTTATTTATGTTAGATAGCGTGGCCAAAGAAAGGGGCAGAGTTGGTCAATTGATCAGCAATTTTTAGTCAGGAAATATAGACAATTGTAATATAAAGGGTTGTTTTTTTAATCTACAATAAATGTATAATGAGAAACAACGTTTATCATTTAGTAGTATTAGTTGCTTTAATCATTCATTTATGTTGAGTTTGTAATTTATACGGTAAAGAGCATTAAGAGATCCTAAGATCTGCTTCAGGGCCAAATCATCATTTTAGAGTTCAATATTTTCCGTTGCGCAATTGCATTTTACACCCGCCTGGAGAAGCATCTTGGAAGGTTTATTATATTTAGGCGACGTGATGTCAACAGGCGAATACATTACGAGCTACACCGTTTTAGGACGACTAGCCATTGCTGCTAGCTGTTGCATCTCTGACAAAACAAGTCAAATACAGGCTGGTCAGAAACAGTCCGAAAATCTTATAAGCATGTTGGGGGTGGATCGAGCTGAGAAATAACTGTAAAGGAAAAAAATGATACGTTGCGCCGTTTGCGAGTTAATTATGATTGAAGTGAGCCAACGAGGCCATTGCGTGAAACTCAGGGGTGTCAGGTGTCTTACAAGTAGCAAAGATGACAGCGTAAGAGACCTCTCAGCCTTTGAAGCGGGTTCCAACCTTACTACCGTCCAATGTCCAGTTTTTGTATCGCTCTCTTGTTCGGTTTTAGGAAATCAAACGAAGAACGCGTTCGGAGACACCGTCATTGGCATGTCACTTGAATTTACACTCGTAACGGTTTGACTGGCTAACTTCAATACTAATTAAGTCGGAAGTGGCGCAACACATCGGATTTTTTCTTAACGATTTTTTTCTCAGCACAATCTGCGCTGCAACACACTTCAAGCTTTCCAGACTATTTCTGGCCCTCCTTTTTATAGCTCCAGGGCGGATGGATTTGAAATACTGTGGTACTACATTCTGTCACAAACTCCTTGACCCGATCTGTAGTTTTTAAAGGTACTTCGTATCATCTTAGTTGATTATTAGGTGGCAATGTGATGTTCTGAATGTTTTCCCAAAATCTAATAAGCTGAAATCTACTCGTTCAGCTGCATCTACTATTTCCAAGATATGTGTGAAGAAAGGTATTTATGCTGCACCCGAGTGGTTTTTGTTATCTGATTAATCTTTCGCCTGGATCTGCAAGTAAAAATCGTTGCACGTATACCTTATGAATGGAACACATACGATTTTCTGCATCAGTTTCTGTGCATTCATTTTCGAAGTAACAATTGTTTTATTATCTTATTTGCCACGCTCAGACGCACAAGAATTTCAGGAGAATGTAACAGATTGTTGTACATGTTTGTTCTGAAGCTGGGTAAAGGTGTGTATCCACTATGGGTTCGTGTTCAGGCCATTACCTACGTCGCACACCCTACACGGAACTCTTCCATCTGCCGCGTCCTCGGGGCTTCCATGGTTGCCGCAAGAGTCCATCCACAATTAAGCAGCAAGTAGACATTCAATATTATTGCTCAAAAATACTGTCCAATTTTATTAATGTTCTCCTTAGTCTACTCAATAAGAATGTTCGAAATTTTGGAAGATCAATATGGTAATTGCTCTACTTCATAGCACGCTGAAGAAGAAAAGGTGGATGAATGACTGAGTGTCAAACATTCCCAAAATGTGTTCTTAGAGATTTTTTTTAAAAGAAAGAATCTCTTGTTGATCTATCGAAACAATGGAACCACTCCCTGTATTTAGTGAGTAGCAGATAATAAGAATTATTACACACACTGACACATACCAAATCATACATACTCGCTCTTACTTGTAGGTATCACATTTTAGTTTTTGTCTGGGCAAAGATATAAAATAATTCTAATTTCGCTGTACCGACGAAGGTTCTCGGAAGATTTCCCTTCTTTGCAAATCTGAAGCTGGAACTGAATGACCCCTCCTAAGTACTCTCAACCGGCATCACCTCTGCCCTGCTCCCAGCCTACTTGCATATTGGCTGACAAGGATATCCTTGGAGCTGGAAATGAAAAGTAATAAAAAAGAATGAAAGAAAGAAAGATTTATTCATTTTCTGGTTTTGATACGAACATCGTTCTGTCTTTAAGTGATTTCAGTAGGGACGCAAAACAGCGACTACAAAGGAGCCCAGAGACATAAGTGGCTGGCAACGGTATTGTCGATACCGCCGACACTGACGGCATAATATTTCTCAGGCAGCGCAGAGTATATTCGGGGTTCTTGATCTGCTGACTATTACTGCCCAACCTCTCCACGTAACCCAAGTACTTCAATGTTGTTGCAGATGGAGAAATACTGAGCAATAATACTGACCGTTAGCGAAATAGGGAATGCGAGATAAATAATGCGATATATTGCTCCTGAGATTTGCTAGAAAACGTTTCTTGATGGACCCGGATTACTCCCCTACACTGCTATACTATTAAAACCAGTTAGATAAGAGTCGCTAGCCTCCCTTTGAACCACAATACAGTATTAAATTCTCACTGTTCTTGTACTACTAATAAATGCTCTGAGACTATTTACTTTCACAATAACGCCACTATCCGACCACTGAATTGGAAAAGTCCTTACATATTCGTCACAGCTGTAATAATAGTCATTTCTTTGTGGTTACAATCAAGTTTGCTGCGTTCGATTGGAAGGAATTCACATCGTATGCTCATACGAAGTTTATCATGTTGTATCTATGTAATGTTTAATGGTGAGGAGTAATGTGTATTTGGTTACTCACATGTACACTGGTGGGAACTGTATGATAACACTTACTTCTAAGGTCATGGTTTGAAAATGGACCTGACTGACCCAAACTAGTCACCACAAAGAAATGACCATTATCGCAACTGTGACTGATAATGGAGGAAAACAGTTTTTTTGTCACTCCTCTAACTGGTTTCATGTGGCCCACCATGAACCCACCTCCCGTGCCAACCTCTTCATCTCGTAGTAGCGCTTGCACCCTACGTCCTCAATTATTTGTTGGATATATTCTAATCTCTGTTTGTCCTACAGTTTTTATTATCTGCAGCTCCCTCTAGTACCATGGAGGTTGTTTCCTGGTGTCTTCACGCATGTCCTATAATCCAGTTCCTTTTTCTTTTCATTGTTTCCCAAATGTTCCTTTCTTCGCTGATTCTGTGGAGAACATTCTCATTCTTTAGCTTTTCAGTCTAAATAATTTTCAACGTCTTTGTTAGTGCCACATCACAGACTCTTACATTCTCTTCTTATCCAGTTTTGCCACAGTCCATGATTAGCTCCCATACAATGCTAACGTTCCAAGCGTACATTCTCAGAAGAAATTTCTTCCTCAAATTAAGGCATTTGTTTCATTCTACTAGTCTTCTTCTGAACAGCAATATCCTCTTTGCATGTGCTTTTCTGTCTATTTTCCCCTCCTACCTTCGTCTGTCCTCTGTTATTTTGCTTCCAAGTTAGCAGAATTCCAATTCCTCACCTTTGTCTATTTCGTGGTCACCAATTTTGAAGTTACGTTTTATCACTAATGTCATTGCTCCTGCTCCTCATTACTTTCGTCTTTCTTCGTTTTACTCTCAACCCATATTCTGAACTCATTAAAACTGCTGATTCCATTCCAAAGTAGCTGTAATTCTTCCTCCCTGTCACTAAGGTTAGCGATATCGTCAGTGAATCTTATCACTGACCTCTTTCACTCTGAATTTTAAACCCATTCTCAAACTTTCTTTCATTTACGTAATTACTTCTTCGATGTGTAGATTCACCAGACTCCATCAAAAACAAGACTAAACATCAGCTGAGTCAGTAGGGCAGTAGGAAAAAACAGGCATACAAAAACACCACATAGACTGCCGTATCCAAGGGCTTCGCCTGCAAACCCCGTTAATCTGCTAGTTGCTCATGCCCCGAGTCTGCAGGTGACTACCTTGGCAGACGCAGGTGTCAATAGTCGGGCGGGTGCGGTGAATCCGCCCCAACTAGCCAGCTTGTGTCCAGAATACTCCTGTCTGTTTTAAAGTGAAACACCAGACGGCTCCACGGAAACATGCAGCTTCAGCTTCACGACAGGAGGCGCCAGCCTCGAGACCAGTGGTGCGTGTATCCTGGACAACAGCGTCACAGGCAAAAGTACTATGCTGCCTCAACAAATCACGTGCCCTCAAAGCATCAAGGAGATACCATTGTGCCGGCTCCCGGCCAGTCTCCGCCAGTTCACTACTCTGAGCGACTGAAAGCAGTTCCGACACAGAGCGACCACCAGGATCTCCATGTGGATACAGCAGCCGTCTAATCTGGAAGATACCTCACAGCAGCCGCTACGAACAGGCAGACGTCGGCCAGGAAACTTCGGGTCCTCCTACTTTGCGTTCCATGAGACCACTGCTCCAAGATTGGTACTCTAGTGTGGAACTTTGAACTGTGTTCAGTAGCTGCTTTCATGTAACGACAGAAGGAACTTCGACTTTTCGCACTCCATCAATAGGTGATTGTGGTAATTGATCGCAGAACTTCCTCTGTGATTCCCGTCACCGTCATTAATTCTGTGGAACTTCCAAAATTTTTGTTTATCAATCACTAATCAATCATTCACCACTTGTGGTTAAGTTTGGTTTAACACAAGTCAACGAAACAGAAGTTTTTATTCTACTTTTGATTTTTCGGGTGGAATGAAAATAAATGTTAACTGCATATGACGTGGGGCAGCGAGTAAATTGCTACCACGTAAGACACACATAGAGATTCCACGGAAACTTTTTCCAAGAACTGGGTTCTGCGATGTGATACGAGGCCTCTGCCTGCCGAACACGTGGTCGCTTATTATGGCGCAACTCGTCCAGAAAAAAGAGGGAACATGAATAAGTCGAATTCCAAGCTTGCTCACAGGAAACAAATTTGCAAATGTTTCACAGTTTATAGTACTGCCAAAACAAGTTTATTGGTCACTAAGAATCCTGGACACCCGAACCTGTTAAAATGTCCGCTCCATTCCATAGGGGCTACTACGAGTCATTTACCCCCACGAGGGCTAGCAACCGATTATTCGATTTCGCAAGCTCCAAGCAGCTCTATGAAAATTTTTCGTCTCGAGACCTTTGAGTCAATCAAACAAAGGTGGAGAAAGTAGGAATTTTATAAGTCAACACCTACTGACACTAATAACATTGCTCTGCAAAGCGCTGCCACCTGCTAGGACTTTTCAAAAGACTGTTGCCAACAGAAACTGAAAAATACCTGCCATCGTAGGAATATTAGTCAGCCTCAGGCCAGCAAAGGAAACCACGATCACAACCTATTTAGAAGATTACGGTACGACTAAATGAACAAGACCAGATAAACAAAGCCTCTATCCTCAGACACAGGAAACTGGCTAAAGGACATCTGTTAAGACATTAGGGAGTAACTTCCATGGTACTAGATGAAGCTGTAGAGGGTAAAAACTGTAGAGGAAGACAGAAACTGGAGCATATCCAGCAAATAATAGAGGACTTAGGTTTCAAGTGCTACTCTACGATGAAGAGGTTGGCTCAGGAGAGGAATTCGTGGTGGGCCGCTTCAAAACAGTCAGAAGCCTGATTACTCAAAATAAAAGTTAACTACTTTTTATTTTCATTTTTTTTTGTTTGAGGGGAAGAGAGAGGGGAGGGATCATCATTGTTTTGATATTTGATATGGCCCGCCACGAATTCCATTCCACTCCTGTGCTAACCCCTTTATTTCACAAGGAAGCATCATCAACTTCACTTCATATGTTTAGGAGAAAAGAAAGCCCTTGGAAGATTTCAGCCCCGGCAACCGATTTCGCATGAAAGTTTTCGCCGTAATTCTGATAGTAACCAGTTGTGACCTTCTGAATGTACAGTTTCTAAAATTTTGCGTGCAACGGTTGTCTGTCGCCCCTCTGCAGTTATTTAATGCCCGGATACGAAGTATTGCTCGGCGGGGTTAAACCAGAAGCCTCCTATTCGCGTAATGTAGAAAGCGAAGGAAGAAGAGGAGGGAAATTATTCTATGCGAAAAATAGGTACGTAATGTGAGAACGTATTATGTCAACCTCACACACACATATTTGTTCAATATTATTTTAACAGTATTCTCGTATTGATATTATGGAGCAGTCTACATATACCTTAGAACTGCTGTGAATGAAACTGAGCAACTGAAGAATTATTGTGAAATGAAGTTAATGATTTTCGACTTACAATTAAATCATGCCGATCACGTTGAGGAACAGAGCATCTCTTGCAAAAGTACTTCACTTTAACAGAGCTAGCTTTAAAATCTAAGGAAAACAACGCACAATAGCGATGTTAATAATTAAATAGCGCTACTTTACGTCTTTAGTAACACATTATTTCGTTCAATTCATTTACACTGCTTTTCTTAATCGCAACATAAAAACGTTCGAAACAAAGGGATCTCTGGCACCAGTCACAGGTTAGAAATCGTGCACTTTGACACAATGAGCAAACCATCTTAAGAATGTGACAACAATAATTCACTAACCACTTACTGACTCTACCGTACGTCATAACCGAGTGCTGTCAGAATAACAGGCCAAATTTTCTTGCGGAACAGACTGCTGGGGCTGACGTCTTTCAAGTGTGCTGTTTTCTCCTTATAATTTGAGGTCTTGGTGATGTTTCCTTGTCAGTGAGACCCTCGCACCCGGCGACTTCAGTTATTTATTCGCGTCGAATCAGTCCTTTGTTAGTAATATTTCACATCGTATCTGGGTACGATTTAAAATAATGTCACCATGAATTCTCAAAATAAATTGTAATCCAACATTTCCTGTGTTTCGAAGGCTGAGTGGCACGTTCCAAAAGCCAATAAATTTAAAAAAATTATTTATTGGATATTTGTGCATTGAAGTACACTGATGGCCTCCCTCTATTAGGGGGAAGATTTGTCTGGCGTGACGGTAGAAGAAACAGGAGTAGATTTAGAAGAAATAGGGGATCCAGTATTAGAGTTAGAATTTAAAAAGGCTTTGGACGACTTAAGATCAAATAAGGTGGAAGGGATAGATAACATTCCATCAGAATTTCTAAAATCATTGGGTAAGCTGCCAAAATAAAACGGCTACTCGCGTTGGCGTGTAGAGAGTATGAGTCTAGCGAAATACCATCCGAGTTCCGGAGAAATATCATTCAAGCAATTCTGAAGACTGTAAGAGCTGACAAATGCGAGAATTATCGCACAGTCAGCTTAACAGCTCACATATCCATGTTGCTGACAAGAATAATATGCCCGAAGAATGGAAAAGAAAGTTGAAGATGTGTTAGATGATGGTCAGTTCAGCTTTTGGAAAGTTAATGGCAGAAGAGAGGCAAGTCTGACGTTGCTGTTGATACCGGAAACACGACTAAAGAAAAGTCAAGACACGTTCATGGAATTTGTTGACATGGGAAATAG
Organism: Schistocerca piceifrons; assembly: GCF_021461385.2. Classification (NCBI taxonomy): domain Eukaryota; kingdom Metazoa; phylum Arthropoda; class Insecta; order Orthoptera; family Acrididae; genus Schistocerca; species Schistocerca piceifrons. The sequence continues at coordinate 122,684,296 of NC_060141.1, read as the reverse complement.
CATTCTACATTGTAAAATGGTGCAAGATGTTCGAAATGCTGAGAAAAGTAGGGGTAAGCTACAGGAAAAGACTGGTAATATACAATATGTACAAGAGCCAAGAGAGAATAATAAGTGAGGAAGACCAAGAACGATGTGCTCGGATTAAAAAGGGTGTAAGATAGAGACGTAGTCTTTCACCCCCACTGTTCAATCTGTATGTCGAAGAAGCAATGACGGAAATGAAAGGAAGTTACAAGAGTGGGATGAAAATTCGGGGTGACAAGATATCAATGATAAGATTCGCTGATGAGATTGCTATCATGAGGAAAAGCGAAGGAGAATAACAGGACCTGTTGAGCAGAATGAACAGTCAATGAGTACAGAATACGACTGAGAGTAAATCGCAGAAAGACGAAAGTAATGAGAGGTAGCAGAAATGAGAACAACGAGAAACTTAACATCAGGATAGGCGCTCAGTCCGGAACCGCGGGACTCCTACGGTCGCAGGTTCGAATCTTGCCTCGGGCATGGATGTGTGTGATGTCCTTAGGTTAGTTAGGTTTAAGTAGTTCTAAGTTCTAGGGGACTGATGAGCACAGATGTTAAGTCCCATAGTGCTCAGAACCATTTGAACAATTTTTTGATGGCCATGAAGTAGATGAAGTTAAGGAATTCTGCTACATAGGCAGAAAAATAATCAATGACGGGCGGAGCAAGGGGGACATAAAAAGCAGAGTAGCACTAGCGAAAAAGACATTCCTGGACAAGAAAAGTCTACTGGTATCAACCATCGGCCTTAATATGAGGAAGAAATTTCTGAGAATGTACGTTTGGAACACGGAATTGTACTTTGTATGGCAGTGATACATGGACTGTGTAAAGATCGGAACAGAATAGAATCGAAGTATTTGAGATTGGTACTACAGAGGAATGTTCAAAATTAGGTGGTCTGATAAGGTAACTAATGAGGAGCTTCTGCACAGAATCGGAGAGGAAAGGAATATGTCGAAAACAATGACAAGGAGAAAAGACAGGATGATATAAGATCTGTTAAGACATCAGGTAATACCTTCATGGTACTAGAGGGAGCTGTAGAGGGTAAAAACAGTAGAGGAAGACAGAGATTGGAATACATCCACCAAATAATTGAGGACGTGGGTTGCAAGTGCAGCTCCGAGATGAAGAGGTTGGCACAGGAGAGGAGCTCGAGGCGCGTCGCGTCAAATCAGACGGAGACCGATGACTCAAAATAAAAAAAAAAAAAGGAAAAGAAAAAGTCGTATGGTAGTCTGTACCTGAAATTTTACCCTCTACAGCTTCTTTAAGTGCCACGAACGTTTTTCCTAGATGTCTTGACATTTATGATCTTGCACATTCTTGTTATTAATGTTTTCCACTTTATCCTCTTCTCATTCTTTAACTCACCTTGGCATCTAATTTTCCTTCTACAGACGTCGCAAACTCTTCGAGTCTCTTCTTTTCCCGTTTTTCCACAGTCCATAACTCACCTCCATACAGTGCTGTGCACCCAGCATTCTCAGAAATTTCTACTTCGAAATCAAGGTTTGTATTTGATACTAGTAGACTTCTCTTGGCCACGAATGCGTTCTGTACCTACGCTAGTTTACCCTATGCAGTAGGTCCTGTAATTCTCTCGAAGTCATCATACCCTTTTTTATGTCTGCCTTGCTTGGTACATCAATGTCATTTTACTTCCAACACAGCAGTATTTCTTCATTTCGTTTTTTTCTTTTTTTTTGTGCTTCCCAATATTGATCTATTGATCTTCAGTTTATCGCTAAGCTGATTTCTACTACTCGTCATTACTTTCCTCTTACTTTGGTTCACTCCCAATCCATAGTATATGTTCATTAGACTGTTCATTCCTTTCAGCAGGTCCCACAACCCATGCAGTGTCATCAGCGAATTTTTATCATTTACAGGGTGACCCAAAAGTCCGTTAACATTTGAAAATGCTCTAATTCACGGAAGAATTTATGTGGAGAGGTAAAACATGATACACATACCTGGAATAACGTCGGCTTTTCTTGGTAGCAAGAAGAGCAGTAGCTGGCTAACAGGTGGCGAAAATGTGAGGTGCTGCTTTTTAACTGTCAGCGTGACGGATGCGAGGTACGCCGATACGTTAGAGAATCCCATCGTCCTTAGGCTGGCTGATAAACACCTGCTGGAAGGTACGACTTTTAAGCAGAATGGCACTCAATCCCATAAAGCCACACGTGTGAAAGATCTCTTTCACACGTTCTTTGAGGATAGTGTGCTGAGCTCCCACGTCCGCCATGCTTGGTCTCCCAGGTCCCCAGAACCAATCCGCGTGATTATTGGCTTTGAGATTAAAGTCGCAAGTCTACTGCGATCGTCCGACCTCATTAAGGATGCTAAAAGACAACATAAAACGCCAATTTCTCACCATATCTTACGATACACTGTACAGTGCTGTCACAACATTGTCCCTCTACTACAGATACTGTTGATGAATGACGGCCGACATGAGTATTTGTAATTAAGAACATCGTCTTTGCTAAAAAATCGATTGTTAGGCAATTATTGCTTCTGTGGCGTAGGAGGCGCCATCTGTTAGTCATTTTGTGCACTTTTTTGTTTCAATAAAACCCCATGTCATTTCGAGCATGTTTGTCAATTTTTACCACTCTACCTGCAGTATTCCGTGAAGTATTGAATTTTCGAATGTTAACGGTCTTTTATGTCTTCCAGTATATTCATTCACTCTGAATTTTAATCCCAGTCATGAACCTTTCTTTCATTTCCGTCCACAGTGGTCGAGAGAATAAGCTCCCGGGCGCTGCGGGAAATGATATGTTATGAGGAACGTTCAAGTACTGCAGCACATTCTTTTCTCGACCAGTTTGTTCAAAAATTGTTCAAATGGCTCTGAGCACTATGTGACTTAACAGCTAAGGTCATCAGTCCCCTAGAACTTAGAACTACTTAAACCTAACTAACCTAAGGACATCACACACATCCATGCCCGAGGCAGGATTCGAACCTGCGACCGTAGCGGTCGCGCGGTTCCAGACTGAAGCGCCTAGAACCGCTCGACCACTCCGGCCGGCCGACCAGTTTGTTGAAAAATTCGGAATTTGTTATGGGACATCGTGAGATATTCCCGCTTTCGCCTCTACAATTTCATGAATTTGCGATAGGTGACGGCGTTATATGTAGCCTACAATAAATTTGCGTTCCAAACGGAGAGTTGTCATCGTGTTTCTTTTGGCGGAAAACCAGGGCATCGCAGATATTCATAGGCGCTTGCAGAATGTCTACGGAAATTTGTCAGCTAACAAACGCATGGTGATCGTTTGTCGAAGTGTCTGTCACCATCGCAAGGTCACGTAGACCTGTTCTCTCTTCCTAGTGCCGGCCAGCTGGACACAACTGTGACTGCTGCAATGTTCGGAAGTGCGGACACTCTCTTTCGAGGTGATCAACGGATCACAATCAGACACCTCGACGTCTCTGTTGGTAGTGCTGCGCACATGAGAGAAAATCACAAAAATTCATTTGACTGTCCGTCATCCTGCCCGGATATTGCACCTTGCGACTTCCATCTCTTTGGCCCTATGAAAGATGCATTCCGATGGGAAACGGTGCATGGATGATGCAGTAAGACGTTGGGTCCGATGTCAACCAGCAAGTGCTATCAAATGGACATACAGGCACTCCCAGTAAGGTTTTGTAGGGCAGTCGTATTGAACGGAGATTACGCTGAAAAATAGGGTTTTGTAAGCAGAAGAGTGGATAATAATATGACATGTGATTGTTGAAGTTTTCCCGGCGTACTGAATATTCTAGTCTGCAGCTCGTGGTCTTGTGATAGCGTTCTCGCTTCCCGCGCACGAGGTCCCGGGTTCGATTCCCGCCGGGGTCAGGGATTTTCCCTATCTCGAGACGAGTGTGTGTTGTTGTGTCGTCTTTATCATCATTCATTCATTACGGTCGGAGGAAGGCAGTGGCAAATTACCTCCGCTAGGACGTTGCCTAGTACGGCGGTGCGGGTCTCCTTCATCGTCCCCTACGCTCCTCGGAGTATGGGACCTCATCATCATCACTGAATATCCTATGAGGTTTTGGGGACTGCAGCCAGATCACGTGACCGCGGACAGACGCCTGAAGACGGCTGGACGGTTTTCAGCCGAAACATTGTGGCAAGAAGTCAACATGATCCGACTGCAATCCGGAAACCTCATAGAACAATACGGTGTATGGGAGTGCTGAAAGGAACCAACCTGATTTCATAAAGAAAATAAATGTGTTACATTACTTATTGAATGCCCCTCGTACAACACGTACTGAGAGTCTCGTAAGATGAATCTGCAGACACGCTGGATGACATTCAAGAAACCAGTTGAAGACTGCGGTGGCTCGGTAAGCGTCCTGGTGGAATGAAGTGCGAAGCCGTGTGCACTAGAGCAGAGCGCCGGTTCGTGTGTGCAGAGGTACGGCCGGCAGGTGGGAGGGGCGGAGCGCGTGTACGCGTTGTGCGCGCGCCACAGCCGCTTGGTGTCGCTGAGCCACGTGGGCATGGGCGCCGTGGCGTACTGCTTCTGGGTGGCGGTGCCCGCCGCCGTGGGCCGCCGCTGCCGCTCCGCCGACTGCCGCGCCACCACCGCGCTGCCCGCCGTCGTCTGGTGCCCCTTCCCCTTCACAGAGTCGCCGGCCTACGAGGTGAGCGCACAGCTCACTTAAATCCCTCTCTATTGCTGAAGTCGCCGTGACAAATGAAATTTGCTTCTATTCTAAATGGGATTATTACAAATTTTCAGTCGCCGGTAAAGCAGGTTACAGATTTCCCTCAGATTTTCCACAATGTCACCTAATGTCCAATGTGCTTTGTGATTAGACCACGGAGTCCCTTGCAAACCCGCCGGGAGAAATCTTCAGACATAAAGTAACTTCGGTTGCACGGCAAGAAACTGTAATGGGACCATTTCCGTTCGCAATTAATATAAATGACCTAGTATATAACGCCTAAAACTCCATGAGGCTGTTGATGTTTGATGCTGTTGTACTGAACTGTGAATTTACTTTCAAAATCTTTTCTTAAAGAATTTACTTTATTTACTAACGATTCATCAAGAACATTAACACATTTAATCACACTAGGTGAGCGTGGAAGTAGTTGCCAGGAAGAAACTGATGGAAAATGAAATTATTTTTAACAAATGTGAATTTTATTCCTAAAAGCTTTTTCAAACACAGATTTAAAGTTATAAGCAGTGAAGCACCCTCGAAATATCAAGTTACAAATTTATTTAGAGGCAGAAAGAACAATATTAACAGTATGAGCCTTCGGGCAGAGAAGCTTGCCTGCTCCCTTTCAACACGGCCGTAGTCATGACCGCTCACAACAACCTCTGAAAGAGTACACTGGTGAAAATCTGCAACGCACCAGATTACTTTAAACCAAAAAAAATTTTAACAACTCACACAAACACGTAAACTATGCACCCTGTAAGAGGGATGGAAATGCTACAACACTCAAATTACTTGCCACCGAAAGTGCAATTTTTTTAAGGACTATTACGGTGGTAGGGTGACAACCTTATAACGTAAAATGACTATTTAAATAAAACCCATAAAATGCAGACGTACACAAAATGTACGACATTCTCTACATTACACATATACCACCTCGTAAGATGATAGGCAAGATGAAAACATATTTCAAGAATTCGGCCTTTAAGCAATAAATTCGTTAACACCGAATCCGACAAACATGACAGAGGCAGGTATTAACGTACAGCAGACCGACAGACAGACAGACAGTAACGAACTGCCTAACAAATGCGGACGGGAGACAGACGAGCAAGCTGGGGACGGGAGACTGATTGGTTCAAATGGCTCTGAGCACTGTGGGACTTAACTTGTGAGGTGATCAGTCCCCTAGAACTCGAACCTGCGACTGTAGCGTCGCGCGGTTCCAGACTATAGCGCCTAGAATCGCTCGGCCACTCCGGCCGGCGGACGGGAGACTGACCACGAAAACAAGTAGAATTTATCAAATAAATGAAACAACATATCACAAATGAGTTTACTTCTAATAAACTGCGATGCCTGGCGAAGACCTAGCGCAGCACCCCCGAAACGCTCTCCTGAACCGTCCGCTGCCAACCGCTTCAACGGACGCATGAAGGTGCGCCGATGTCGCGTCTCACGGCATCGCAGCTCGCACCAGCCAGACCGATGTCGTGGGTTGGCTCCTGTTGCTCTCGTATCGGCCGCGAAGCCACTACCCCTCGCTATACGGAGTGGCCCAATGGACTGACGTGGCGACCTCACATGCGCCGACGCTCAAGACGGACAAGTCATCTTGTGTCCCAGTGCGCGACCGACCAACCGATCGACCCAACCGCCAATGACCATTGCCTGACAAACTCGAGCAGACTGGCGGCCTAACTCAACTAGCACTCCGGACGACAGACAGACATTGACTGCCCCATACTGACCCGGCTGACCAACTGGCCAGACTCGCCCCTAGCTGATGACTGACAGACTGCCCCTTCTCTGACTGACCCACTGCCGAGCCTTTTTTTTTTTTTTTTTCATTTATTGAATTTCAATTCCCCCCGAAGGGGGCGGGCTGGCAGCAGCTTAGTATGCCGCTCTTCAGCCGACAGATTTTGTGACAAAGAGCAAGAGAACAAATAAGAAAAACAACAGGCGATAAAATCGGAGACTTAGAGAGTAACAAGGCGAAAAGAAATCGTGGAACTTAAAACAACAACACAGGGATGATGACGCTAATAAAAATACATACGAAGTAGACAGGGAAAACAATAGACAATTAAAAAACACGGCGACAGTCTGGATTCTGTTCGCAAAGGAAATAAAATTCACACCGAGCGACAGCATGGTTTCTGTTCGCAACACGAGAAAGACAAACAACACTGAATAGTCACTGGAACACTGCACTAAAAAGTTGGCAAATGTGACACCACAGTCGAGAGCAGGTGGGGGGAAACTGGACAGAAGATGGGAAAACGAAAAAAGGGGGGGAAAGGAGAGTAAAAGCGAAGGGGGGAGCCGGGAAAGGAGCTGAAGGAGGATGAGGACCCATAAGAGGGGTGGGGGGCAGACGCGACAGGAGGGGAATACAAAAGGACTGGGGGGGGGGGAGAAGGGAGGTAGGGAGAGGTGTAGTGGGGGGAAGAACAGGACAGAAGTGGGGGGGGAGAGGGAGCCCAGGGAAAGGACAGAGGAAAGGAGGGGGATGGAGGATCAGAGTTGATAGGAAGGATAAATGGAGGGAGAGAGGGCATCATCCGGGAGGGGGAGTTGACGGAAGCCACCTCGGGAAAGGAGATGGAGGGTGTAGAGATGGAGGGTAGGGGGGACACAACGGTGAAGACGTGGCAGGGGGCGGGGATGGGAGAGGAGAGGAGCAACCAGGGGGTGAGGGGGTTCAAGACGGCGGGAGGTGTAGAGGATGCGGATATGTTCGAGGAATAGGAGCAGATGGGGGAAAGGAATGAGATCATAGAGGATCCGCGTGGGGGACGGGAGGCGGATACGGAAGGCGAGGCGGAGTGCATGACGCTCAAGGATCTGGAGGGACTGATAGAATTTGGGGGGGGGGGCAGATATCCAGGCAGGACTGCCACTGCCGAGCTCATAGCGCCCCTTAAATGCACGTGAACGGGCATCCAGGCATCCTTTTCCCTTTCCCACCAGAGGGAGACACCAGAGCTGCGGTTGCCACAGCGGCGCCACCGCCAGAAACGGAGGGCGACTGCTTCACGCAACGCGCTGCGGCGCGCTCTTCAAAACAGCAAATTTTACCACGGCTCATGTAGAATGCTCTACAAAACTTAAAGACGTATTGATAAAGTAACACAACATATTCAGTACTCGGTCGAAATGAGTGAAAGTGTGGCAGAATGTTGCCAGAGGTTTCCCAGTCGTGCACCGAAAGTTACAGGTCATATGGCCTAAAGTCAGTGTGACTATAACGTCAAATGGAATTGGCCTCACAACATGAGGCGGTTGAAGGAATGGGAAAAGACGGTGTCTATCAATGAGCCAGGAGTTATGTTGCACTATACAGGTGTTCTTCGTTGAAACGTGGCCGAGAGAAAACATTTGGATCACTTTGTGAAGAGACGGGCTGTTTCAGGCCTTTCTCCTCACATTTTATCTGCATACTGAATTTGCTTCATGTACTTTCCGACTTAGTTTTCACTTGCCAATTTTTCATCGGTATTGCGCGCTGATTATATGAGTGGTTAGGTGTAGCTTGTAGCAACGTGTGTTACCCATATCTCTGTACCTAACCTTTCGTTCTTGTGGTCGTTTTTTCCCATTAAATGCACCTGACCTTGGCCAAGAGAACTCCGTTTCCCTCGGATGAAAACAGAAGGAAATTTCAACCGCTTTGAAGGAGCTGCCTTTTGCTCAAAAGGGGCGGAATGGAAGACAACTTGCTGATATTGACTACAAAAGCGCATCTGACATTGACTGATTATTAAGAACGTGTGACTAATGTTAAATATACAAACGTACCGTACAATGAATCTACGAGCACGAAGGACTGGATATATTGAATATTCATCTGACAGCTATGATTATTTAAAGGAAATACAATTAAGTTAAGCATTTAGACTGAAGCGGAGAGTCAAAATTTGTACCAAGGCCGGGAATCGGACCGTGGTCTCCTGTTTAGCAGTCAAGAGTGTTAGACACGAAGCCACTTTGACACAGCGATTCACACAACTGCACGGATTACCCTGGCATGCCTCCCTAAAATGATTCAAATGCCTCTGAGCACTACGGGACTTAACATCTGAGGTCATCAGGCCCCTAGACTTAGAACTACTTAAACCTAACTAACTTAAGGACATCACACACATCCATGCCAGAGGCAGGGTTCGAACCTGCGACCGTAGCAGCAGCGCGGTTCCGGACTGAAGCGCCTAGAACCGATCGGCCACACAGGCCGGCATGCCTCCCTCCTCGATCCAAATTCTCACTGCCACCCCAGTCTGCTTTAAATTCCCTCTTACACACGAACAGAATTGGCGAGGCTTTCTATGGTCTGAAATAGCATCTCACTATCGAAGGTAAAGTCTCTGAAACCGTCTCATTTTATTTGTATACGAGGGTCACTCCAAAAGAAATGAACACTATTTTTTTTTTAAAATCCATCTCTTATTCTACATGTTTGAAAGTTTTACAGCGTGTAGATAGATCCTTTAGGAACAATATTTAGATTTGTCCACATAATTTCCATCCCTCTCGACTGCCTTTCGCCATCTTGGAACCAGCACCTGTATACACGTACGGTAAAATTCTGGACCAACCTGTTGGAGCCACTGATTGGCAGCGTGCACAAGGGAGTCATCATCTTCAAACCTTGTTCCACGAAGAGAGTCTTTCAGTTTCCCAAAGAGGTGATAGTCACATGGCCAGGTCAGGACTTAAGGAAGGCGTTTTAAGTGTTGTCCATCAAAGTTTTGTGATCGCTTCCATGGTTTTTTGACTGACATGTGGCCGTGCATTGTCGTGCAACAGCAAAACATCCTGCTTTTGCCGACGTGGTCGAACACGACTCAGTCGAACTTGAAGTTCCTTCAGTGTCGTCACATACGCATAAGAATTTATGGTGGTTCCACTTGGCATGATGTCCACAAGCAAGAGTCCTTCGGAATCGAAAAACACCATAGCCATAACTTTTCCAGCAGAAGATGTGGTTTTGAATTTTTGTTTCTTGGGTGAATTTGCATGATACCACTCCAGTGATTGCCTCTTCATCTCTGGTGAAAAATGATGGAGCCATGTTTCGTCTCCTGTCACAAGTCTTCCAAGAAATTCATCCCCACCATTCTCGTACTGTTCCAAAAGTTCGTTGCATACCGTTTTTCTTGTTTCTTTGTGAGCCACTGTCAACATCCTGGGAACCCACCTGGCACAAACCTTTTTTAGCGCCAACAATTTCAGTATTCTGCAAACACTTCCTTCCCCTATCCCTACGTAGCGTGACACTCCGTTCACTGTGATGCGTCTGTCAGCAGTCACCAATTCGTTAACTCTCTGCACATTGTCTGGAGTGTGTGCAGTACGAGGCCTGCCGCTGCGAGGACAATCCTCAATATTGCCGTGCCCGCTTTCATCACGTAACTTGCTTTCCCACCGACTTACTGTACTGCGATCGAAAGCAGCATCTCCATACACCTTTTTCAACCTCTTGTGGATGTTTCCCACTGTCTCGTTTTCACAGCACAGGAATTCTATGATAGTACGTTGCTTCTGACGAACGTCAAGTGTAGCAGCCATCTTGAAGACATTCTGTGAAGGCTCCACTCACGGGAACAATTGAACTAAGTTTGAAAACAAGTGGGAAGGATGTATCTACACACTGTAAAACTTTCACACAAGAAGAATGAAAACTGTATTTTTACAAAAATAGTGTGCATTTCTTTTGGAGTGACCCTCGTAGTATCTGCTTCAGCCTGGATCCCTCATTTACGTTCGACACGCCGTCGTGAGCGCTGGTGGAGACAGTGGACTGTAGTCCAGGAAATCTCTTGTGTTGAAGATTAGACCCTGATCATCCACCAAGGATCGATCAAGACTGCAGCAGATGGTCCCAGAATGGCCAGGAGGTTGCGAGAATGTATCACACCCGTTTAGTGTGGAGACGACAACTTTTAGATCATCTGTGATGACTCATAGTGGAGGTGAAGGAGGGCTGACCGCATACCAGCCTTCTCCTCAGCGACGACCCAATAGACAGCAACGGCAGACTACAGCTTTGGTGTGTTTCAGGCTGTCTGCATCGTGGTGTTGAAGTCAGCAAGCAGGTAGCAGGCAGGTCATCACCCACCAGCATGTCGTGGTTTCGCCGAAACTCGATAGACCGTCATTCTTCCTGCCTCTGTGCGACACAGGTTGAATGGCAGCATGGCTGCTTGTGTCTTTGAGCTACGAAAGCCTCGTTATTTAAAGGGCCAAAACCGTGCCTATGAGACGGTAGCGCTGGGTGTACGAGAGTTTTTGCCCTCGTTTGTTGTTCCCGTCAGTGCTTCTTGTCTCACTGTGGAAGTTCAGCAGTTATCCGGGTCACCGAGCTCAGGTCTTTCTGCCTATGTTTGACTTTGCAGTGGCCTCCCGGCGTTGGAGTTACGTTGTGTTACTCCACAGAGCCTTGCTACGTACCACTGCAACCATTGAGTTTCTACTCCCATCACTAGCCGTATGTTTTGTAATGTTCCCCTCATTCCCTGTCGTGTTTTGCATCGGCGGTGCGCCTTGTTGCACCGGCCCAGAGCTAGCTTTATCTGTTCAGCTCCTCTGACAGAACTATCTTTTTTTCTTAAATTTAAACATGTACAATAAAATTATTCTGCTGTGCAACAATAGATATAAGCTGTAGCGAACAACTGGTCAGATGCTGTATATACAAGAACTAGAAGGGAACGATAAGGGGCTGATGCTTGAATGCAATCGTTCTCTCCTACATCCATATCTACATCTGCGTGATTACTCTGCTATTCACAATAAAGTGCCTGGCAGAGGGTTCAATGAACCACCTTCAAGCTGTCTCTCTACCGTTCCACTCTCGAAAGGCTTGCGGGACAAACGAGCACTTAAATTTTTCTTTGCGAGCCCTGATTTCTCTTATTTTATCGTGACGATCATTTCTCCCTATGTAGGTGTGTGCCAATAGAATGTTTTCGCAATCGGAGGAGAAAACTGGTGATTGAAATTTCATGAGAAGATCCCGTCGCAATGATAAACGCCTTTGTTTTAATGATTTCCACTACAATTCACGTATCATGTCTGTGACACTATCTCCTCTATTTCGCTACAATACAAAACGAGCTGCCCTTCTTTGTACTTCTTCGATGTCATCCGGATCCCACATCGTGCAGCAACACTCCAGAATGGGGCAGACAAGCGTGGTGTAAGCAGTCTCTTTAGTAGACCTGTTGCACCTTCTAAGTGTTCTGACAATGAATCGCAGTCATTGGTTTGCTCTAACCACAATATTATCTATGTGATCGTTACAATTTAGGTTATTTGTAATTGTAATCCCTAAGTATTTAGTTGAATTTACAGCCTTCAGATTTTGTGTGACTTACCACGTAATCGAAATGTAGCTGATTTCTTTTAGTACTCATGTGAATAACTTCACACTTTTCTTTATTCAGGATCAATTGCCACTTTTCGCACCATACAAATATCTTAGCTAAATCATTTTGCAAGTCTTTTGATCATCTGATGACTTTACAAGACGGTAAATGACAGCATTATCTGCAAACAATCTACTATTCAACTTCTACACCGAACAAGCAGTGATGGAAATGAAAGAAAGAAATATTCAAGAGTTAGATCAAAATTCAGAGTGAAAAAATATCAATGATAAGACTTTCTGATGACATTGCTATTCTCAATGAATCTGTGCAAGAACTACAGTACTTGATGAATGTAATGAACATTTTAATGAGCACATTATACAGACTGTGAGAAACTGAAGAAAGACCAAAACAGCAAGAAGTGGCAGAAATGAGATAGGTGCTTAATTTAACATAAAGCTAGGGGTTACGTAGTACATGAAGAGAGTAATCTTGATACCGTGGAAGCTAAGTAACGATTATGGACGAAGTACATATTAAAACGTGACTACAAATGTCAAAGAGGGTATCTTATCAAGAAAAAAATTGTTAGTATCAAACGTAGGCCTTAATTTGATTAAGAATGTTCTGAATACGTCTGGAATGCACCATTATATGGAAATGAATTGTGGACTACAGAAAAATAGGAGGATAGGAGAACTGAAGCGTTTGAGATTCGGTGCTACAGAAGAATGTTACGGTAGCAGGTTCGAATCCTGCCTCGGGCGTGGGTGTGTGTGATGTCCTTAGGTTAGTTAGGTTTAAGTAGTTCTAAGTCTAGGAGACTGATGACGTCAGATGTTAAGTCCCATAGTGCTCAGAGCCATTTTTGAAGAATGTTAAAAATTAAGTGGACCGATAAGAAACGAGGACTGCCTACATGGTCATCAGGAAATAACTTTCATGGTACTAGAGGGATCCGTACGGCAACAGTAAGGGAAGACAGACACTGCAAATAGTCGAGGACGTTGGATATGACACAGAATGTCAAATTAAACACCTTTCAGCTGCCTAGTTTCCGAACTTATTTTATTTGGCTACCAGTTTCAGCGATTTACTACGCAATCTTCAGGCCCCTGACCGACGATTCAACATCGGTTCTGATAAAAATAGGGGTCAGCAATTCTGGTATTAGTAGAGTTGGGTTGTTTGGAGGAGGAGACCAGACAGCAAGTTCATCTGTCTCATCGGATTAGGGAAGGACAGGGAAGGAAGTCGGCCGTGCCCTGCCAAAGGAAACATCCCGGTATTTGCATGGAACGATTTAGGGAAATCACGGAAAACCTAAATCAGGATGGCCGGACGCGGGATTGAACCGTTGTCCTCCCGAATGCGAGTCCAGTACGCTATGCACTGCGTCACCTCGCTCGGTATATTAATAGATTTCTGCTTGCTATAGCGATACGTTCAACCAGCATCTGCCTACATCTGTCTCGGCAGATGATGGTTGAAATTATCGCTATAGCAAGCAGAAATCTACTAATACCAGTAGAAATTATCTGCAGAAACTAATAAGCTACAAAGCATACACGACACTAACACCAAGGAAGGAAAACCTGCAGCTGGTTAATTACCAAAGAAGTCAAAACTTCTGCAGTCACTTTGTTTTAAATAAATAATTCGATGGTATGTTTGTCAATAACAATAATTTTTCTTTCTCGTTTCTTACGACATCTGCAGCTAATCAGACGGTCTGTTGGTCCCTGCTACCTTTCAATAATATAACAGTAAAACATTAATCACACATGTGCTTTTGCTGTTCTTAATAACTAAGAATTAGTTGTCATACTTTTTTCTGTCTACAAGTTGTTTTCTGTTATTATTAGTGTGAGCGCATTTTGATCTCGCCACCTACTTCACTCACAGATACCCGTAGAATGAAATGAGTTCTTACCTGTATTTTTCCATTTTAGTTCCATTATATTATTAAGGCGATCGCGTATTACCATATGCATTATTTCACACTAATCTATGCCAGTTTCATGGCATATATCTTGAACTTGTGTTCAGCATGCTGCACACGCATTTATTTGGTCTCCAAAAATATGATCTTAGCTGTACTCTCTGTGGTAACAATAAGCGAGACACTGAATTATTGCTTATGCTACACTGAAGCACCAAAAATACTGGCATATTCATGCATATTCAAATACAAAGATATGTAAACAGGCGGAATACGGAACTGCGGTCGGCAACGCCTATATAAAACATGTGTCTGGCACAGTTGTTTGATCGGTTACTGCTGCTACAATGGTAGGTTATCAAGATTTAAATAAGTCTTAACGTGGTGTTACAGTCGGCCCACGAGCGATGGGACACAGCGTCTCCCAGGTAGCGATGAAGTGGGGATTTTCCAGTACGACCGTTTCACGAGTGTACCGTGAATATCACGAATCCGGTAAAACATCAAATATCCGACATCGCTGCGACCGGAGAAAGATCCTGCCAGAACGGGACCAACAACGACCGAAAAGAATCGTTTAACGTGACAGAAGTGCAACCCTTCCGCAGATTGCTGGAGATTTCAATGCTGGGCCTATCAACAAGTGTCAGCATGCGAACCATTCAACGAAACATCATCCAGATGGGCTTTAGAGCTGAAGGCCCATTCGTGTACTCTTGATGACAGCACTAGATAAAACCTTACTCCTCGCGTGGGCCAGTCAACACCGACATTGGACTGTTGATGATTGGAAACATATTGCCTGGTCGGACGAGTCTCGTTTCAAATTATATCGAGGGGATAGACGTGTACTGGTATGGAGACAACCTCATGAATCCATGGACCCTATATGTCAGAGGGGACTGTTCAAGCTGGTGGAGGCTCCGTAATGGTGTGAGGCGTGTGCAGTGGAAGTGATATGGGCCCCTGATACGTCTAGGTACGACTCTGACAGGTGACACGTACGTAAGCATCCTGTCTGGTCACCTGCATCCATTCATGTCTATTATGCATTCCGACGGACTTGGACAATTCCAGCAGCACAATGCGACACCCATTACGTCCACAACTGCTACAGAGTGGCTCCAGGAACACTCTTCTGAGTTTAAACACTTCCGCTGGCCACCAAACTCCCTAGATGTGAACATTATTGAGCACATCTGGGATGCCTTGCAACGTGCTGCCGGGAAAAAATCTCAACCATTCTCAAGGATTTATGGACAGTCCTTCAGGTTTCATGGTGTCATTTCCCTCCAGCACTACTTCAGACATTAGTCGAATCCATGCCACGTCGTGTTGCGGTTCTTCTGCGTGCTCGCGGGGGCCCTAACGATATTAGGGAGTCGTACCAGTCCCTTTGGCTCTTCTGTGCATATCAGTCGAATATATGTTTTGGTTCAAGAAACTCATTAGATCCTCGTTATGCTCTCTGTAAACTCTCAGTGGCACTTACATTGCTTGAGAATCATAGATGTAACATGAGTATTTCATTGAACTGTAATGTAATTAGCATTTTACAATAGTCTACGATATATTTCTATCGTAAACTGGATGTAACTCACACCACACACTAAATAATGAAAATACGAAAGTCGTAGTTTTGACAAGCGGCAAAACAAGGATGAACGAATGAAAAACGATGTCTCGAAAATTATATTTTAATTTAGACGTATTTCTTTTCAAATGCGTTGTAGTACTACTCGTTGCTGATTTGCCTGATCTGGAAGAAGGGACCAAACAGCGAGGTCATCGGCCCCATCGGATTAGGGAAAGAAGTCGGCCGTGCCCTTTCAAAGGAACTAACCCGACATCTGCCAGAAGTGACTTAGGGAAATCACGGGAAACCTAAATCAGGATGGCTGGACCCTTGATTGAACCGTCGTCCTCCCGATTGCGAGTGCAGTGTGCTAACCACTGCGCCACCTCGCTCGATGAAATGCGTTGTAGCTTACCTTACCTGGTACGTGAATTTAAAATCTGTTCATGGTTATTTCACGACAATTGATGTCTCTTAACATTCACAAAGAACAGGGTGAAATAGTAACACCATTTAACGACATATATGGCGTAAAAAGAGGACTTTCTTTAACACCACAGGAGACATCGGCGTGGTTCCAGCTGTAAAACAGTAACACTTTCCACAACAGTGAGTGTACACTGATAAACAATATCCGGACCCCTGTTAGCTCACATTAATTTGGTGTGTGTCCCTTCACATTTATGACAGCGTGAACTGTGATGTGGACACTTTCATTGAGGTATCTGAACGTCTGTGGACAAATAGGAGCCCATTCTTCCTCAAGAGCCGAGACCAGAGAAGGTTGTAGCTTACCTTGAGACAGCGGTCTGGAGCGAAATCGACGCCCTTTTTCCTTTTTTGTTCTCAGTCAGCAGCCTTCTAGCTAGTTTTCTGACGCTCGCTAAGAATTCCTCTCCTGTCCCAACTTTTTTATCTCAGAATAGCAACTGCAGCGTACATCCTCAGTTATTTGCTGAGTGTATTCCGATCTCTGACTTCTGAAGTTTTTACCCTCTACAGCTCCCTCTAGTACCATGGAGGTTATTCTGTGATTTCTTGACATATGTCCTATCGTCCTGTCACTCTTTCGAGTCAATGGCTTCCATATATTCCTTACCCTTCTTTCCTGACAGTGTTTTCCATATATTTCTTCCCTCGCCCATTCTTTGGAGAACCTCCTCATTCTTTACCTCATAAGTCCATCTAATTTTTAACATTCTTCTGTAGCACCAAATCTCAAATGCTTCGATTCTCTTCTCTTCATGTTTTCTCACAGTCCATGTCTCACCACCTTAGAAAGATGTGTTCCGAACGTACCTCAGAAATTTTTTCCTCAAATTAAGGTCTATGCTTGAGACATCTCTTGGCCTGGAGTGCCCATTTTGCCAGTGCTAGTCTGCTTTTTATGTCCCCTTTGCTCTGTCCATCAAGGGTTATTTTACTTCGTAGGCAGCAGAGTTCGTCTATTTCGTGACTACCAATTCAGATATTAAGTTATCCCTGTTCTCATTTCTGTTACTTCTCATTACTTTCGTCTTTCTTCGATCCATGTTCTGTACTCATTAGACTGTTCGTTCTTTTCAAGAGATCCCGTGATTCTTGTTCCCTTTTACTCAGGACAGCGATGTCATCAGCGAATCTTATCATTGATATCCAACTCTTGTACTTTTCTTTTATTTCCCATCATTGTTCGTTCGTTATATAGATTGAGCCATAAGGATGAAAGACTACACCCCTGTCTTACACCCTTCTTAATCCGAGCACTTCGTTCTTCGTCTTCCACTCTTGTTATTCCGTCTTGGTTCTTGTACGTAGCTGGCCGGTGTGGCCGAGTGGTTCTAGGCGCTGCAGTCTGGAACCGCGCGACCGCTACGGTCGCAGGTTCGAATCCTGCCTCGGGCATGAATGTGTGTGATGTCCTTAGGTTAGTCAGGTTTAAGTAGTTAAAAGTTCTAGGGGACTGATGACCTCAGAAGTTAAGTCCCATAGTGCTCAAAGCCATTTTTTCTTGTACGTATTGTGTATTACCCGCCTTTCCATATAGCTTACCGCCTTTTGTCTCAGCATTTCGAGCATCTTGGACCATTTAACATTGTCGAATGCTTCCTCCATATCGACATATCCCACGAACGTGTCTTGATGTTGCTCCACCCTTGCTTTCATTATCAACCGCAACGTCTGAACTGCCTCTCTGGCGCCTTTACCTTCCCTAAAGCCAAACTGATCATCAACTAACATATCCTCAGTTTTCTTTTCCGTTTTTCTGTATATTATTCTTGTCAGTAACTTCGATGCATCAGCTGTTAAGCTGATTGTGAGAAAATTCTCGTACTTGTCGGCGCTTGCTGTGTTCGGAATTGTGTGGTAGATTTTTTTTCGAAAATCAGATGTTACATCGCCAGTTTCACATGTTCTACACACCAACATAAATAACCATTTTGTTCCAGCACCACCAATGATTTTAGAAATTCCGATGGAATCTTATCTATCATTTCAGCCTTATTTGATCTCAAGTCGTCCAAAGCTCCTTTAAATTCTGATTTTAATACTAAGTCCCGTATCTCTTACCTGTCGTTTCCTGATTCTTCTATCACGTCGTCAGACAAGTCTTCCCCAAAGTCAGGCCTTCAGTGTACGCTTTCCACGTATGCACTCTCTCCTCTGCATTTAACAGTGGAACTCCCACTGCACCCTTAATGTTATCGCCCTTGCTTTTAATTTCGCCGAAGATTGATGTGACTTTCTATATTTTGAATCAGCGATTTATACGATCATCTCTTTTTCGATATCTTCGCATTTTTCATGCAGCCATTTCGCTTTAGCTACCAATTTATTTCATTCCTAAGTGTTTGTGTATTTCCCTGAACATTTTTGTACCTCCTTGTTTCGTTGATCAAGTGAAGTATTTCTTCTGTTACTCATAGTTCCTTCTTGCTTCCCTTCCCTGTTCCTATGTTTATCTCTCAAACTTCTGCCTTTGTCCATTTTAGAGAATTACATTCCTCTTCACTTGAATAGCTTACCGAGTTTCTCATTATCACAGTACCCTTAATCTCAGAGAGTTGCAACCGTACCTCTTCATTCCTTAGTACTTCCGTATTCCACTTCTTTACACATTGATCCTTCGTGACCAGTCTCTTATACTTCAGCCTTCTGAGTCTATATCTGCTCCTGGGTACGACTTACAACCCGATATCTGATTTCGGAAACTCTGCCTGCCCTTGATGTAATCTAACTGAAATCATCCTGTATTTCGTGGCTTTTTCCAAGTTTACCTCATCCTCTGGTGATTCTTGAACATAGTATACGGTATTACCATCTGAAACTTATTGCAGAACTCAATTAATCTTTCTCCTCTCCCATTCCTTCACCAAGCCTATATTCTCCCGTAACCTTTTCTTCTGCTCGTTCCCCTACAACCGTATTCCAATCCTCCATGACTATTAGATTTCCATCTCTCTACAACCGCATTCCAGTTCTCCATGACAGTTAGATTTTCATCTTCTTTTACGAACTGAATTATTGTTCATTATCCTCAGACACTTACTCTATCCCTTTATAATCTGCTTGCGACTTTGGCATGTATACTGAACTATCGTTGTCGGTGTTGTCTTGTTCACGATTCTGATGAGAACAACCCTATCACTGAACAGTTCACAGTAACTCACTCTCTGTCGTACCTTCCTGTTGATAAAGAATCCTACTCCTGTTATACCATTTTCTACTGCTGTTCATATTACTCTATATTCGATCAGAAATCCTTGTCTTCTTTCAGTTCATTTCACTGACTCCTCTATATCTACACTACTGGCCATTAAAATTGCTACACCACGAAGATGACGTGTTACAGACACGAAATTTAACCAACAGGAAGAAGATGCTGTGATATGCAAATGATTAGCTTTTCAGAGCATTCACACAAGGTTGCCGCCGGTGGCGACACCTACAATGTGCGGAGATGAGGAATGTTTCCCACCCATTTCTCATACACAACCAGCAGTTGACCGGCGTTGCCTGGTGAAACGTTGTGATGCCTCGTGTAAGGAGGAGAAATGCGTACCATCACGTTTCCGACTTTGATAAAGGTCGAATTGTAGCTTATCGTGATTGCCGTTTATCGTATCGCGACATTGCTGCTCGCGTTGGTCGAGATCCAATGACTGTTAGCAGAATATGGAATCAGTGGGTTCAGGAGGGTAATACGGAACGCCGTGCTGGATCCCAAAAATGGTTCAAATAGCTCTGAGCACTATGGGACTTAACTTCTGAGGTCATCAGTCCCCTAGAACTTAGAGCTACTTAAACCTAACTAACCTAAAGACATCACACACACCCATGCCCGAGGCAGGATTCGAACCTGCGACCGTAGCGGTCGCGCGGTTCCTAACGCTGGATCCCAACGGTCCCGTATCACTAGCAGTCGAGATGACAGGCACCCTATCCGCATAGCAGTAACGGATCGTGCAGCCACGTCCCGATCCCTGAGTCAACAGATGCGGACGTTTGTGAGACAACAACCATCTGCACGAACAGTTCGACGACGTTTGCAGCAGCATGGACTATCAGCTCGGAGACCATGGCTGCGGATACCCTTGACGCTGCATCACAGACAGTAGCGCCTGCGATGGTGTACTCAACGACGGACCTGGGTGCACGAATGGCAAAACGTCATTTTTTCGGATGAATCCAGACTGCAAAAACACTTCGGTACTGTCAGTCCCCGTTATCTCCGGTTGTAAGTGATCTATGGTTCAAATGGCTCTGAGCACTATGGGACTCATCTGCTGAGGTCATTAGTCCCCTAGAACTTAGAACTAGTTAAACCTAACTAACCTAAGGACATCACAAACATCCATGCCCGAGGCAGGATTCGAACCTGCGGCCGTAGCGGTCTTGCGGTTCCAGACTGCAGCGCCTTTAACCGCACGGCCACTTCGGCCGGCTGTAAGTGATCTATTACAGATTGAAATCTCACTTCTCTTCATCCAGTTACCGGCGCCATCTGCCCATTTACGAACTTGTGTAAATTCAGTAATTATCATGAACTATTACTAACAGTTCTTGTGATTAACTTACTCCATGAAGGAGCTTTTCTTCGTGTACTTGCTAATGTTTATTACATACTTATTTCTTCTACAGGAATTTCCAAACGAAACAACTAAATACAATAATATCTTGGAAGTGGGGTCCATCGTCTGAGTGAAATTATCAACTGCCATTAATTTCGTTAATTAGGTTTATTTATTAGTCTAGCCTGATCGATTGATTTCGCTCTCTGTGGCCGTTGTGAAGCGATCATTATGTGAAGACAACTTTTTTTATAACAAAACAACTAAGGGGAAAAGCTAGATTACGTACACGACAACCGCCGATAATTCGCCAAGCGACCACCTCGTCATTTCCTAGATATAAATGCGTCAAGAGAGCATTATGTTCCTTGAAAATGACAGTTGATCACCTGTCGAAATACCAGTGGTTGTCAAAGATGTCACCCAGCTGTATTCATGTAGGTTGTCTGAACATGTTATATGCAGGGAGGAACTTAAGCTTCACAACTTTTTTATAATTTATTAGTAGTTATTGATTACTCTGTAACTGCCAGAGGGGCTGATAGTAAAGACAATAATAGATACAGTGTAATTAAGGAAAAACGTCATTTAATAATCTAGACACCCGGAATCAGACTATATATTATATATATATATATATATATATATATATATATATATATGTGTGTGTGTGTGTGTGTGTGTGTGTGTGTGTGTGTGTGTGTGTGTGTGTCTGTCCCAACTGCCAGTCACTGCACTAACGATTTATCCTCTGCAGGTCTTTCTGCGTTTTGTTACAGTCTTCTGGCGTTGCAGCCTTCCTGTCATATGAGGGCTACAACGCCAGAAGACTGTATGGAATGCAGAAAGACCTGCTGCCAATCGATGGTTGGTTCAGCGACTGACAGTTAACTCTGAACGTGATGACTCTGAACGTAAGTAAATGGAACATACTGCGCGTAGCTACGGTCGCAGGTTCGAATCCTGTCTCGGGCACGGATGTGTGTGACGTCCTTAGGTTAGTTAGGTTTAGGTAGTTCTAAGTTCTAGGGGACTGATGACCTCAGAACTTGAGTCCCATAGTGCTCAGAGCCATTTGAATCATTTTTTTACTGCGCGTAAATAGGCGAAAAGATCCATTTCCGTACGATTAAACTATGGGTAGAAAGTCTGTGGAACCAATGACAACCGTAAAATATCTAGGAATAACCGTGCGGAGCAAACAAAAGTCGAATGACCGCATCAAACAAATTGTACAAAAAGCAGATGCCAGACTAAGATTCAATAGGAGAAT
Source organism: Schistocerca piceifrons (assembly GCF_021461385.2). NCBI lineage: Eukaryota > Metazoa > Arthropoda > Insecta > Orthoptera > Acrididae > Schistocerca > Schistocerca piceifrons. The sequence goes on along the minus strand of NC_060141.1, from coordinate 122,662,359 downwards.
CTTAAGGAAATCAAATTCACCCACCAAAGAAGTGGCTTACAAAATACATGCTCGATCGATTACTGTGTTTCTCTACATATATGTCGCGAAATAACCACGGTGAAAAAAATCAGTTCGTGCAGTTTATCGACTTTCCTTCCCACGCACCACTGCAAATGAAATAGTGAAGGGCAAACTCTACAGTGGTACCAGCGTTTACCCTCCGCCAAGCATGGAGCGATAGCTTGCGGATTATAGATGCATGAGAGTCAGTATAATGAAAGCAGAACACCCGCCACAACGGGAACATGGAATGATTCCATTCCAAAGTCTTTACAACACACGTTAAGACATTTACGCCACTGGGAGACAAGACAATCAGTTCTTGTACCGTAGAACACAATAGGGCATTGACTGATCCAAAAGCGCACTCACACTTGAACTTCCTCACCCAACGGAAACCAACGTCCACAGCTGTCTTTCACAATGGCAAATATCAGGGCTTTACAGAGGATGTTGCAGGGTTTCCCAACCAAATCAGTGAAGCATAGCCTACGTCCGACTGGCAGTGTGGGGGAGGACGTTATCGTGAAACAGGATGATTCTATAGGACAGCATTCCGACAGCCTGAGGGAAAACTCTAAGCCAACAGTGGAAACATTCCAAATCTCCCTCGACAAAGAAATCCAAAGTGGTTCACACAAGTTCCCGTAAGATCATGGTAACCTCCTTCGACAGCAGGGGCCCTCTGCTCATCGAGTTGTCTAAGCGCGAAACCGAAATCAGTGCGCAGCGCTATAAAGACACTTTGTAGAAACTGCGACACGCCATAAAGTCAAAACGCCCAGGAGTGCTGTCGCATGGAATCATCCTGTTACACGATAATACCCGTCCCCACACTGCCAATCGGACAAGGGCTACGCTTCTGCGATTTGGTTGGGAAACACTGAAACATCCTCTGTACAATCCAGATCTTTCATCGTGTTATTTACACGTCTTTGGCACATGATGAAAGACAAAACTGGACGTCGGTTTCGGTCGGATGGGAAAATGCAAGAGTGGGTGTGGTTGTGGATCCGTCAACGGCCGACCGCGTTCTACGATACAGGATCTGATCGTCTCGTCTCCCAATGGGATACATGTATTAACGCGTGTGGTGATTAGTTTTGAATGAAACCGTTCCATGGTCCTTATAGCTGTAAATGAGCCTCTTACAGCCAAAATGGTGTTAATCCACTAAACAATGTTTTGGAGTATGAAGACTTTTAGTAGAATAGTAGTTGGAATTTCCAGAATACTACAAGCAAAAATTTCCCCACCCCATTTATTCACGACTGATTCTTTTATCTCATATTTTACACATATCCCCATTTTACAAGTAAGTTATAAGCTCTTAAGTGACTTACGCCACTTTGGCTTTACACAGATTGAGCGTGTGGTTCAAGAAAGAACTTGATTACTTAATGAAAAAGAATATTCTTTATTTAAAATCAGTGTATTACGTCAAAAAAATTATATAATCAGTGCCATTTAATTAGATATCAGCCATAAAAGTTTCTGCTGCTAAACGTCCCTAACATCGTCAGCAAGCAATGATCCATTGTGTCCAACAGGGGTAGAAGCGTGAAGGTTTAAACAGTACGCACCATAGATAGGGGGAATGTAGGCGAAAAGGTCTTGTACATCCTTTTTGCCTCTCCTGTCACAGGCCTTGGTCCGTTGAAGAGTTGGGACAAAGGTATATTTGTCAGTGATAACGGCCGTCCTCGTTCCCTGGTAGTCTGATGTTCAGGTTGAAAAATAGAAGCTCATCAGACATGTTCTTCTTGTGTAAGATTGCAAATGGATCGGATTTCTGATACCTAGTCCACTGCATCCTTATCCATGAAACTGGACGGATTCCTTCATCAAACTTCGTCTTTCGAATGGTTTTTTTCCATATTTTCTGTAGCTGAAAGCCCTTCGCCAGACTTCACAATAAGGTGGACAGGATTCGTTTTCCTTGATGTCGTGGTAACTCGACACAAGTCAGAAGGGCAAAAAAATCAGTTGATTCTTACTGTACAATCCAATTAAGCCACAGTCTGAGTAGTTCGAAAAATAGGAATGAGCACTGATCACAAAGTTTTGCTCAATGATTTCAGTGTTGTCAACTTCATTCAAAACTAGCTTCAATAAATTTAATACCATGTACATCTACATGAATACACTGCAAATCAAACTTAAGTGCCTAGCAGAGGGTTCATCGAACCACCTTCACAATAATTCTCTATTATTCAGCTCGCGAAGAGCGCGCGGGCAAAACGAACCCCTACATCTTCCCGTGGGAGCTCTGACTTCCCTTATTTTACTATAATGATCGTTTTTCCCTATGTAGGTCGACGCCCACAAAATATTTTCGCATTTGGTGAAGAAATCTGGTGATGGGAGTTTCGTAAGGAGATCCCGCCGCAACGAGAAACGCCTTTGCTTTAATGATGTCCACCCCAAATCCTGTATCACATTCTCTCCCGTATTTCGCGATAACACAAAACGTGCTCTTCTTTCAGCTTAATCGGTGTACTCGGCTTCATCTTTGGTAAGAACCCCACAACACGCGTCCAAAGGAGGACGGACAAGCGTAGTGTAGGCAGCTCTTTAGTAGATCTGTTGCATCTTTTAGGTGTTCTGCCAATAAATCGCAGTCTTTGGTTCGCCTTCCTCACATCTTTTATGTTTTCTTTCCAATTTAAGTTGTTCGTAATTGCAATTCCTAGGTATTCAAGAAGAATATAATAATTCCAATCCCAAAGAAAGCAGGTGTTGACAGATGTGAAAATTACCGAACTATCAGTTTAATAAGTCACAGCTGCAAAATACTAATGCGAATTCGTTACAGACGAATGGAAAAACTGGTAGAAACCGAACTCGGGGAAAATCAGTTTGGATTCCGTAGAAATATTGGAATACGTGAGGCAATACTGACCTTACGACTTATCTTAGAAGAAAGATTAAGGAAAGGCAAACCTATGTTTCTAGCATTTGTAGACTTAGAGAAAGCTTTCGACAATGTTGACTGGAATACTCTCTTTCAAATTAAAGGTGGCAGGGGTAAAATACAGGGAGCGAAAGGCTATTTACAATTTGTACAGAAACCAGATGGCAGTTATAACAGTCGAGGGGCATGAAAGGGAAGCAGTGGTTGGGAAGGGAGTGAGACAGGGTTGTAGCCTCTCCCAGATGTTATTCAATCTGTATATTGAGCAAGCAGTAAAGGAAACAAAAGAAAAATTCGCAGTAGGTATTAAAATCCATGGAGAAAAAATAAAAATTTGAGGTTCGTCGATGACATTGTAATTCTGTCAGAGACAGCAAAGGACTTGGAAGAGCAGTTGAACGGAATGGACAGTGTCTTGAAAGGAGGATATAAGATGAACATCAACAAAAGCAAAACGAGGGTAATGGAATGTAGTCGAATTAACTCCTGTGATGCTGAGGGAATTAGATTAGGAAATGAGACACTTAAAGTAGTAGATGAGTTGTGATATTTGGGGAGCAAAATAACTGATGATGGTCGAAGTAGAGAGGATGTAAAATGTGGACTAGCAATGGCAAGGAAAGCGTTTCTGAAGAAGAGAAATTTGTTAACATCGAGTATAGATTTAGGTGTCAGGAAGTCGTTTCTGAAAGTATTTGTATGGAGTCTAGCCATGTATGGAAGCGAACCATGGACGATAAATAGTTTGGACAAGAAGAGCATAGAAGCTTTCGAAATGTGGTGCTACAGAAGAATGCTGAAGATTAGATGGGTAAATCACTTAACTAATGAGGAGGTATTGAATAGAATTTGGGAGAAGAGGAGTTTGTGGCACAACTTGACAAGAAGAAGGGACTGGTTGGTAGGACATGTTCTGAGACATCGAGGGATCACAAATTTAGCATTGGAGGGTAAAAATCGTAGAGGAAGACCGAGAGATGAATACACTAAACAGATTCAGAAGGATGTAGCTTGCAGTAAGTTCTGGGAGATGAAGAAGCTCGCACAGGATAGAGTAGCAAGGAGAGCTGCATCAAACCAGTCTCAGGACTGAAGACCACAACAACAACAGATATTTAGTTGAATTTACGGCCTTTATATTCGACTGATTTATCGCACAACTGAAGTTTAAGGGATTCCCTTTAGCACTCATGTGGATGAACTCACACTTTTCATTATGTAATGTCAGTTGCCAATTTTGTCACCATACGGATATCCTTTCTAAATTGTTTTCATCTTATTATGACTTTACTAGACGTTAAACGACAGCATCATCTGCAAACAACCTAAGACGGCTGCTGAGTTTGTCTCCTAGATCGTTTATACAAGTAAACCACCTCGAGGAGCGCCAGAAATCACTCCTTTTTTACTCGATGACTTTCTGTCAGTTTCTGCGAACTGGACCTCTCTAACAAGAATCATGAATCCAGTCACTTAACTGAGACGATATTCCATAAGGACGCAATTTTATTACAAGCCCTAGTATAGTGTCAAAAACCTTTTGGAAACCTAAAAATACGGAATCAATTTGAAAACCCTTGTCCATAGCACTCAACACTTCGTGTGGGAAAGAGCCATCTTCCAGTTCCGGTTTTATCCTGGAATGTATCGCTGTATAATACAATGTGTTTTGCTGTTAGTGCAAAAATACGGCGTCAGCCTTAGTAGAATTAACAAAAGTTGTACTTGATGTTCTTGATAAAGATGAGTGTGTCACAGGCATATTTTTGGATCTTTCTAAGGCGTTTGATACAGTCGACCACAAGATTCTATTAAATAAATTAGAAGCGTTAGGAATAAGAGGGGTAGGTAATGACTGGTTTCGATCATACCTAACAGATAGGGTACAAAGAGTAGAGATAACACATGCTTCAAATAGATCTAAAAATTTAGTAAAACACTTATCAGATCCAAAATGCATTAATATAGGGGTTCCGCAAGGTAGCATATTAGGACCAATACTGATACTAATATACATCAATGACCTTCCCAGTAGCGTTACTCATGGTGAAAAAATCCTCTTCGCTGATGACAGCAACATTATAGTTACGATAAAACAAGAGAACCCCTTGCCGAAAAAGCAAATGAAACTCTCAAGGAAGTTTATGGTTTGTCAATAAGTAATCAAGTGACACTGAACATAAAGAAAACTAATGCCATAAATTTCAGTTTGAAGAGGAAAAATGACAACGTTAAATTAAATGTAGATGGCACCTCTACAGACTGTGTAACAAATGCAAAATTTCTAGGAATGAATATCGATTCTCAGCTGAAGTGATGTGAACACACAAAGGTACTTGCAAACAGAATGTCATCAGCATCTTATGCCCTTAGAATCCTGTCATCAGTGTGTAACATGCAGTGTCTTTTAGTTACATATTATTGATATGTAAGCTATGGCGTTCTTTTTTCGGAACAAATGCACAAAATATGAACACAATTTTCAAACTCCAGAAAAGAGCCATAAGAATAATAACCAAAAATACTAGTCGAGCTCATTCTAAAGATCTGTTCAGAACACTGGGGATTTTAACTGCTCCATGTGAATACATTTACCAGTCAGTTGTACACATCAAAAATAACATTGGTAATTACTGTGCAAACAGCTCTGCCCATAACCATGCAACAAGAGATAGTCTCAACTTACATTTACCAAGAAAAAAATAAACATGAAACTCAAAACAGCATTTTCTACTTAGGAATAAAACTTTACAATAAAAAAGCTACAACAACTACTGCTACTACATTTCATGTGGTTGTCTATATATGCACTATTTGCTGTGAGCCTCTAGATCCTACAGTTCATCCCAACAATTCATGTAGTCTTGTCCTGTTGATAACTCATGACAACCAAATAAATAAATTTGTAAATTACGCCTATAATAAGCGATTTGGCATGTTAGTTTTAGGAATTAATTATTTTTCCAAATCAAGCGAAAAACAGTAATATGGGCTATCAGAAGCCGATTTTTCGCAGTATTTTTTCACAGTCTCTATTACCTCCTCTGTCTTTCCTAGGTGAAGTTCATAGTCAAGCTCAACTTTTCTCCTTTCTTGGTCATCTACTGAGATGTTCATCTTACTTCTAAATAAATTATGTTTCATACAAGTGTCCTTATGAGGAGCATGCAATTATATATTGGACTCCGTATTAAATGTCCTATGGTAAATGTATTCTTTAAATGGTGCTTTGCCCCTTTCAGTACAATAGTCCTTGTAGAGGCTAAATAACTAGCGGATATTTAGATTTTCTAAAAAGTGTTTTCGGTTTGGATTATGGGATCTGGTGTAACGGTATTGATAAGTAAAAAATGTTGATATGTGATCCCGTACCACTGTCAATTGTTCATCAGTTGTTTTAGTTACAGGAACTCCCTTTCCCCGGTTGTCTGAGCCTAGTGACTGTCCAGCTTTCATTTTCCTAGTGGCCCCAGTCATCCCCACCATCAGATATTTGGAAGGCTTTTAAGTAATATTCTTGACATACGTCACAGATGTTCCATCGTTTCACGTAACATAACAATGCGTAGCAGTGGGCTTTGCTGCTCTACTACTATCTTTAGGCCTATGACATTTAGAGTTTTCTTGCTTTATTAAACCACATGAAAATGCGTTCTGGACTGTGAAAGAACCTGTTTCCAGAATGAGTCAAAAGCATTTTCTCATGAATCCTCTCCATTTTTTTTTTCAAAACATTTATTCTTGCGATTAAAATTAGGATTACTAATTTTTTTCCCCGGTAACTAATTTTCCTTTTTCGCTTTTGTCAGGTTTTCCTACGTTTATCAGTCTCTTTCTTTCTTCTTTCTCGATCTGGCTCATATTCTGTTTCTTCAGGCATATTTTAACATAATCTGGCTTTAATTAGTCAGATTTTTTGCAAACTACCATAAAAGCTGATTAACTGAAACATAATCCCAAACTGACAGAATATGTATACATAAAACGGTTAAAAAATTATTAAAACAATAAATGAATAATTTAGTTTAAGGAAATAATACATCTTTATTTAAAATATATACACTGGTATGTACATTTATAATTTTCTTTCTTTAGCTTAAAACAGAACATAAACAACAAAAACGCTCACGAGTGGTTATCTCTAGTTCAAAGACACATATTCGCCGTTAGATCCATTGTCAGCCAATATACTTGGTGTATTAACATTGCCCCTGTCGTTTTCAGAGCTCACTGATTCGCTCATTTAAAAAATAAAATAAATTTCAATTTGCAAAATGATGTGAAATATACAATTAGTAGCAGGTAGCGTCCATGACATTATAACTAAAAGGATAACTGGATGTGAAATATACAATTAGTAGCAGGTAGCATCCATGACATTATAACAAAAAGGATAACTGGAGTAGTGGTGTAACTCCCAGTTACACAACTGTGGTTATCAACAGATAGATAGCTAAACTTGTGCCCCCATGTGTGGAGCTGTTTAGAGAACTAGGAGGTACCCGATTCCTGTTGTTAGATTAACATATTCAGAATTCATTTATAGTATTAAAAAGAGGAGTTACACCAAATTGGCTTGAAAAGGCTCAAATGTAGACATGATGTGACAATTGTTGTCCCTTTCTTGATTGCAGGCGGTGTACGCTGCCGTGTCGGTGGCTATGTTCTACGGTTACATCCTGACCACGACGCTGGACGCGTTCTTCTTCACGCTCATCATCTACACGGCGGGCCAGCTGCGTGTGCTCAACCTGATGGCCAGGGACCTCTGCGCTCGCGGCAGCCTGCAGCAGATGAACGCTCGTCTCGCCGACTGCGTCTCCTACCACGTCCATATCGAGAGGTAGTCGAAGCCGCTTGGAAACACTGTCTCTCTCTCTCTCTCTCTCTCTCACACACAGACACACACACACACACACACACACACACACACACACACACACACAGGTAGTCAGACGCTGTGCTGGCTGCCAACTTGACAGTCGAATGTACGGTAGGACAGAAATGCGGTATCAGCTCGTTTAATCGCGGCCATATCATGGATGCCTCTCACAACAGAGACCCTACTACTTTGGCAGGCACAGCGCTTTTCACATTCCACAGTGCAAATTATTTAGTGTCAATATATTGATTCGAAGCGTCCGTCGGCAACAGACAGTCGCTGACAGGATGACAGAAGTTACCGTAAACAACGATGGGCAGACCACAGAGCCAAAACTCCCTCAGCAATTCGGTGCTTGACAACTACAGCAGCCAAATCAGTAGCAACAAAGTCCTCGCTATGGGTTATCAAAGTCACTGCACCACCTCTGCTTATCGCAGAGAGATTTTTGCGGGTAAAGGAACATCTCAACTGCACACTAGAAGAATGGAAAAGGCCGCATGGAGTTGTTTTTAGCGTGGGTATAAGTCTGTTATCAGCATACGGGTATATCAAAAACCGTAATAGGCGAAGTATCCCATTTACCAACGAGACGTTGTCGAACTAATGTTATGAGGATATGCGTTTTTCGGTCGTCAGTCTTCTTACTGGTTTGATGCGCCAATCATGCATTCCTTTCCTGAGATGAACAGTTCATCACATAATAACAAAGGTAGCCAACGTTCTTAATCATTTGTTCGATTTATTCCAATATCTAATCTTTCCTGCAGTTTTAACACTCTACTGCTCCCTAAAGTAGCGCTGAAGTTATTCCCTGACGTCTTAACACATGTCCCACCATGTCGTCTCTTCCTCCTAACAATGCCTATCAATGTTTTCCACAAGTTCCTCTCCTCGCCAATTCTGCAGTTAGTCTCCTCATTTCATTATCAAGGCATCTAATTGTCAACATCATGCTATAGCACCGCACATCAAATTTAACTTTCATTATCTTATTGCAATCACACATCTCAAATGCTTCGACTTCCTTCTTTTCCTGTTTTCCCACAGGCCATGATTTGCTTTCGTACAATGCTGTGCTCCAAATGTATATTCTCAGAAATTTGTTCCTCAAATTAAGTTCTATGTTTGATACTAATAGGCTTCTTTTTGCGAGGAATGCTATGTTTGATGTGCTATTCTAATCGCCATACGCTTCTTGCTTCGTCTATCATGTGTAATTTTGTATCCAAGATAACTTTGTGGTCCAGAATTTTGATGTTAAATCTATCGCTTATCTCTTTTCTGCTTTTCTCATTATTTTCGACTTCCTGTGGTTTACTCTCAATCCATATTCTGCACGCATTATACTGTTCTTTCCTTTCAATAGATCCTGTAATTCTTCTCTATCTTCGCTCGGGAAAGCAATAATGTTAACAGCGAGTTTGATCATTGATATTATTTTACCCTGAATTTGAATCCCAGCCCTGAACTTTTACTTTCACCATGTTTGCTCGATGTAAGATTGAACAATAGGAGTGAAAGAATACATCCCTCTCTTACTACTTTTTCCCTCTGAGCACTTTGATCTTGGTATTTATTTTATTTATTTACACGTCAAGTTCCATAGGGCCAAATTGAGGAGTAAATCTCCAATGTCATGGAACGGGGCAGTACATGAAATTACAACATAAAAGTAATAACAGATAAAAATAAATGTTCATGAACCCGAAAAAAGTGAGTCCATAAGTTTAAGTAAACTCAATCAACAATACAACGAGAATCAGCTTAATTTTCCACGGAACTCCTCGACAGACTAGAAGGAGTGACCCATGAAGAAACTCTTCAGTTTCGATTTGAAAGCGCATGGATTACTGCTAAGATTTTTGAATTCGAGTGGTAGCTTATTGAAAGTGGATGCAACAGTATACTGCACACATTTCTGCGGAAGGGTTAATGAAATCCGGTCCAAATGGAGATTTGATTTCTGTCGAGTATTAACTGAGTGAAAGCTGCTTATCCTTGGGAATAAGCTAATATTGTTAACAAGAAATGACAGTAAGGAATATATATATATTGATAAACCAATGTCAAAATACCCAGTCTCGTGATCAGGGGTCGACAAGAGGTTCATGAACTTACACCACTTATTTCCCGAATCGCCCGTTTCTGAGCCAAAAATATTATTTTAGAATGGGAAGAGTTACCTCAAAATACAACATCATACTACCTAAGCGAATGAAAATAAAGTAGACTAATTTTCATGTCGAACGATCACCTACTTCAGATACCGTTCGAATAGTAAAAATGGCAGCATTAAGTCTTTGAACAAGATCCTGAACGTGGGCTTTTGACGACAGCTTACTATCTATCTGAACATCTAGAAATTTGAACTGTTCAGTTTCACTAATCATATGGCCATTCTGTGAAATGAAAACGTCATGTTTTGTTGAATTGTGTGTTAGAAACTGTAAAAACTGAGTCTTACTGTGATTTAGCATCATTTTATTTTCTGCAAGCCATGAACTTAGGTCATGAACTGCACTATTTGAAACCGAGTCAATGTTGCACATAACATACTTTACTACCAAGCTAGTGTCTTCAGGAACCAGAAATAGTTTAGAGTTACCTGTAACACTAGAGGGCGTGTCATTTATGTAAATAAGGAACAGGAGTGGCCACAACACTGACCCCTGGGGCACTGCCCACATGACTGTAACCCACTCAGACCCCACATCACAGCCATTCTCAACATTGTGAATAATGACCTTTTGCTGTCTGTTTCTAAAGTAAGAGGTAAACCAGTTGTGAGCTTCTCCCCGTATTCCATCATGGTCCAACTTCTGGAGCAATGTTTTGTGATTGACACAATAAAATGTCTTAGTTAAATAAAAAAATATGCCTAGTGGTCGGAAAATTCTGTTTAATCCATCCAGTACCTCACAGAGAAAAGGCAATATAGCATTTTCAGTGGTTAAACGACTTCTAAAGCCGAATTGTACATTTGATAGCAAATAGTTTGACATAAAATGATCAATTATCCTTACATACACAGCATTTTCAATAACATTAGCAAAAACTGATGGCATAGAAATAGGTCTAAAATTATCTATGTTATCCCTTTCTCGCTTTTTATAAACCGGCTTTACTACTGAGTACTTAAATCGCTCAGGGAACTGACCATTCCTAAACGAAAAATTACGAATATGGCTAAATACAGGGCTAACTTGTGCAGCACAGTATTTTAATATCCTGCTAGGTACTCCACCATAACCATGAGAGTCCTTAGTCTTCAGTGATTTAATTATTGATTGAATTTCCCTGTTGTCCATATCACACAGAAGTACTTCAGACATCAATCTCGGAAAGGCCTTTACCAAGAATGTTATATGATTTCCTGTAGAAACTAAATTTTTATTTAATTCACCAGCAATGTCCAGAAAATGATTGTTAAATACTGTACATATGTCTGATTTATCAGTAACAGAAACATTTTTACTGCAACTGACTTTATATTGTCGACCTTGTGCTGCTGACCAGACACTTCCTTCACAACTGACCATACGGTTTTAATTTTATCCTGCAAATTAGCTATTCTCTTTGCATACCACATCCTCTTTGCCTTCCTAATAACATTTTTAAGCACCTTTCAGTGCTGTTTGTAATGGGCTACTGTAGCTTGATAGTGACTACTTATAACATTTTGATATAATTCAAATAAACGGTTCAAATGGCTCTAAGCACTGTGGGACTTAACATCTGAGGTCATCAGTCCCCTAGACTTAGAACTACTTAAACCTAACTAACCTTGGGACATCACACACATCCATGCCCAAGGCAGGATTCGAACCTGCGACCGTAGCATCAGCGTGGTTCTTCACTGAAGCGCCTAGAACCGCTCAGCCACAGCAGCCGGCTTGATATAATTCCCGCTTTGTTCTTCATGATATCCCTATCCCACTACTCAGCCACCCGGTCTGCCTATCACTGCTAGTCTGCTAGTACCACGTTTAGAACGTTCTAATGGAAAGTAACTCTCAAAGAGCATGAGAAATGTGTTAAGGAAAGCATTATATTTATCATCTATGTTATCGGCACTATAAACATCCTGCCAATTATAACTATATGTTTACGTAATGTGTATACATAAACATACAGTTATAAATGTCCCCGTTCGTAGTCGCTAATTATAACAATATGTTTACTTTTGTGCTGTAACATATAGCTATAATCAGCGGTGGAAACATATTTGCGAACGCCGACCGTGTGCGGCTGTTTCTTGTTGGATCGTCTGATCAGTCGGAAGTTGCATTGCAGAGGAGAGTAAATGCCTATTCAAAATATAATTATTTTTGGATAGCTCAACATGAATTTCCTAAGGGACCATAGTTTATCATGCATTTACCAGTAGAATATGGCGCGGAGAAAATATTTCGCCGCATGCAACTTCCGTCCGAACTCGACGAAAGAATTCGTGACTGTGAACTCTCTATTTGGCAGAAACATATAGAAAATTAAATAATTTCATGAAGAAGTGAGACATAGATTCTATAGTAAATGAATAGTCCATACACCAGTTCCATTTAACTCTGAATTTATGGCAATTAATAGACGAACTTACACTGCAATGAAGGATTTAACATGGATGACGTTTTGACTGGCACTTCTCGTAATGAAAACAATTCCTTTGACGTTTTCACATACACGTCGCACAATAAATCTACTGCTAGGCACTTTTAGTATTACACATTTACTTTACACTAGAACAATATTAATTTTAACAATAATAATACGGCGGCAAGACATGAGCGTCCGACACAAGTTACAGGAGACAAGAGAAGAATGAGTAACTGTTCATTGAGAATATCTCGTACATAAAAAAAAAATGTGTAAAAGTGTTCTTCTTCTGTCCGTTTTTCGAGCCGCGGTTTTCAAAGACAATAACTCACTGCATCTCTGACGGCGCTTCGACAATAAACAAGTTACGTCACAGGTCGTTCACCTTTTACATTCTCGCAACATTATTTGCTAACTGTAGCTGTTGCCGAGCGACTGCTCGATTAGTGAATGATTTAAAATGATAAGGCACTCACATAATGTTATACACTCTTGTTCCTTTACAAGGTTTAAAAAACTCTCTATTGCTATTGGATTAACTTTCCTACATAGTTTGAAATTAAATGTGACATTTGGTTGAGTACTAAAGCCTTTTAGTGTTAAAATTTGTGCATCATGGTCTAAAAGTCCATTCGCCCTTTTACTAACAGAATGCCCATCTTGTAATGAAGAATGAATAAAAATATTGTCTATGGTTGTGCTACTGTTTCCTTGTGCCCTAGTTGGAAAAAACACTGTCTGGATCACATCATATGAATTCATAGGATCTACCAACATCTTTTTCTTGCACCATCATATACAAAATTTATATTGAAGTCACCACATATAACTAATTTCTGGTACTTCCTACAAACTGAATCAAGAACCCTCTCTAGCTTTAACAGAAATGTTCTGAAGTCAAAGTTATGGGACCTATAAACAACAAGAACTAGAAGTTAAGTTTCACTAAATTCAACTGTCCCTGCACAACATTCAAATATCTGTTCAGTGCAGTGCTGCGATACGTCTATGGACTCAGATGGAATATTATTTTTACGTACATAGCCACTACCTCGCCCCACAAGAAACTCCTTGAAAAACAGCCAGCTAATCTGTATCCTGGTAAAGGAAGCCTCTGAATTGTCAAATTATTTAATTGGTGCTCTGATATGCCAATAATTTCAGAGTTAACATCTGTAGGGAGTTCACTAACTTTATTTCCAATACCACTTATATTTTAATGAAATATGCTAATTCCTTCTCGACTTGAAACATTACATCCTCTGAAGATGAGCCCTTAGTTAGAGGATCTTCCTTTAAGCAGGTATACGTATCAACTGACTTCAATCTAAAAAAGGTGCAGCTATAACACCAACTACTTCAGGAACTTTTCCATGAGTGATCCCACCACCACCACCACCCTCTACACTGTCACCTATAAGCTTTGCCGGCCTCCCCTTCCCATATCTATTGAGGTGCAGGCCATGCCTAGTGAAACACGATTTACTGTTAGACCCAACTGGCACCACTGAGATGCGACCCATGCCCTCTGCCATCAGCGCCCTCCGCAGCCCCTTGTTAACGCGCCTAACAGCCGCATTAAGACAAGGCCGATCATGACGCTAAAACGGTTGCACAAAATGAGCACTAGTGCCACCAGTTTGGGTAGCTATCTTTACTGGGTCACCACCTACATCATACTTCTCATCTTGTAGTGTAACGAGGTACGTTTTGTATAAATGATTTACTTTTGACATATGACCATGTGCAGACTTCGTCACCTACGTCAGTTACAAACACTTCAAAATAATTTAAATTCTTTTAAAAATTATTTCTGAATGGTTCTTGAACGACACTGTAATTAAAACATCATCATTTGAGTCGTATACGCAGAATTACGTCACTCAGTCCAATTGGTTTGCGCAAACTTTTTTTTTTCAATTTAGATGTCGTTTTGTTTCTTCTCAGAAATTATATTAATGCAAGTTATCTGCTTTAATAAATATTAGAACCACATTGAATAAACTTTCAAGACTCACACTCGCGATGAACGTTGTCAAAATTAATAATCTTGTCAAATAAATTAATAATTCATTAACATAATTCTTCATAAATAAATTCTCGGAACACGTATTTAAACTTCTGTAGTATACACTAGTTTATTATCTTCCTACATATGGACGTGAACCTGAGCCTTGACAAGATAGGACTGAACATTTACAACATGATTAAACTTTCTATGACGTCATTGTTGTAGAAACATTACAAATTCTTATTTTTTCAGTTTTTAGAAGCACGACGCAACAACTCGGTTTCAGGATCTTCTGTTGCTCTTTGGCTGTCGACCCGCGACGTATAGTGGCACGGCCGCCTGTATTAGAGGCCGGAGTCGTCAAGCTGACAACGTCGTAGCCTGTGACGTCAGTAGGCCGGCTAGCGTGACCAGCTAGGCCCAGACTGAAGTTTAGATTTCGCCGATTGCAGACCACGTGTCAGATATAAATACGCAATCACTTTCTTTTTTTTGTAGATTTGGTCCCTATAAATAACACAGTAACCTAGAAAAGCTAATTTCTCGCAGTATTACGCCGACTTTATGTCGGAATTACGCATTTTATTCTCGTTTCCTTGCAACGATGAACTTTTAAATAACTCACATGTGCTTCATAGCAGTATATTATGACGTTTCTTACCCGAGATTTGGAGATACAAGTTCAGCAAACAATTTTGTGAGGTGCCTAGTAACATTATTTGCAGACTTGCAATTATTTCAGTGTGTTATTTGAAATGTATTGTCATGTTCCTTCCTATATAAATGACAAACTAATATAAAAGTGTCTGACAGCTGCAACATATCTTTCACACCTTTATATATGAGGGTGGCATAATAATAATAATTTTTAACGAACCTTTTTTTGTGTATTGTTCATTGGTATGTTAGATCTCTTTTAAAATCACAGGTGATACGCAATCTATTTAAATACTTTCACACATCTTTCTGAGTCAGAATGAACTGTGGACCTTGCTGTAGGATTTGCAACAGAAGCATGACTGAAATTTATAGGTGCATTAAAGTTTATTTCATAGTGGCCACCTCCTCCTTGCCAGTACTAATCGGAGCATTTAAGGACTGAGGTTATGGGTAAGAAAGAAATTTTATAATTTTGTGTCAAAAGTTATGTAATGTTTTTAATTTTCTATTAACTCCCTCCTTCTTGGAACATATTAAATGATCATTTTGGAGTTTGATATAATTATTTAACAATATGTTACACATAATGGAAACCAGCTTTTTGTAGATATCAGTAAGTGGCCTTCCACAAAGACATGAATCTGTTACAAATATTTGCAGAGAAACATGTGATTTAACTCCTTGGCCAACCAGATTGAGTAGTAACTGCTTTTGATTTTGACAAGTGAGGAATTTTGTTTCATACTCTTCAGATATTAAAAGCTACATAACTGTATATACAAAAGTGCCAAGTTCCACAACAATATCTGATGGCACAGTCAATCCACTTCGGACAAGGTTATCAAAATATTTATCTGTGGTATGTGTGCCTAAAACAAAATCAGTGCATGTTGTACAACTGAGCAATTGTGTTGTTTTGGGTGCTGCATAACCACAAACATACAGAAGCACAGATTGGTGTTCATCAACAGTTTCATTTCCTATGTAGTTCAAAACACTAACAAACGGATTCTCGTCAACATCTGTAGACATTACATCTGAGATGCTTATGTCATTCATTATTTCTGGAGAAAATTTTACTGGGCCATATTTTACAGACTTTATTCCCAAAACACTCATTATACGCAACTTCTTTTCAGATTCAAATACCTGGGTTACAGAAACGTTATAGTTTCCACCCGATAATTGACGATACCTACTAAACCTTGATTCCAAATTATCAGTTTGTAGTTTTCCCGTGAGAAGACACTGCACACCTACACCACTGAAAGAATATTCAACAACTTCTGAAATAGCAGAAGTACTCTGATACAGTGCCTGATGTGTGTCTGTGGTCAGACAACTGGTAGTGTCCAAAGCCCTCCATCTCTCTAACCAAGCCAAACATTTGTCAAGAAATTCAAGCCTGTCATCAGAAGCACTAGTGAAAGGCAGACACAATTCATTTTGTTTGTGAATTCCCTTTGTACAGTTCTTAACATTAATAATATTCCACCAACGGAGAATGATTTCAACAAAGTGTACAGTTCCTGAAATTTCACCATATTCAGCTTTTAAGCCTGCAAGTGTTGTCTCATTAAAAATATTGCAGACAAGACTGACATTTTGTCTTTCTAAGCTACTGGGATACACTGACTTGTGAGTCAACCGAGGAGCTAATCTCAAAAGCTGGTCGAGTTCCTTTTTGTATAGGTTCTCAATATCTGAAAATTTTGTCATTAGCAGATCATTGGATGTTGAGTCAAAATGGGGAAATTTAAATGTTCTGTCACTGTCCCTCTGGTTCAACCAGTTGTTCCTAATACTTTTTAACAAATGAACTGTGTCAAACATTACAAATACAGGGGAACCACATGACAGAAAGGAATATGGACTGCTGGAATTTTTTACCAATAGTGAAAACATATTCCTATTAATTCTGTTGTTATCAGATATAATGACAACAACAGTCAGACCACATGAGGAAAGAAACTGCAACACATTAAGTGTTAATTTATGGAGATCTGAGCCTGACAACTGTTTGACAGGAACCAAATGAACAACTTTTTTGAGGGTGCCATATAAAGATGATGTGAGAAAGGCAAGCACAGTTCTTGCCTCAGATGGGGCATTATTTTCTGCATATCCATGGAGTTTCCCCCCTTTAAACTGAATACATGGCTTAACATAAATTTCATCCACTTGCAGAATTACAAATTTTTCTCTCTCATCTAATTTATCCACAACAATTTTAAGAAAATGGGCATTTTGTGATTTATTGGTTGGACAAATCTTCAGTGAAAATGTAAGCTGCTGAATGTGTTTCACATGTGGTAAGGTAAGCAATCCACTTGACCGGAGTGCTGCATAGCATGCTGGAGATTGGTTGTAGATGATAAATGCATGCATCATCATATCAACCGAATATGTCCGCTTATTCATTGCCAACAAATCTATCTGTTCCAACAGAAACAAGAGTGTGGCACAGCAATTTGGATTAGCTTCTGAATGTAGAGTAAGTTTCTTTACAATATTCTTTCATTCATTTAAAAGAGAACTAAAGGTGGGTGTGTAGCTATCACAATTGATAACTCTACTCAAAATATTTTCAATTTGTGACCATCTGGTTACTCTAAGTGAGGAAGGTAAAATCCAGCTGAGCTCCTCATGTGACAGAATGAAACCATTCACACACACACTTGAAATGAGTTTGTCATTAATTTCCATACTCGCTTTGACCTGAGGAATGTCTTCAGAAAAATCTATAGTATAAAAGAATATCTTATTCTCTTTAACACTAACACTCCATTTTCCTACACTGTTTATTCTATCCTGGTACTCAGCACACAAACATTGAAAATTTGCAATAATGTCCTCATTTAGCATGGCTTCATTCTTCTCCTCCTCTTCATGGCGTGCACGCTTCCTTCTTATTTCTGGGTCACACCTTCTTGGAGGCTGCACCTTATTTAAATACGATGGTAACACAGGGAATATTTTTGGCACAGCTTCTGGTAAAAGCAATGGCCTTTGACGAGGAAACTCGTGACAGTTCCCATCAGAGTCCTTGTAAATCTCCACTCTTGATACATCACATTCTTCAAAATGTTTAATGCAAACGACACTTCTATTAGATGGAGTCCAGTCCTTTCTGGGGATATTTCTTGTCCACCGTTTTCTGTTTTCCTCTTTAGTAGGGAATCTGAACACTGAGATGCAACCCTCTTCCTTGCTGGGTTTGTAGTTGCTGTTGCAACCAGGAACACAACATTTTTCTGGCATCTGCAAATAGAATGATGCACTAATTGCTAACATCTCAAATCAAAATACTATTATGTAAAAATAGCAAATGAGAATTTGAGTGGACTGGTTTTTTTCTACTGCTCGGATATCACGAAACAGAAGTCTACAAACAGAATCAAATGTGTAGAAATATTCATAATATTAACACAAAATCACTTAGGAGAAGATTCTGATGCTAAACTTATGAATTCAAAACTTTATTTTCAAATTGTATCTAGAATATAGTAGAACTTTTCTTGCATTTGTGTAGACGAAAGTCGTTCACGTAGCACACTTGCACATATGCATGTAAAAACACTACAAACTTCACAGAATTGTATACTTACATTGTGTTATATCTTCAACTGTAGTCACGACTACTTGCTATAAGTCCAGTATAGCGTAATTACACTGTAATTTCGGATAAAACAGACACCTTTAAAGTATGTAAACAACTGCTTCCGTTCGCTACCTTATAGTCACAGCCATGCGGTAGGCCTTAACGTAACGCTGCCACATTTCAGTCCTCCGGCCTCTAATACAGGCGGCCATGATAGTGGCCAGCAACTTTCTCTCTGGTCCCGGCAGCGAAGATGCTGTCTCCGTTCGTTGGGCCGCCCTCTCCGCGTATGAAACATAAAAAATAAATACAAAACTTTAGATAATTCACAACCATTACAAATATTACAAAAATACATAAACAAAACACTAAATTAAACTTTTATTCACCTGCAAACTGGGCTGACACTGGTGGATGGGTGACGCTTCAATTTCGCGTCCCACTACAATCTCTATAAAGGCTGTTCCACCCAATAACACTACCTGATCATCCTTTGTAAAATTCCTACGTAACTCCCCTATGCTGTCAGTCACTTGAGCCAACCCTGCACTAGGCTTCACAACGCTGGTGACCAGGTAATCACACCCCAACACTTTCTGCAACTACTTGCCCACAAATGTACCTAGCAGCAGAACCTTTAAATTTTTTCCTCTTGATTCTGACACACATTCTACTTTTTTCGCCTTTAGCTACAGCTTACACTTATTTCCCTGAGAATTTCAAACAACTTGAGTATTTTATGTTGTCGAATGCTTTTTGTGATTTGCAAATGCTATGAACTTCTCTCGTTTCTTCCTTAGGTCTTTCTTTCATTATCAAGTGCAGTATCAGAGATGTCTCTCTGCTGCCTCACCTTCCCTAATGCTAAACTGATCGTCATCTAAAGGCTCCTGAATTTTCTTTTTATTTCCTGTCAGCAATTTTGATGCACCAGATATTAAGGTGACTGGAGATAGTTGTTTCTCTTACCTCTCTTTGCTGTCTTCGAGACTGTCTGGATGATATTTTCCTGAAAGTCTGATAATATGTCTCTAGACTCAAAGATTCTACAAACCAACTTGAGTAGTTGGTTGCTATATCCCCCAATGATTTTAGAAATTCTCATTTGGGATCAAATGAAGTATGACAAACTTCTGGTCACGTACCTCATCAGCTTACTGAGTATTCAGTATCTGATCACAAGCAAACTTTTGTCTGGTACTCTGTAGCCAACCTGCTCCTCCAGCAAATTAGTTCATCACCCATTCTTCTCGATTTGTATCAGAATAGCTTGAAAAACGCTCCATAGACATGAGTGATCCTCTGGACAGTACACGACTGTGATTCATCGCTGAACACAGTGCGATACCATTCATCAACAGTCCATGCTTCCCACTCGTGGGACCACTCAAAATACAGACATTTGTGTTGTAATGTTAACAGCAGCCTACCCATGGGCCGGTAATTCCCCAGTCCACCTGTTGCCAATATCTGACCAATGATGGGATGACAGAATATTGCAGGATGGCAAGGACAGAGGTCAAGGTATTATGTCATAGTCGGTGCACGACATGGCGACTATCCCTTATGGTTTTCAGACATGGTCGACCTGTAATTTGACAACGAGTATGCCTGCTCTCACTTTCCCATACAGTCCAACATTGGGCCACTGTCACATCATAATGCCCCACAAATATGGATGTTGTACGATTCGACCAGCCAGTCAAATGGAGACCCACAATGAGGCCCCTTCCAACCTCATCAGACCCTGATAATGCTGTCTCACATGAGTACATGTCATATCCCTGTCCTTCACTCAACATCCGTTCACGCCCTTGATATACCATTTGGGCCTAGTAACAACACTAAAAGTGAACGACGCTGATGTACTACAGTGGACATTCTGCCTGTACAGAGAATTGCAACTCTTATCCCTTACATATCTGGCGATGGTGTGTAAGTGTACATAGTCACAATGACATCCGATTGACATCCGACGATGCCTGCTGGGTGCTTCACTTTTTTTATTAGATTGTGTATATTATGGAAACAGCTATACTGATCTCATCTGATGTACACATCATGTATTCCACAATTCCAGTCGAGGAAACATGTAGGTAATAGAAAAAGACCTAGATGCTTACAATCTATTATCACAGGAACACATCTCCAAATTAAACTAACTTCTACACCCTATTACAGACCAAACCTACTTTCAGTTTAACGAAGAATACCACTTGCAGGAAGGAATGGTGATGGGATCTCCTGTTCATGGAAGTTAGCAAATATCCTCATGAACAATATAGACGTAAGATTGCTTCAAACAACTGTACCAGAAAAATACAACCTACCATACTGGTGTAGATACATGGACGACATTGCCTGCTTGGCAGATGCTCTGGAAACGAAGAGAGACTAACTACACAGAAGGATAAACACATAAAAAACATAAAGTTCACTTCATAGGAATAACAGTTGACACAAATAAACGTCTTAAATACAACTGTCACAAAAAGAAAATAGCCAACAGTCATTTAACATTTACAGGAATATCCCCACAACGCTAAGAGTACTACACCAATCTTCAAACCACCAACAGTCTCAAACACAACAAGCTCTCAGATACATTCTCCTCAGGTTAAACACAGTATCAGTAAGCCGGAAAAAAATAATAGCTCAAACAGCAAAAAACAATGAATGACAAGAATCTCTAATCGCAAAACTGAATGATAAAATTCCAAAAGGCATAAAAATAAAACAAATAAAGCAAAACACCATACAAATTCAAGGACCCACAACACTCACCCAAGCACATATACCAACAGCAAGACTACTGCCCGGAAAGGACACAACACTGAAGACAAGCTCGTATGTGCTCACATATGGAAACAAACTGGAACACACAACGGCAAAATCCTACAGAAACAAGGAATACAACTAGCCTACCAACGTAATAACTTCATACAAAACTGCTTAAAAAGGAATGATGACACTTACATATATAAAAAAAATCAGGCATTTACCAATTTCAGGGTAACAGCTGTGATATTTGCTACTCAAAACAGCCCAACAGAACGTTTGAAATCAGACATAAAGAGGATGAAAGAGTATGGAAGTATGGCACCAGCCGTTTAAAACTGGTAGAGTACCGCAGACAAAGAAACCTTCACCCCATCACAATAGAAATAGAAATTAGAATCACCAGATTCACTAACAAACAACATGTCCTAATACTACAAGACAGTTTCCAAACTAAAAAGGCAGTCAGAGAAAAGAAGCACATACTAAAAGACCAAACAAACTTCAGAAACCTAACATTAGCTGAGCTTATAAAACATTAGTAAGTAAATTATGACACCCCTATAACCAAGACAAAAACATTATCACGTAAAGCATACAGCATACCCACTTACAATCACACAATTTAGGACATACAATACCCCTCCAAATAAAAATTCACTCACTCGCATAGGCAAGTTAAGACATAACACCCCACACCATTGAACGCTATATGAGACAGAATGTATTCTGGTTTTCATCTTGCGTAAATCCACATTCGTTTCGTGAATTTAGTTGTGATCGCCACAGAAAAAGACGATCGTATTAGTGTGATTACAACAAAGTAGATGAAGTGAATGTAACTTACAAAACACGAAAACGAAAATACGTTATTCCTCCATAAATTGCAGTGTACTATAAATCGAGCACCTGAGTGTAGAAGGACTTAAGGGATGAAGTAGGAGCTAAAAAACACGACTAATAATGGTAATTTAAAACATGAAGACTGTTTCATAATATTCATTTAACACACGAGAACTGTTTATGATGTCACAGAACAGATATGTAAAAAAAAAAGAAAAAGAAACACTTTGTAATGACAACTGAAAATGCTTTAAAATAAAGCGAGACGCGTGTAGCGGGACTTTGAATTTCGCCGCGCTACACTCGTTCCCTCAGATAAAAATTATACCATCGCAGCGGTATGAGAGTTCGACGGCAAAGAAAATACTAAAATTGTAACTCTGTTTTGTTTTTTTATCCGTTTCATTATTGTCTCCCGAGAGGGGAAGCTTAATGCAGACGTGATCTGATTAAGACGAAAAAACTTATTAATGTGTAGACATTGTGGAAGTTGTTATGAAA
Source organism: Schistocerca piceifrons (assembly GCF_021461385.2). NCBI lineage: Eukaryota > Metazoa > Arthropoda > Insecta > Orthoptera > Acrididae > Schistocerca > Schistocerca piceifrons. Next base: position 122,639,531 of record NC_060141.1, on the reverse strand, counting down.
TTCGGAGGATGGAGAAAAGCAACTAAAATAAATTGCATTTAATATCAAGACGGTTTTGGATACATTAGAAATTCCTGGACAATGAAACTTATTGCAAGAATTCGGAGCACACTTTTCACGCAGAATTGAAGGAGATTTTTGAAGACCTGGACGCCACACGAAAGAAGACATGTTAATCTGGTAAAGGATGAACTCTTATCTACGCCATTTCCCCCTGTCAGTTACATTTTGTTATTCTCTGTTCTTTTTCAATAATTTTTGTAGTGGAAATTGGTTTAACTTTTGCTCAAAAACGCCACAAGGACCACCCCAACAATAGCTTTTCCGAATCACGAAGTCCGATAGCTTTTCTGTAATACGAAGTCCGATTTGCTTTTCATTCTTTCCCTTTGTCACGGTCATTTACGATTTTAAAACCCCCTTTTATTCCCCATTTCTTCCCACATTTTCAACCTTTTCCTTTTCTTTTCTTCTCTTTTTTTCTTTTTTTATTAACCACTACACGCGTCTGGTGTAACGGAATGTTTGTTATAGGCACATAACGTACAATACATCCCATGCTACTTGTACATCCCATATTATTTGTTAAACTGCGACTTCGGAAGAGAGGCACCAAAAAACCAAAATAGAGAACAAGTGTTCTACGTATTACCGGTAACTTAACATTCTCGGGCAGGAAGGTAGCCAGGGAGTTACTTTTGACAATAATTAGACTCCTTAAATTTATTTACTGGTACTTCTGCTGTTACCACAACTTTATTTATTTATCGTATGACGATACAGAGCTTGGATCAAATACATAATTTTAAGAATATACAGTGTAAGAAATGACAAGCAAAATACAGGTACAGAATCAAATGTCCAAAGTATTATACTAAATTATGTGCGCATTACACAAGTTCTTAGATTTCTAAGTCCAGTCTGTTGATCCAGTTGAGCCCTTTAGGTGATGCATGGAGGATGTCATTTATTGATCCCCCGAAGGCTCGTTTCGGGCATTCATCAACAATGTGATTTATTGTTTGCAGGGCATCTCCACAGTCACAATCTGGAGATGTTGCCCAGCCTCATTTGTGCTTTAGATATCCGAAGTTCCTTTGTCCTGTTCGGATGCGATTGATGGTTCTCCACTGGCGTCTGGGGAGTGTGAAACCTGGAACTCGCATGGAAGGCTTTTCAACCAGATGAACACTGACGATTCTTCCCATTGACTTCTCCATACTTCGTTGAAGTTAAAGGCGGAGGCTTCAAGATGTTGTGCAGTTCGCCAAGGTGGTTTTCTTGACCTCAGACGCTGATGTTCTGCTATTAATATATCGCTGTGCACTGGTAGCTGGGGGTTCTTCTGAGTGTTTGTCCAGATCTTCAGGAGAGCATCTGATCTTCGCAGAGCTGGAGATTAGGTGTTACTTAAAACTGGTAGCCATGCAGTTTGAGTGCTACGTATGCAGCCTGTGATAAGTCGCATTGTCTGGTTGAGTTGCACATCTATCTTGCTACAGTGAGCACTGTTCACGCAAGTTGGACAACAGTATTCAGCGACAGAGTATGATGGTGCCAAAGCTGTTGATCTTAGGGTTTGAGCACTGCAACCACAGGAGGCTCCAGCAAGCTTCTGAATGACATTATTACGGGTCTTCAGTTTTGCGGCCACGTTAGAGATGTTGTCGGAAAGTTGGGGACTTACCGAGTGTTATTCCGAGGTACTTCGGTGCGCTGCAATACTGCGAAGTTTGTCTCCGGAGTTTAAATTCCGGTTTATAGTCAGAGTGTCTGTTACGCAGGTGGAATGCTGAAGTAACAATTTTCTGATGGTTTAGGCGGAGGCACCATTTCCTGAAGTATGTGTCCAAGTTACCCGCGTCCGTGACATACCCTAAGACACACGTGCCTCCTGGGTGGTGCTAAATGAGTAACAACCACAGGATGAGACCGAACTGCCCGAAAAGGCCTCCGGTCATAGAATGCAGAGCAAATAACCAAAAAGTGCTTCTCAGGACGCACAAGGTCGTAGAACTGGACCATCTATTCGCATATGCCAACTTAACATCGAAGGAATAAGCAGATTACCACAAATGTTCTTTTGTTTGTGAGCAAACTTTCCTAACATAGCCACCACCCACTCTCTAGTTTAACAGTGATACTCACATTATTTATGGCCAGCTCAGTTTTTATCGCCTGTTACATTTTTTTGCGATCATCAAATACTATCTATTGCCAACACCATGTCAGCTACATGCACCCGTAGCGGAAGTCCAAACGGACGCTAGTATGTACGTTTGTTTTCGACATGGAGTTTGCATGTTCGAATTATTGTGAGAGAACGAATCTTCATATCGAAACACAGAAGACAAGTTACAGGCTTTTCACTACGAAATTTTACATCAACATCCTGGGTTAAATGACAAACAACTTAGAGTGCCATGTAATGAGAATCTATTAACCTGTTTATCGTGGCTTTCACGTTTGACGCTCTGGTGTGTTAAGCTCAACGCCACCTCTATCGCATTTCAGAGGAATACACTAGGTGCTTGTGCAGCGATAATCGTTGGTTTTGATCAGTAATTAATGCACGTAAACAGATGGAAAGTGAAGTGTTTCGCCATGAAGAACCTGTCTATATTTGTGAAAGTTTGTGGGAACGTATGTCACATAACTGGCATTAAATGATTCGACTTTTTTCCCATTCGGAACTGATATCCCTTAACTACAGCGGTATCAGATACGACCGCGAATACACTTGTATTCATTGTGGCGTGGAAGTAGACAATCTCTGAACGCCGTCATGAGGAATCTCCCGCCATGTCTAAAATATATGCCGTGTCACTTCTTGAAGATGACTCATTGCAAGTTGTTATGAAATTATAAGTCTTTCCATCACACCTAATACATGGTTTATGGGCGATAAATTAGGATATCGGCTGACGAGGCAAGGACCCGAAAATTTCTCAAGGCATTTCTAGTGTGATCCGTAATGTGAGGAGTTACGTTTCTTTCTAGAATGTGCTATTTGGTACCCTGATCATGATGGATATGACAGCAGGATTTACCATTCTTGCCACGCACTGACAAGATTTCAGTTGTCCTTGAACATTTAGAAAATCAGTCTTGTAGTCATATCCTTAGCTGTCCACACCATCTCAGGTGAAGGACAGTTATACATATCGAGAACCGCTGCTTTCTATGACTTTTCACCAGCTCGTCTACGGACAGACTGGCATCGATCTGACCGCCGCAGACAGAAGTAAGATTCATCGCTGAACACCACAGAATGTCAGTCACTGTCCTAGTTGACTCTTACATCGAATTAAAGTCTCATTTCTCTACAATAAGGTGTCAGTGGTAAACGACGAATGGTGGCACTAGATCACAAACCAGATACTAGTAATCTGTTCCCGGATGAAAACTTCTATCACCCGTCTACTTGTCAGAGCCAATCAAACAAACATACCATCTTATTTTCGATCATCAGTCTTCAAACGGATAGTGCAGCAGTGTACCGTGGATCTCTAGAGGAGCGAAGCGTTCCTCGTGATTGGAAAAAAGTACAGGTCACTCTCGTTTACAACAAGAGTCGTCGAACAGACGCATAAAACTATAGGCCTACGCCTCTGATGTCGTTCTGTTGTAGAATTTTGGAGTATGTTTTATGCTTGTGTATTATGACATATCTGGAGACCAAAACTCTCTTTTGTAGGAACGAATATGGGCCCAGAAAACAACGATATTGTGAAACCCAACTCGCTCAGTTCTTCCACGAGACCAAGAAAGCATTAGATACAGGCACCCAGGTACATGCCATGTTCCTTGATTTCTGGAGAACATTCGATATGGTTCTGCAGTACTGCCTGATGAACAAAATACGAGCGTACGGAGTATCAGGTCAGCTGTGTGACTGGACTGCACTGTTTCAAGTAAATAGATCACAGCGCGTTATGCCGAACGAAGATCAGTTTTCAGAGGTAAAGGTAACTTATGGTATGCCCAAGTGGATTGCTATAGCACCGTTACTTTTGATAATAAATACAAATAGGCTAATAAATGACGTAGGAAATTCCATGAGGCTTTTCGCGGATGACGCCGTATATACAGACAAGTCGCGACGCTAGAAAATTGTAATGAAATGCAGGAAGACGTGCAGAGGAACGCCGCTTGGTACAGGGTATGGCAATTTATCCTCCACATTAGCAAATGTAACGAAATGCGAAGACATTGACAGGAATACTCTGTGGTTCCTGATGGTACAGTTCCAGAACAGTCACTGTAATCTGTTACGTATATAATATTTGTAGGAATTCGGGTATGAAATCACTTAAACTGGAATGCCTGCATAAAATTAACTGCGAGTAAGGTAGATGTCAGAATTAAAGGCATTGAAAAAAACCTCAGAAAATATAAAACATCGACAAAGGAAGTAACTTATAAACGCTCATTCGATCAATATTCGAATATCGCCCATCAGTAAGGGATCCTTACCAAATAGGACTGATAGAGGAAATACAGAAGACCCAAAGAAGAGCAGCACGTCATGTTGCTAGTTCATTTCGTGAAAGAAAAAGCGTGACGGAGACGCTCGGCCAATTCCAGTGGCAGACACTGCAAGAGAGGCATTCTGCATCACAGTTGTCTACTGTTAAAGTTCGAGTGTGTACATTCCTAGAAGATTGCCAGCACGATGCCTTTGAAAGGGCATGGTTGACTCCCCCCCCCCTTTCATGAAACAGTTCGAGTTTGTGCTTCGTCTCTAGTGATCTCGACGTCTACAGGACAATAAAGCCTCTCTTCCTTTCCTCTCCCTAGAAGAACGAATAAATTGCTTCCTCCAGTGTATATCTCGTGGCAAGACCATCAAGATTAAAGTAGAGAGATTGGAGCCCACACAGTGGTTTACCAGTAATCGTTATTCCCACGAATGAGGGAAATGACACTAGTACACAACGTACCTTCCGCAACACACCATAAAGTGGCTTGTGAAATATAGATATAGATGTATATGAAAATTGTGGGACAGGAGCTAGAAAATATATGTGAATGAATGAACAACACCGAAAGCTGCGTGTCGGTATGTATTATTTACTAGACTTTTCCACACAGCTTTGCCCTTGTAAGTGCACGTCTCATACATCCAACACACCTCCTCCTCCCCACTCTCTGAGTCCACACTTTCCTTCCTCTATCTGTCCATCTCATCCTATCTCCTCTATCTGTCTAGCTCTTCCTCTCATCTCTCTCTTCCTCTTTATCTGTCCCTCCCCTTCCCCCTGATGATATCCTTCTCCCCTTTCTCTTTCCATCTCTGCCTCTCTCGCTTCCTTTTCCATTTGCCCACTCCCTTCTACAGTTTCCAAATGCCTCATGAGTCTCACCCTCCTCCTCTCTCTCTGTCCATTTCCTCTTCACCCTTATTGTGTACATCCCATCTGCTGTCCCCAGCCATGCTCATTGACATGTGTAGCCCCTGCAATACAGTTCAATAAAGAAGGCCGATACTACTACTGCAGCATACCTGCCACACAGGCAGTCTATACATAAGGGACTTAAAAATCATTTATTTACCCCTGACATATAGGCCGCCATGTAAAGCAAGTCGTAAAAGTAAGTAAATCCCACTCTAACTCAACACAAATGTCATCTAGGGCTGCCTACATGTCAGGATACAGAAAACTATTTCTTGCTCCTGATGTGTGGGCTGCCCTGCGAAGCAGATTGATTTGGCAGCCTGATAGTGTTTCCATGGTACATGCCCATCGCTAGTGGCTCGAAAAAGAAGTTTTTGCCTGTATCTGCACCCCAGCGGGAGATCTAGAAGTTATAAGTCTCCATAGTGCCGATACTCATGAGCCAGTTGCTTCTGTGACAAATATGACTGAAATCCTGGAATATACTACATGCTGTTATGTATATACGTAACAAATTTAATTTTCAGTTTCAGCGGTACACTCCATTGTTTTCAGGTCGTGGTATGCCAAATGGCGGTCGTAAAACTAATAGCAATCAACATCAAAGAAAGATCGGTGTCTACGAATTTCCTTATGTGTGGTGTGTCTAGTACGAACCATGCACACTTGAGAAGGTTTGCGGATCCAATGTTTCCTGTCATTTTATGATGTTGACTATCATTGGTTTTTATACTGGATTGAAGACTCTCTTGCAGACAGAACTCAGCACATCACTATTAACAGAACAAAATCGACGGATGTAAAGGCAATTTCTGGAGTACCTCAAGGAATTGTGATAGGACTGTTACTGTTTGCAATATATGTAAAGGATTTAATAGAAAGCGTCATATGCTCTTTAAGGCTGTTCACAGATGATACGGTTGTTTATAACAAAGTAGCAACGCCAGAAGGTAGTAATGATTTGCAGAATGACCTCCGGAGAATTGATGAATGGTGCGGGCTCTAGCAGTTAACCCTGAATGTAAATAAATGTAACATATTATGCACACATAGGAAAGGAAATCCACTACTGTACAGCTACACTGTTGATGACTAACCTCTGGAAAAAGTATCTACCGTAAATGTCTAGAAGTAACTTTCCAGAGTGACCTTAAGTGAAGTGACTACATAAAACAAATAGTGGGAAAAGCAGATACCACACTCAGATTCATAGAGAGAATCTTAAAGAAATGTAACTCATCCATGAAGGAACGCTTTAAGATGCTAGTTCGACCAATTGTTGAGTATTGTTCATCTATCTGGGATCCCTAACAGGTAGGACTGATAGAAGAGATAGAGAAGATCCTAAAAAGAGTGGCGCGTTTCGCCATTGGATCATTTAGCCAGCGCGAGAGTGTTACGGAGATGTTGACAAACTCCGTTGGCAGACAACAGAGGCGTTGAGTATCATGGAAATATTTGCTATTGAAATTTCGAGAGCACTTTCGGGGAAAAGTTGGCCAACACGTTACTTTCCCCCCACCCCTCCCCCGACATATGTCTCGCGTAAAGACCTCGAGGAGAAAATTCGAGAAATTAGAGCCAATACAGAGACTAAAGGTGTCAGGGGTAAAATACAGGGAGCGAAAGGCTATTTACAATTTGTACAGAAACCAGATGGCAGTTATAAGAGTCGAGGGACATGAAAGGGAAGCAGTGGTTGGGAAGGGAGTAAGACAGGGTTGTAGCCTCTCCCCGATGTTGTTCAATCTGTATATTGAGCAAGCAGTAAAGGAAACAAAAGAAAAATTCGGAGTAGGTATTAAAATTCATGGAGAAGAAATAAAAACTTTGAGGTTCGCCGATGACATTGTAATTCTGTCAGAGACAGCAAAGGACTTGGAAGAGCAGTTGAATGGAATGGACAGTGTCTTGAAAGGAGGATATAAGATGAACATCAACAAAAGCAAAACAAGGATAATGGAATGTAGTCTAATTAAGTCGGGTGATGCTGAGGGAATTAGATTAGGAAATGAGGCACTTAAAGTAGTAAAGGAGTTTTGCTATTTGGGGAGCAAAATAACTGATGATGGTCGAAGTAGAGAGGATATAAAATGTAGGCTGGCAATGGCAAGGAAAGCGTTTCTGAAGAAGAGAAATTTGTTAACATCCAGTATAGATTTAAGTGTCAGGAAGTCATTTCTGAAAGTATTCGTATGGAGTGTAGCCATGTATGGAAGTGAAACATGGACGATAAATAGTTTGGACAAGAAGAGAATAGAAGCTTTCGAAATGTGGTGCTACAGAAGAATGCTGAAGATTAGATGGGTAGATCACATAACTAATGAGGAAGTATTGAATAGGATTGGGGAGAAGAGAAGTTTGTGGCACAACTTGACCAGAAGAAGGGATCGGTTGGCAGGACATGTTCTGAGGCATCAAGGGATCACCAATTTAGTATTGGAGGGCAGCGTGGAGGGTAAAAATCGTAGAGGGAGACCAAGAGATGAATACGCTAAGCAGATTCAGAAGGATGTAGGTTGCAGTAGGTACTGGGAGATGAAAAAGCTTGCACAGGATAGAGTAGCATGGAGAGCTGCATCAAACCAGTCTCAGGACTGAAGACCACAACAACAACAACAGAGACTTGCCGACAATCATTCTTCCCATGCGCTATTCGCGAGTGTTGCAGTGCTCAGTTAGTGGTACAAAAAGCACCCTCTGCCACACACCGTTAGATGGCTTGAAGAGTAAGATGTAGATGTAGGTGTAGATGTAGATTTGCCATGGAAGGGCCTGGTGACTATAGTGAGACGAAATGAACAACATCGCAAGTTGTATGTTTGTAGCAATTAAATAATAATAAATACAAACAATAAATAATAGTAAATAATAATAAATACAAACAACGTTCATTTCGTTACGTAAACCTACGATTTTCTCGTTGTGCAGAAAACTGTTTCTTGCCCCTGATGTACAGGCCGCCTGGCAAAGCAGGTTGACTTGGCAGGCCGACACTGTTTCCACACAAAATGCTGGGAAGGATCCACTCCTACTCTCCTTGCCATACTGTTGTCCTGAGTTCATCCAGGCTGAGCCTAGGAAATTTCTGCGTGATATAATTTTTTCTAGTACTGATAACCCAGCAATGTATGCAGAGCTTCTATAATGTTTAGAAAAATAGGGGAGTACTGACAGAAATGAAGCTGTGAGGGCAGACTGATAGTCACACTTAAAAAATCCTTCGCATTGCGTACGAAATACTTGATTCCATGTCCAAGTCCCAGTCCTTCACCCAAGTTCAGTCTCCTACCGAGTTTCGAAGGTAATTTTTCGCTCTCACAGCTCTAATGAGACAATACTATATTCTGAAACTGTACTAACCTTCCCATTTACACTATCTAATCAAAAGTATCCAGACGTCATTACTTAATGGGGACTCAACTACTAGATGTCTCGGGAGGCGGACCTGAAAGGAGGTGGGAAGTACTGTGTTGTAGGAGGAGAGGCAGTAACAGTAGAATGGGTGGGTCGGAAGAGCTCGGTATCTTTGAACATGGATTCATCATTGATGTCGAGTAACAGATCCAAGAAGTAAATCTCAACTCTTCTAAAGCTGTCCAAGACGACTGTCCGTGATGTGATCGTGAAGTGAATATGTGAAGAAACAGCCACAGCCAAAGCATGACCAGGCAGACCTCACGCACTGCCTCACAGTGACCATCGATTACTGCACAAGATGGTTTTAAAAAAATCACATGAGATCAGTGAAGGGAATCACTCGCAGGTCCAAAGTGCTTCCAGCAGTCCAGGTAGCAAAATGACCGAGCGTAAGGAGTTAAAAACTAATGGGGTAAAACGCTCGAGCTGCTCCTCATCAGCCATGCGTCTTTGTAGGAAATTCTAAGCGACGGTTGGACATGTGTAAAGAGCAACGCCACTGGACAGTGTATGAGTGGAGACGAATAATTTGGAGTGATGAATCACGCTATGCCTTGTAGCAATCCGCTGGTAGGGTTTGTGTTTGGCGAATGCCTGGAGAAGTTTAGCTGCCATCAGGTGTTGTGTCAACAGTGGGTATTTCTCATAGCTAGGGTGTGGCTCCCTTACTACTCTTAAGAATGCGCAAGGATATCAACACATTTTGTAGCATTCTGTACCGCGTACAGTTCAGGAAGAGTTCGGAGGCGATGATAGTTTGTAACAGCATAACAATGCACCGTGTCATAAAGCAGTATCTGTGTGGAAGTAGTTTGTGGGCAGCAAAGTCCCTGAAATGGACTTGACTTCCCCGAGTCCCAATTTAAACCCAACGTCATACCTATGGGATGAGTTAGAACATCAGCTTCGCTCCAGACACCAACGTCCAACGTCACTACCTTCCCAGGTTTTGGCACCTGAGAAAGAATAGGCTGCCATTCCTCCACACTTCATCGAAAGGGTCCTCAGCAGAGTTGAAGCCGTCATAAAGGTGCAGGGGAGATATACCCGATATTAAAGTGCTTCAATAGGTAACCACATACTTTTGATCAGTCAGCGTACAACAAAAGTCTTAGGTATGGAATTTCAACATATTGTCTAATGTAGGACCAGAAACTTTTTATTTGATGAAGAGTTTGCTGGAAATCTGTCACAGTTGCAGTACATAAACTCGTATTTTGGCGACTATTTTCGAACCGACTGGTTCATTCTGAAGCCGGACCTACTGAGGCTGCAAGGAAAGTGCCTGATCTTAATGACAAAAATCTAAAATTGGCAGTACATGCATCACACAGTGATCGTAGATAAATGTCACAATATATACAACATATATACAAATCTAAAATTGGCAGTACATGCATCTCACAGTGACCGTAGATAAATGTCATAATATATACAACAGCATCACTCGGAAAAAGCCTCATGGAACTTCCGTTGTTATCTACTAGCTTCGCCCTAAGTCTGTAATGTTGTCCTGTGACTTCCATTATGGATATTCATCATCCTGTGCTATGCACTACAGATGCACTTTAGACGAATGCCGAGTAAAGCTTCACACGACTATCTGTCCACGCTTGTTCATCTGTACTAGTGGCCCGGCCCTAACGAGCACGACGTCGACGGGGCGTTGACCTCTACCTCGTTTCCTTTTTACAGAAAAAGCTTTTTCTAAAACAACCGATTGGTTTACATCCATCCTACAAAACCTGCCAAACAACTTTTCGATAACGTAATAAATTAATTTTGTGCTCAGACACTCTTACGACGCCGAATAAATTCAAAGATTACTTAAATTAATATTTTTTTGGTAATTACAGAACACTCAGGCTTTTGATGTTAAGGTAATAATTTACAACGAATACTGCATGATCCTTCTGGGCAGTCTTTATTCAAATCAATAGCGGGTGCCGATTAAAATTGTGGGACGGCAACACGCGAGAGTTGCTGCTGCCGGAGAAGCAATAAATGAGCAACTAGAAGCGGCCAGGCAAGACCGGAAGTAAGATCTTAGGTCCGATTAAACGTTACCTTTGATTCTCCGGAGCTTCTCCGTTTCAAACTGTTGTCATCGTCCAGCAGAACAGAGTGCTTTTACGAAATATTGCTATAAACATTTTGAAAATAGTCGATACATAAGAGTCCGCTAGTGGCGGATAATGTGTCCAGAAGCATGTTGATGTCCTTCGTTATTATTTACAAGTGTTGCATAATGCTAGCATGCTCAGGTACCGTCCAAGTGACTTACACGATTAACTGTTGCTCAATATTTTCATACACAAGGGTGTGCTGAAATGAAATTGAGGCGTAGCACCGTATACCGATCCTGCCTTGGAGGCGGTTAAGTGGGAGATGTGTCTCAGAGCTGGATAGTGACAGATGGTGACGCGAGACTGGACGCGCACTAGTTTATGTTACAGCCGATAGAGGACAGTATTGGATAGGGGGACTGTGATTTTAGTTTCGATTGTGCCCACTAGAGTGCACTAAAGTAATAGAATGTTTTTCATAAACTGTTCTAGTATTTTCAGAAAGTGTTATTATGTCTTTTTGTGTATGTAAGATGTTATAAATGTGTTTTAGCAGTATGAATGATGCGTGAGTGTGATCTAAGGCTATTATGAAGATAATTGTTTAACGAGTTATGTAGTAGGATTTCATGTGGGAACATTTCGAAAAAGTATGGATGTGGACAAAGGGGATTTTTGTAGAATAGATTTGTAAAGTAAGCTTATGGTAAAGGGAAAGTTAACTCAGGTATAAATAACAATAGTAAATAACTTTATGCATAAACCAAAATTCAGCAGTCGTTAGGTTTACTATTTTGCGATTGGCTATTAATGAAAAGCGCGGATTGACGTGGGAGAACGTTATTTTGCTATTGGATGTTGATTAAACTGACCAGTTTCAGAATATATTGAGGACAAAATTTCCAACCTTTCATTTCGTGTGAAAACTTTCTCCCGAAACGTAGATTAGTGACTTTAATTGGAGCCTGATTCACGTCGAAGTACAGTACGTTTCGCTCGGCTTCCCTACTGATGATATGCTGAGACAATGTTCACAGGTAGGTGAAGGTTAGTCGTAAAGGGACGGAAGGAACCGCGCCGCCGCATAATGCCTCCGAATTTGTTATGGGAAAACTCTTAAAGTTTTTTAAACAAAACAAAAGTTATTAACATTCTACATCTGTATTCTTCATGTCCACATATTTGCGACTTCTGGTGCTAGAGGGCTCCGAATTTTAGAGTGCAGCTTGGTGATGCCTATCGTAACCATGTCGGTGCGTGAGGGTTGGGTTGTCTGTGGGAAGAGACCAAACTGCGAGGTCATCGGTCTCGGTGCGTGAGAAACTGCGCGTGTAATCAAGCTTCGGATTCGCAGGCTTGGTCTACACATGGATCGCCCACTCCTTCAGCATGACAATGCAACACCAGACGAGCGCTGCGACATCTGCAACAATCCGACCCCTTGGGTTCACGGTCATCGACCGGCCCCTATACTGTCCCGACTCGGCCCCATCCGATCTTCGTCTGTTTCCGAAACTTAAAGAGTACCTTCGAGGATTTCTCTTTGATGGTAATGAAGCGATGCAAGCACCGGTGAAGACTGTGGCTCCGTTAACAGTGTTAGATATTCTATCGTGACGGTGTCAAGAAACTGGTCTCTCAGTGGGAGAAATGTATTCGTCACCAGAGTGACTATGTGGAGAACTAGATACGTAAATATGAAGACTAAAGATGTATAATGTTAATAACGTTTGTTTCACTTAAAAAGCTTTAAGAATTTTGACATAAAAAATTCGGAGGCATTACATTTCAGCACGCCCTCGTATATAAACGTACATGGAAACTGCCAACACCAAGGAACAACGGCCCGAATAAATCCTGACTCGGAAGCTGTGTGGACAAGTGTATGAGCAGTATGCGTATACCAGTTTTTTTGTTTGCATAAAATACAAGCAATGAAATAAGTAGTTGTAGAGAGAACTTAAATGAAATTTTTTGTCACTAAACCTCGAAACGACGCACTATATGCAGATCAGTACTAGGTACAGAATATATAACCCACAAATTGTCTTAAGCAGTTTGTCACGTAGATAGGAGAGGTTGACAGTTTTAAATTCCCGGGATTACAACTCGGTGATGAGTTCAGTTGGAAGGAAGGTACCACTGAACTGCGTAAGCGAGTAACAGATCGTTATTTGCTATGCGGATGTTGTCGGAAATAGGTGTAAGAAATAAAAGAATCTGGCGTAGTTTGTTTTTATTCTTTAATGTCATGCAGGATCAAATTCTGCGTTAAAGTGTGGAATACCATTTTTGTGAGGTACCAACGCTCTGCAGTGGTCGCTTCAAGGAAATAGGAATACAAACTACTGCTTCCAAGTAACTTTATGCATTTCATAAACAATTAATTCTTATACCAAAGTAACAGCACTTGGATCGATACTAGGAATAAAAATAATCTACACAAAGGTTTAAATTCATTTACTTCCCTCCTGAAAGCTGTCCACTATTCAACGACACGCAGTTTCAATAACTGGCCACCAGTTTAGCTGTTAGTAAAGTACAGTCTACAGCTAGCTCAGAGGCTTATGGTCCCCTCCTTCTGTTACACTGACGAATTCTTTGGTTGAACTAACTGATGTAATTACCATCTTACGATATGCAGTGTTTATCTCATTACCTGTGCAACAAGTAATATCTATTAATTGTACCAAATATCGGGTATTACGCCAAATCTGGCTTCGGCACCTATTCAGTGCAGTACTGATGTACTTACCATCTTACAACAGACAGTATTCGTCTCATTACCTGTGCAACAAGTAATATCTATTAATTGTATCAAAAAACCCAGTATTTCGTCAAATCGGACTTCTGCACCTTTTCAGTGCAGTAAAGCAGTCTGTGAAAGTAACTGTTGTAACCTGCTTTCTGTTTGATGACATATGGCCACCTTAGTCTACGAATCATCTAATTCACTACAGTGTATAAATACTTAAATGTCTACGATGGGTTTGATATAATTTTTAAACTAAAATATGTTTCACAATTTTTATTTATTCCACAGTCTTGAGATACATTTCACTTATACCTATGGTAGGAAATTTAGGATAGCACTTCTTTTGTAAATATGTTAGGTATTTTTGTTTTTATGAGTTGTGCTACATTCTTGAGGAACCCATCATTACGGATCCATGAAAGAACGTGTGTCTATCACAGAGATGCGTGGTACGAAAGGCTTCAGCAGCAGTATTGTAACGTTCTGAGGCCTAACCTAGTTGCGATATACCGCTTATTTCCGGGTTCTGCATCTACTTCTTGTGGGACCGCACTTTACTTGACCGAGCGAGGTGGCGCAGTGGTTAGACACTGGACTCGCATTCGGGCAATTCTGATTTAGGTTTTCCGTGATTTCCCTAAATCTCTCGAGGCAAATGCCGGGATGGTTCCTTTGAAAGGGCCCGGCCGACTTCCTTCCCCGTGCTTCCCTAATCCGATGAGACCGATGACCTCGCTGTCTGGTCTCCTCCCCCCAAAAACAACCCAACCCAACGCACTTTGCTTGCGGCAAGATGACTGAGTTTTAACAAAATTTTCAAATTTTCAGCCCCTTAACAATTTTATATTGAACAGTCGAAGTCTCTCAACCACCCAGTATAAAGATAGACTTACAGTACCTCTACGTAATAGATAGCTAAGTTTTATCTTTAACAGACGACAGTACAATAGTTAAGTTTTATCCCCGACAAGGATTAGCTCTGCGATTACGGCCCCTCTTCAAGATTTTGAAGTCATTTCGACTATTTTTCGACCGTGACTGTCTCAAGAAATATGTAAAGGCTTTTTTAAAATCCCGCTACCAGTCACAAACTTTGTCGCCTATTGTGTTATTTATTTAGCGACATGTTTCGAGGGTTATACCTCATCTTCAGGCTAAATGGCATTACAAAAACAACTTTACAATAAGTTCATACTGATGATATATAGTCTTTTCGTAAATGTTGTGGTCATCCTGTGGATGAAAGACTATATAACATCAGTATGACCTTATTGTAAAGTTATTTTTATAATGCCATTTAGCCTGAAGATGAGGTATAACCCTCTAAACATGTCGCTAAACAAATAAGTAACACAATAGTTGACAAAGTTTGTGACTGGTAGCGGTAATTTACAAAAGCCTTTACATATCCCATTCCAAGATATTTATGCTGTTCTCTGACGTCTGACTTGTCAGTCAACAAGACTCAGTGGAACCGAAAACACAACTGAAAATGTCCACCGCAACTCTCGACGAAATGTCATAAACAAACATGTTTTATGGACCACGGCCATGGCCATTCCTTCGGTCAGTTTATTTGTGCTGGTGGTGTTACAGGTGCGTGCAGCGGCTGGGGGCGCTGGTGGGTCCCATCGTGCTGGGCCAGTTCCTCGCCGACATCGTCACCATCAGCGCCGCCGCCTTCGTGGCCACCGTCTCGGTCAGTCAGTCACTATGTGCTCCAGTAAAAGAAGAGGAGAAAAATAAAAATAAAAACATTGGTTGCCGTCCTGCCAAGCAACCTCGTTCCACGTCATGTTTGGGGGATTGAAAATGACGAGCGAAAACTGCAGTCTATGGCCAAAAGTTGCTAGACTGTTGACCTACTTCTTAGCTAAGGTTGGTAATCAGGCTTGTTCGATGACACTCGACTTAGCCTGTTTGAATCCTGCAAGAGGGAAAAATTTTCGTCACTAGTATTTCGTCGGCAAGAGGGCGAGTGATGACGGCATAAAGTTGTTGATCAACAGTCATTGTCTCAATCTGCTAGATTCGAACCTCTCCTTGCAACCTGATTTATTGAATGTTGAAGGAAATAGCATCTGCATTAGTGGAAGGTGCTTTAGCAACTAGCTAATCAATTGCTTAACACACATGAAAGACCTAAAACATTTAAAATTAAAATTAATATTCTAATAAAAATAACGAATATCACTCCACGAACAAATAGAAAATAAATACACAGTTTAAAAAGAAAAACTTCATATCACTGATCCCACAAAACAATATTTTTAATTAAACCACTTAGCCGCAAAAATAGGACCTTCTCCATGGTCTAGGAGGTATCAGATCCTGTTTATGGAGAATGCCTTCGAATTTACTAGGGTAAGATAATTTGCGATGATCTCCGCTAGTGCTCGTTAGGTCAAGTGAAAAGCCCTTCCGTAAATAAATAGTAACGTTGACACTGGTGCCAAAGCCACTTCAAACTAAAACAATTGCAAGAGGTTGGAAGACGCTTGGCATATAACGATGTACATGGAAATGAACGAATCAGTTACCAACAGTAATTGAACATCTTTCTCTGGGACTTTTGATGAGTGTGGTTAATAAGCTCTAGCAAACTCAGACGAGGACTTGAAACTTCCTGGCAGATTAAAACTGTGTCCGGATCGAGACTCGAACTCGGAACCTTTGCCTTTCGCGGGCAAGTGCTCTACCATCTGAGCTACTCAAGCACGACTCACGCCCCGTCCTCACAGCTTTAATTCCGCCCGCCAGTACCTCGTCTCCTACCTTCCAAACTTCACAGAAGCTCTCCTGCGAACCTTGCAAAACTAGCACTCCTGGAAGAAAGGATATTGCGGAGACATGGCTTAGCCACAGCCTGGGGAATGTTTCTAGAATGAAATTTCCACTCTACAGCGGAGTGTGCGCTGATATGAAACTTCCTGGCAGATTAAAATTGTGTGCCGGACCGAGACTCGAACTCGGGACCAGCAAGGATCGCAGGAGAGCTTCTGTGAATTTTGGAAGGTAGGAAACGAGGTACTGACGGAATTAAAGCTGTGAGGGCGAGGCGTGAGTCGTGCTTGGGTAGCTCACTTGGTAGAGCACTTGCCCGCGAAAGGCAAAGGTCCCGAGTTTGAGTCTCGGTCCGGCACACAGGTTTAATCTGCCAGAAAGTTTCATATCAGCGCACACTCCACTGTAGAGTGAAAATTTCATTCTGAGACGAGTACTTATCTGGCAGAGTAAATACAGCGTGTTACGAAGTTGGCACTATTAATGCATCTTCCGATAGCATGCAAGTATCAATGACTTTGGAATGTTTCCAACTACTCATATGTAGCATTTATTTTTCGTTTCTATTTAGTATCATTCTCTAAATTTTTTCAAGGTGTTCTTCCACTAAACTATCAATCTTTATTTTTGTTCATATTATCACTATCATCGTCATTACAATCATCATCAGTCATTTAACATCCAGTGTGCGATGAAATCCTCCTTCAGATTTCTCCATGTATTGCTTTCATCAGTGTTATGCATTCATGTAGCCCCTGTATGTTTTCTAGCGTCATCCACACTCAACTATTACGTCGTCGTTTCGGTCTTATTGAAAAATATTCAAGCTACTGAAAATAGATGATTTTGGAAATATAAATCCTTCGCAAACAGTTTGATTTTGCAATACAGGGGTTCACTAATATCGAGCTACATTCGAAGTACATTTGTGGCGGAAGATAAATTAAGTGCAGCTACTGTCGAATTAAAAGACGTATTTCTTTCGAGGAATATTAATCGTTATACACTCCTGGAAATGGAAAAAAGAACACATTGACACCGGTGTGTCAGACCCACCATACTTGCTCCGGACACTGCGAGAGGGCTGCACAAGCAATGATCACACGCACGGCACAGCGGACACACCAGGAACCTCGGTGTTGACCGTCGAATGGCGCTAGCTGCGCAGCATTTGTGCACCGCCGCCGTCAGTGTCAGCCAGTTTGCCGTGGCATACGGAG
This sequence comes from Schistocerca piceifrons, assembly GCF_021461385.2. Taxonomy (NCBI): domain Eukaryota; kingdom Metazoa; phylum Arthropoda; class Insecta; order Orthoptera; family Acrididae; genus Schistocerca; species Schistocerca piceifrons. Next base: position 122,621,887 of record NC_060141.1, on the reverse strand, counting down.
CTCCATCGCAGTCTTTAACACTGGTAGCATGCCGCGACAGCGTGGACGTGAACCGTATGTGCAGTTGACGGACTTTGAACGAGGGCGTATAGTGGGCATGCGGGAGGCCGGGTGGACGTACCGCCGAATTGCTCAACACGTGGGGCGTGAGGTCTCCACAGTACATCGATGTTGTGGCCAGTGGTCGGCGGAAGGTGCACGTGCCCGTCGACCTGGGACCGGACCGCAGCGACGCACGGATGCACGCCAAGACCGTAGGATCCTACGCAGTGCCGTAGGGGACCGCACTGCCACTTCCCAGCAAATTAGGGACACTGTTGCTCCTGGGGTATCGGCGAGGACCATTCGCAACCGTCTCCATGAAGCTGGGCTACGGTCCCGCACACCGTTAGGCCGTCTTCCGCTCACGCCCCAACATCGTGCAGCCCGCCTCCAGTGGTGTCGCGACAGGCGTGAATGGAGGGACGAATGGAGACGTGTCGTCTTCAGCGATGAGAGTCGCTTCTGCCTTGGTGCCAATGATGGTCGTATGCGTGTTTGGCGCCGTGCAGGTGAGCGCCACAATCAGGACTGCATACGACCGAGGCACACAGGGCCAACACCCGGCATCATGGTGTGGGGAGCGATCTCCTACACTGGCCGTACACCACTAGTGATCGTCGAGGGGACACTGAATAGTGCACGGTACATCCAAACCGTCATCGAACCCATCGTTCTACCATTCCTAGACCGGCAAGGGAACTTGCTGTTCCAACAGGACAATGCACGTCCGCATGTATCCCGTGCCACCCAACGTGCTCTAGAAGGTGTAAGTCAACTACCCTGGCCAGCAAGATCTCCGGATCTGTCCCCCATTGAGCATGTTTGGGACTGGATGAAGCGTCGTCTCACGCGGTCTGCACGTCCAGCACGAACGCTGGTCCATTGAGGCGCCTGGTGGAAAGGGCATGGCAAGCCGTTCCACAGGACTACATCCAGCATCTCTACGATCGTCTCCATGGGAGAATAGCAGCCTGCATTGCTGCGAAAGGTGGATATACACTGTACTAGTGCCGACATTGTGCATGCTCTGTTGCCTGTGTCTATGTGCCTGTGGTTCTGTCAGTGTGATCATGTGATGTATCTGACCCCAGGAATGTGTCAATAAAGTTTCCCCTTCCTGGGACAATGAATTCACGGTGTTCTTATTTCAATTTCCAGGAGTGTATTTGGTTAGCAGACAACCACGTTAAAATAATGAAAATACACATCTGGTTGTGCAGCCCCAAATCATGAAATACATGCATCATAAAATGTGAAACAATAATAACAAAACAAAACCACTTGGACAAACGCCCATGTCTTACATAGTAGTCATGAAGTAAAATCATTAGGGCGCAAAATCCTCGTCTTACAGTTAGATTCGTCCACTTGCGTCCTTGGAGGTATATCACACTACTGCTCGACATCCACAGCGTCCATCAGTCTTCAGTAAAGTTTCGTGTAGCATCCACTTGGTTTCTTTTTAGGTGACTTACTTAACACGTCGGCTTGTACAGAGGCACTAGAGCACAACTCAACGTGAGCTCACCGCCTGACTGATTGTTCCTCCTTGTTCAACAGTGTCAAAAGAGGTCCATACAGTTGAGAAATCCGTTGTGGCTATCAGCTGTTCGTACATTAACCACATTATCGAATCTGTCATGGTGGATTGCTTTTCCGAGCCCTTGAACCAAGTCCAGCTTTCTTTCCTTTTCCTTTCCGCGTAGTACTTCTGAGTTCTCCTCAATATATCTATTAGTTGGGGCCTGTCTCTTACATACGCTTGGCTACTGGGGTGCATCTGTTCAACAACTTACGAATGGGTATCCTGATGATGAGGGCCTGACTAGAAAAGCGTTGCTGCGTGTTTTTATTGTTTTAATTTGATTGTCTGTCCATAATGTACAAATCCCCCCTCACTTAGTTTCTGTCTGCATGTTCGAGCTAATCTCAAGAACTACTGTAGGGATTTTAATACGGATTTCATTAACAGATAGACTAATTCACGAGGTAGGTTTTTGTATACAGTTTATAAATATTCCGTGAAAAATGGCTGAACTATAATGAATTAAAGTCCTCCACCGCTGTGTAAATGATGCCATTACCAACTAGCACTGAATGGTGGAACTCCTTAGTATTATCCACACGTAACATAAAGTCCCCTCACGCGTTTTTCTGTCTGTATATTCGAGCTAACCTCAGCAACTGCCGTAGGAATTTTGATATGGTTTTCACTAACAGATACAATGATTCACTAGTAAGGTTTGTGTAAACAGGAGGCAGGTTTACGGTTGCTCAACTGCAGCGCCAGACAGGCGAGAGTACCTCCAGCGGGAAACCGGTGCGAGCTGCTGCCCACATCCCAAATGCCCTGCGATGTAGGATGTATCAGATTTTAGGCTAATACGAACAATTTTTTTGGTATATAGTTAATGTTTACGGGATGTGAAGGCAAATGTGGGTAAAAGTCAAACAGAAAACATAGCTCGCGACAGACTGACGTTGGGGTTCTAGTTGGGCAGCTAGCAATTGGCCGTACCTTGCACCGAATTGGTGCCAGTCCAGTGGGCCTGGCAGATTGGTAGCTCGCATCTCCTGTCACTGCCCTGAGGTGTCACTCCAAACGCCCATTAAACGCGAAACAGGTAACATTTGTGCCTCCTGGGGACTTTCCCGGTATGCGCTGCTTCGATAATTTAACTCATATGAAAGTTGAAGGAAGAAACCTCTCAACCAAGGTCGCATTTGTAAAACCTTTATTTAGGATGACCGGTTACCTTCAACTGATCTGTGAATAGTGTACATAAAGTGTAATTAAGTAAGTGACTATGAAAAACAACGTCCAATGTCACAAATATAATACGTATAATAAGTTATGGCTTCAGTTGTCAGAGACTGTGGTCAAAGTGTGTTTGAGCTGTGATTGCGTAAGTGTGTGAGTGTGTAGTATGTTATCTACGGTATTTGCGATGAAGGCCTTGTTGGCTGAAGCTCACTTTCTGACAGTCTTTTTGCTATGCCTATCTGCGACTCAGCATCTCCGCTATATGGTGGGTAGCAACTACATTTTTCATAATACTGATGAATGAATTATTGCTGCACATACCTCGATAAAGGTTAATATAAGTACCCAATTGGAGCTATAGATATATCTTAATAAGCTAAATAGTTGACGTAAAATGCTTCGGCAAGTCGAAGATACGATCAATCATTACAATATGTTTCACCAAGTCCCACATTACAAGTCGCATATTACATTACAGATACAAGAGCACTGCAGAACTGATAGGCGGCGGAAGCTGCTAAAGAACATGTTGACATTAGTGCCGCTAAAGGTCACTCCTGCATTTATATCAACGTCATCTACAAATCTAAATATGTAATTTAAATAAAAATGTGGTAACTGGCATAAAATTATATTATTTGAACCTTCTTAATGTCTTCAAAGCTCTGTCCTCTACAGTTTTCATTCCCACACTTCCTTCCATAACCAAACTGACTATTCCTTGCCTCAGGATGTGTCCTACTAAGCGATCCCTTTTTATAGTCAAATTCTGCTTAACTTTCTCTTCGACGCAGTTCGATTTAGTGCCTCTTCGTTAGTTATTCCATCAACACATATAATCTCCAGCACTCTCTTCTGGTCTACAATGCTAATAGTCTACGTCTTACTTTCATGTAAGGCTATACTCCAAATACTTTCATATTATACTTGCCAATACTTAAATCCATATTGGATGTCAACAAGTTTCTCGTTTTCAGAAACGCTTTTCTTCATGTAGCCGACCTGCAGCTTGGATCCACCCTGCTTCGATCATCATCAGTTTCCTTATTGCCGAAATAAAATACCTTGTCTACTGGTTTTAATGGCTCCTTTCCTGATCTAATTCCCTCACCGTCACTGGACTTAATTTTATTGCACTCAGTTACTCTCCTTTTACTTTTCTTGATGTCCATGTTATAACCGTTTTTCAAGAGTCTATCGAATTCGTTCAACTGACCGTAAACTCTGTCTATGAGGAAACTGCTTTGTCATCGATAATCGTCAAAGTTCTTATTTCTTCTCCCTGGACTTTAATTCCATTTCTAAATTTCTCTTTGGGATAATATTAGATACATATTTGCAGTTGGTAGAAATCTGCAGTCAGAGACAAATTTATTCTTAATCTCGTCATCACTGTGTTCCCTCTTTGCAGCACAGTAAAAATTTAAATCTCTTTATGTTCCTTTACTGCTTGCTCAGTTTACGGATTGCCTGACATGGAGGATACGCTACATGATTTTGTTACTCCCTGCACAATTACAGCCCTTCTTTCAAGTCCTACAGTACGTTTTCTGTACAAGTTGTTGACAACATTTCGTTTACTGTATTTTATCCCTAAGAAACGTAGTATGGAGTCAATTTTTAACATTAGAAACGAAACTTCCTGGCAGATCAAAATTGTATGCTGGATCTGGCCTCAAAACCGCGAACTTTGCCTTTCGCGCGTAAGTAATCTAACAACACTACCCAACCACAGCCAACGACCCGTCTTCACAGATTTGCTATCGCCAGTACCTCATCTGTTACCATCCAGACTTCACAGAAGTTCTCTTGCGAAACTTGCAGGACTAGTACTCCTGGATGAAGGAATATGCGGCGTCATAGCTTAGTCACAGCCTGGGGGATTGTTTCCAGATTGAATTTTTCATTTTGCAGCGGAGTGTGCGCTTATATGAAGCTTTCTGATAGATTAGAACTGCATGCACGACCGGAATTCTAACCTGCGACCTCTGCATTTCGCAGGTAAGTGCTCCATTGACTGAGGAAAAATTCATATCGGGATTTTTAACAGGTCACCACCACTTCATCGACGTTTGACTATACCGGCAAGAACGCGAGATTTCAAATCTTCGTACCACTTCCAACAACAAAATGTAGAGTAAATGTATAAACGTATAACACAGTCTGTTGATTTTCTGGTTTTAATATGAAAATTGTTGTATTAACTTAAAGTATATAGCATAGCTTAGTACCAATAAAGAACATTGGTTTAAGGAAACGCCCTCATTATGTTGCAAAACATGCATCTATATAATGCGAGGGACATTCAGTAAGAAATGACAATTTAGGTTGCAAAAATGCGGAATTTCCTAAGGGACGTAGTGGAATAATCCTGCTTCAGCCACTGTAGTTTCAAAAAGTTCCGATAGTTAAGTAGCCTTCAAAATGGCGTCTGAAATAGAGGTGCGTTCGAAGCAGAGAGCTGTCATTGATTGGTTGATTAAGGAAGGATGCGAAAGAAGTCGGCCATGCTCTTTCAAAGGAACCACTCCGGCATTTTCCTGAAGCGATTTAGGGATATCACGGAAAACCTAAATCAGAATGGCCGGACGCGGGTTTGAACAGTCGTCTTCCCGAATGCGAGTCCACTGCGCCACCTCGCTCGGTTCTGTCAATGAATTTCTTTTGGCGAAAACCAGAGCGTCGCAGATATTTATAAGCGCTTGCAGAATGTCTACGGAGACCTGGCAGTCAACAAAAGCTAGGTGAGTGGTTGGGCGAGGTGTCAGTCGTCATCGCAACAAGGTTGCGCAAACCTGTCCTATCGGCCACGTGCCAATAGACCTAACACAGCTGTGACTTCTACAGTGTTTACGTCGCCACAGATATGCAAACGAGCTTCTCCTTCTCCACGACAACTCAAGGTGTCACACTAGTCTGTGCACCAGAGAGGAGAGGAGACCACAACACTTCATTGGACCGCTCGTCGTCATCCACCCTACAGCCCAGACCTCACACCTTCCGACTTCCATCTGTCTGGCCCAACGAAGGATGCACTTTGCTGGAAGCAGTACGTGGATGATGAGGAGGTTATTGATACAGCAAGACATTGGCTCCATCATCGACCAGTAGAGTGGTACCATGCGGCCTACAGGTCCTCCCGGTAAGGCCGTCGCACTGAATGGAGGCTATGTTAAAAAATAGGGCTTTCTAGCCAAGAGAGTGGAGACTAATGTGCTATATTGTAATTCTGAATAAAACCAACCTGCTTTCAGAAAAAAAGTGTTGCGTTACTTATTGAATGCCTCTACCAAAATGATGTCACTTCCCAACTATTTAAAAACTTAAAATGCATGATGACCCAAATCTTTAGGGACGTAATTATCTTTGTTATATACACCGAGATAACAAAAGTAACGGATTGTCTCCTAATATCTTCCTTTTACCAGGCGCAGTGCAGCAGCTCTCGACGTGTCATGGACTCAACGAGTCTTTGGAAGTCCCGTGCAGAAATACTGAGCCTCGCTGCCTCTACAACCGTCAATTATTGTGAAAGTGCAGCCGGTGCAGAATTTTATGCACGTACTGACATCTTGATTATGTCCCATAAATGTTCTATGGGATTCATGTTGGGCGATCAGGGTGATCATATCATTCCGTCGAACTGTCTAGAATGTTCTTCAAACCAATCACGAAAAACTGTGGCCCAGTGACGTGGCGCATTATTATGCATAAAAATTCGATCCTTGTTTGGGAACATGAAGTCCATGAATGGCTGCAGATGGTCTCAGGTAGCCGAACATAATCATTTTTAGTCAATGATCGTCTGAGTCGGACCAGAGGACCCACTCAGTTCATGTAAACACATCCCACACCATTACGGAGCCACCACAACCTTACACAGTGCCTCGTTGACATCTGGAGTACATGGTTTCGTGGGGTCTGCACCACACTCGAATCCTACCATCGCCTCTTACCAACTGAAATCGGAACCCACCTGCCCAGGACACGGTTTTCCAGTCTGTAGGGTCCAAACGATATGGTCACGAGCCCAGGAGAGGCGCTGTTAGCGGAGGCACTCGCGTCGGACATCTGCTGCCACAGCCCATTAACGTCAAATTTCGCCCCACTGTCCTAATTGATGCAATCGTCGTACGTCCCACATTGGTTTCTGTGGTTACTTCTCGCAGTGCTGCTTGTCTGTTAGCACTGACAACTGTACGCAAAAGCCGCTGCTCTCGGTCGTTAAGAGAAGGCCGTCGGCCATTGCGTTGTCCGTGCTGAAAGGTAATGCCTGAAATTTAGTATTCTCGGCGCACTCTTGGTATTGTGCATCTCGGAATACTGAATTCTCTAACCATTTCTGAAATGGAATGCCCATGCGTCAAGCTCCAACTACCATTCCGCGTTCAGAGTCTGTTAACATCCGCTGTGCGACCACAAGCATTTCGAAAACCTTGTCACATGTACTTGTCACTAGCCCATGACTTTTTTCACCCCAGTATATCATTCTCAAAAACAGTACTTTGAGATTTTAGATTGATCTTTTTAAGCATAACCTTATTGGTTCCTCAGTAGAGTATAAGCGTTTGTTAAAATACTACGAAATTTCTAGCATAAAAAGCTATCTTACCTGTAGCATAATGCCACCTTGTCAGTTGCGCGGAAGATCTGTGAGACGCCTGTGTGTTTGTTCGCAGGAAGCGGACTCGGTGTGGCTGCTCAAGTTCTCGTCCTACCTGCTGGCCATCGCCGAGCAGCTGCTCCTCTACTGCTGGTTCGGCAGCGACGTCGCTACTGAGGTACGGTCAACAAGTATCTACACTAAATCATCAAAAGTATCCGGACATCTCTATGTAATGCGGAGCTGACAACTGGCTGTCATGAGAGGCGTACCCGCCGGTATAAATGGAGGCGGGGAGTATTCAGTTGTCAGCAGAGAAGGAATTACAGCAAAACGAATCGGTCGCGAGCGTGGGTTAGTAATTGGAGTCACCTGAGTACCGAATCCATCAGGGTCATTTCACCACTTCTAAAGTGGCACAAATCGTTTGTTGGTGACGTGATTGTGAAGTGCAAACTCGAAGGAACAACAGCAGCTAAAACAGACTAGGAACACTGAAACGTCCCCTTAGAAAATTGTGTATTACTGTGCTGGTAAACCTCTACGTTATTTGATTTTCAAACAGCTGAGAAAATCTGAACGTCTCAGACATTTCTCTCTTTACTTATTCTGATCATCAATAAACTGACTCACAATGTTTTTAGCCCAACGCAATCTGATTTTCAATAGTCCCTACAAAAGAATGGCTCTGACTAACAATAATCTATACCTTTCATGAATCACTTACCTCACAAAAATCTTCATTACTCGAACTACTGCAATACAGCGAGCGTCAATACTGCCAGCTAAATAAAAGATTCTAACTACGGAAGGCACTAACTACTGATAGGCATAAGTAGCAAATGAAAGATTTTTATGGAGAACAAACAATGTATTTACCTTAATAGTGTTCAAAAGTCATATATATACACTCCTGGAAATTGAAATAAGAACACCGTGAATTCATTGTCCCAGGAAGGGGAAACTTTATTGAAACATTCCTGGGGTCAGATACATCACATGATCACACTGACAGAACCACAGGCACATAGACACAGGCAACAGAGCATGCACAATGTCGGCACTAGTACAGTGTATTTCCACCTTTTGCAGCAATGCAGGCTGCTATTCTCCCATGGAGACGATCGTAGAGATGCTGGATGTAATCCTGTGGAATGGCTTGCCATGCCATTTCCACCTGGCGCCTCAGTTGGACCAGCGTTCGTGCTGGACGTGCAGACCGCGTGAGACGACGCTTCATCCAGTCCCAAACATGCTCAATGGGGGACAGATCCGGAGATCTTGCTGGCCAGGGTAGTTGACTTACACCTTCTAGAGCACGTTGGGTGGCACGGGATACATGCGGACGTGCATTGTCCTGTTGGAACAGCAAGTTCCCTTGCCGGTCTAGGAATGGTAGAACGATGGGTTCGATGACGGTTTGGATGTACCGTGCACTATTCAGTGTCCCCTCGACGATCACTAGTGGTGTACGGCCAGTGTAGGAGATCGCTCCCCACACCATGATGCCGGGTGTTGGCCCCGTATGCCTCGGTCGTATGCAGTCCTGATTGTGGCGCTCACCTGCACGGCGCCAAACACGCATACGACCATCATTGGCACCAAGGCAGAAGCGACTCTCATCGCTGAAGACGACACGTCTCCATTCGTCCCTCCATTCACGCCTGTCGCGACACCACTGGAGGCGGGCTGCACGATGTTGGGGCGTGAGCGGAAGACGGCCTAACGGGATGCGGGACCGTAGCCCATCTTCATGGAGACGGTTGCGAATGGTCCTCGCCGATACCCCAGGAGCAACAGTGTCCCTAATTTGCTGGGAAGTGGCGGTGCGGTCCCCTACGGCACTGAGTAGGATCCTACGGTCTTGGCGTGCATCCGTGCGTCGCTGCGGTCCGGTCCCAGGTCGACGGGCACGTGCACCTTCCGCCGACCACTGGCGACAACATCGATGTACTGTGGAGACCTCACGCCCCACGTGTTGGGCAATTCGGTGGTACGTCCACCCGGCCTCCCGCATGCCCACTATACGCCCTCGCTCAAAGTCCGTCAACTGCACATACGGTTCACGTCCACACTGTCGCGGCATGTTACCAGTGTTAAAGACTGCGATGGAGCTCCGTATGCCACGGCAAACTGGCTGACACTGACGGCGGCGGTGCACAAATGCTGCGCAGCTAGCGCCATTCGACGGCCAACACCGCGGTTCCTGGTGTGTCCGCTGTGCCGTGCGTGTGATCATTGCTTGTACAGCCCTCTCGCAGTGTCCGGAGCAAGTATGGTGGGTCTGACACACCGGTGTCAATGTGTTCTTTTTTCCATTTCCAGGAGTGTATATATATATATATATATATATATATATATATATATATATATATATATATATATAGGGTGTCCCAGCTATCTTGTCCACCCAAAATATCTCTGGAACAATAACAGCTATTGGAAAACGACTTTCACCGGTATCAATGTGGGGCTGGGCCCATGAATGTACATATTTGGAAACATTCTAAAACGAAAGCATATGTGTTTTTTAACACAAACTTATGTTTTTTTAAATGGACCTCCTATATTTTTTCTTCAGCAATCCATAGCATGACAAAGCACATACACAATGGCGTTGATTGCATCGCAATATTCCCATTACATCCCGAGATATTGAGACCCCGAAGTTGACGCTTGAAACACCCGACATGCGCTGCTAGTGCACGTCCTGAGGCTCAGGTATGAACCCCGTGCTATTGTACCCTGTGTAAACCGCTTCATCTCCGAATAATTAGTGCAACCTACATCTTTCTGAATCCACTTACTGTATTCATCTCTAGGTCTCCCTCTACGATTTTTACCTCCCCCCCCCCCCCTCACACACACACACACACACACACACTTCCCTCTAAGACCAAACTGATGATCCCTTGACGTCTCAGAATGTGTCCTATCAACGGATCTCATCTTTTAGTCAAGTTGTGCTACAAATTTCTTTTCTCCCCAATTCTGTTCAGTGCCTCTTCATATTTACACGATCTACGCATCTAATCTGCAGCATTCGTCTGTAGCACCGCATTTCACAATCTTCTGCTGTATTCTTGTCTAAACTGTTTATCGTCCTTGTTTCACTTCTATACATGGCTACACTCCAGACAAATACCTCTCAAAAGACTTCCTAACACTTAAGTCTATATTTGATGTTAACAGACTTGTCTTCTTCAGTAACATTTTTCTTGCCATTGCCAGTGTACATTTTATATGCTCTTTACTTCAACCATCATCAGCTACTTTACTCCCCAAATAGCAAAATTCATATACTACCTTCAGTGCTTCGTTTCCTAATCCAATTTCCTCGCCATCGCCTGATTTCATTCGACTACTTTCCATTATCTTTGTTTTGCTTTTGTCGCTGTCCATCTTATATCCTGCTTTCAAGACACTGTCCGTTCCGTTCAGCTGCTCTTCCAATTCCTTTGCTGTCTCTGACGGAATTACGTCGTCGGAAAACCTCAAAGTTTTTATTTCATCTCCTAGGGCTTTAATTCCGACTCCAAATTTTTCTGTGTGGTCCTTGCTTGTTCGATATACAGAATGAACAACATTTGGGACAGGCTACAACCCCGTCTTACTCCAGTCTCAATCCTGCTTTCCTTTCATGCTCCTTACAACTGCCCTCTGGTTTCTGTACGAGTTGTTAATAGCCTTTCGCTTCTTGTATTTTAACCCTTCTACCTCCAGAATTTCAAAGAGTATTGCAGTCAATATTGTCAAAAGCTTTCTCTAAGTCTACAAATGCTATAAACTTAGATTTGCCTTTCCTTAACCTATCTTCTAAGATAAGTCGTAGGGTCAGTATCGCCTCGCATGTTCCTACATTTCCAAGAAATCCAGACTGATCTTCCCTCAGGCCGGCGTTACTAGTTTTTCTATTCTTCTGTCAAGAACTCGTGTTAGTATTGCGCAACAATACTTATTAAACTAGTAGTTCAGTAATTTTCACATCTTTCAGCAACTCTTTATTTGGAATTATTACATTCTTCTTGAAGTCTGAAGGTATTTCGCCTGTCTCACACATCTTGCACACCAGCTGAAAGTTTCGTCATGGCTAACCTCCCAAGGCTATCAACAGCTCTGACGCAGTCGTCTACTCCCGGGGCCTTGTTTCGATTTAGGTCTTTCAGTGCTGTGTCAAATTCTAATCGCACTATCATATCTCCCATCTCATCTTCATCTACGTCCTCTTCCATTTCTACACAATGCCTTCAAGTTCATCTTCCTTGTATAGACCCTCTATATACTCCTTCCATATTTCAGCTTACCCTTCTTTGAAACTTCCTGGCAGATTAAAACTGTGTGCCGGACCGAGACTGGAACTCGGGACCTTTGCCTTTCACGGACAAATGCTCTACCAACTGAGCTACCCAAGCACGACTCACGCGCAGTCCTCACAGCTTTACTTCTGCCAGTACCTAGTCTCCTGCCTTCCAAACTGTACAGAATTACCCTTCTTTGCTTAGGACTGGTTTTCCATCTGAGCTCTTGATATTCATGCAGCTGCTTCTCTTTTCTTCAAAGGCCTCTTTAGTTTTCCTGTAAGCGGTATTTATGTTTCCCCTAGTGAAATATGGTTATAAATCCTTACTTTTGTCCTCTAGACACTCCTGTTTAGCCATTTTGCACTTCCTGTCAATCTCATTTTTTAGACGTTTTACTCTCCTTTGTTTGCTTCATTTGCTGCATTTTTATGTTTTCTACTTTCCTCAATTAAATTAAATTTCTAGCAGGCCTTGTCTTTTTACCTATTTGATCCTGATTAAATTATGCTCTGTGCAAAATTTTACCAGGCGTCTTCCTCTTTCATTACTTTCCCCCAGTCCATATTTAGCTACTACTTTCCCTCTCTTCCTTTTTCCTACTATCGAATTCCAGTCGCCCATTGAAATGGAAATGAGCGTTTGGCGTCATTGGCCGGGAGGCCCCTTGCGGGGCAGGTCCGGCCGCCTTGGTGCAGGTCTTATTACATTCGACGCCACATTGGGCAGGCTGCGCGCCGGGTGGGGATGAAATGACGATGAGGACAACACAACACCCAGTCCCTGAGCGGATAAAATCTCCGACCCGGCCAGAAATCGAACCCGGACCCGTAGGCCGACAATCCGTCACGCTGACCACTCAGCTATGGGGGCGGACAGTCCCCCATTACAATTAAACTTTTGTCCCGGTTAACTATCTGAATAACGCCTTTTATCTTATCTTGCATTTCATCAGTCTCTTCATCATGCAGAGGTGGCTGGCAAATAAACTTGTACTAATATGGTAGGTGTCGACTTTGTGTCTGTCTTGGCTCCAGTAACGCATTCACTATGCTCTTCATAGTAGCTTACTCGCATTCCTATTTTGTTATTCATTCTCAGACCTACACCTGCATTACTTCTATCTGGTTTTGTGTGACCTTAAGTCCGCCGGCCTGTATGGCCGTGCGGTTCTAGGCGCTTCAGTCGGAAACCGCGTGACCACTACGGTCGCAGGTTCGAATCCTGCCTCGGGCATGGATGTGTGTGATGCCCGTAGGTTAGTTAGGTTTAAGTAGTTCTAAGTTCTAGGGGACTGATGACCTCAGATGTTAAGTCCCATAGTGCTGAGAGCCATTTGAACCATTTAACCTTAAGTCCTGTTCCTCCTGCCTCCGAACTTTACTAATTCCCACTATGTCTAACTTCAACCTATCCTTCCCCTTTTTAAATTTTCCAACTACCTGGCCGATTAACGGATCTAACATTACGCTCTCCCATCCGTTGAACGCGTTTTGTTTCTCTTGATGACGTCATTCTCCTGACTAGGCCCCGCCCGGAGATCCAGGTAGGGGACTACTTTACCTCCGGAATATTTTACTCACGAGAACACCATTATCGTTTATCCACACAGTAGAGTTTCAAGCCTTCAGTAAAATTTACCGCTGTAGTTGCCCCTTGCTTTCATCTGTTCGCAGTACTAGCACAGCAAGGCCGTTTTGGTTGATGTTACAACGCCGGATCAATCTATCACCCAAACTGTTGCCGCTGGAAATACTGAAAAGGCTGCTGCCCCTCTTCAGGGACCACAATTTTATCTGACCTCTCAACAAATACGCCTCCGATGTGGTTGCACCTACGGCACGGCTCTCTGTATCTCTGAGGCACGCAAGGCACCCCACCGATAGCAACGTCCATGTTTCACGTGAGAGAATACTAAAATGTGATTAGCGGATGACTGCAATAAAAAAGATGAGTAGGTCACTCTGCAACAGATTAAAACCTCCATATTAAAAGCGTGAACTGTAGTTCAGATACTACACAAATTGAAAAAGAGAGCAATTTCGCACTCAAATGTGTTTCTGCGCTCTCGTCAAAATATGGAATGCATCCTTTAAAGTCTGGCATTCAGTGATTTTCACGCTCCAGGCATCATAGGGAATAGGGGGTGGGGATGGAGGGGTGGGGGGCTCCCGTTGCAGTGCGTTATGTAGCTACACTTTAACGGACAGTGTCGTATTCGGAGGTGGACCACGGTGGCTTAATCCCTTCGGAGTACTGGTGGTAGAATACGTAGCACACTATTTACGTATGTAGATAGCTAAAGTTTCACATCTATTGTTGTCTGACCAAGAAAAAAAAAAGAATAAAATTTTGTGAATGTCGTTTTATCTTTCTATCCTTTTACATATATCCTTTTTGTCTTCTCTCACGGGCGAATTTTGCGGGGTCTGTGTCATGTCGCAACGCCCCACCGAGGCGACCTCAGTATCTCTCCAGCGGACGCCTACGAGCAAACTGCAGACACAAATACCGTGTATTTAGTGGTTCCGTCCGCTCACTTGAAAGCTTTTCAAATGTCAGCACGCAGCAGAGGGCCAGGAGGTGCGTCTTAATAACTGACGAGCCGAAGCGACGGAGACAGAGGGAATTTGTTGTGCCTGGGCTGCTGTGTAAACTGAGCGCCCGAATCGATGGCTCCGTAGCCTGCAGCCGTCACGCCACGCTGCGTGCCGCCGTCGCCTGAGGCACAATTAATGACCGCTTCCCGATTCACTTTGCGTCGAGTGCTGCGGACGAATATAGCGGCTTCTTTAAGGCTTCTTGCATGTTGCAAATTATCGGAAGTATACGCAATCTCATTAAAGGTAATTCTGCGTCAGCACTGGAATCGGGATTTTCTTACGATAGCAGCAAAGTGTGGGGGTTAAACTTTAATTTGTTTTGGTAGAAACTAGGTTTCTGTTGACCTAATACTGTCCCTCTGTAATTTAGTACCTAACATATATACTGTTTTCAAAATTCTCTCTTGAGTGAAACAATTCTCCCGGTCATAACCTTGCCCATACATGTTTGGGTGTTGTTACACCATCATCATTGGATTTCATTTACCTTCTAGACGTCTGGCGGCCGATGTGTCAGACGTGCTTGCGTCGTACAGGCGTACTTCTCTGACAACACTGCTGTTATAAGCAGGTCTACTTTTAAGGTCGCATATTCGCTCAAGATTTCGCAATCGGCTGCCAAAGGGTACTCTTGCCGATGTTTGTGGTGGTTTGCACGTAATCACAACTACATCACTGAATACAGAAAAAGTACTACTATAAAGTTTACTGTGTACTCACATGTTTTGTCACCGCCATTTATTTTATTTTCTAAAATAAACTATACGTCATATTCAAGTCAGCAACAACTCAAACTAGCTAGTTTTATCTAAATCATCTTTCGTTTAACTTGAAAGCCTTACCTGCAGCAACAAACTATCTGTGGCCGCCATTGTTTATAAATACACCGCCTGCATTTGCTTGTTTATAGATCATCGGCTGCTAATTTCTGAACGCATGTGCTACTTTAAAAATACGCACATGGCATACATTTACAAGGACACTGATAAAATATTTGTCAGTCCTTCATACTGTATTCACCACGTCTGCGCGAATTTTTGATAAAAACTTCACACAAATTTACCAACTATGAAGAAACACACCGAATCAGCAAGCAGCTTAGACTGCAGTTGCACAGTAAGGATCATCTCTGTTAAACTGCGATGCCTTTCCCGAAGCTCTGTGTTTCTATTTCGCCGTGAATTGCGTCGAAAGCACTGTTACGTGCAAGAAAATTTTGAACACTTGAATGTGCAATCGCTCGACAATAAATAGAAAAATAAAACGATTGAAAGCTGGTTACAATAACTTGAAACTGTGTATAAAACAAAAAGGGCTATTTAAACCAACAAAAAACTATTTTCATTACTTTTTGTTGGATAATTATATTGCATTTTTTTCATCGAATCCATATCTGGTTTTTTCCTATCACGTACTACTCTGTCGCAAAAGGGCTGTTATGAAGCAAAAAATTAGCAAGACGTATTTAATAGGAATAAAAAGTAATTACATTTTTGAGTATGAACAAAACTTTTATTGAAGTATGAGAAAGGAGACACCTCCTTATATCATAGCAATTATGTCCATTGGCTTATATTTTCTTTCCCTCTTCTCCGTAAAGTGTCTGATATAACTTATTCTTCCATAAATTTTGTGTTGTACGTCTCGCTGAAGTGACCAACAGCAGTCTCACGCAACATTGGCATTCTTACGACCCTGATATAGTCCTTCCGTCTTCTAGATATTTTGATAAAAACGCTCTTCTTGTTTGCTTTGACGTCACTAGAGTCTGTTCGAAAAGCGAATTTTGAGGCTCATCAAACAGCCCAACTTTCCAACTTTCAGCTCGTTGGCTGCAATAGAAAATTAATATGAGTCTTTTTACTGCCTAAGAAGCAAGTAACAATTTCCTTGAACTATATGCAAGCAGTCTTCTAATTTACGCTCATTTTTAATTGGAATCTAACATCAAATATCGAATGTCAGGTCTAAAAATCATTTGCATTTGAGTAATTCTTCCAGAAATTATTTCATGGGGTCCCAGTTCACTTCCAAAGATACCAATGGACTTTTTTCGTATCCACGAGGTTATGGTCCACAAGGTACAACAGTCAAGGATCTTCTCAAGAGCACTTACGATACGCACTATCTACTACAATAATAGACATGGAAATTGTAACTTCGTATTAGTGTTAATTGAAACAATTTACGAATTATAAGTATACATCTTTAACCCTTTCATGGTTAAAATTTATTTTACATGTATTTGTAAAATAAACGGTCAAAAACTGTCTTCCTTTGTGATAAATAATACTCCTTCACTACCAAAGAATTTTAACCTGACCTATTTTGAAAATCAGTTAAGTATGACACATGTGTCCCGCGAACGTAACAAGCTCCGTGTTATCACATGAACCTAAGATTTTAAGAGATAAATTTTTATTTTTAGACGATTTTACCAGGATGGTAATCGTGGAGAAAAGTATAACGAATCAGTAGCTAAACACATTTATTCTTCTGACAATGAAAAACACGAATTTTCGCACACAAATTTTCAACACAACATTTGAAAGTGTCTTTGATATACCACACACCAATGTTTTCGACGTTGTATGAAATCGTGTGCTTCCCACTACGTGAATTATACACAAACCAGCAGAATTACTGAGGTGTTCAGTAGTGTTTCAAAACAGTGTCGATTCTGTATAAGAAAACACAGTTAGTTCAGCCATTCTTGGACTAGAGAAGATGGTGATGTAATCTGATTTTCGTGAAACAATCACACTATAAACGCACGCCTCACCATCTGATCACTCACAGCCTTCTATACAGGGTGAGTCACTAACTATTGCCACGTAGAATAACTCCGAAAGTATGATAATAGCTGAAAAGTTTGTGGGACAAATACTGCATGGGAGAACGGGGGCCATAATATGACAATAGTTTTTTGTTCCTAGGTGGGGTCGCGTTACAGATACGAAGGTCAACTTTGTTTTTTTAAATGGTATGCTGTAGTGTTGTACTTATTTTCTGATAAGGGCTATCGAGACGAATCCAACGATGTGTAACAGTAAGGTCTTTGAAGGTCAACGAAGGTCACAAAGGTGGCTGGTATAAATGCAGTGCTACAATCCTCTTATCATGGATTGAGTTGTATTTCTTATCACTTCGGCACCTATCGGAGCACATGCTCTGACAATTCTCTCTCGTATATAGTGGAAATAGTAAATATTCGCCGAATACGGCGTATCCATCTAACGTGCCATTGACATGTAAACACCATTCGACCGTTTCGCAATAGGAACTGTAAGACTTGTATCGTCGAATCAAGCGAATTTGAATGGCATACTCCTTCGAAGAACAAGTCGATATTCTTCTCATTTACGGAGAATGCCAACGAAATTCAAGCTAGAGACTTACACGCTGATAGACATCCTCACCCTACACGCCGTACATTTATATATATGTATGATAAACTGAGAACAGCTGGATCTTTAACGCATCGGAAACATATCTGACAAAGAAAAGTTACTAACGAGGAAACAGAAATTGGTACTCTTGCCACTGTGGTTCGAGATCCTTGTGTTAGTTCGCGTCAAATCCAAGGGAATCTGGCATGAGCCAGAGTAGTGTTGTTCGTGTTCTGCATCGCCATAAATATCATCCTTACCATATCAATCTCCACCAAGAATTAACTGGTTATATGCGTCGCACTGAATTCTACCGATGGGCTCAACTTCAGATTCAGAGGCTCTGGTTCAAATGGCTCTGAGCACTATGGGCCAAACGGTACGCACTTGGAGCAACGCCGGACGGAACACGAGAGCTGCTTACGCCTACGCTATCCAGAAAAATCAGCCGTGGCAGAACACGCCTTGGAAAATGGACACCGAATTGTATTCGACGAAACATCTATCGTTATGAGGACGAAAGCATTTTGGGATAGCGTCATAAAAGAAGCTATTGAAATAAAAACCTCTGAAAACACTATCAGCTAGGACAGCGGTTAGCAGCTCAACACAGCCTGGGACCCGGCCATCGCGAGGCTAAAACGAGCGCGACGGAAGCAAGATGAAAACATTACCATATATGGCGAGGAAGAGAGCACCAGTGACGTCAAAGCCAGCAGTGCGGCTATATAACGACGTGGCCACGGCGACACAGCAGCTCGGTCGAAAGCTAGTGGGATTTTAAGCACCTGACGCGGTTGGAAGCCCGAGAAAATCTTATTGAGTGTTAATTGTAAAAGAACTGTAGATATTTTATATATATATTAGCATTCAGCACCCTAAAAATCACAAGACAAGTCACTGTCGTTGAAAAATATTTTTCATCGTCAGCATACGCTCTTCAGATGTGATAAAATAAACGCTGTAAAAACCTCTTTAGTTTATAAAGTGAAGATTAGGTGTTTTTTTAGTGGACGTTATTGACCGCCTCGTCATTTGCTGTGCCTCGGCCATCCGTGTTGCAGAGCGAGCGCCTGCAGCTGGCCGCCTACAGCAGCGACTGGACCGCGGCGCCCGCGCGCTTCCAGAAGGACCTCTGCATCCTGCTCAGCCGCGGGCACCGGCCGCTGCGCCTCGCCGCCTACAAGTTCTACACCATCTCCAGGGAGACCTTCCTCATGGTACACGTTCAGAGGCGCTCTTCTCATCCCCCCGTCACGCGATCCACCTGTCACCTAGCCCTCACGGGTGATGCGATATACTGTTAATCTCGAGTAATACACTATTGGCCATTAAAATTGCTACACCAAGAAGAAATGCAGATGATAAACGGGTATTCATTGGACAAATATATTATACTAGAACTGACATGTGATTACATTTTCACGCGATTTGGGTGCATAGATCCTGAGAAATCAGTACCCAGAACAACCACCTCTGGCCGTAATAACGGCCTTGATACGCCTGGGCATTGAGTCAAACAGAGCTTGGATGGCGTGTACAGGTACAGTTGCCTATGCAGTTTCAACACGATACCACAGTTCATCAAGAGTAGTGACTGCCGTATTGTGACGAGCCAGTTGCTCGGCCACCGTTGACTAGACGTTTTCAATTGGTGAGAAATCTGGAGAATACGCTGGCCAGGACAGCAGTCGAACATTTTCTGTATCCAGAAAGGCCCGTACAGGACCTGCAACATGCGGTCGTGCATTATCCTGCTGAAATGTAGGGTTTCGCAGCGATCGAATGAAGGGTAGAGCCACGGATCGTAACACATCTGAAATGTAACGTCCACTGTTCAAAGTGCCGTCAATGCGAACAAGAGGTGACCGAGACGTGTAACCAATGGCACCCCATACCATCAAGCCGGGTGATATGCCAGTATGGCGATGACGAATACACGCTTCCAATGTGCGTTCACCGCGATGTCGCCAAACACGGATGCGACCATCATGATGCTGTAAACAGAACCTGGAATCAAGCGAAAAAATGACGTTTTGCCATTCGTGTACCCAGGTTCGTCGTTGAGTACACCATCGCAGGGGCTCCTGTCTGTGATGCAGCGACAAGGGTAACCGCAGCTATGGTCTCCGAGCTGATAGTCCATGCTGCTGCAAACCTCGTCCAACTGTTCGTGCAGATGGTTGTTGTCTTGCAAACGTCCTCATCTGTTAACTCAGGGGTCGAGACGTGGCTGCACGATCCGTTACAGCCGTGCGGATAAGATGCCTGTCATCTCGACTGCTAGCGATACGAGGCCGTTGGGATCCAGCACGGCGTTCCGTATTACCCTCCTGAACCCACCGATTCCGTATTCTGCTAACAGTCATTGGATCTCGACCAAAGCGAGCAGCATTGTCGGGATACGATAAACCGCAATCGTGATAGGCTACAATCCGACTTTTATCAAAGTCAGAAACGTGATGGTACGCATTTCTCCTCCTTACACGAGGCATCACAACAACGTTTCATCAGGCAACGCCGGTCACCTGCTGTTTGTGTATGAGAAATCGGTTGGAAACTTTCCTCATGTCAGCACGTTGTAGGTGTCGCCACCGGCGCTAACCTTGTGTGAATGCTCTGAAAAGCTAAACATTTGCATATCACAGCATCTTCTTCCTGTCGGTTAAATTTCGTGTCTGTAGCACATCATATTCATGGTTTAGCAATTTTAATGACCAGTAGTGTAGGTTGCCAACGGAAAAATGCTCCTATCGGGACACATAAAAGGCGAATATGCTCCTGTTTAAAAGACTCTGAAAAGTGGGGTACCAGCTGCTTCAGTCTACCCTCTTCAGCACCCTTAAAATCTTACCCAAAAGTTTTGGCATGCGAACATTATCGCGCTCTTCCCAGCGCTCAACTCAACTCTCGTTACCACAAGCTCCACTCACTCACACCCACTATCGCTGTAAGTCGCTCATACCCATCCACTACCACTTGCCCATTCTCACTCACTCAGTCAGCCAATTCACTGCCATTATCTCTTTGTGTCTCTCTGTCTGTCACCGTCTCCCTTTTTCTCTCTCTTACTGCTACTGTCTCATTCATTTCTCCCCACTCCTGCTGTCTCTTCTAACTGTCGCTCTCTCTTTCTACATCGTTGTCATTGTCAAAGACTGTGTCTCTCATTATCACTGGCTCTCACCCGTCCGTCTGCTTAGCTGGGTGGTAACGTGCTCGCGGCCCATGCAAGCGGGCCCGGGTTCGATTCCCGGCTGGGTTGGAGATTTTCTCCGCTCAGGGACTGGGTGTTGTGATTTCTTCGTCATCATTTCATCCTCATCCGCGACAGGCAAGTTGCCCAATGTGGCGTCGACTGAAATAAGACTTGCACATGGCGGCCGAACTTCCCCGGACGGGGCCTCCCGGCCAACGATACCATACGCTCATTTCATTTCTAATGCTCTCATCCCCCCGCCCCCGTTCCATTTTCTCCTTATCTTTATTCTTCTCCCATTGGCACTGCATCCTGCACTCTTGTACTAGCATACTCTGTCGCTGTCAGCTATGTTCCACTGCCATAGTGCTCCTTTTCTTTTGCTCACACTGTCATTGTCTCCTTCGCTGTTGCCTTACCACAACCACTGTCTTTCAGTATTTATCACTTTTCCGTCTCTTACGCGCTGTCACTTCCTCTTTCTCTGTCAGCATAAAAAAAGCGTGAATATGTTCGCATGCCAAAATTTTTGAGAAAATTTTTAAATGTTCTCCAGAGATTAAAAATGAGGCAGCTGGTACCCCAGTTTTGAAAGGTAACGGATTCGCCTTTTTTGTGCTTCACATTTTTCCGCTTGTTCTCTTCTATTCCCTGCTGCAACAGGGCATGTCACTCATATGAAAAGAAATTTTGATATTTTACTTATGTGAAACTCAAATAACGCAGAACTAATTTTCCACCTCAGACTGTATTTTACGTGCACAAAAATTTTGCTTGTCTTTCTGTAACACAATACGAGATTCCTAGACGTTCTCATATAACAGAGACACTTTACAGCATATTTGTCCATGCAACATTGAAAGGTCTCTGTTGGATTCCTTTCATGTTCATTTCTTAAATCTGTTGTCATTTACGGCATAAATTCCTCTTCTAAATTTACTGTGGTGTTTCTGACTATCTGGGAGGAGACTGAGCAGTGAAATGTGTTACCTTTACGCATAAACAAGAACGATCTGTCACACTACTACACATGAAAACACAGTTTATATGTAATTCATGTCACACAGTCTCATACGCACCCTACATCCGCTTTCTTTTATATACTGTATATGATAAGATACTGTCATCCTCCTTCCCTTCTGTGTGAGAGGATGAATGAGCAAATGTATTTCTAGTTGCATGTTTGATGGTAGCAGACAAGCCTGTCTGCTAGAGAACAGTAGGACCAACGTCGGAACAGGTAGCTACGCTTTCTAAAAGCAGAGAGGTTTCTATTCTTATTATGGTCCTGTCTGTTCCTTGTCATGTTTGTATAGGAAGCTGCCTCTCTGGTCACTTCCGTTTGTATCTGTGAGGCACCCTCAGGAAGGGACCACGGCGGTCTGTCCGCGGCGAGCGTCTGAAGTGGTAAGATCTCCGGCTAAGCGTGTGTCTGCTAAGTCCGTAGGACAATGGATTTCTTAAGTTCAGCCTAACTGAAAATTTAATCACCTTTAGTTCACGTTTAGCTCTAAAATATCTAATGTTATCTTAAATTGCAACGCAGTGTAAATCGAGTGTGAAGTTCAGAATATCTTCCGGTAGTTGCTTTGTCACTACTTTGTGAGTAAAGTGGAACCACGTGTTGATCAGTAACTCTAAGATCATCAATCTTAAATGCGAATGTGCGTGAGATTATAACGTCTCGTCTTGACAATATTTTTCAATATAGCAACTTTTCTTTATGTTCAACCCACGTGCGGTGTACTTTGTGAGATCAGTACCACGTGCTTATACAATTGTTTGACCCATCAGGTTAATAGTAAGACGATAGTAACCAGTTCGTGGTTTTTCTTTTGTAAATCGCGTTTCGATGTAATTTATTTTCATTATCAAAATTATTGTGTAAACCAAGTTGACTACGTGAATCTTGTGGTGTAAGCACCAAAGTAGCTCTCAGCTATTCTTTTCGGGAAGATTTCACAGGAAGTTAGTATGAATTTAGTTTTCCAGTGTGTGGTAATTTCATGACGGACAGGATTGCGCAACAAACGTAACTTTTTTGGGTGAAAATTGAATCGGTTGGTTGTGGTTAATTTCTTCTTGCATATGTTTCAACGTCCTTCGTGTGTTATTTTATGAATTCAGTGGTGTATGTAGTCTCCCAATGTTGGTTCCCTATTTGATGTGTTCCGTAAGATTACAAACTCACATTTTCACAATCCTAAATAAGGCACCAGTTTAGTTATGAATCAAGTTTGATATGCTGAAATTTTAACGGAACAATGATCAATGTTAAAATAAATGTCCAAATATAAACTGATTTATTTCTTTTTATTTAAATTGTCTTTATATATGTATATCACCGGTTATCATAAGATGAGCACTAAAATATTATAATTAATGTTAGTCTGGTTGGGAATTTGGTAAGCTAGACTGGATACCTGGTGAAACAGTTGCGCAGTAATGCAAGGTTAACTTCCTCAGATAGCTCACAGCTTTTAACCCATTTTCACGGTCTTGAATATCAGCACCGCAATCAGAACAAATTAATGCAACAACATTACATTCATCTTACGATAACCGGTGATATATATATAAAAAGACAATTAAAAAAAAAAAGAAATAAATCAGTTTATATTTGGACATTTATTTTAACATTGATCATTGTTCTGTTAAAATTTCAGCATATCAAACTTGATTCATAACTAAACTGGTGCCTTATTTAGGATTGTGAAAATGTGAGTTTGTAATCTTATGGAACACATCAAATAGGGAACCAAGATTGGGAGACTACATACAACACTGCATTCATAAAAAAACACACGAAGAACGTTGAAACATGTGCAAGAGGAAATTAACCACAACCAACCGATTCAATTTTCACCCAAAGAAGTTACGTTCATAGCGCAATCCTGTCCGCCATGAAATTACCACACACTGGTGTACTAAATTCATACTAACTCCCTGTGAAATCTTCCCGAAAAGAATAGCTGAGGGCTACTTTGATGCTTACACCACAAGCTTCACGTGGTCAACTTGATTTACACAAAGAGTGTAACTCCACAATAATTTTGATAATGAAAATAAATTACATCGAAACGTGATTTACAAAAGAAAAACCACGAACTGGTTACTATCGTCTTACTATTAACCTGATGGGTCAAACAATTGTATAAGCACGTGGTACTGGTCTCACAAAGTACACCGCACGTGGGTTGAACATAAAGAAAAGTTGCTATATTGAAAAATATTGTCAAGACGAGACGTTATAATCTCACGCACATTCGCATTTAAGATTGATGATCTTAGTTAGAGTTACTGATCAACATGTGGTTCCACTTTACTCACAAAGTAGTGACAAAGCAACTATCGGAAGATATTCTGAACTTCACATCCGAATTACACTGCGTTGTAATTTAAGATAACATTAGATATTCTAGAGCTGCCATTCGTCCACAGACATATAGCAAACCTCATGCCGTCATGAAGGCGAATGGTGGATACACTCAGTATTAGTGTCCACTAATAGGTGTCCCGAGAGTTTTGATCAGATAGCGTACATGAATGGATTGAGAAGAAGCACTAAACATAAATGAAATGGAAAATACCCCAGGTCATGCAGCTTTACTGTATGGTTAAATCATGATGGGGTCCTCTTGGGTAAAATATTCCGGAGGTAACATAGTCCCCCATTCGGTTCTCCAGCCGGGGACTCCTCAGGAGGACGTCGTTATCAGGAGAAAGAAAACTGGCGTTCTACGGATCGGAGCGTGGAATGTCAGATCCCTTAATCGGGCAGGAAGGTTAGAAAATTTAAAAAGGGAAATGGATAGGTTAAAGTTAGTTATAGTGGGAATTAGTGAACTTCGCTGGCAGGAGGAACAAGACTTATGGTCAGGCGAATACAGGGCTATAAATACAAAATCAAAGAGGGGTAATGCAGGAGTAGGTTTAATAATGAATAGAAAATAGGAGTGCGGATAAGCTACCACAAATAGCATAGTGAACGTATTATTGTGGCCACAAAAGACACGAAGCCCACGCCTACCACATTAGTATAAGTTTATATGCCAACTAGCTCTGCAGTTGACGAAGAGAATGATGAAATGTATGATGAGATAAAAGAAATTAATCAGATAGTGAAGGGAGATGAAAATTTAATAGTCATGGGTGACTGGAATTAGATAGTAGGAAAAGGGAGAGAGAGAAACGCAGTAGGGGAATATGGAATGGGGGTAAGAAATGAAAGAGGATACCGCCTGGTAGAATTTTGCACAGAGCATAACTTAATCATAGCTAACACTTTGTTCAAGAATCATAAAAGAAGGTTGTATACATGGAAGAGGCCTGGAGATACTGGAAGGTTTCAGATAGGTTATATAATGAATGGTGAGTCAGAGATTTAGGAACCAGGCTTTAAATTGTAAGACATTTCCAGGGGCAGATGTGGACTCGGACCACAATCTATTGGTTACAAACTGTAGATTAAAACTGAAGAAAATGCAAAAAGGTGGGAATTTAAGGAGATGGGACCTGGATAAACTGACAGAACCTGAGGTTGTAGAGAGTTTCAGGGAGAGCATTAGGGAACGATTGACAGGAATGGGGGAAAGAAATACAGTAAAAGAAGAATGGGTAGCTTTGAGGAATGAAGTAGTGAAGCCAGCAGAGGATCAAGTAGGTAAAAAGACGAGGGCTAGTAGAAAACCTTGGGTAACAGAAAATATATTGAATTTAACTGATGAAAGGTTCAAATGGCTCTGAGCACTATGGGACTCAACTGCACTGATGAAAGGAGAAAATATAAAAATGCAGTAAATGAAGCAGGCAAAAAGGAATACAAACGTCTCAAAAATGAGATCGACAGGAAGTGCAAAATGGCTAAGCAGGGATGGCCAGAGGACAAATGTAAGGATGTAGAGGCTTATCTCACTAGGGGTAAGATAGATACTGCCTACACGAAAATTATTAAAGAGACCTTTGGAGAAAAGAGAACCACTTGCATGAATATCAAGAGCTCAGATGGGAACCCAGTTCTAAGCAAAGAAGGGAAAGCAGAAAGGTGGAAGGAGTATATAGAGGGTCTATACAAGGACGATGTTCTTGAGGACAATATTATAGAAATAGAAGAGAATGTAGATGGAGATGAAATGGGAGATATGATACTGCGTGAAAAGTTTGGCAGAGCACTGAAAGACGTAAGTCGGAACAAGACCCCAGGAGTAGATAACATTCCATTAGAACTACTGACAGCCTTGCGAGAGCCAGCCCTGACAAAACTCTACTATCTGGTGTGCAAGATGTATGAAACAGGCGAAATAACCTCACACCTCTAGAAGAGTATAATAATTCCAATCCCAAGGAAAGCAGGTGTCGACAGATGTGAAAATTGCCGAACTATCAGTTTAATAAGTCAAGGCTGCAAAATACTAACGCGAATTCCTTACAGACGAATGGAAAAACTGGTAGAAGCCGACCTCAGGGAAGATCAGTTTGGATTCCGTAGAAATGTTGCAACACGTGAAGCAATACTGACCCTACGACTTATCTTAGAAGAAAGATTAAGGAAAGGCAAACCTACGTTTCTACCATTTGTAGACTTAGAGAAAGCTTTTGACAATGTTGATTGGAATACTCTCTTTCAAATTCTGAAGGTGGCAGGGGTAAAATACAGGGAGCGAAAGGCTATTTACAATTTGAACAGAAACCAGATGGCAGTTATAAGAGTCGAGGGGCATGACAGGGAAGCAGTGGTTTGGTTCGCACTTTGCACTGGCTGTAGACTTGGTAAATGCCTGCCTTATAAGTGTGACACAATGACACAGGGTAAAGTTAGTTCAGAGAGGTTCTGTGGACAATATAATAGGAGTAATGAACGATGCAAGTAAACAGTCAATCCCGCATACAGCCAAGCAGTGTTAAGCATTATACGAGGGTTGGAACTTAAATAGTGGCTACTATTTAGCCACAACCGATGCAAAAGAGTTATATGTTTGCACCTGTTACTGTCCTTCAAAGTAGTCGCCAGCGTTGTGTAGGACCCGTTGCCAGCGATGTGGAAGGCGTAGTATACCGTTAGCAGAGCCTGTTCTGTTTATGGTGCGAATGGAGCGGTCTACTGCCTGTCGAATCTCTGGAACAGTTTTGAAGCGAATGCCACGAAGTGATTCCTTCATCTTCGGAATCAAATCAAGGTCACAAGGACTTAAGTCCGGGGAGTAAGGTGGATGGTACAGTACGTCCCAGTCCCATCGACCGACAGAGCAGCCACAGCTTGCGCTGTATGAGCCCGTGCATTGTCGTGCAAAATGATGGGTGGGTTGCGCAGAAAGTGTCGCCCCTTCTTTCGCAAAGCTGGTCGCAGGTGATGCTCCAAAAACGTACTGTGCATTGACGGTCTGCCATGAGGAACGTAATGCCTTAGTACAATACCATCACAGTCGTACACGAGAATCACCATAACTTTCACCATACTGAGTCTCTGACGCACTTTCGACTTACGCGGCGACCCATAATGACGCCATTCGCTGGATTAGCGTTTCACTTTTGGCTCGTACGATGTGGCCCATGTCTGAGCCAGTGTTACGATACGGCGTAAGAAAGCCTCTCCCTCTCGCTCATAGCGCTCCAAGTGCGTCTGAGCAGCGTCGTATGGCATCCATTTCCGTCAATTCATGCGGAACCCATCATGATGCAGTTTTTCGCATGCCCAGGAGTTCCGTCAGGATACAAACCACAGTCGTATGCGCTAATCCGGTTTCGTGGGCTAGCTCACGACTCGTATGGCGTCGGTCACTGTCCACTAACGCGGCAACAGCATGCACTTCTTCTCCTTCAGAGACGCTAGGACGACCTGCCCGATGCATGTCTGCCACAGTTTGCCGATCTTCGTTGAAGGCTTTTACCCGACGTGCCACTGTTCTGTACGGCAATCCCGATTCCCCGCACGCCTCTTGAAGACCTTGATGACACTGACGTGCTGCACAACATTCAATCTTGATCCAACTCCGTTGTTTCTGTTTCGAAAACATAGTGACACCGTTACGTTAGACCGCTCGCTTACAAGTGACTGTGTTTCGCTCGATTGTGCGAACGCCGGTGACGTGGGATGGGTGAGTCCATTTGCTCGGAGGTAAGGTAGGTATGTCAACAACGTGTGCTATCAGTGATAATAGCAGATTCCATTGCACAGTGTCTCCACAGCAGTGTTGCCACTATTTAAGTTCCAACCTACCTATACGCACGCATGACACCAGGTCCACCGGCTTCACAAGCGAGTCCGTAGAATAGCTCCAGGACGGTCGGCTGAGACTAAGGCGATACTTCAGGATATGCTCCGTGCTGGTGTTATACGAAGGTCAGACAGCCCATGGGCATCCCCGTTACACCTAGTTAGCAAAAAGGATGTCATATGGCGCCCCTGTGGCGATTACCGTAGGCTGAACGCAAGAACAGTCCGAGACAAGTACCCAATACCTAATGTCCAAAAATTTGCCTATTCTCTGTTCGGAGCAAAAGTTTTCTCAGTGCTGGATTGGCGGAAGGCTTACAATCAGATCCCAGTGCGAATACCGATGGTGCAAAGACAGCCGTTATTACACCTTTCAGCCTGTTCAAGTTTTTATTTACGCCATTTAGTCTTAAAAATGCAGCCAAAACCTGGCAGAGGCTCATTGACGAAGTGTTACAAGGCTTGCCATTTTGCTGTGCGTATTTAGATGACATATTAATATATTCAGCTGATTCACAAGTTCACGACAAGCATATACGTGAAGTGCAACAGAGGTTGTATAACTATGGAGTGGTGTTAAACGAAGACAAGTCCGTCACGCGCAAAAGGGAGGTAACTTACCTAGGCCACAGAGTCTCGGCCAATGGGATCCGACCTTTGCCTGAAAAGATTGCCACATTTCGTAATCTACCAAAGCCAACGGACTACAAGCAACTTAGACGATTTTTAGGCATGGTAAACTTTTACCGTGGTCATTTGCCAATAACAGCTACCATCCAGGTACTCGCTTGCGGGTAAGAATGCCAAGGGCAAGAGACTATTACAATGGACACTAGAAATGAGTAACACGCCCAGCCAATCACAAACCAGCCTTGAAGACGCAGTGTTGCTGGCTCATCCTGTCCCGGGTGCAACCATTGAATATTGTGGTCGACGCCAGCCAGCTACTGCACAGGCAGACAAAATGGAGTGCTTGTTATAGGGAGTTATTGGCGATATGTGGGAGTGTGAGACATTTTCGGCCTTACATTGAAAGCCGACCAGTAACAATTTTCACAAACTAAACGTATCACAACTGAGACCACGTCCATACATTACACAGCGATTCCGCAAAATGGATTTTGACAGTCTCCGCAACTTAGCTCACCCAGCTGCAAACACCCCTCTCAAGTTTCTAACCGAGCGGTTTGGGTGGCCGTCGATCAAAAAGGATGTCAGGAATTCGAGTCGTTCGTCCCTTCATTGCCAGTGTTGTAAAGCAGGACGACGTGTTCATGCAGGGGTCGGAAATTTTTCAGGTTCCCCAGCAAGGTTTGGTCGCGTTCACCTCGACATAGTGGGCCCACTTCCACCCTCAGACGGTTATAAATACTTGCTTACGGCATTAGACAGATGCACAAGATGGACAGAGGCTATACCAGTGACAATTGTAGCAGCCGAGACAATAGCAAAGGCATTTGTTGCACATTGGTGAGCACTTTTCGGATGCCCCCTACGTATCATAAAGGATCAGGGTCGACAATTCGAGTCTAATCTGTTCATTGAACTGGCTAGACTGTGTGGATTCCAGCGTCATCACACAACCAGTTATTACCCGGCAAGCAACGAAATGGTGGAAAGATGGCACAGAACACTCATGTGTCACCGAGAGAGCTGTACAGTGGCGCTACCGCTAGTACTTCTAGGTTTACGGATTGCGCATAAGGCTGGTATAGACGCATCAGTGGCGGAGATGGTTTATGGAGAACCATTGAGAATTCCTGTGGACTATCTCACAATGGCACCACTACAACCACATACGTAGATACTATTGTTGGTACAGCGCATTCGTGACCATGTAGCAAGGATGAGAGGGCCACCGGCATCCCGCCATGGTGAACATCCGGTCTTCGTGCACAAAGCTTTGATGGATTGCTCGCACGTCATGTTGCGCACAGACGCCGTACGGGCTCCCCTTCAACCTCTTTATACTGGGCCCTACCAAGTACTGCGACGTAATACCCATACTATAGACATATCCCAAAATGGAAAAATTGTCAGGGTGTCTATTGGAAGAGTGAAACCAACAGGGACCTTACCATCCCCGAGGCACGGAAGCACTCCTCCAGTTCCGGATGATCGAAGGTCAGGCGAGCTTACACCCAGTAGAACTGAAGAGACAACGCCAAGATGCCAGAGGACTATAGAACTCACCGACACATCAACCGGTCGTCCGTACAAGAGCTGGACGACAAGGTCAAGTTCAAGTACTCCTACATCCCAGGTGCTCCGCAATTTGAGGGTTGGGGGGCTGCATGGGGACAAGAGACCGGCCAGTGGAGAGTATCGTTTATGCTTATTACGAGTAGCTGATTTCTCTGGGTTTTTTTTCTAGAGCTGTACTTCTGACCTTAATCCAAGTAAAATAAATATCTCTAAGTATATGTGGATTTGATCTCTGACCTACAGACTTTTGATCTTTACCATATTTGTGAAACTGCCTTTATTGATTGATATGTGGTACACGATACGATTCA
Source organism: Schistocerca piceifrons (assembly GCF_021461385.2). Lineage (NCBI taxonomy): Eukaryota > Metazoa > Arthropoda > Insecta > Orthoptera > Acrididae > Schistocerca > Schistocerca piceifrons. The sequence goes on along the minus strand of NC_060141.1, from coordinate 122,591,260 downwards.
AAGTAATGAACACATTGCTTACGTAAGATACGTCGACAACACTGCCCTATTTGGAATACAGTTCCAGTAATAACGTTACAAATAACAACATGGTCTGTACAGTTCCCCTGAAATGTATATTGGTTGTTTGAGACAAACATTCACATTGAATCCGTGCACAGAAGGATGAGTACCATTTTGTATGACTATTACTTATTACGCTGTGTCGCGATATTGCGATTTCATCTTCTCAAGATTAAAAAATTAAAAAAGTTACTTTCCTCTGCTGCACTTATCTCCATCCAGCACTCAACAAGTGAGGTACTTAATTCTCCAATTTTAAAGAGAGTAGAATTCACTGACATGAAAAGCATGTTTTCACCATTCACCTTGACTTTGGGTAGCATCTGGAAAATTATTCAGTTTTTATTACAGTAAATTTCTTCTTACTGTTAATGTTTCAGTAATTTTATAAAATATCAATACCATTCCTGCGTTCATTGCAATGGGCAGCCTTACGAGTTACTTGGGCTCAAGTTCGCGAGGGCGGAGTACAGGAGAGCAGCCCTTTGCGCAAGTGCATCGTGGGTAGCGGGGACCTTGCGGCAAATATCAGCCGTCTCATTGTTGACAAGACAACAGGTAGCTAGGCTTTACGATTTTTGGCATCACACGCAACTGCAAGGAGGGCGGAACGTACAAATCGTAGACTTCACCTTCCCGGAACACATCGCATTTGCATAACGTGCGAGTAGGCGACTACATTCATATCGAAATTTGGCTCGATAAACACAACACAGCTTTCGCGTTGGAACGGAGGCTTAGCAGAAGCAAATGGTCGTAGGAAGCATTAAAAATAAATAAATAAAAAATCTTCCAGCTGCGAGTAAGGACATGTCAACGGGGACATAAAGAATCACAGCTACAAACGTTCTACATTTACATCTACAATTGTACTCTGCATATCACTGTGAAGTGTATCGCAGAGGGTCCGTCCCATTGTACCAGTTATCAGGGAATAATGATTTTTTAAATGTCCTTGGGCGTGCTCTAATTACACTACTGGCCATTAAAATTGCTACACCAAGAAGAAATGCACATGATAAACGGGTATTCATTGGACAAATATATTATACTAGAAATGACATGTGATTACATTTTCACGCAGATTGGATGCACAGATCCTGAGAAATCAGTACCCGGAACAATCACCTCTGGCCGTAATAACGGCATTGATACGCCTGGGCATTGAGTCAAACAGAGCTTGGATGGTGTGTACAGGTACAGCTGCCCATGCACCTTCAACACGATACCACAGTTCATCAAGAGTAGTGACTGGTGTATTGTGACGAGCCAGTTGCTCGGCCACCATTGACCAGACGTTTTCAGTTGGTGAGAGATCTGGAGAATGTGCTGGCCAGGGCAGCAGTTGGACATTTTCTGTATCCATAAAGGCCCGTACAGAACCTGCAACATGCGGTCGTCCATTATCCTGCTGAAATGTGGGGTTTCGCAGCGATCGAATGAAGGGTAGAGCCACGGGTCGTAACACATCTGAAATGTAACGTCCACTGTTCAAAGTGCCGTCAATGCGAACAAGAGGTGACCGAGACGTGTAACCAATGGCACCCCATCACGCCTGGTGATACGCTAGTAAGGCGATGACGAACACACGCTTCCAATGTGCGTTCACCGCGATGTCGCCAAACACGGATACGACCATCATGATGATGTAAACAGAACCTGGATTCATCCGAAAAAATGACGTTTTGCTATTCGTGCACCCAGGTTCGTCGTTGAGCACACCATCGCAGGCGCTCCTGTCTGTGATGCAGCGCAAGGGTAACCGCAGCCATGGTCTCCGAGCTGATAGCCCATGCTGTGCAAATGTCGTCGAACTGTTCGTGCAGATGGTTATTGTCTTGCAAACGTCCCCAGCTGTTGACTCAGGGATCGAGACGTGGCTGCACGATCCGCTACAGCCATGCGGATATGATGCCTGTCATCTCGACTGCTAGTGATACGAGGCCGTTGGGATCCAGCACGGCGTTCCGTATTACCCTCCTGAACCCACCGATTCCATATTCTGCTAACAGTCATTGGATCTCGACCAAGGCGAGCAGCAATGTCGCGATACGATAAACCACAATCGCCATAGGCTACAATCCGACCTTTATCAAAGTCGGAAACGTGATGGTACGCATTTCTTCTCCTTACACGAGGCAACGCCGGTCAACTGCTGTTTGTGTATGAGAAATCGGTTGGAAACTTTCCTCATGTCAGCACGTTGTAGGTGTTGCCACCGGCGCCAACCTTGTGTAAATGCTCTGAAAAGCTAATCATTTGCATATCACAGCATCTTCTTTCTGTCGGTTAAATTTCGCGTCTGTAGCACGTCATCTTCGTGGTGTAGCAATTTTAATTGCCAGTAGTGTAATGTTGTCCTCGAGAAACCTGCGGGAGAGATACGTAAAGTCATCATTCAAAGCCGGTTCTTGGAACTTCTCAAGTAGGCATTCTTGGGATGGTTTGCGTCTGTCTCCAAGAGTCTGCCTGTTCATTTTCTTCAGAAACTCTGTGACACTCCCCCACAAACCTGTGACCATTCGTGCTGTATACGTTCAACCCTATTTGGTACGAGTCCCACACACTTGAGTAATATTCCAGGATGGGTCGCGCGAGTCATGTATAAGCATTGTCATCTGTAGACGGATTTTTTCGGAAACCAAGAAATTCTGTATCTATCTGACTGCTTTGAGACAAAGATTTCAGTACGTCGCCTGAAAAAAGTTCAATTCGGCTTTCACAGGATCCATGTTTTCGGAATTCATGCTGTTTAGCGTGAAGGAGGTCATTTTCTCGGAGATATCTCATTATGTTTGAGTTCAGATTATGTTCTAATACTCTACAACAAATCGATGTCTAGGATATAGGACGGCAGTTTTGTGGAATGGGTCTACCGCCCTTCTAATAAACTGGTGTGACCTGTGCTTTCTTCCAACTAAAAGGAAAATTTTTTGTTTGGGGGATCTATGACAGATTATAGTTAAAAGAGGTGCTAAGTCAGCCGCAAATTCATTACAGAATCTGACATATATTCCATCGGTCCTTGGAGTTGCTTTCGGTTTCTTAACACCACTGACACTAACATTTGTCTCACTCTTCTATTCAGTGGTGAGCCGATTAAATTGGGGCTATTCTCCTACGTTTTCTTTTGTAAAGGAATTTTTAAAGACGGAGTTAAGCATTTCTGTTTTTCTATTGCTACGCTCAATTTCAACTCCTGTCTGATCCACGAGTTGGTGGATATCATTACGGCCTATGTGGAAAGCATTAAATAATTAATAGCTCTGTAAACCTTCTATCGTGTTCAAATAGAAACTTACAAACTATGACTCGTAACGGTTCATGTCCCTATTGTGGACACAGTGTAAGTCGACAAGTGTTAAACAAACTCGTCTCTGATGTACCTCACACATGGTTCTGGTCCAATTGCAGCTGATGAACACAGCCTTCTCCTATTACGCCGTCCTGAGACAGCTGAACGGCAACTGAGGGTCCTAGAGACGTCGCCAGTAACCACTCAACTGGCTCCACACCACTCAACAGAGGGAGTGAAGCAAAACGACCACACAACTGCAGCTACCTTAACAACGCTTCAGAATCGCGATTCTATTTCATTGTGCAAGCAGGAGACAAATGTTCTTTTTTCTTGTAAAACTTCCTTCACATAGTTAGCAATAACCAAGACTGTAAATAGCATCAATAAAGAAATTGGAAGTTCCAGATTTCCTTAGAATTTTACCATTCGCTGCCTTAATAGCCATCACCATCATCTGAAGTCGCAGGAATTTCTGTTAAAAATGGCTCGTTTATTAATATGTTCCCTCAATAGAAAATGTCCGACACACCTTGCGGTAAACTTCACTTCTCCTCGACCTCGAACACACGCTTACCCCGTTAGAAACAAATCACTGTTGCTCGACTGAACAAGCTGCAGGAGAACGAGCCAAACTAATTGTATCTACAGGTTGCATCAAATGTGTTCTGGTAAGAGTTTAACTAAGCGATTAATTGAACGGTAGTTTCTGAGTGAAACCTTCGATATATTGTCACTTCTGTGATACAAAAACACAGTCTATCCCGTGCTAACCTTAAGTTGCAGTTTCGACACTCAGCGCAATCACAATCAATCTTAATAGTTTATGGTGTCGAACAAAACCTAATACCAAAAAGGATTACAAAACGGATGATCTGTGACAGGGCGCTCTCTCAAATATTGCACTAATTGACCATTACGAACGTTGAGTTCGAGGTGACAACTAATACAACATGCCACGCGGATTCTGATTAGTTAAAAAGTCACAGTTTACACACAAAAATCGGAATTTCGCGTGTTCGTCTTTCTCACACGTTCGCGTATACTTCGCGGCACTCCAATGTCAAGTTTTTCTCATTATTCCGGAAATTTATTACACCTATTCGGAGCTCCTCACATGCGCGTCCCAACAAGGTGATGGCTGAGCTCCGCTCGACTTTACATAGCAATTCTCAGATTTCACGAAATACGTACGGATGTACTGTCCTCTGACTGGCTGATGCACATCATTGACAATTCTACATTAGTACAAAACCCCGCAATCCCTCGTCTTTTACATTTGGCCAATTACAACCTCATAACTTTTATGAACAATTTATTAAATGTATAAATTTATAAAACCCACAAATATGAAAATAGCTCCCTCTTTAAATAACTGAATTATCGTAAAACGTTTCTTGTTTCCCAGTGCCATAAACTGGCTAATGGCAGTTCGCAAATTTCCTCTGAGTGATGATTCAGGCCCTCTGCAAAGCCACAGATCTCACACTATCGTACACTCAGTTGATTCAAGTAACAGAATCCATTTATTAAATTTTTCACATTCATACCATCATTCACCCTAGTAATTAAACCTATTAAAATAACAATAATTAATGAAAGTTGTAATAGTCACAAAAGATACAGTTTTGTTTCCAAAACATGCTATTTTAACTACGTATGAATTCATAGTCCATAAGATGCTGACACCTTTCGGCCACAGACGTAATTACTTGCAGCTAGCTAGCATGTTAGAACCATGACTCATTTTCTGTATCTATCTGCTCACTACCTTCCGGAATACATAAGCCCGATACAAGACGTCTCATGGCGTCCAGTTTTCCCTTCCTCCACGTCCGTTCGAGAACTCCTTCTTTCTCACACCATTTCATGGGCTGGAATTTAGAACAAGTGCAAATATCAAAATGTCTTTATATACAGACGTTGGAAACACCCATTGGCTAATTTTTCAACAAAATCACCATGGCGATTTGTCGTAACGGCCTTCCAGTTTTCCTGTTTGCTTTGCAAACCGGTACGGCGCCAGAATTTTGACACGTGTAGCCATAGTGCTCTGCAGTTCTTCATTTGAGGCGAAACATGGTCCGTCCAACAACTACTTCTTCGTCTCTGGAAGGCTAAACAGGAAACTTAAAACAAGCACGTAAAAGACGTGGTCTTTGTGGTGGCAATACAAGCTTGGATACGGTAAAGATGAGAAAGGAAATGAGCCATACCATTTTCAAAGGATTCACCTCGTCGCTTGCCTTGGTCATGTTAGGGAAACAAAGTAAAACCAAAGTCTGGATGTCTAAGGCAAAGCTGTGGTCTCTCTCCGACTGAGTGGGATTCTACCAAACGAAGAGGCCTGCTAAGGTCGTATTTCGCTCAATAGGATCACAACATCCTACAGCATTCTGCTGCACACTTTCACATCTTCTTCGACTATTCACACAGCAGGTAAAGTCAGTATTTTGCGCCAAATGACGTCCACTATTTCCCAGAAATGAAAAAGTGGCTATGAACGACGTTTCATCCTACCCATGACCACCTGACAGACAGACAGACAGATAGTAGAATTTTTATATGAAGTAAAAAGGTAGTACAGTCGACATGGTCGTTACGCTTAAAAATTGTCAATGCATGTATATATCGTAGGATTTGTCGACCTAGAAAAGGCGTTCGACGACGTAAAATGATGCCAGATGTTTGACATCCTCAGGAAATTAGATACAAGCTATAGAAGATGGACAATACACCGGATGTACAAGAGACGAGACGGAACAATAAGAGTGTGAGACCAACGGAGTAATAGTTGTTGTTGTGGTCTTCAGTTCAGAGACTGGTTCGATGCAGCTTTCCATGCTGCTCTATCCTGTGCAGGTCCCATCGTCTCAGAATAACGACTGCAACTTACATTCTTCTGAATCTGAATGGTGTATTCATCTCTTGGCCTCTCTCTACGATTTTTACCCTCCATGCTTCCCTCAAGTCCTAAATTGGTGATCCCTTGATCTCTCAGAACGTGTCCTACCAAGCGATCCCTTCTTCTAGTCAAGTTGTGCCACAAATTCCGCTTTTCCCCAGTTCTACTCAGTACTTCCTCATTACTTACGTGATCTACCCCTCTAATCTTCAGCATTGTTCCATAGCACCAAATTTCAAAAGCTTCAATTCTTTTCTTGTCTACACTGATTATCGTCCATGTTTCACTTCCTTACACGGCTACACTCCATAGAAATACTTTCAGAAAAGATTTCCTGACACTTAAATGTATACTCGATGTTCCCAAATTTCTCTTCTTCACAAACGCTTCCCTTGCCATAGTCTACATTTTATATCCACTCTACTTCGACCATCATCAGTTATTTTGCTCCCCAAATAGCAAAACTCATCTTCTACTTTAAGTGTCTCATTTCCTAATCTAATTCCCTCAGCTTCACCTAATCTGATTCGACTACATTCCATTATCCTCGCTTTGCTTTTGTTGATGTTCATCTTACATCCCCCTTTCAAGACACTGTCCATTCCTTTCAACTGCTCTTCCAGGCCGTTTGCTGTCTCTGACAGATTTACAATGTCATGGGCAAACCTCAAAGTTTTTATTTCTTCTCCATCGATTTTAATTCTTACTCCACGTTTTTCTTTTGTTTCGTTTACTGCTTGTTCGGTACACAGATTGAATAACATCGGGGATAGGCTACAACCCTATCTTACTCCCTTCTCAATCACTGCTTCCCTTTCATCCCCCCGAGTCTTATAACTGCCCTCTGGTTTCTGTACAAATTGTAAATAGCCTTTTACTCCCTGTATTTTACACCTGGCACCTTCAGAATTTGAAAGAGAGTATTCCAGTCAACTTTGTCAAAAGCTTTTTCTAACTCTACAAATGCTAGAAACGTAGGTTTGCCTTTCCTTAACCTATCTTCTAAGATTAGTCGTAGGGTCAGTATTGCCTCGCGTGTTCCAATATTTCTATGGAATTCAAACTGATCCTCCCCGAGGTTGGCTTCTGCCAGTTTTTCCATTAGTTTGTAGGGAATCAGTGTTAGTGCTTTGCAACCATGACTTATTAAACTGATAGTTCGGCAATTCTCATACCAGTCAACACCTTCTTTCTTTGTGATTGGAATGATTATATTCTTCTTGAAGTCTGAAAGTATACCGCCTGTTGCAAACATCTTGCTCACCAGATGCAAGAGTTTTCTCATGACTGGCTTTCCCAAGGCTATCAGTAGTTCTAATGGAATGTTGTCTACTCCCGCGGCCTCGTTTCGACTTAGGTCTTTCAGTGCTCTGTCAAATTCTTCACGCAGTATCATATCTCCCATTTCATCTTCACCTATGTCCTCTTCCATTTCAATAATATTGCCCTCAAGTACATCGCCCTTGTATAGACCCTTTATAAACTCCTTCAACCTTTTTGCTTTGCCTTCTTTGCCTACGACAGGTTTTCCATCTGGTGGGCCTCTTTTTCTCCAAAGGTATCTTTAATTTCCCAATTGGCAGTATCTATTTTACCCCTAGTGATATATGATTTTATATGATTACATTTGTCCTCTAGCCATCCCTGCTTAGCGATTTTGCACTTCCTGTCGATCTCATTTTTGAGACGTTTGTATTCCTCTTCGCTTGCTTCATTTACTGAATTTTTATATTTTCTTCTTTCATCAATTAAATTCAATATTCCTTCTGTTACCCAACGATTTCTACTAGCATTCGTCTTCATCTTCTGCTGCCTTTACTATTTCATCTCTCAAAGCTACCCATTCTTCTTCTACTGTCTTTCTTTCCCTGTTCTTGTCAACCGTTCCCTAATGCTCTCTCTAAAACTCTCTACAACCATCGGTTCTTTCAGTTTATCCAGGTACCATCTCCTTAAATTCCTACCTTTTTGCAGTAGTACTGGAAATGAAAAAGGTGTAATTCAGCGAAACAGAATTCCCCTCTTAGTTCCATCTTGATATGTATCATGTATAATTTTGGTATGTGAACTTTTGGTATCTGAATCGATTGTAAGCGAACAGCGATGTGGTAAGGTGTATCGCTGAAGATAAGCTTGAGCTGCACGAGGGCGCAGGGGAGCCGTCGAAGTTTAGCTGAGTTTGAGTAAAGCAGACAATATTTAGCTCTGGTAGCGAGAGGAGTCGAAGTACATCTGTGTTGGAGTTAAGCTGATTATTTTAAGCAGTGTTAGCGAGGAAGCTATGGCAATATTATGATTCAAATTAAAGTTTATCTTTCGTTCAATCAACATCACTATGAAACTGATTTGTGAATGAAGAAATCTAATGGAATGTGAGGTAAATACAATGATGATATTATTTTTACTACTGCTGCGCCATCGAACGAACTTGGTTATTGTACTGATAGTTGTTAGATTTGGGAGATAGGAAAGTGTATTGTTTGGATGTTGAGAAGTTCATTGAATTTAAAATCTGCTTTGAGCTATTTTTCTCATTACACAAAAGAAAACGGTGTTGTCCTTCATGTGCATATTTCATTTTTTTGCCAACCTTTCTCTTACAATACTTTTTTATTTGATGTACCAACCACGTTTTTCGATTTGCAATTAACAGAGAACTCGTTGCACCTCTCGAGTGTCTCTGCAGATATAGTTATTTGCAGCTTTAGCACAGCGGCGCGCAAGAGAGAGCAGTACTGCAACATGTTATCTAGATTTGCGCAGATTAGAGGTAAAGCCTAGTTTACGCGACGACACAAGGCTGCAGGCAACTGCGCTACCGGCCACTGCGCATGCGCGTCGCACGTTTGCGCAGATAGTCGGTGAAACTAAACACTTTCTGCGAGTTCCAACTTCGGCGACACTAGTTGCATGACTTTTGAGGTTACGTCTGCTCGTAGAGTGTAGACAATCTGAAATATGCAGTGAGGAACGGGGAATAATGTTCGCTTTTTGGATATCTATGCTTTGCATAGGTGTTTGTGGGATTTCAGTGATACTGATTACAAAAATAAGCAATATATTGCTGCTCCTGAGACCTTCACGTGCCATCAGAACACAGATAGTTAGACAATATTTGAGCTGCTGGGCAAAATTTATTGAATTTGGAGCACATATACAAATGAATTAAGAAAAACACAAGCAAATGTAATTCTAGCTGTGGAAATGCTCTCGTCTACAAGACTAAAAATCCTATCGTTCGAGTTTATCGACCCTTTTTTTTTTTAAAGGAATATTGTTGACAGGATGGAAGGCTACACAAATCAAGTAGCTGAATTCTTTATTCAATATTCATCTGTTTAAAACGTCGCAGCAGTGCTCCCCATTCACATATGTTTGAATTTTGAAATATTGCCACTGTACAGATCTGTCTTGCAAGCCATTCTTTTCTTAATGCGGCCTGCTTCGAATAATTACTGCTGTTAATGTTAATAATTATTACTGTTAATGTAAATAATTATTGGTGTTAATGAAAAAGCGTCATCACCAACTAAAACCGCATCATACAGCATGTCGAGTGTTGTCGATTGAAATGCGCGCAATGTGATATGTAATTTCAGTTCTGGCGACAGTGCTTCATGCATTACAGTATCTTTATTCCTTATCGCATAATGATCTCTATTTAGAAGAACGTGAACAGTTCTGGTGACATTCTAAGATAATTGAAAGAACTTCTTGGGTCTTCCATTGCAAATTATTTCAGCAAGGATGCCGAGCAACTGAGCTGACGTCTTTTCTTCATCCACTCACAAATCGAAACACGTTTCGAAACAAGTTTTAACTTCATCACAACTCGTGTGACGTGCAGCTGCCAAAACTTTCGTTTCAGACACGACTGAGGAACCCACAAAATGGCGAAACTGAAGTGTATACTGGTTTCGCCGTGTCTACAGTCAAATATGAAACAATTTGCGTGCAACTCATTCCACGCAACGAGTGGCGCAACCCAATGTAAACTAGGCTTCACGGGAAAATATTTTGATTGTGTTATTTATTCAATCAGGGCCAACTTATTTTATTCAGAGACAATTTCTGTTATCAAATTTTGCAAAGTCAGTGACTAGATTTCATGTCTAAGTTAATCATTCAAGCAGTTTATATTGTTCGAAATTCTTGCAATTAGATTGCTAACTTCTACAGTATGAAATACTTCCTGTTTCATTGTGGCAATTAATTGCTTTTACAGTGCAGCTTGCCTTTTCATTACGACAGTGCAAATTTCATTACGACAGTTGATATATTATCACATCTCATGCCTACAAGGAGAATCAGAGTACTTCAGTCCTATATTTTTATTTATTCAGAGAACTTTCACTTGGCGATATCCTTGTACAGTACAGGTGACGTAGGATGTTTTGAGAAATAGTCAGAAACTATATACTGCTCTGTCTTACTGTAATTATTAATGTAGTATAGCGCAACGCGTATTTTGCTGATACTGTGTTTTGCCTTTCAGCTTTGACATTATTGTTTTCGAAGTTGTCTTTTACATCTGTGATGTTGTGATTCATTTTTATATTTCTCTATTATCATAGCGCGTAGTACGTTCCTCAGCAAATCACGCACCACGATGAATTCGCAAAAATCTGATTAGAAAAATGCAATCGACAGCTGATCACTCTCTTGCTTCTAATACTAACCATGTATCTGACGTAATAATGCAAGACGCTGTGTCTTTGCGACCGAACAGTCAAGTCACGACGGTTAAAGGCGCTGCAGTCCTGAACCGCAAGACCGCTACGGTCGCAGGTTCGAATCCTGCCTCGGGCATGGATGTTTGTGATGTCCTTAGGTTAGTTAGGTTTAACTAGTTCTAAGTTCTAGGGGACTAATGACCTCAGCAGTTGAGTCCCATAGTGCTCAGAGCCATTTGAACCAGTCAAGTCACGAACATTGTAAACACTCTTGATACTGACATGACTCCACATTCAGATAATAATGTTTGTGGTAATACTGCTATTTTATTTTCTGAGAATAGTGGTATCACACACACAACTATGGAAGATTCTCTACCTTTGCCAAAATCCGACACCCAGCATTTACGTAATTCTTCCGACAAAACTATTACGCAACAACTTCATTTGACTACACACAGTATGAATTTCTCGCAGCAAGCTCAGTTCGATCGTTTGTTTCAGTTCTTAGGTGAACGTTTTGAGGAAAACTCCGCTCGTTCTGCTGAGCAGCTCAAAGAAAACAACAACACACTTACGAAACGTTTGATGAACAATCCACTCGTTTTGATGAACATAAAAACAGTAACGAGACGCTTGCAAAACAATTTGAAGCACTTAATGATAAATGCACTAAAAATCATGAATCTCTTGCAGAACGTTTTGATGCACAGGCTACTCATTTGGAAGAGCTTAATCACAAATTCGAAGAGCATAAAAAAATCTTTAGGTGCGCACCGTGGCAATCAGAAACCACTCGCTGATGAATTCAAAGACAACAAAGCTTTAACAGATCGCGTAAATGATATTTCAACAGAGGTTACCAATGTCACATCTCGTTTAAGCGAATTAACTACAGCTCATGACAACCTTAAGCAGCGTTTGTCAGTCAGAGGAGCAGCCGTTGATGAAAAACTCAATACTATTTTAGAAACTCAGCAGCAATACAACGCCCTACTTATTGCTAAAATTAAAAGTCGGTACCCAGTGAAGTTGCTGCTGCTCTGCAAAAGAAAACGTGTAGTCATGCTGTACAGTTACACTCACTTAAAGATAATACTACGAAAATTCACGACCAATACGACAATCTGAAAGTCGAATATGATGAACTCGCCAACACTGTAGCACAATTAAAATTAAATCATGACAATCACCTGAAGGTACACAACCGGTACACTTCACTGACACTGAAGAATATCAATCACTTGAAAACTTTCGACAGGGACCGATGCAAATTAATCGTCAAATCAAACACGAAGTTAATAAACTTAATGCTAGCTTATCTGATAATAAAAATGATATCATTTATCAGGACTGCTGACACAATTATTCACGAATTGTATCGATCAGAATATAGAACATTCTTCGGAATCTCAGCTTACTAAACCGATCAAAGAAAGAGAATATTTGCGATCATATGACAACTCTCGCACTTTTTTCAGTCAATAACATTCTTTTGATAATGTTAGAACCGATGGATTTGACTACAAGCATGTTTTATCTGTCAGAAAATTCAAAGTGTTTCGTAATGGTCCTAATTGTCTGCATCCCTAGGACTGGAATCAGCAATTTACCTTTTCTTTGCCTCCAAATTGGCCTGTTTCTAATAAATTAGGATTTATTTGTAGCTTTTTGGAAGGGGAACCGTCAACGAGAATGCGACCTATTGCACGCCAATGTTTTTCAGTTGAAGAATTTCAAAGCGCTCTCCTCGCAGCATACTAGTCTGAGACGACATAGCGTGCTGTAACAAACAAATTGATAAATTTACCGAAATTCAACAACTCGAATTTTGAAACGTTAACACAATACTTTGAATACATGGTACAGCAAAACCAACATTTACTTGAGCCATTCAGTCAGAAGGTTTTATCCACCTCTTTCTTTCAAAACGTCCAGGAAATTTGAAATTTGTGTTAAGAGCATGTCAACAAACATCTAACACAAGCTTTTCGTGACGTTTTACTATTACTTTAGACTGATCAGTCGTTTTCTCAGCAGAATAATAAAAACTTTTCTAACATCAACTGCAATTTTCACTATAATCACAAAAATGGTTCAAATGGCTCTGAGCACTATGGGACTTAACCTCTGAGGTCATCAGTCCCCTAGAACTTAGAAATACTTAAACTTAACTAACCTAAGGACATCATACACATCCATACCCGAGGCATCACTATAATTACAACGGAGGTCATTCTGGTACGTTTTTCAGTCATAATAAGAGTAACTATTTTGGGAATGAAAGACGTAACAGGAATTTTAACGATGTTGTTGTTGTGGTCTTCAGTCCTGAGACTGGTTTGATGCAGCTCTCAGTAAAGCTGCATGCCCTCGGGAAAAATTACGGCTGTAGTTTCCCCTTGCTTTCAGCCGTAACCCGAATTTTAATGGTAATCAGCAACGACATTTTCAGCAGAACCGAAGTCTCCCTAATAACTACCAACATCAGAATCACAATTTTCAACAGTCTAGTCAAAAACATGTTAATTCAGGCTGTACATACATCAGCCCTTGCCGCAACAGCTGTCACAACAGCAATCATTCTCGCAAAATTATTCTAGCAATAATTTTGTACACAAGAACAATTTTCGTAATTACAGACAACAGCCGTACCAGCAAACCGCTTACGGCAATGCCCAGCATTTTCCGGATCACAATGGAAATAAGCAGGAAAATAGATATTTTAATCATAATTACAGGAATAAAGGACACTTTACCCATTTTCACCCGCGACAAGGTAATCAATCAGAACGCCAGCGCACTGTTCAAATCATTGAAGTCGCATATGCCAACGCACAAAACGGTGCAGACACTAGGCAACAATGACTAGCGGACCAGGCGTCAGATGCCGATGCTGCGCCAACACAGGGTACATCGCATTCTGCACACGTTATAGACCATATGATCCGCTTAGAAGACATCTAGGATTTACTGTTGCGTGAAACTGAACAGGCTCTGAAACATTTTTATCATCCTGTTACCATTCAAATTGGCAAACACGTATTAAAAGCAGTTCTGGATTCTGGTTCTCCTGTTACCGTCACGAGTGACGTGGCATTCAACCGCTGCAGTTCTGATGATTCTTGTTCGATGTTACCTCTCAATAAAATCAAAATAAATGGTGTTGTACCTGGTAAAAGCGTTGAAGTCAAATCTCAATCTCATTTACAATTTTCTACTCAAGGTCAAACATTTTTCGCCAACTTTCTTATCGTTCCATTGTTAACAACCGAAGTAATTCTGGGCATCCATTTCTTGAACAGACATAAAGCAGTGCTTGATTTTAACAACTCTTGTATTACATTACAAAACGACGACAATATGATATCTTTAAATTTTGATCAGAGCCTCTCCAGCGAGGAACAAGATATCAGCCGCCTGCATTTTCTTTCTTCAAATAGAAATATAGACTGGTGCACTACACAATTTAATTCTGCTGACCAGAACTGTGGGCACAACGATGACGACACTGTAACTGGCTTTATCAAAACTAGACATGATTGTCTTAATGGGATTTCCGAGATCGTTCTTTAAATAAAAATATGGCATTTCAATCTTTGATCACTATTTTTTATTTTCAATGACCGGTTTCAGGCTGGCTGCCCATCTTCAGATCTGTTAGACAAAGTTAAAAATATAATTAACATGAGAGATACATTTGCTGATAGAAATATCATAGTTTACAAAAAGAAGAAATTTTGGAATGTATTAAATGCCAACATATCATATATTGCAGTTACGGAGTAACTTGTCAGTACAGAACTATCGGTTCACTGTCATAACTAAAGTAAATTTTAATCTGTTAAAAGCTCATATCGCAGTTTTGGTGAAAACCTGATTGGAAACAGTTAAAATTTGCCCTCTACCTATAAGAATTGTGCATATGTTATTTTTTCACCATACATATTAATGGCGAATATACTTTTTAACAAAACAATTTATTTTAAGTGGGACATGAACCAAATAATTTACACTAATGTAAAAATTTTTCATAAATAAACTTAAAAATATAATTAAAATGTAGATATTCTTTCGAAAATGCGCGTTTCCTCTTCTTTGTATTGATTGGTGGTGGAGAGGGTTTCCCTACGCCAGAATGTATACAACGCCACGCGTGTAAAAGATAGTAAACATGAAGTGAGTAATATAAATGAACATATGGAGGTGGTACATAAAGCTACAAAAAGTATCTATCTTAACGTGCTCGAAGAGATTGAAATAAACGCTAATCAAAGAAAAAACCCAGATCTACTACTTAATGAGCAAAGTGATTTTATGCACAGAAGTTATTATGAGGTTTTTAAACACCTGTTTTAGCCTTACTCTTGAATGCAACAGCACGCCCCAGTAAGAAAGCTGCAGCGGAACGGCCCTCAGCGTACTGGTGGCGAGGTGAATTGGGCGCGGCGGAAGAGGACTTGGCGTGGCGTTGTATACATTCTGACGTTCTTCGTGTCCATGCCAACATTGCTGATAATTTGATTCTGCATCACGATAATGTGCCATCCCATACTGCTCTGTCAGCAAGCAATTTTTAACCTCAAAACAAATTTCAGTACTACCACAGCCACTTAATTCACCAGATATCGCTCCGTGCGACTTTTTTCTATTTCCAAGAGTCAAAACGGCAGTCTAGAGACACCATTTTCAAACAACACAAGATGTCCAAAAAGGTGTGACGAGTGTCTTGGAGGATATTACAGAAGATGAGTTCCAGAAATGTTACCATCAATGGCAGAAGCGCTCGAAAAAGTGTGTGCAATCAGAAGGAGACAACACCAATCTTGACTAAAACGCTAAGCAACATTTCTTTTCACATCAGTCTCATTACTTTATTGTCGCACCTCGTGTGTCAGTGTCTTTATGTGTCTATGCACAAATATAAACAGTGTATGTATCATGAACCATGTTGAATGGATAATTTTATAAAAGGATGAATAATTTTTTTGTTTTTTATTTTACATACATAGTTTCATGGTACCAAATTGATGAACAAATCTCCATAGCCAAGTAATGTGTCTGTACATGAAATTAAAACAAAAAAGTAATAATAGATAACATAAAATGTTCTTGAATTCTAAAAAGACGACAAACTGTAAGTTTATATAAACGCAATCAACAGTTTAACACAGGAATTAGCTGAATTTTTCAAGGAACTCCTCGAGAGAATAGGATTGACTTGAAAAAACTCTTCAGTTTCGATTTGAAAGCGTGTGTATTACTACCAAGATTTTTTTAATTTTTGTAGTAGCTTACTGAAAATGGATGTGGCAGAATACTGCACATCTTTCTACGCAAGAGTTAAGTAGATGCAATTCAAATGCAGACTTGATTTCTGCCTTGTATTAACTGAATGAAAGCTACTAATTCTTGGGAATACTTTGATATTGTTAACAAGAAACTATATTAAAGAATATATCTATTGAGAGGTCAATGTCACAACAACCAGATTAATGAACAGAGTCGACAAGATGTTCGCAAACTTGCACCATTTGTTGCCCAAACCACTCATTTCTAAGCCAAAAATACCGTTTGAAAATGAGAAGAGTTACCCCAAGATATGTCATAAGCGAATGAAAATAAGCAAAGTAGACTACTTTTTGCGTCAAACTATCACTTCAGATATTGTTGCAATTGTAAAAATGGCAGCACTAAGACTTTGAACAAGATCCTGGAAATTGACTTTCCACACCAGTTTGCTATCTATCTGAACACCTAGAAATTTAAACTGTTCAATCTCACTAATCACATGCTTATTCTGTGTAATTATAATGTCTACTTTGGTTGAACTCTGTGTTAGAAACCGTAAAAACTGGTTTGCAATATTAATACAGTAAGTGCAAATGCGTAATACGTAACTGTCCCATTTACATCTAGTATGAATAAATTTGAGAAACAAGACATCCATCTGTGTGTGAAGTTCTCGAGGTGTTAGCTTCTATCATAACTATTATAAAAACAGATAGTAAGTGCGTATGGAATTTTTCTGAGCTGGTGCTTCCTTTATTTACACGTAATCTAAATAAATGTATCCTTACACCAGTGAGCAAGAATGATTGTGAGGAGACTTGTGGTTAAGTATGTATGTGAATTTCAATTTTTATCGCCTTGATCCCCCCCCCCCCCCCATCCCCATTAACCATGGACCTTGCCGTTGGTGGGGAGGCTTGCGTGCCTCAGCGATACAGATAGCCGTACCGTAGGTGCAACCACAACGGAGGGGTATCTGTTGAGAGGCCAGACAAACGTGTGGTTCCTGAAGAGGGGCAGCAGCCTTTTCAGTAGTTGCAAGGGCAACAGTCTGGATTATTGACTGATCTGGCCTTGTAACAATAACCAAAACGGCCTTGCTGTGCTGGTACTGCGAACGGCTGAAAGCAAGGGGAAACTACAGCCGTAATTTTTCCCGAGGGCATGCAGCTTTACTGTATGATTACATGATGATGGGGTCCTCTTGGGTAAAATATTCCGGAGGTAAAATAGTCCCCCATTCGGATCTCCGGGCGGGGACTACTCAAGAGGATGCCGTTATCAGGAGAAAGAAAACTGGCGTTCTACGGATCGGAGCGTGGAATGTCAGATCCCTTAATCGGGCAGGCAGGTTAGAAAATTTAAAAAGGGAAATGGATAGGTTGAAGTTAGATATAGTGGAAATTAGTGAAGTTCGGTGGCAGGAGGAACAAGACTTCTGGTCAGGTGACTACAGGGTTATAAACACAAAATCAAATAGGGGTAATGCAGGAGTAGGTTTAATAATGAATAGGAAAATAGGAATGCGGGTAAGCTACTACAAACAGCATAGTGAACGCAGTATTGTGGCCAAGATAGAAGCCCACACCTACTACAGTAGTACAAGTTTATATGCCAACTAGCTCTGCAGATGACGAAGAAATTGAAGAAATGTATGATGAAATAAAAGAAATTATTCAGATTGTGAAGGGAGACGAAAATTTAATAGTCATGGGTGACTGGAATTCGAGTGTAGGAAAAGGGAGAGAAGGAAACATAATAGGTGAATATGGATTGGGGGACAGAAATGAAAGAGGAAGCCGCCTGGTCGAATTTTGCACAGAGCACAACATAATCATAACTAACACTTGGTTTAAGAATCATGAAAGAAGGTTGTATACATGGAAGAACCCTGGAGATACTAAAAGGTATCAGATAGATTATATAATGGTAAGACAGAGATTTAGGAACCAGGTTTTAAATTGTAAGACATTTCCAGGGGCAGATGTGGACTCTGACCACAATCTACTGGTTATGACCTGTAGATTAAAACTGAAGAAACTGCAAAAAGGTGGGAATTTAAGGAGATGGGACCTGGATAAACTAAAAGAACCGGAGGTTGTACAGAGATTCAGAGAGAGCATAAGGGAGCAATTGACAGGAATGGGGGAAATAAATACAGTAGAAGAAGAATGGGTAGCTTTGAGGGATGAAGTAGTGAAGGCAGCAGAGGATCAAGTAGGTAAAAAGACGAGGGCTAGTAGAAATCCTTGGGTAACAGAAGAAATATTGAATTTAATTGATGAAAGGAGAAAATATAAAAATGCAGTAAGTGAAACAGGCAAAAAGGAATACAAACGTCTCAAAAATGAGATCGACAGGAAGTGCAAAATGGCTAAGCAGGGATGGCTAGAGGACAAATGTAAGGATGTAGAGGCCTATCTCACTAGGGGTAAGATAGATACCGCCTACAGGAAAATTAAAGAGACCTTTGGAGATAAGAGAACGACTTGTATGAATATCAAGAGCTCAGATGGAAACCCAGTTCTAAGCAAAGAAGGGAAAGCAGAAAGGTGGAAGGAGTATATAGAGGGTCTATACAAGGGCGATGTTCTTGAGGACAATATTATGGAAATGGAAGAGGATGTAGATGATGATGAAATGGGAGATATGATACTGCGTGAAGAGTTTGACAGAGCACTGAAAGACCTGAGTCGAAACAAGGCCCCCGGAGTAGACAATATTCCATTGGAACTACTGACGGCCGTGGGAGAGCCAGTCCTGACAAAACTCTACCATCTGGTGAGCAAGATGTATGAAACAGGCGAAATACCCTCAGACTTCAAGAAGAATATAATAATTTCAATCCCAAAGAAAGCAGGTGTTGACAGATGTGAAAATTACCGAACTATCAGCTTAATAAGTCACAGCTGCAAAATACTAACACAAATTCTTTACAGACGAATGGAAAAACTGGTAGAGGCCAACCTCGGGGAAGATCAGTTTGGATTCCGTAGAAACACTGGAACACGTGAGGCAATACTGACCTTACGACTTATCTTAGAAGAAAGATTAAGGAAAGGCAAACCTACGTTTCTAGCATTTGTAGACTTACAGAAAGCTTTTGACAATGTTGACTGGAATACTCTCTTTCAAATTCTAAAGGTGGCAGGGGTAAAATACAGGGAGCGAAAGGCTATTTACAATTTGTACAGAAACCAGATGGCAGTTATAAGAGTCGAGGGACATGAAAGGGAAGCAGTGGTTGGGAAGGGAGTAAGACAGGGTTGTAGCCTCTCCCCGATGTTGTTCAATCTGTATATTGAGCGAGCAGTAAAGGAAACAAAAGAAAAATTCGGAGTAGGTATTAAAATTCATGGAGAAGAAATAAAAACTTTGAGGTTCGCTGATGACATTGTAATTCTGTCAGAGACAGCAAAGGACTTGGAAGAGCAGTTGAATGGAATGGACAGTGTCTTGAAAGGAGGATATAAGATGAACATCAACAAAAGCAAAACAAGGATAATGGAATGTAGTCTAATTAAGTCGGGTGATGCTGAGGGAATTAGATTAGGAAATGAGGCACTTAAAGTAGTAAAGGAGTTTTGCTATTTGGGGAGCAAAATAACTGATGAAGGTCGAAGTAGAGAGGATATAAAATGTAGGCTGGCAATGGCAAGGAAAGCGTTTCTGAAGAAGAGAAATTTGTTAACATCCAGTATTGATTTAAGTGTCAGGAAGCCATTTCTGAAAGTATTCGTATGGAGTGTAGCCATGTATGGAGGTGAAACATGGACGATAAATAGTTTGGACAAGAAGAGAATAGAAGCTTTCGAAATGTGGTGCTACAGAAGAATGCTGAAGATTAGATGGGTAGATCACGTAACTAATGAGGAAGTATTGAATAGGATTGGGGAGAAGAGAAGTTTGTGGCACAACTTGACCAGAAGAAGGGATCGGTTGGTAGGACATGTTCTGAGGCATCAAGGGATCACCAATTTAGTATTGGAGGGCAGCATGGAGGGTAAAAATCGTAGAGGGAGACCAAGAGATGAATACACTAAGCAGATTCAGAAGGATGTAGGTTGCAGTAGGTACTGGGAGATGAAAAAGCTTGCACAGGATAGAGTAGCATGGAGAGCTGCATCAAACCAGTCTCAGGACTGAAGACCACAACAACAACATCGCCTTGATACCAGGTTAACCATGTCTACTCATAATTTATGCCATGAAGTACATCAAACACTGATCATAAAAAGCAGAAATGAAAAATAGTACCCATAGCCCAAACAGAAAGCTCTTTAATGTACCTGTGCTACAGATTAGCCTCATTGTAATTGCACTAACATCCATTTTGAAAACGATGAAGGGTTTTTCCCAAAACTCTCGTGTAACCTGATTCATAATCCGATATGCAAACCTGACTAGTAAATCTAATCAAATCACTAGCGCTATTTGAAAACTGCAAGCAATAATTAGACTTTCTAGTGATCTCAGATCTAATGAGCTCTATCTATTTTCCTTTTGGTACAGTGATGGGGCTTTTAGCTTGCTGTAGGAAGGCGTGAGTTACTAGAGGGACCACATGAGCTATAGAAATGTTTTGCTGAAAGACAATGTCTCAACTAGCCGAATGCAGTGGAGATGACAAGCAAAGTTTCGTTGTGCATGTAGAGCTTTTGAAAAAAAAAAAAAATATGGGGGACAAGGGAAAATACAACACGGCTAGTGTGGGAAACAGGTGTCAGGCCCTAATGAAGCCAGCTAGAATTTTTGTTCAAAATTCAGTAAGAAGATCCCTGATTGGCTCACAGCAACTTTTGTATAGCAGGAGAAGGTCCCTGCATATGTGTACATGCACATCTGGCTGTAGCTGGAAATCGGTTACATTGTGAGAGGGGGGTATTTTCTGCCCTCTTTCCTGCTCGAAGGGAGAACTTTGCTTAACTGGTTAACCGTGGCAGAATACGTGAAAATAGGGCGTTTGTTAGCATGATTATTAAATTACCATTGGTTGGAACTCACAATGTCTGTTGCAAATGGCCGACGAGATTCAATTGCTGACAGAAGCAGGTATGTTTTGTAGATGAGAATAAGAAGCACTTCTTCTCTGGCAATCACAGTAAAGAGTTCTTTTTAGGGTGTTATGGAGAACATTATTAGAGACGCAGGGCGAAATGTTTTCAACTTAGATCAGAACTCAGATGCTGTGATTGAATTTAGAATTTGCAGTGTTTATCATATTCTCTGGCGCTGCTGTGCTTCACCGAACTTGATACCAGGTGTATGCCACCTTGCGTTTAGCTTGCTGAATGTACAATATGTTAACAGTTGATTGGCGGTCGCCTTTAATAATAGTTATGACCTGAACCTGCTAGCCAGTTACCAACTTGACGTCCTGCCATGCTCGATAACCTCTTTTCCGAAGTGCGAGTGCTTCACTAAAAGAGGGCTCTCTTTAACTATGTAAATTGCTTTCGACAGTTACTCTGCTTTAAATGCTGTATTTTCCTCCATAAACTTACACAATTACAATTCACAACTTTACAACAATAACTTTTAATCTGGACCTTCACCCAAAATCAACCATTCTCTTTCGTGGCTTTACTACTGTTGACATTATTGGAGTGGGCTGTTTGCATATTCTATGGCAGCCCCTCCTAAACACCTTCAGCTGGCTACAGCTTCGAATAGCGTGTTTGATCAGCAAGTAAAGACGCCCACTCACCGCTCAGGCGCCCTATCTCACTTAACTCCGTACAAAAAGACACCTCTCGACGGTGTACTGTTTTTACAAAACATATCTAAGCTATATATGACTTTTGTATTTCATTCGTGCAGCTATCCACCATACTTTGAAGAGCCTAAGGGTGTGGCATGGCCTTTCCCACGTAAGTGTTATGGGACACCACAAATTCTCAGCCATTACTTCATCAATCCTCTGTTCTCGTACATTAATAAGAGTTGTAAGACTGTATTTGCATTTACCAAAATGAGGCGAGTGCACCAAGGTTTTGTTTTGCTGATCTAATT
The DNA here is from genome assembly GCF_021461385.2 of Schistocerca piceifrons. Classification (NCBI taxonomy): domain Eukaryota; kingdom Metazoa; phylum Arthropoda; class Insecta; order Orthoptera; family Acrididae; genus Schistocerca; species Schistocerca piceifrons. The sequence continues at coordinate 122,569,020 of NC_060141.1, read as the reverse complement.
TTCAGTCATTTAGCTCCACCCTCTACGCACTTAGGTAACAGTACTGCTGTTTGTTCATGCTTTTCGGGGACTAATCTTCAGCTCGTTGACTTATTCTGCGACTGTTGGTCAGATTCACGAACGCAGCTCTATATCGTCCCCATTATGTAGCTAATCATCTGCCTATTGTACATATTTGCGATCCTTTGTTCCCTTCAGAACTGTTTGTATTTTTGACTTAGTGGATAAAATATTTTTGACGTCTTTTAACAATAAATCATGTCATCTTGAGTATTAATTTCTTTCCGTAGTTTGTTGGATTACATTATCAAAATGTCTGTCAAAGATCCGGTACCCATGTTTCAAGCTTAACTGAACTACTCCTCGTAATTTAATTAGGTGAATCATTATGTGTTGTGTGATTTTGTTTTCTTTTGATTTGCATGATCTTATGGAGACTGAGCGAGGTGACGCAGTGATTAGCACACTGGACTCGCATTTGGGAGGCCGACGGTTCAAACCCACGTCTGGCCATCGTGATTTAGGTTTTCTATGATTTCCCTAAATCGCTTCAGGCAAATACTGGGATGATTCCTTTGACAGGGCATGGCCGAATTTCTTCCCCATCCTTCCCTAACAAGACGGGCCCGATGACCTCACTGTTTGTTCCCCACCCCCAAATCAACCAACTAACCAATCTTCTGGAGAATTATGTATCCAATACGTCATGGGGAGACATTCGGTACCATCTCAAGTATATGCTAAATGCTCACCTGACACAGCGCAATGCTTGCTTCTCTGCAGGACTGTACATTTTCAGCTTCTTTCTGAGAACAGTATGTGACACCAACCTGATTGATCTGATATTCATAAACCAGTTGTACATGTTTTGTTTTTGAAAATTTTTCCTCTGGTATATTGATGTGATTATCAAATTTTTTGCTGATACAGCGCTATACATCTAGCCCATTTTCTGTTGGTGAATTTATGTGCTGCGAAATTGCTAATGGTTTACAGAGGACCGAGCGGATGCACCTCTGCGTGAAGTCAGGATAGACTCTGAGAAGCTGCGAATCATCAACAATGCTAGTAAAACATTATTAGAGTTCAGTCATGTATTCTGTGTTTACAAGTCGTCGTTTTCCTTCACCAGCCTTGGCTGTTGCTCATTCAGCTGCGTCCTGGATTCCAGCTGACATCCGTCGAGTCAGCACTTGCACACACAGTTGAAGTACAGCGACCCTGGCGAGCAGGCGCAGCCATTGACCCGTGGTCAGGGGGCAGCTGTTGGAGTGTCCTCGGTCCCACTGCGACGTACCTGGTGTCAGTAGTCGTGTGGTCGGTTGTTCTCCTCCCAACAGCTGGTAGGTTTCAGCTCCCGGAATCACTTGAGTGTTGAGCAGGAACATGGACTCCAAGGGACACTGCTGCTGGCGTCCACATCCAAGTTCAGCGCTAACAGCACCCTGCAATGTGGTGTAGTCAGTTTCTCCATCAGTAGATGGTAGACGGTGAGCAGTACGAAGTTCATCAGGTGAAGATCATCATCTTCAATACATCTTTGGCTACTTCAAAGACTGGGCTGGAGCAACTAGAATCTATCTAGGGCACATATTCACTACAACATCGTAGTCATGAAACTGAGTGCTTGTACTGTGAATGCCATCGGTCCCAACGATCAAGTCGTGAAGAGAGCATGGGTATTTAATAGGAAGTGGCATGAAGCTATGGCACAAGGCTCAGTTCATAATGCTCAAATGTGTCTTCCTTATTCTGCTACATTCCCTGTTAACAGCTGCGTCACTTCCTCGTTATATGCTCATCTGAATGAGATAGAGTTCCTTGCAACATGTCTTACAAGGGCACGAAAATGCTTGTCTCACTTCTTGTAGTTTTCTGTAGCAGTCTCATTTCTACTGAATGTGTATCTTTACTCGACAGATGGTGTTGTGATGTGTCGCCCATTTGCGACATACTGGCTGGCTTCCTGCTTACGCTTATTCCTCCGGCGTGATTTGAGTTTGCCTGTGGAAACGCGAATTAGTTTTTTTTTTTAATTTCTACCCCTTACTGTTCTGTGTCGTAACAGGTTTTTTGATATCTTTATTCTAGCCAAGTTGTGGGATGAGCCACCTAGTAGGATTCTTATATGAAGTGCCAAAGAAACTGTTATAGGCACGCATATTCAAATACAGAGGTATTTAAACAGGCAGAAAATGGCGCTGCGATCGGCAACACCTATATAAGACAACAAGGGTCTGGCGCAGTTGTTACTGCTGCTACAATTACAAGGTATCAAGATTTAAGTAAGATTTAACGTGGTGTTGTAGTCGGCACACGAGCGATGGGACAGCATCTCCGAGGTAGCGATGAAGGGGGGGTTTTCCGGTACGACCATTTCACGAGTGTACTGTGAATATCAGGAACCCAGTAAAATTTAAAAAATATGTAAAAATAAGCCAACCGGTTGCATACGTTTTCTATATACCTTGACCAGGTTTCGTCACCTCTAAGGGTGACTTCATCAGAAGGTAAGGTAATTACATGAAGAACATATCGTCAAAGATGTACAGTGATTTAAGAGCTGAGTTGTTCAAGTCAGTCTCCTCACTCCACACCGGAGTTACTTATGTTTTAATGTTTGACCTTTTGAAGAACATTATGTTTTATATTTTAATGTATGACTTGAGCAACTCAGCTCTTAAATCACTGTACATCTTTGACGATATGTTCTTCATGTAACTACCATACCTTCTGATGAAATCACCTTTAGAGGTGACGAAACCTGGTCAAGGTATATAGAAAACCTATGCAACCGGTTGGCTGATTTTTACATATTTTTCAAATTTGTGTACACGGTTGCTGCGAACGTCAGCCATGTTCAAAGTTGTCTGCTTCTTACCAGCCCAGTAAAACATCAAATCTCCGAAATCGCTGCGGTCGGAAAAAGATCCTGGAAGAACGGGACCAACGACAACTGAAGAGAATCGTTCAACGTGACAGAAGTGCAACCCTTTCGCAAACTGCTGAAGATTTCAGTGCTGGGCCATCAACAACGAACCATTAAATGAAATATTACCGATACGGGGTTTCGCAGCCGAAGGCCCACTCGTGTACCCTTGATGACTGCACGACACAAAGCTTTACGCCTCGCCCGGGCCCGTTAACACCGACATTGGACTGTTGATGACGGGAGACATGTTGCCTGGTCGGACGAGTTTCGTTTCAAATTGTGTCGAGCGGATGGACGTGTATGGGTATGGAGACAACCTCATGAATCCATAGACCTTACGTGTCAGCAGGGGACTGTTCAAGCTGGTGGAGGCTCTGTAATGATGTGGGGCGTGTGCAGTTGGAGTGATATAAGACTCCTGATACGTCTAGATACGACTCTGAAACGTGACACGTACGTAAGCATCCTTTCTGATCACCTCCAACCATTCATGTCCATTGTGCATTCCGACGGACTTGGGCAATTCCGGCAGGACGATGTGACACCCCACACGTCCAGAATTGCTGCAGAGTGGCTCCAGGAACACTCTTCTGATTTTAACACGTCCGCTGGCCACGAAACTCCCCAGACATGAACATTATTGAAGATATCTGGGATGCCTTGCAACGTGCTGTTCAGAAGATATTTCCACCCCTCGTGCTCTTACGGATTTATGGACAGCCTTGCAGGATTCATGGTCAACTGCCTCCAGCACTACTTCAGACATTGGCTGAGTCCATGCCACGTCGTGTTGCGGCACTAATGTGTGCTGGCGGAGCCCCTACACGATATTAGGCAAGTGTACCAGTTTCTTTGGCTCTTCAGTGTATATCGGTTCCTAATGACACATCATACTAAAACCAATTTCCATAATTAATACAACCCTTTATTCTTTAGAAAGTTTATATCAATTGCGGTTTATTTACTGCACTGCTGCATTTAATTTGTTGTTTGCAGAATTTTTAATATACGAGGTGTGTGAGAAAAGTAATGAGACTAGCAACACTGCGAGCGATCTGGAAATGTTGTGTTGTTCTTCTCATGTAGATCGGTGTGTTCATCCCTTCCAGATGCTCAGTCCGAGTTTCAGCACCGTACAGCCATTAGAACATTTTTGAGAGCGCGATCAGTGAAGTTGTGTTGTTGTGTGTTACGAAAATGGAACAGCGGAATTTAGAGCAATGTTATTCTATAAAGTTTTGTGTTAGCTTGGCAAATCCGCCAATGCGATCTTCGAAATGCTGACACATTCCTTATCAAGAGCATAAGTTATTCGCTGACGCAAATCATTTTTGGAAGCCCGAGGATATGTTGAAGAAAACCCTCGCTCAGGGAAACTTTCAGCTTCAAAAACCGAAAGCGTCGAAGGTATGCTTGCTCTTGTGAGATCAGACTGATGTTTAACAAAAATGGTGTTGGGTAGCCTGTTTAACAGTTTCATCATACGTCAAATTTTGACCGAAGACTTGCGCATGCGAAAGGTTTGTGCCAAAATGGTGGCGAAAAACCTCACAATTGAGCAGAAGGACAATCGAAGAAATGTGTATTTTAATCTTCTTGAAAGTAGTAATGGTTCAGTCGTGTAATCGTAATTGATGAATACAGGACTTTTGAGTACGATTGTGAGACAAATGGGTAAAGTGTGGAGTGGCACAATGAGACATTCCCTCGCCTAAAAAATGCTAGAAGGAGCAAACCAAAGATCAAAACAATGCTGATTTGCTTCTTTGACAGTAGGACTATCGTGTATAAAGAATTTGATCCTCTAGAGCAAAGTGTCCTTGAAAGGCTCAGGAAAAGGGAGAATCGAGCGAAACCTTGCACTGCAGATAAGCGGATGCTGCGGTATGACAACGCCCCATGTCACACGGCCACATACAGCACGGAATTTTTGGCCTCAAAAGGCATTCCTCTTGTTCCTCAGCCCCCCTATTCACCTGAGTCCTTATGACTATTTTCTTTCCCCACAATTGGAAAATGTCTCCAAAGGACGTCTTTTTGGGACACTAGAGAACATTTAAAAGAATGTGAATGACGTGGTAAATGGCCCATCAGTTGAAGACTTTCATCAGTGCTGCGAAATCTGGGAAAAACGATTCCGCCGTTATATAGCTGCCAAAGGGAACTACTTTGAAGTGCACAATACTGTTGTTTGAAAAAAGAAGCTTTCTTAAATAAGAAATCTGTCTTATTACTTTTCTCACACATCTCCTACACACACACACACACACACACACACACACACACACACACACACACACACAACCAGATATACATATATCATTGTTCAGTTATAAATATAGCTAAACTCGTGTAGAAAAAATACAGAAATGTAGTTTTATTGGGGGAGGAGCAGATTTGGCAGTTTGTGAAGGGTGCTGGATCACGTTGGTATGTCTTCACTTCCGGTTTAGTTCCTGGTCTAGTTCAGCCCTCTGTCTCACAAGCGCTCTATGTGTTGGAGTACATACACACAGGGTGCGACGTGTCACTAAAATGTGTGACAAGAATCATGTGACTTACGCTTCCGTATTCGTTGCACATTTAGCAGACAGTGCTGTGAACCGGAACACTTATGACAACGCCCTTTGGACTAGGTGCTGGTTGAAATGGCGGAAAAAATGGAAGGAGTGAATAAACACGTGAGATAAAAAGAGAGAAGAACATACTGAATTTCATAATATGCGGGACGACCTAAATAATAATAAGAAGAAGAAGAATAGTTGCTACTGCTCCTTTGGAATGACTTCAGAAACGATTGACCACGTTCTGACAAAGTTAGCCTCTCTAGTTGGGTGGTCAGCATGACTGACTGCCATGTGGAGGACCAGGGTTCGATTCCCAATACTGCCTGGGGTTTCTCCTTGATGAGAGGATTGGTATGGTTCTACGCAGCCTTGTGAGACCAACTGAGGAGCTACTCTACCAATTAGTACCAATTCGTAGCACCAACTGAGGTGGTGCAGTGGTTAGCAAACTGGACTCGCATTTGGGAGGACGACGGTTCAAACCCGCCTCCAACCATCCGGATTTAGGTTTTCCGTGCTTTCCCTAATTCGCTCCAGGCGAATACTGGGATGGTTCCTTGGCATGGTCTATTTCCTTCCTCATCCTTCACACAATCCAAGCTCTATTGATCTCCATTTCGACGAGACGTTAAACCCAATATTTCTCCCTTCCTTTTTCCAATTAGCAGCGGCTCCAAGGTTAAGAAACTCGACGACGACCGGGAAAGCGTTGTGCTGATCACCTAACCCTTCAAATCACTTCCAATGATGCCACTGGCAAGGGATAATATGGCGATCGTTTGTGTCCTATTGGCCCGTGTAGGGCCTGAATGTGGTCCTTCACCTCGCTTTACCTGACATGCTGACAAGTGTGGAGTCTTAGGCTAGGAAAATCATATCTCCACTTGAACTTCTACTTGTGGCTCTCAGGTTAGTATCCTGAGTGGCCAAGAGAAACGGGTAGGCCCTGGGAAACGAGTCGATTGGCGACTCCTGAAGCCTAAACGTTGTTTTTGTCTCCGTACAATCTTGGTAGAAATCGGTTTATAAGGCCCCACAGTCATACCGGCAGCGAGGTGAGAGTAGATAGTCGATCGTCCCGTAGGGCTCTGCGGACGCGACGCGATGTGCTATCCGTTCGTCAAACACTTGTGGTCATTCTCTGTGGAGTCGATGCCTGTGGAAACATTGTCTTCTCGGTACCGAAGCTCCAGGCATGCTATGAATTGTGGATCTTACACCAGTTATACCCCACATTGAAAGTCTGTTAACTCACGAAACTACAAACCTTTCTGCAACGACTGCTCTCATATCGCGACTGTACTCGTTCCATAAGCTGCACCAACCCCAAAATTCGGCCGTCATACCCGGCACATCTACAGATGTGACGTTAGTAGACCGTTGTCTTGTGGTTTATAGTGTTGTTGACTCTCAAACACGGGGCTCCAGGTTCGATTACCGGTCGGGTCAATGATTTTACTCTGCTCAGAACAGGGTGTGTGTTTTATCCTCATCAACATTGTTTTCGATGCGCAAGTCGCCGTAGTGGCGTCAAACAAAAAGACTTGCACTAGCCGGCTTAACTCCCTAGAAGTGAATTCCCGGCCAAATATTCCGTACGCTTTTTTTTTCAATTGTAGCAACCTTTCCCGTGACTTTTCCTCAATATTTTATGTCCAAAAATTTATATATATATATATATATATATATATATATATATATATATATAAGATTTATTTACACGACTTCGTATCACGAAAAATCAAAAATAAGCGCTGACAGACGGTTATTGAGATGCATGATTTGGACCTAAAGCTACTGATAGTTTTTCAGGCTGAAATTCATCTGTAGCTACTTAAAAATGATTGTTGTAATATGGCTAGGATAAGCCGCTTTCGGTACAGGTTTCTGATAAAGAAGTAGAAGTAAACTCAGCTTCCTCCACGAGAACCCGCAGCAACTTTGCAGGCATTGCTCATTTCTCATAGAAAAACAACGAGAGTTATTTAGAATTGTTCGTTGAAATCTTGTTCGTTGTTCTGGTAATACCAAAGATGTTTTTTTCTGAAACCTGCGTGACCAGGGCTGGTTTAAAGCCCAAGCGACACGAGCCACCGCTTGGGGCGCCCGAGTGCAAGTGGTCCATCTGAAGTTCCGGATGAAATTATCTCGAAAAGTAAACATCGGGTAAAAATAGTGCGCAAGACAAGTTCGTAAGCTCAAAGGTGGACATCAAATGATACTGCACGTGACCCCCAGCCCCTGCCCCCTTGGGTAGGCCAGGGGGCACCTTTTAAATCTTAAATGGAAACACCCATTTTTTATTGCATATTCGTATTATTCATAAAAAAAGTAATCAAGTTTTGTCTGAAACATTTTTTAAACCATTGACAGATGGTGCTTAAATCGAGAAAAACGTAAAATTGTGGAAGAACTCTGATTTATTTAGAATCATCCGAGAAAGACGCATCAAATCGATAAAAAATGTGCACCAATTCTTCCTTTGCGCCAAAATTAAGCTATTTTTGTACAAAATGTACTGTATCCTACTTTTAGTGTTACCCAGGAACAACGACATGGACGTAGTAGAATGATGTTCCCATGGGGTGCTTCATTAGTGTGAGTCCCCTTGCCTCTCACATGTTGGGGTCCTTCATTAGTATGAGTCCCCTCGCCTCTCACAATTTAGGGTGCTTAATTAATTAAATTAGCCACGAAGAAATTGTTCCAAATTATCCCCATTTGCTTCTATGCATAAAGTCAATCGTCTGCAAAAGTTGTCCACAGTTTTGAGCAGCACATCCCACGGTATAGCTGCACACGCTCTTCGAATGCGTTGCTCCATATCGTTTCGGGTTGTGGGCTGTCTTTCATAAACAACATTGTTTAAATAATCCCACAAGAAAAAAATCTGGGGATGTTAGGTCTGGTTAGTTATTGCACTACCCAGAATCAAAAACACATGACGCTACAAGCATTTTTCAGGTTAAACAATAAAACGAGTTTCGTAAGCAAACCATATTTGAAAACGCTTACAATTTTAGACACTCGTTGCTTTCATGCTCGCCTATTTTTTATTTATCTTTTTAATTTTCACCCTTCGAAAACCGCGTTCCAGTCGGTGATTTCCCCTGTGAGAGGTGGTACGACTACACTTGAATATCCAAGAAGGACGAGATCCGCTTGCAAGGCGGATGTATATGCACTTAGCTGCATGACATATTTTCACGTAATGTGAGCCGCAGATATCATCATGAATTTGTCCAAGAGTGCGAATATTTCAGTGATATATTCAAAGTATAGTGTACTGACTGCAAATTGGCCAATGAGCTCCCTGGTCTTGAATCGGTAAGGCCGGAAGGCTTCGGCCAGTAGTCGTTTGTTTTTGATAGAAGCCAACGTTATCTGACAGTTGTGTGTGAGAGAGCCATTGTGGCTGCTCTGTTGCTGGTTTTACTTCAGTGTCACTGTTCTGTTTCTTATTGTACAAAACTTTGTCCAAATGAATGATGAGCTGTAAGGCGTGTGTCATAACTCTCCATTATATTAAAGAATACGTCCAACTTAAAGCTATTCTTGCATTGTGTAAGCACTCAGAAATCGATAGTAACAATCTGAGGGCGAAACATGAGAGCGCGATTCTAAGCATTGTTGTGAGACGAGGTCTGTCTGCGAGAGTGGAAGTAGTAGTATCGGTTGAGAGCTCGGAGACAGAAGACGTGTCACTCCGCCCGCACGTCGGTGATGGCAGATCTTACCACACTCAAGGCCTGATTTCATTTGTACAGCCAGGAGATCTTTAGATGCCTTAACTGCGCTTGAAGATGGAATTAAAGGTAAAATTCGTAAGCATAGCTCAAAAGCAATTGCAGGGTTAGGCTCGGGATTGTTAGTCCGAGTTTTTAAATAATCCTATGTTTTGCTTGTCAGTGAAAGAAGCCTCCTTATCCTCCAAACAATAATAATTATTCTCCACACCTAAATACACTCCTGGAAATTGAAATAAGAACACCGTGAATTCATTGTCCCAGGAAGGGGAAACTTTATTGACACATTCCTGGGGTCAGATACATCACATGATCACACTGACAGAACCACAGGCACATAGACACAGGCAACAGAGCATGCACAATGTCGGCACTAGTACAGTGTATATCCACCTTTCGCAGCAATGCAGGCTGCTATTCTCCCATGGAGACGATCGTAGAGATGCTGGATGTAGTCCTGTGGAACGGCTTGCCATGCCATTTCCACCTGGCGCCTCAGTTGGACCAGCGTTCGTGCTGGACGTGCAGACCGCGTGAGACGACGCTTCATCCAGTCCGAAACATGCTCAATGGGGGACAGATCCGGAGATCTTGCTGGCCAGGGTAGTTGACTTACACCTTCTAGAGCACGTTGGGTGGCACGGGATACATGCGGACGTGCATTGTCCTGTTGGAACAGCAAGTTCCCTTGCTGGTCTAGGAATGGTAGAACGATGGGTTCGATGACGGTTTGGATGTACCGTGCACTATTCAGTGTCCCCTCGACGATCACCAGTGGTGTACGGCCAGTGTAGGAGATCGCTCCCCACACCATGATGCCGGGTGTTGGCCCTGTGTGCCTCGGTCGTATGCACTCCTGATTGTGGCGCTCACCTGCACGGCGCCAAACACGCATACGACCATCATTGGCACCAAGGCAGAAGCGACTCTCATCGCTGAAGACGACACGTCTCCATTCGTCCCTCCATTCACGCCTGTCGCGACACCACTGGAGGCGGGCTGCACGATGTTGGGGCGTGAGCGGAAGACGGCCTAACGGTGTGCGGGACTGTAGCCCAGCTTCATGGAGACGGTTGCGAATGGTCCTCGCCGATACCCCAGGAGCAACAGTGTCCCTAATTTGCTGGGAAGTGGCAGTGCGGTCCCCTACGGAACTGCTCAGGATCCTACGGTCTTGGCGTGCATCCGTGCGTCGCTGCGGTCCGGTCCCAGGTCGACGGGCACGTGCACCTTCCGCCGACCACTGGCGACAACATCGATGTACTGTGGAGACCTCACGCCCCACGTGTTGAGCAATTCGGCGGTACGTCCACCCGGCCTCCCGCATGCCCACTATACGCCCTCGCTCAAAGTCCGTCTACTGCACATACGGTTCACATCCACGCTGTCGCGGTATGCTACCAGTGTTAAAGACTGCGATGGAGCTCCGTATGCCACGGCAAACTGGCTGACACTGACGGCGGCGGTGCACAAATGCTGCGCAGCTAGCACCATTCGACGGCCAACACCGCGGTTCCTGGTGTGTCCGCTGTGCCGTGCGTGTGATCATTGCTTGTACAGCCCTCTCGCAGTGTCCGGAGCAAGTATGGTGGGTCTGACACACCGGTGTCAATGTGTTCTTTTTTCCATTTCCAGGAGTGTAATATGCTGTGGTTACTACATGTTAATGCAATTTTGAAATTGAAATAATTTGTTAATCTGGCACTCAGCCATTATTAACACATGTCATTTGCCATTGTCATTATTAATACATGTTCATGATGTTTCTGAAGTTTTAAATAGACTTAATCGATGAAATTCCTTCTCAAAAGTTATTTAGTAGTTAACAGGACCCAAGCAAACTCTTTTTTATTAAATTCATTCTTAGTAACAATAAGCTTTAGCCGCTGCTGCAGCATTCTGCTGCGCATTGCTGTAAACCACATGGAAAAAGCAGTCATCTAAAGATGTGAGTGCAAAACTTAGTGTCAAAACAGTGACACACCACAACATGACATGTACTCTAGTCCAGTAAATTCCGTTGCACAAATCAGATTCTGTATCACTTGAAAATTATCATTCAAACTCGCAGTCAGATAGTTTATCCAAATGTTAGTTTTAAGTTTTTCATGTAACGATATGTTGAGGGCTTAAATGACAGTGAAACTGACACTCATACAATACACACACAGTGTTAGGCAGGTTAGATTTAGCCGCTGCTGCTGCAAATTTGTTGCATATACGTTACAGAGGTAGCTCCTGTTCCATCCCGGAAGTCGCCTGCAAAGCCTACAATTACGAATAACATTTACACGATCTTTACCTCCGCGTGTGACTTTTGTTTCGCGAAAGCGTGAGGCGCTGGTTAAGGTGCTTGCACTTACGAAGGCGGGTGGGAGCTTGTCCCATTCACACAGTTCCTCAATCCGCGGCAGTCTACGATCTGATGTTACGCCCAGGGTTTCCAACGAGTTATGAAATCACGAAAAAATAATCACAAAAAGGTTTATCGTATTTTCCATAACGTTAGAATGAAACTGAAAATTAAAAATCTAAAATAGTAAAAACAAGTCAGAACGATTGAGAAAATCCTGTTGGATATCAACAAATCACCAACAAAAATGTCACATTAATATTTTACAAAGTGGGGAAACAAGGAATAAAATTTGAAGAAAGGTTGTTCAGTTTTGTTACCATCTACGACACTGTTTTTCTTGCAATACTTCACATCTGACCACGGTAGTTGGTTTAGTCCATTACTTCCAGTTTTCTTTTTTTAAATTAAAGTTGAACAAACTGTATTTTGAAAGCTACATATATTGGGTTGTCTAGGTGTGTGTATCCCACAGCCAGTATATGGCTGGTAGTATCAACTTTTAACAGCCTGGGACTAATGAAGGTGGTCCTCGTCACTCCAGTTTGTCACACTGTTGTGCAGCTGAGCAAAGTGGACATCAGAATTTAGTAGCTCTATGAGTGCATACGGCACTGTGTTACACTCCGTAAAATTGGCAATGCCCCATTTCCGGGAGAGAAGATGCTTTCGATCTTGAAATTTTACATTGCTCAAGTGTATGAAACGAACATCAAACATAACTAACATGGGATGATGAACAGAGGCAAAGAAGGGCACAGCGAATGTTCGTAAGATTCGCGGGAGAGCGTCATGGAGGTGCCGAAAAATATAAACTGGTTGGTGTCTGAAGACAGACGCCAATTAACGCCCGAAGTATTACTTTAAAATCTTCAGGGTCCAGTATTTAGTGATGAATGTACGAATATACTACAGAGCTCTAGATATCGCATCCGCAGGGACTGCAAACACGAAACAGACTAAATACAAGGAGCACAGAGACGGTTAAGCAATCACTGTATCGCATTCCATGTTGTTGTTGTTGTGGTCTTCAGTCCTGAGACTGGTTTGATGCAGCTCTCCATGTTACTCTATCCTGTGCAAGCCTCTTCATCTCCCAGTACCTACTGCACCCTACATCCTTCTGAATCTGCTTAGTGTATTCATCTCTTGGTCTTCCTCTACGATTTTTACCCTCCACGTTGCCCTCCAACACTAAATTGGTGATCCATCGATGTCTCAGAACATGTCCTACCAACCGATCCCTTCTTCTAGACAAGTTGTGCCACAAATTTCTCTTCTCCCCAGTTCTATTCAATACCTCCTCATTAGTTATGTGATCTACCCATCTAATCTTCAGCATTCTCCTGTAGCACCACATTTCGAAAACTTCTATTCTCTTCTTGTCTAAACTATTTGTCGTCCATGTTTCACTTCCATACACGGCTACACTCCATACAAATACTTTCAGAAACGACTTCCTGACACTTAAATCAATACTCGGTGTTAACAAATTTCTCTTCTTCAGAAACGCTTTCCTTGCCATTGCCAGTCTAAATTTTATATCCTCTCTACTTCGACCATCATCAGTTATTTTGCTCCCCAAATAGCAAAACTCCTTTACTACTTTAAGTGTCTCATTTCCTAATCTAATTCCCTCAGCATCACCCGACTTAATTAGACTACATTCCATTATCCTCGTTTTGCTTTTGTTGATGTTCATCTTATACCCTCCTTTCAAGACACTGTCCATTCCGTTCAACTGCTCTTCCAAGTCCTTTGCTGTCTCTGACAGAATTACAATGCCATCGGCGAACCTCAAAGTTTTTATTTCCCCTCCATGTATTTTAATACCTACTCCGAACTTTTCTTTCGTTTCTTTTACTGCTTGCTCAATATACAGATTGAATAGCATCGGGGAGAGGCTACAACCTTGTCTCACTCCCTTCCTAACCATTGCTTCCTTTTCATGTCCCTCGACTCTTATAATTGCCATTTGGTTTCTGTACAAATTGTAAATAGCCTTTCGCTCCTTGTATTTTACCCCTACCATCTTTAGAATTTGAAAGAGAGATTCCAGTCAGCATTGTCAAAAGCTTTCTCTAAGTCTACAAATGCTAGAAACGTAGGTTTACCTTTCCTTAATCTTTCTTCTAAGAGTAGTCGTAGGGTCAGTATTGCCTCACGTGTTCCAACATTTCTACGGAGTCCGAACTGATCTTCCCCGAGGTCGGCTTCTACCAGGTTTTCCATTCGTCTGTAAGGAATTCGCGCTAGTATTTTGCAGCTGTGACTAATTAAACTGATAGTTCGGTAATTTTCACATCTGTCAACACCTGCTTTCTTTGGGATTGGAATTATTATATTCTTCTCGAAGTCTGGGGGAATTTCGCCTGTCTCATACATCTTGCTCACCAGATGGTAGAGTTTTGTCGGGACTGGCTCTCCCAGGGCTGTCAGTAGTTCTAACGGAATGTTGTCTACTCCCGGGGCCTTGTTTCGACTCAGGTCTTTCAGTACTCTGTCAAACTCTTCACGCAGTATCATATCTCCCATTTCATCTTCATCTACCTCCTCTTCCATTTCCATAATATTGTCCTCAAGAACATCGCCCCTGTATAGACCCTCTATATACTCCTTCCACCTTTCTGCTTTCCCTTCTTTGCTTAGAATTCCGTACGCAAATGATTTGGGGAAAACAGCGTAGTACGTGGTACAATAGCAAGTACTCTCTGCCGTGCACTTCACAATGGTTTGCATAGTATAGATATAAGTGTGGATGTACATGTTTTCATAACGCCATTAGCAAGAGCGCCAATATTTTTTGATGGCACTAACAGTAAGGTATTTTTGTCTCAAAATAGCAGCTGTCTGTGACAAAAATTAATTGACACAGCTCTTTTGCATATCTGAAAAACGATTACGTGGACTTCTCTCGTGTTTTTGAGAGCTTTTGAATGGAGACATTTTTTAGAGCCTCAACATTATATTCTTGCTTTGCATAGATTTAAATATTTTTGCAGCAAAAAAAATGTAAATGCGCTGATCTGTGTTGATTTTTCTGCACTTCACTAACCTCTCCAAAGGACAAAACGTAACTGATGTACCTCTTACCCCGGCAGCGCAAGGTTCCGTAGAGATTGGTGTCGACCACCGAGTGACCCGTCACTCAAAAGTCTGCAACAATAGCACTAAAGGGTCCATGTAGGATGTGTTCATACTCAGTAATTTCTTGCCAGACATACGAAAGGGATTTATCACTGAATTTGTCTCAATCAGAGCTGCTGTTCTGGCGCAAGAAACTACTATAGTTCCACTAAAAAACAGTTGTCGCCTTTGTCTTGGTGATTGATAAGGTTGCGAAAACGTGTTTTATTAACCTCCGGTCACTGATCCAGGTGAAAAAAAAATTACAAACATCTTTGACGAGTGAAAAGTCATTTGCGGGTGAAAAGTTAGATGCCTCACTCTGTACGTTTCATTTCAAAATACAGCAGTGTATGCCACTGTGGTTTTCACAAAAACATGTCGTGTGCTATATATCTCTATATTGCTGCGTTTGAGAATTTAATGCATATTCCAAAGTCATTTATCAGGAACTAACCTGGAGTCCGTTTATCAAAGGGGTCTCCAATCTTTACGATCAAAACTATACGTAAAGTAAGTAAATCTGTCATCAACCCACACTGCACAGTGTTTTAATAGAAATAATACCTACTGGAGATGATATACTGTTGTCTTCCTCCAACCAGTCGCTTAGGAGAGGACTACAGTGTAAGGTGGACTTCGAACCACGGTGCAGCTCGGGATTTTTCACATCAACAAACATTGCCAGAGGTGAGAAAGTGCGAAGTCCTAGGACTGACGATCGGACCGGAAGCATTTGGAAGCTTGGTATGGCATTCACCACAGATAGGACACTAAACCGAATGTATTGACGATAACTGACAGTCGTTCGAAATTAAGTCGAAATAAATTCGCTGAATACGAATAACTTGGCGTCAGCTGTGTTAGGTGCGGATGTTCTACCTGTTGGTGACATATGAAAATTTGTGCAGGACCGGGACTCGAAATCGGTTTTGCCTCATTTCGCGCGCATTCAGTGATGAAGCTAAAAGACTAAGGTGCACGGATCTAGACATTGTGACACATGGAAGTTTGGATCGGTCTGGAAGGTGTGGATGGATAGCCTAATGGTGGAAAGTCAAAGGTCGAAGCTTCGAAAAAAATTTTAAAAAATGGTAAGGCGACCGCTCGCGATAAGCAGAAAATGCGGATTCGTGTCCCGGTCCGACAAAAGTTTTCGTATCTTATCAAAAGGCAGAACATCTGCAGCTAACCCAGTTGACACCAAGTTATTCGCATTCAGCGAATTTATTTGTTTATGCTGTATTTACTGAAAGACTTTTAAACATTCTGTGCCACTACGAGAAAATGCAAATTTTTTTCCATCAGCACTCTGAGATAGCGAGTCCTTGGCCCGAAGTGAGTATTTCAGGTTTACGATGTCCTGAATTAGCAGCGCGAGTGAGGTACGTGATAGTTAGCTGCTCATGTTTACACATTCATGTCGAAAAATCATCTGTGTTTTGTTCAGGGTAGGTTCTTTTGCCTGTGGGGTTGATGGGACTGCATTAAGTCACTTGGGTATGAGACAGGTCGGTAAAAACTGAAGATGAACAGTGTCTTAGGGTCTTGGCTGCCCGTCACACGGTTCTTCAAACATGTAGAGAGCAGGAAAAAATTTTAAGCGCCCAAAATATAATATTACTACAATAATACGGTACAGCAAAGCCGACGACATTCAAAACAGCTTCAAGACGTCTCGAAATGGATAAATACATAATGTGTAATGTTTCCAAGGGAATCTTATAGCCCGCATCTCGTGGTCGTGCGGTAGCGTTCTCGCTTCCCACGCCTAGGTTCCCGGGTTCGATTCCCGGCGGGGTCAGGGATTTTCTCTGCCTCGTGATGGCTGGGTGTTGTGTGCTGTCCTTAGGTTAGTTAGGTTTAATTAGTTCTAAGTTCTAGGCGACTAATGACCTCAGCAGTTGAGTCGCATAGTGCTCAGAGCCATTTGAACCATTTGGAATCTTGTACCATTCTTCCTGAAAAATAGTGGCGAGTGCAGTAACGGTGATGGAGGTGGATAGCGATCGCTCACTCTTCTCTCTTGGTTCAAATGGTTCAAATGGCTCTGGGCACTATGGGACTTAACAGCTATGGTCATCAGTCCCCTAGAACTTAGAACAACTTAAACATAACTAACCTAAGGACATCACACAACACCCAGACTCTTCTCTCTAAAGTAGACGACAAAGGCTCAGTAATATTGAGATCTGGTGGCTGTGGTGACCATGTGAAATATGACAATTCATCCTCGTGCTCACAAAAGGAGTACTGGATGATCCGATGTGAACTGGGGCCCTGTCTTCTTGGGACACTGCATCGTCAATGGGAACAAACATTGTACCATGTGAAGGATCTTATCAGCCAGAATAGTCACATAATCCTTGACAGTAAAGCGAGTTGCATGCTAGCTATGTGCTCATGGAATACCACGATATGGCTGCAAATATAGTCACCGAATACCCGCCCTGTTCCACTCTTCGGACGTAAATTCGGCCTGAAGTTGGAAACAGAAAGAAAAAAGACTCATCCGACCAAATGACTTCCTTCCATTGCTCTATAGTCCAAGTGTTATGGCTTCGGCACCACTTCTCTTGTAACGGGTATATGCATCACTGATGAGTTGTTTTGGAATTCCAACGCGCCCTCCAGTTCCGTGCTTATGTTGCTGCGTTACTCTGTTTCGATGCTGCGACTGCGAAATTCAGTTCTACAATGACTTTTGCAGCTGTCGTCGTGTTACTTTGTCTCAATGCACTACAACGACCGTCTGCCTAGGCCGCTCAACACACGCTTCCGTCCGCATTGTGACTGGGCGGTTGATGTGTCTCCGCTTTCCCAGTATGCGGGTAAATCTTTGATACTGTGACTCCTGAAACAGCAGAATTTCGGCTACCTTGGTTACGAAAGCACCCAATATACGAACACCAACAATTTGCCCACTTAGCTCCGACATAATGTAGTCACAACTACACAGAACGTTGTTCTGACCACGACTGAAGCCTGCGAAGTACACTGAGATGCCAAAACTCATGGGGTACCTCCTAATATTGTGTCGGACCTGCTTTTGCCCGAAATAGTGCAGCAACTCGAAGTGGCATGGACATCACAAGTCGCTGGAAGTCCCCTGCAGAAATATTGAACCATGCCGCCTCTACAACCATCCAAAATTGCGAAAGTGTTGCCGGTATAGGATTTTGTGCAAGAATTGACATTTCGATTGTGTCACATGAATGTTCGGTGGGATTCATGTCGTGCGATCTGGGAGGCCAAATCATCCGCTCAGACTGTTGAGAGTGTCTTTCAAACTAATCGCAAACAATTGTGACCTGGTGACATGGCACATTGCCATCCATAAAAATCCCATCGTTGTTTGGGAACAAGAAGTCCATTAATGTACGCAAGTAGTCTCCAAGCAGCCGAAAGTAACCATTTCCAGTCAATGATAGGTTCAGTTAGACCAGAGGATCTAGTCCATTCCACGTAAACACAGCTCACACCATTATGAGGCCACCACCAGCTTGCACAGTGCTCTGTTGACAACTTAGGACCGCGCGGTATTAGCCGAGCGGTCTCGGGCGCTGTAGTCATGGACTGTGCGGCTGATCCCGACGGAGATTCGAGCTCTCCCTCGGGCATGGGTGTGTGTGTTTGTCCTTAGGATAATTTAGGTTAAGCAGTGTGTAAGCTTAGGGACTGATGACCTTAGCACTTAAGTCCCATAAGATTTCATACACTTTTTTTTTTTTTTTTTTGACGACTTAGGCCCATGGCTTCGTGGGGTGTGCGTCACACTCGAACCCTACCATCAGCTCTCACCAACTAAAATAGAGACACATCAGACCAGACCACGGTTCTCCAGTTGTCTAGGGTTCAACCGATATGGTGTCCGCTCCCGGTAGCTGAGTGGTCAGTGCGACATAATGTCAATCCTAAGGGCCCGGGTTCGATTCCCGGCTGGGTCACAGGTTTTCTCCGCCCTGGGACTGGATGTTGTGTTGTCCTAATCATCATCATTTCATCCCCATCGACGCGCAAGTCGCCGAAGTGGCGTCAAATCGAAAGACTTGCACCCGACGAACGGTCTTCCCGACGAGAGGCCCTAGTCACAAAACATTTACATATTTACCGATATGGTCAGGAGTCCAGGAGAGGCGCTGCAGGCGATGTCGTGCTGATAGCAAAGGCAATCGCGTCGGTCGCCTGCTGCCACAGCCCATTAACGCCAGCTTTCACCGTACTGTCCTGGTTTATACGTTCGCCATATGTCCCACATTGATCTCTACGGCTATTTCACGGAGTGCTACTTGTCTATCACCACTGAGAACTATACGCAAACGCCGCTGCTCTCGGTCGTTTAGTGAAGGCCATCGGCCACTCTGTTGTCCGCGGTGAGAGGTAATGTCTGAAATCTAGTATTCTTGGCACACTCTTGAAACTGTGGATCTCGGAATATTGAATTCCCTAACCATTTCCGAAATGGAATGTTCCCATGTGTCTAGCTCCAATTACTATTCTGCATTCAGGAAAGTATAAAATATGATGACATGGAAAGAGGGGAAGCTTGAAACTGTAAAATTCTTGGTATTACAACTTGATAATAAATTCAGTTGGGAGCGACATACTAAAGAACTGCTAAAGCGCCTAAACAAGTCTGTGTTTGCAACGCGAATGATGTCAGACATAGGAGATATAAATATTAAAAAACTGGCATAATTTGCTTTTTTCACTCCATTATGTCATATGGTATCATATTTTGTGGTAATTCCACAAACCGAGAAAAAATTTTTTAGAGTACAGAAGCGTATAATAAGTGTAATGTGTAGTGTAAATCCAAGAACATCATGTCGAAAACTATTCAAAGAATTGGGCATACTAACCACAGCTTCTCAGTATATTTATTCCTTAATGAAGTTTGTTGTAAATAATACATCTCTTTTCCAACTAACTGCTTAGTACACAGTATCAATACTAGGAATAAGAACGATATATATAAAGATTTAAAATCACTTACTCTTGCCCAGGAAGGAGTTCAGTATTCAGCAATGCATATTTTCAATAAGTTGCCAGCAGCCATTCAGAGTTCAGTTTCAGACAAGGCACAATTTACACATAACTTAAAAGAATTTTTGGTGGCCAACTCCTTCTGTTCCATCCACGAAGCCGGCCGGTGTGGCCGAGCGGTTCTAGGCGCTTCAGTCTGGAACCGCGCGACCGCTACGGTCGCAGGTTCGAATCCTGCCTCGGGCATGGATGTGTGTGATGTCCTTAGGTTAGTTATGTTTAAGTAGTTCTAAGTTCTAGGGGACTGATGACCTCAGATGTTAAGTCCCATAGTGCTCAGAGCTGTTTGAACCATTTGAACCATCCACGAATTTCTCAATAAGTGCAGTAGACCATTTTAATGAAAATTTATTATACTTTAATTTTTGACTATGCTTGGTTGTAACAGCCAAGTAACTACCTACAGTGTGAATGATGGATGTATGGAAAGCAGATGTAAGTCTTAAGTCTGTAAATAGTGGAAGTTTAATTTTAAATCTTGTACATAATTTGACTGTTCTTAACTGAGGATCATTGAAATGAATAATTTACTTTAATTTTTGACAATACTTGGTTGTAATAGCCAAACAACTAGCTACTGTGTGAATGATGGATTTAGTGAAAGCAGATGTAAATATTAAACCTGTAAATATTAGAAGTCTAATTTTTGATTCATGTACATAATTTTACTGTTTATTGACTGAAGATCATTAAAATTAATGAAACTCAAGTTTTCTAATTACATTTTTGTAATGTGTTTATCTGACATGTTCCACACCCAGGAGGATCCCCTTTTTTGTGGGTCTATGGAATGAATAATTAATCAAATCTAATCTAATCTAATTCTAATCTGTCAATTCCCATAATGCAGCCATTATCACGCCAGACACCGTTTCATATGAATCACCTGAGTACAAATGACATCTCCGTCAATGCACTGTTCTTTTATACTCTGTGCACGCGATGCTACCGCCATCTGTTTATGTGCATATCGCTATCCCGTGACTTTCGTAGCCCCAGTGTATTGAGGACATTCTACAGGTTCCGTTCGTGGTCAAGTACAACAGTGCAGCTTGCAGTCTTCCCCAGCATCTGCATTTATGTTGAAGCATGCATCTCTGAAGGTGCGTCCGTATATTTGTTCAACTCCTGTATTTTAGAGAGCAGGATACCATTTCGCGCTTCTTTGAAATGCACGCAATATCAAAGATAGATTTTAACTTTTTAATTATTAATTAACCACCGCTCCAGTTATTAACTTTCTGTAAGTAGGCTGTTTAGGTTTTTATGTTGGTAACGCCACGTAGCGCTCTATATGAAAATCACTGACTGTGCTGAGTGAAGTCTGTGGCTGGTGGGCATTGTTGGAATAGTCGCTATTGTAGTGTTGGGCAGTTGGCTGTTAACAGCGCGTAGCGTTGAGCAGTTGAGGCGAGCCGCCAGCAGTGGTGGATGTGGGTGGAGAGATGGGGGAGTTTTGAGAGCGGATGATCTGGACGTGTGTCCATCAGAGACAGTAAATTTGTAAGACTGGATGTCATGAACTGATATACATATATACAGGGTGTTACAAAAAGGTACGGCCAAACTTTCAGGAAACATTCCTCACACACAAAGAAAGAGAATATGTTATGTGGACATGTGTCCGGAAACGCTTACTTGCCATGTTAGAGCTCATTTTATTACTTCTCTTCAAATCACATTAATCATGGAATGGAAACACACAGCAACAGAACGTACCAGCGTGACTTCAAACAGTTTGTTACAGGAAATGTTCAAAATGTCCTCCGTTGGCGAGGATACATGCATCCACCCTCCGTCGCATGGAATTCCTGATGCGCTGATGCAGCCCTGGAGAATGGCGTATTGTATCACAGCCGTCCACAATACGAGCACGAAGAGTCGGTACATTTGGTACCGGGGTTGCGTAGACAAGAGCTTTCAAATGCCCCCATAAATGAAAGTCAAGAGGGTTGAGGTCAGGAGAGCGTGGAGGCCATGGAATTGGTCCGCCTCTACCAATCCATCGGTCACCGAATCTGTTGTTGAGAAGCGTACGAACACTTCGACTGAAATGTGCAGGAGCTCCATCGTGCATGAACCATATGTCGTGTCGTACTTGTAAAGGCACATGTTCTAGCAGCACAGGTAGAGTATCCCGTATGAAATCATGGTAACGTGCTCCATTGAGCGCAGATGGACGAAACTAAAATGAGCTCTCACATGGAAATTAAACGTTTCCGGACACATGTCCACATAACATATTCTCTTTCTTTGTGTGTGAGGAATGTTTCCTGAAAGTTTGGCCGTACCCTTTTGTGACACCCTAGATATATATATATATATATATATATATATATATAATGACTTTTGAACACTATTAAGGTAAATACATTGTTTGTTCTGTATCAAAATCTTTCATTTGCTAACTACGCCTATCAGTAGTTAGTGAGAATATTTTATTCAGCTGGCAGTATTGGCGCACGCAGTATAGCAGTAGTTCGAGTAACGAAGATTTTTGTGAGGTAAGTGATTCATGAAAGGTATAGGTTATTGTTAGTCAGGGCCATTCTTTTGTAGGGATTTTTTAAAGTCAGATTGTGTTGCGCTAAAAATGTTGTGTGTCAGTTTAGTGATGATCAGAATAAGTAAAGAGACTAATGTCTGAGTACGTTCAGTTTTGCTCAGCTGTTTGAAAATCAAATAACGTAGAGGTTTATCAGCGCAGTAATTCATAATTTTTCTAAGGGGACGTTTCATTTCTTTATGCCAGTGATCGACAGGTTTCGGCTTCTACATTAAAACCATTTTCTCGTGGGTCTGAAACGTGTATTGTAAGTGTATGAATAAAGGAAATTTAAATAGTTTACATAATAGGACATGAAAAAGTTTGGGTTGCCATGTATACAGTGTAAGTACGGAAAAAGAAAAAAAGAGAAAAATATCCCTTATATTGTGCTCAGGTGAAGCAGTGGCAAATACCTGAAATTTCGAAAGTAGACGTCAGTCAGATTTAAAAACGACCAGTGATGTCGTAGAAAAAAAGCAGGTGTGGCATGATTACAAAAAACTGTACATTTTTATAAATTCAAAGTACTGCGCGCTTTGGCATTAAAAGGAGTTATGTTTTGACAAGTTTGGGACTTAAGTTTGCATGCTTTACCAACGATAAACTAAAGGTAGTTGATTACATTCAGTTAAATTCTATTTAGTGTGGGCGGATAACAGAATACGGGGAACCGTAGAGGGTGCTTGCATCTGTTGGACCAACGTGGACTGCTTACTAGAATATGTTTACTAATATCCGAATGCACCAACGAAACGGTGGAGAGCATTTAAAGGAAGCTATCAATAACGGGGCAGCACATGACAATAAAACTGGTGTTTCTTATCTCGTACTTCAGCGAGAGTGTCTTAAAAAATGGTTCAAATGGCTCTAAGCACTAAGGGACTTAAAATCTGAGGTCATCAGTCCCCTAGACTTAGAACTACTTAAACCTAACTAACCTAAGGACATCACACACATCCATTCCCGAGGCAGGATTCGAACCTGCGACCGTAGCAGCACCGCGGTTCCGGACTGAAGCGCCTAGAACCGCTCGGTCACAACGCCCGGCGAGAGTGTCTTTTTCCAGCTTAGCGGCGCAGAGGCCTAATCCTAGCTTGTGCTCCATCTCTAATCACTTCGTTGTCGACTAATCACCCCTCTTCTTTCTTGTCTTCTCCCTTATTTGATTTATTTATTTTTGCAAGTAGGCGTGAATTTCTTATTTATTAATATCCATGGAGTATATCTTCTTCATCGTATGAGAAATTACGAGGCTTTTTCCGGTATGTGCATCCCGTGAGCTGTGAAGCTGGATTTACTTTCAACGTCTTTCTTTTTTTCCTTTTTAATTGTGCCTGTTCCTCTTATCGCGTTTAGAGGCCCCGCATCGAATACGAGCGACGAGTTAACGGCGAGGTCTGTATGCCATCCAGCCCGAACGTCGTTTTTAGTCGGTTTCTCGCATACTTCTTTTCTTTATTTTTCACGATGGTTATGACGACGACGATGATATATGTTTGTGGGACTCTCAGCTATGCTGTTATCAGCGCCCATACAAAGACCCAATCTTTTCACTGTTCAGTCTCGCCGCTTTCTCGAATGATGACGAAATGATGAGGAACATCCAGTCCCAGGGCGGAGAAAATCCCCGACTCGCTCGTGAATCGAACTCGTGATCCATAGGCAGCAACGCTGGCCGCTAGACCACGAGCTGCGCACTTTTTTATTTTTCTGTACCTATACTGTTGTTGTTGTGGTCTTCAGTCCAGAGACTGGTTTGTTGCAGCTCTCCATGCCACTCTATCCTGTGCACGCTTCTTCATCTCCCAGTACCTACTGCAACCTACATCCTTCTGAGTCTGTTTAGTGTATTCATCTCTTGGTCTCCCTCTAAGATTTTTACCCTCCACGCTGCCCTCCAATACTAAATTGGTGATCCCTTGATGCCTCAGAATATGCCCTACCAACCGATCCCTTTGTGCCACAAATTTCTCTTCTCTCCAATTTTGTTCAATACCTCCTCATTAGTTATGTGATCTACCCATTTAATCTTCAGCATTCTTCTGTAGCATCACATTTTGAGAGCTTCTATTCTCTTCTCGTCTAAACTATTTATCGTCCACGTTTCACTTCCATACATGGCTACATTCCATACAAATACTTTCATAAACGACTTCCTGATACTTAAATCAATACTCGATGTTAACAAATTTCTCTTCTTCAGAAACGCTTTCCTTGCCATTGCCAGTCTACATTTTATATCCTCTCTATTTCGACCAGCATCAGTTATTTTTCTCCCCAAATGGCAAAACTCATTTACTACTTTAAGCGTGTCCTTTTCTAACCGAATTCCCTCAGCATCACTCGATTTAATTTGACTACATTCCATTACCCGCGTTTTGCTTTTGTTGATGTTCATCTTATATCCTTTCAAGACACTGTCCATTCCGTTCAACTGCTCCTCCAGGTCCTTTGCTGTCTCTGACAGAATTACAAAGTCATCGGCGAACCTCGAAGTTTATATATATTATACATGCGTTAATCTAAAATCATTCATGCCCTTTTCAAGTATCCCTTACATCACGAATTTACAATGTCAGTTACAGATCCACTTTAAAATCGCTTCATTATAGAAGACTAAACCGGTCGTTCACTAAAATAAAGAACACCGTGTAAGAGCACCGCGCTCCAGACATGCAGAAACTAATTTTGAAGGTTTTGAAAACGACACATTGGTAACAAAATTGCGGTGTGACTTTTACCATTGTGTAAAAACACGTCACTTGCTATTTTGAAAACAATGCCAGCTCAGAGCTGGCTGACTAGTGAGCGTTGGGAAAAGAGCGTTCTATAAACTGGAATTTCACATGATATATTTCGTTGGAAGATTTTCGCGAAGGCCTAATTTCGAGATAAGATCCTCGAATCGGTTATCCCACTTCTTCAGAAAAAAAATTGCTTACAACTGGATTGCGGAGTAAGATGTTATTGCTTCAAAAAAGCACGGACGCTGTGCACAATGTGATCGAGAAGGATAGCCTAAACCGTCAGATAGAGGCATCCTTGCGTATATCGACTGCTGCCGTACATTTGATTCTGCATGGACACTGACAGGAGAAACTCAAAATACTTGAACATATAAGATTTCCATCCTTTTCGCGAGTGTATTGCAAGCCTGCAGCTCTGCGCAGTCCCTTCTAGCTCTGTATATCTCGCGGTCACGGGCAGTGTGTAGTCGAGCAACATGATGAACAACTGTACAGATAAATGCAAATGGAAATCCGCTTTCGGTTCAAGATAATTAGTTTCTCTGAAATGCAGGTACCGATGAAAACCTGTCTGTGTGATTTCTCGATACTATTCAAGAAACTGCTATCTGAAAGCAGCGGTGAAATAGAAATTCATTGCAATTCCGTTCCACATCTTTTATAAAAGACGTTTTATAAAAACTTTGGTAGAGTGCTGTGATACTTTCTCCTATCTTTTTTAAAAGTTGTAACGCAACCCTAGTTTTAACAAAAGATTCTCTGAAGAACTTTCGCGGTCCAATACGGGCCTTGTAACAGGTGAACGGGTCAGCTAGCCCTTGTGCTGCCTCCCGCGGCGCAAAATTGAACTGCCCCGGCACTTGCTGTACTTCCACGCATTAGAGGGCGAACGACGGCAACAGCAGCTGCGACAAACCGTTTTGAACTTGCTGAGATAGTGAGTATAAAAGTTTAATTTTTCAGCGAATATATTCGCTTGCTACGGACACCTCTGACGGCTAGTGGATACATGCTCGTATCAACTGCGTTTTCTTTAAATTTACTTATAGTATCTACATTTAATTTATGTAGGTTTCACTTAGTACTGAAAATGCTTTCTGCACTCGCGCTTATCTTATTTCACTGTATTTGAGTGGCGTCTTACCACCTATGAAATATGAGAGGTCTCAATGCAACTTCATTAAAACTGCGTTGGCCAAATTTGAAACTTTCGACATAACATAGGAACTTCGTGAGGAATTGATAGCCCCGTTATGCATATGGTAATAATTCATTTCGTATCGGTAGCATGTCTACATTCACAGATTTTTTTAAAAAAAGATGCCATTTCCAATGTTTTCAGTCAACTTCTAGATAATACAGCAGCAAAAAAATTAAAGGAATCTAAAATAGCAAGTAATCTGGAATATTAGCTTACTTTTGTTCGCTGCCTGAGGGCTAGCCCCAGTGGATGGGTTTGCGATCAGAAGGGCTGTAGACAACTTCCAGTCAACCACAGGAGCCCATTCACTTGCTGACCGCAGATATGGAGTAGGGGGATAAATCCCTTCTTCCCTCGAACAGGGACGCTGATAATATATTTTGAGAGAACAACCTAATCACAACCAGACTGTGACCAACTCAACTCGTAATCAGTTTTCACTCGGGTGAGGAACTGGCGTGTTCTTGAAGAGCTCCACTCAGTGTCAGGTGGCGTGTTGTTTGGTGTCTTCAAATGGAAGTACATTGAATATTCCGGTACCAAAGGTTGTAAAACTCGTGCCCATATAGTGTTTAAGAGTATAATTATATATAAAACATATTTAGTCATTCGGTTTGCAAATAACACAGTGAAATCTGTAAAGTCTAAACTCATCTTTGTGGTACTCCAGATTCCCAGGTTCATCCCGTAGGCCTAAACAGATAGTTGAGTGTCCTGACTCGGCTTCTGCGCGTTAACAGGCACATACCTTAAGATTAAGCTTCTCCATTACGGATATTTTAAAACCCGTGGCTTAATTGAACGTAAATACATAACTGCAACCAGTCGCTTTTTTGCGTAGTTAATTATTCCATGAACCGGGTTTCGAACCTTTTCAGGTTTATTTTCAGATGGTTTTCTGGAAGTTACATATAAAAACTAAAGTTCTGCATCCACACCGACAGATAAACAATACTCTTGGCTATATATTAAAGCATGTTCCATCTTCTTGCTAGAAATATGTAACTTAACTTCCCGAAAACCATCTCAAGGTTCGAAAACCGATTCGTGGAATAATAACTATTCAAAAAAGTGACAGGTTGCAGCTTTATTTATTTACATATCTGAAGAGTTAATCATTTCATATTGTTAGCCTTGCTGTGCTGCCCCAAATTAGCCTACTATCCACACATCACCTTATGTTATGCATTTTCTCCGAATTAATGCTGACCGTGATCTGGAAGTATTCGTATACAGGTCATACAAACATTTGTTTAGTATTAGTGTGCCTGTTTCGTAGACCAGCCAAACCATAATACTCAGCTTATGATACTGCCCATTTCAACCGACAGATTATTGACGCTATATTTAACGTCCTTACATATTATAAGTACGGAAATTAAGCCTACAGTGTTAATATTGTCATTCTAAAAATTTCTCACGTGTCTAATTTCATATTGCGCATATTGGCAACACTGGCACTTTAAACTTCAAACGCTTGCGAGAGCCGCTAAATTTGGCTATTTTAGTGATAAAGCTGCCGTGTACGGGATAATTAGCTTAATTTTATTGCCTCTGCAGCTGGAGAAGTGTTTGCATACGTGTTTTTACTGTAACTGCCAAATACTTGTAACAATCGCAGTTAGGACAACCAAGCCAAATATTACATACTGTAGTATTGTTGTAAACAGTAATCAGTATTTCCTAAAGCGCTATTTATATAACCATTTGCATGGTTTCCATCAGTTTTGAGAATAAAAATAACAAATTGTGCCTTATTTTATTCTGGTGTAGCGAACCAACGTTACTTTGTCTCATCGATAGCGACACTGTTCCGTGAAAATGTTAAAACCTTAGTCTGTTAACTGGGAGTTTAACTTCTACATTTCTTAGCGAGGAGCTCCTGTACATCGGAAAAATGTTTGCGCCATACAAAACACAGGGCGTTAGTATGTCCTTGTTTCACTACAGAAAATGAAATTTTATTAAGTTTTCTTGGAACCCAGGTACAGTCCAGTGGGACAGTTCCAGAAACATGAAAGCACCACACATTTCCGGTTACTGCTGGCAACATCATTCCAACAGAGATTTAGTATCCATCCTTAAATATTAAAGAAATACCACTGATGTCTTTTGTGTAGGTTACACACACACAAACTTACATAAATAACATACATGGTGCAAAAGATATTTTAGCCCTTAACTCGCGAGGTGTGCTCTCTGACCGCGCGTAAATTTTTCGAATTCGACTCCCAAGGCCAGTTGTGGTGGAATGCTTCTATACTCCCCCGACCCTCCTTAAATTGCGAAGCCTACGATATTTTGATGTCGGTTGGGTTATCGCCTTCTGTATTTATTGTTGACACGTATTATTGATAGGTGTTGGAGCCTCAGAGACCGCACCTCGTGAACTACGTAGCTGTTTTTTCAGTACGGTGCCGTATAGCTCAAAATGTGTTCCCACGAATGTGTCAGTTTTAACTTTCCCGAGTTTGACGAGATTGTTAGTCGGTCTATGGAGGAAGCTGTCAACGTAGAGTTCACAAAGTTGTACCACTATACCCAGAAGCAAGATTCTAGCTCTTTTACATTAGCAACCGTGGAATGCCAAACTTGACCATTTCTTCACGACTTTTTGGTCTCTCTAAAAGTGGTCTTCATGAAAATGGCTCTAGCACCCCAGCGAAGTTACAGGTGAGCCTGCATAAGTTGATGCAGGGCCCTCAGCTATGTCCTGCACAAATTTCATCAAAATTGAAGATGTTTGAGCTGGGAGCCCTAGGATCCTTCAGTGGCCAAAAAACAAAACACAACCATTGTAATAAGGGTAAATGTCTATGAAGTTATAGTGACAGGCGCACTTTCCATGGCCGCTCAACGAAATCAATCATCCCAGTGGTGACAGGCAAAGGGATTCACCAATATAAAGCACCCCGATGGGAATAGAAAATTATTAGAGCCATGTCATTGTTCCTGGATCACACTAAATGTATGTTCTAATGACACTGAAACAGCTAACCATACTGTACTGTAAATCCAATTCACAACACTATATCAAATTTTAAACATAAAAATCGGCTGTCAACACAAAGGCTGACAGTTACATCATAAAAGAAATTTAGAATCAAATGCATCAGTTCTCAACTGAAGAACAGTCACATTTCATACTTGTTGACTACAGTGCCATCTACCACAAATGGAAAAAAAATGGTCTGAATAAAGCGTATTTATTTTTTGGCAGAGAATCCAAATATGCTACAAAATGGGGAGCTCCCATTGTGTCAATTCAAGTGAAGTAATCCATTGAAAGTTTAGTTGGTTGCTTGGCCATTTTTAAGTATTTGTTTTTCATTTGATTACATTATAATTCCGAAGTTCAAACAGTTTTTGAAAATTTTTGCCTTCCATTGTTACTAAATGCCAGCCATTCTTTTTTGTAAGTACATGACAGTTTTTCAGTTTGGAGACAATAGCGATAATACGAATATCTCTGTACTGGGTTTAGTTTCAGCATTGCAATTGACATGATTGTTTTGTAAAAAATAAGCCGCCTCTACAAAAGTGTTTATTGCCCAAAATAACCTAAATTAAAAATACAGTGAAAATGACCTCAAAAGTTTGCTACTGAAAATTTGGAAAACCCACATTTTAGACGTAAAAATAACAACCAAGGAATGATCTATCACTGTATTTTTTTCTCTAGTTAGATATCATATACTACTATCCTCATATAGAGCAAGAACACTGACAGATGTTTCTTTAATTTTTTATAAATTTTTTGAAATCTGAAAATAATTTTTTGTAAGGTTTGGGGTGGTTATCTCTGGTAGGACTGAACATTCCAATTTGACTTTTACACATTTTGCACACGCATGTTATGGGAAAGCACTGTAAAAATTTCAACATTGAGTTTTACAGTGAGAAAAGATATTAATTTCTGAAAATGAGAAAATAATTCAGATTACGTTACAGTTGATCTTATGGCTGTTGCTGAGTTGTGTGTGATGTTGGGTAGATGCAGTCCATTATTAGTGAAGTTAAGGCACTGAACTATATGCAAAGACTTGAAAAATGACCGAACTAAACATTTATATTATTTTGACCAATTTAAAATGAATTAGAGATGTGGTGCTTCCTAATCCTAGTGGTGATCACTAAGAACAATTATTTCTTCAGACAGCTTATGCGATATAGACTAAGACCTCTGTTTCTGTGGTAAGTGCAAGCATTGAAAGCTTCCTTAATACGTTTTTCACTGGTATCCAAACTTTGTCACTATTAGATGTCTTGAATGACATTGAGACAGCAGGGTGGTAAAAATGCACAAAAATCGTTTTTTAACAAACCACTATTGTCCATCATACACACATGCAACTATGTCATTCAGTGTTAAATACAGATATGGAATTTCCCTGACAGAATGATCCTCATAAATTTCAGTTCCTGATGTTACATAGCATCAAACTAAGTCTTCTGCAATGCAAGGAATTTTTGGTATTGACTTTTTCCCTTTTATTGCTATTACAGTTTACAAATGTGGTTTGAGGTGTTGCTTTTATATAAACTACCTCATCTTTCTTGATGAGAAAATAGGTGATGCCTTTAATATTATCCTCGCAAAAGGCATAAAACTCTTATATTGTAAGAATTTGGTCTGTGCTCATTCTTTGTAGGCTGCTTTACTCACTTAATGTGTTGTTGTATCTCCTACTCCATTACACGCATTTTTATCATGGCAAGGAGCAAAAAACTACTGCATGGTTGTAAAGATTTGAAAAATTCTTTCTGTTATCTACCACTTGCATCTGGAAAGTATATAAGCTTCTCAACCTTGAACAGCTTTTCTTTTATGTAATTTGTTACATACTTTTGGCATTTGGGAGGACGACGGATCAATCCCACGTCTGGCCATCCTGATTTAGGTTTTCTGTGATTTCCCAAAATCACTCCAGGCAAATGCCAGGATGGTTCCTTTCAAAGGGCACGGCCGACTTCCTTCCCGTCCTTCCCTAATCCGATGAGACCAATGACTCACTGTCTGGTCTCCTTCCCCAAAACAACCAACCAACCAACCATTCTTTTGAAACTCATGGCAACTGAAGTGTTGTGCTCAAAGTAATCTCTTAGCATGCACATTGAAGAAATGCAAACTTCATTTTTCTCATTTTTCAAGTACAAAACAAATGGATGCGATGTTTCTTGGTGGTACCCTCGCATTTCATCCTGAACCACAAGTATTAAGTTTTCTGGAGATTCAGCTAGGACTATGCATCCAGTTTCATAAAGTTGTTTTTTTTGGCCTTCAAAAACTTTCTTTTGATTTTAGAAACACTGTGGTGACTTTTGAGATTTTTTTATGTTATCAATTAAGGGGTCAATGTACTTTTCCTGCTATCATTTCAGACGTGTCAATTATAACCGACGGTTTGAAGGTAACATTGTTGGGCATTTCCTCCTCAGATCTGTTAAACAGTTTGAATGGTTTCTTTACTGGGGCATTTATCACAGAAACTCATCATACAGTGATAATTGTTAGTGTAACAAACCATTAAATCTAGTAAACCTTTGCAGTTAACATCATTGAGTTTTGCACCCACAGTCATCATTTTGACATTTTGATGATATAAACACACACAAATGTACTATGTTCCTGAGGAGTCGGCTAAAATGCACCACTTAGGACAAAGGTCACATTATTTTGATCTTCCAACTTTGCTTTCAGGATGAGCATTTTTGAAAGGTACATGTTCATTTAAATTTGACAGCAGTAGTCATTTCTGCTTTGTTACAACAACTCTCTTCCTATCTTTGCTGCCAGGGGAGATTCTACTTTTTTCATTGTCTTTGAAAAATTGCTGGATCTTTTCAATTGTTTCTTCACTTCTACCAACTCGTTTAATCTTTATTAAAACTGCTAGAATGCCTTACTCTTTCACTAATTTTTAGGTTGCTCTACGCAAACTGTCAAAAATGTTGAACCAATTATCTATATGTTCTCTTAATGAGTCAGGGCTTAAACTAAAAAATTTCACTTCTTCCTCTTTAGGTGTCACTGAACAGTTACTTTTTAATTTCTCAATTAAGCTCAAATATTTCATGTCGAATGGTTCTGAAGGTAGGTTTTTTATTTTATTTTTGAGAGGTACTTCTGGTATCTGCATTATTAAAACCTGATTCTAGGTGTTTCCTAATTTTGTCTGAAATTTGTTATATCTTGCTTTCAATAGCAGCTTTTCTTTTTCTGCTACTCAATTTTCTTATATTCAAAGTAGGAGATACCTCTAAATTAGAAAAATAAAAATTAAATTTGCTGACAGTTTCCTCATTTGGAACATAAATGTCAGTAATAAGGTTACTTGATTCTGACTCTGGATTTGTGATAAATATTTTTGAGTAACAGTTTGGGCACTGGGAATATTTCCAGCAATCACATTAAGATTCACTCAGGAAGCTGTTTTATTCAGTCTTAACAAGGACAAATGTTAAAATTTTACTGCCCTCAAACCCAAGTTTTCTTTCCCTCGACCATTTAATAACTGGTTTTTTATGACCTTTGAGTGGATCAGAGCATGTTTTTCCAAAAATACGGTTGTATTTCATAATATATTTTTTTTTCTCATGACACAAATTAATTATGCGAAACAACTTACTTGTAATTTAAACAAAGTTTGTCTATCTTCATCAGTCATTAAAATTTTATAAGTTTTTGAAACTGAACCACAGACTTTTTGTGACACTCTTCACTTACTGTTTGTCCAACAGAACACTGCTCATCCATTTTATTGCATTCCAATTAGCTTTTCAGATTTATTAAATTTTAAAGCTATTTTAGTTAACTAAAAATTACACTCATGACAAAAGCACACAAAATATTCTACACTTTCAATGAAGTATGTACAACCACTCTGAGAGGTTTCTGAACAATGCCACACCCAGCAAATGTAGTGGGGGTTTCACATTTGATGTACAGACTTGTCACTGACTACTGGGCCCCTGTGCAGACTTATTACTGTGTCCACTGAGCTCATGTACACACTTGTCTTGAGGACTAAACTCGTGCACAAAACTGTAGCCTTCTCAACAACAGATAAATTTCACAAGTTTATTGTTTTACTTTAATCATTTTTAACGTGTAGTAATGTGCAAATTTTTTAAACATAGAACTGAAACAAAAGCTCCTGTTTAATATTTTGTTATTAAAATAAATAATACTAAATAAATAAAGGGTGATAGTGTTAACTAAATATAGGTTACAACTAAATTTTATTACAATGAAACACTAAATCATTTAAATAGGCAATAACCATAAGATCAGTTCTAATGATGTGTGAATTATTTCCTCATTTTCAAAAATTCATCTCTTTCTTCAAAGTCAAATACCAGCTTGAAATTTTTACAGTACTTTGCTATCATGTAGGTGTACAAAATGTGCAAAAATCAAATTTTTATATTCAGTCCCACTCAGATAATTAGCCCCAAACTTTACAAAAAATGAAGATTTTTCAAATTTTAAAAATTATAAAAAATTAAGGAAACATTTGTCAGTGTTCTTGCTCTATATATGACTAGTAGTTTGATATCTAACTAGAGAAAAATACACTGATAAATCACTCCTTGGTTGTTGTTCTGGATTTTCTTAATTTTCACATCAAACTTTGGAGGTCATTTTCATTGGTTATTTTTTAATTTAGGGTATTTTGGGCAATAAATAGTGTTGTAGAGGAGACGTTTCTAAAAACAGTCATGCCAGTTGCAATGTTGTAACTAAATCCAGTGCAGAGATATTGAGATTAATGCTAATGTCTCCAAATTGAAAAACTGTTGTGCGGTTACAAATAAAGATGGCCACTACTCAGTGACAGTGCAAGGTAATTTAAAAAAAAATGTTCTGATCTTCTCAACTATAGGGTAATCACATAAAAAAACATAAAAAATTTAAAAATGGTCAAGCAAACCTTTTTGGATAACTTCATATGGATTGACCCCATTTGAAAATTTAAGTTGACACTGCCTGGGGAGGGGGGGTTAGGAGGTAGCCAGTTGTAGTTGTAGCACAGACAATGTCACCTTTCCAAATAACTCTTCACCTAGAACATCTTTTTATACAGTGAATCATTTCAAGATTTTCACTGGTCTCAAGTTGAAATGAACACGCTGCATATTATGAGTAGTAAAGAGCCAAACACAGAATATTGTGGTACACTCTGTTTGATATGCAAGGAATTTGATCTCATATTGTTGAACTGCATAATTAGTACTGTCACTCAGGTAGGATATGGTCAGAGATAGCTATGATCCTATAAAACTACAGTAGTAGAGTTTTTCTAGCAGTGCTTCATGGCTGACAAATACCTTGCCGAGATCCACAGGGATAGCATTAACTGCTAATCTTCATTCAAATGTTGGTAGTGTCAATGAAACAACGTTTTTGGCTGCTTTTACTGTTGACAAGCCTGACCTGAAGCTGTAATGAGTCATTAAGAATATTACTCAGACAGATATTGATTGATTTGGAGCTGTACACAATATTACACAACTTTCAAAATCATGGGTATGAGAGATTTTTGATGGTAATTATTACAACAAGACTTACAACCTTTCTTGGTGAGAGGAGTAATGATTGCCATTTGCAAGGATGAAGGGAAAAAGGGACTGACAAACATATGGTTTATAAGAAAATAGTGTGTTGCGCTACTACCTCCATAATTTTTTTAATCAGAGAATTGGAGACACCATAAACATCTTCAGATTTTGAGTAACTTAATTTTGCTATTGCAATTGCAATATCAGTTACTTTTCTCTCTTTCCAATTAAAGACAAAAACTACATCTTCAAAATTTTGTAGGAAACCAGGATACCAGACAGAGCAAATTCCATCTTCCTGAATATAAGGTAAACATAGAAGGGTTGAAGAGGAGCGAAAAAAAAGACTGGTGAGGTTTAGAAAAAGGGGTAGAGTTCGGAAAGGTCACCCAGAACCTCAAGTCAGGGAGGACTTAACAGATGGGATGAGAAGGAAAGACTGATTGTTGTTGGGACTGTGCTAGATGAGATTTTAAAATCTCAGAGCTTAAATGTGGAAGATAGGATAATATGCAAGAGAGATTACTGCTAAAATATCATACACAGGCTAATGAGAGCAAAAAGCTAAGTGCACTGTGTGCGCTAGAGGTGTGAAGGGGATAGCAATTAAGACAGGTCAGAAAATGAAAGTTGTAGAAGGTTAAAAGAGAATGAAAAAGGAATAGCTACTGTGAAGAAATGGTGAGACTGAAGAAATTAATGTAAATTAAGTTAGTTGGGTGGTGAGAACAAAGGACATGTTGTAGTGCCAGTTCCGACCTGCAGAGCTACTAGAAGCTGGTGTTCGGGGTACAATCCAGATGGTACATGTAGTGAAACAGGCACTGACGTCACAACCTACAAAAGTATACAAATAAAGCATAACATAAATAACTGCAGAATGGGTGTTGTTAAGTTTGTGTGAATGTGATAAAAGTACAAGCAGATACCCTCGGCTAAACTAATCACCTCAAATGAGTGTAATTACAAAATACTATAACACATTGACTGTTCATAAATCAATATTTAACTCAAGTATAGTTGCACTTCAGCAATATGATAAGCATCTCTAAATTCTTGCACATATTTGTACAGCACTGCGCATCATTAGACTTAAAAAAAAATCCAACTGCCTCCCTAATTCCAAGCTCAACTTGGTATCAAAGTTTACTAAGTCCCTGCAAAATTTAAAGTATCACACTGCCACTTCCTGCCCAAGTTCTATCACTTAATGCCTCTAATCAACCTTGTTGTATCCTGCTACGTGTGCACTTAAATCAACTGCCAAGTGCGGGCCGGCCACTAGAGGCTGCTTGTAGGAACTGTGCACACTGCTTGGTCTCCACTGCACCATCTACCGGCAACTTGTGTCTATGTAACTGTGGAGCAGTGCTGACTTACTCTCACTATGTTTATTACTTTGTACTGCTCACATCAGTTTCCCTGTGTATCACTTACATTGCAACTTCTGTATGATTCTTTGTCTTGTTATGTTTGGAGTCATGCAAGGCTTATTTCCATTATTGTTCAGAGGTTTATCAAGAAAGCCATATTTGTCTTACTTGGATTAGTTTCATGTATTACTTGATTACTGCAAAACTGAAGATGAGAATGGAACCTGATTGTGAAGTAACCAAGTAATATACGAAACCAATCCAAGTAACACAAATATGGCTTTATTTATAAACCTCTTAACAATTACAGAAATAACCTTCGTGTAACTCCACGCACAACAAGACAAGACTCATGCAGAAAGTGCAACATAAGCAATACACAGAACAACTGGTGTGAGCAATACAATCTAAAAGAACATAGTGAATGTCAGTCAGTTCTGCTCCATACTTGTATAGGTGCGAGTCATCGGTAGACGCTGTGGTGGAGACTGTGCCATGTACACATTTCCTTCAGGTTGCCTCTAGTGGCTGGCCCATATTGATGTAGTTGGCCATTGATTTGAGTACACATGCACGGGTATACTACAGGTTGCCCACTCACTTGTTCTGTGTACAACATGTTGTGTTCATTTTGTTATATTTATCTGTATAATAGTTAGTGATGTGACATTCAATGATAATTGCAGGTGTCTTCAGCAGTTATCTAACCATTTTAACTCTTAATTATTGCCAAAAGTATTTAAGAATTTTCAATGGTTTAAGTAATGTTGTTGATATCTTGCACTAATATAAATTATGTAATTTTTATAATTACAATTAAAGTGGCTGTGCAGTGTAATTTGTAGCATTCTGAGGTACCCATTACTTGACATATTGGGAATTCAGCCATCTTTGGTATGCACACCCTTTGCTGCATTGCTAATTGTCATGACTTCTATTCTAGTACTCCAGGTAATCCACCAAAAGGTCCCTTCCTGCCACTTGCCGCCTCTGCATTTGCCCTGCCCTCAGCGGGGGCATCTCTTGTGTTTACATATTACATCCACTGACAGCCTGACAGATTGTCGTTACCTCCCAGCGTGTTTCTAATCCCCTTGGTCATACTTCATACTTTTTGTAAAAATGTTGTGCTTATCTTACCACTGATTGTGTGCGTCCAAGTATAAAATATTTTTTGTTGTCTAATACAACTTTTTCATGTTGCAGCATTGCTTGCTAAAGATCTACCCTAAATTTGGAATGTCTGAGATACCAGAGGAGATTCTGCACACTCCTAAGGTGAGAAATACCCAACTGTGAAACAGACAAGTTTCTATAATTAAATGTGTGGGAAATGGTGTGAATTACATAACTGAATAGTTATTTTCTTGGACAAAAGTTTTGGTTGAACATTTTAACTGCAGATTCCAGCTTTGGTTGAATTAGACCAACTTCAGATCTATAGATTGTTTAGGGGTAGCTTCAGCTCTCTGTCCATCACATAAGACTCCAGTGATCAGTATGCTGTGAGCCCAGATAGCTACCATCTACTACATGCTCAGTATTTTACAATTCTTGGAAAAATACCTTTGTTCTCACCTAAAAACTCTAATAGATTAACTAGACAAAAAATGTCAATTATGAGCCCTCATCTTTTTGGTATTCTGTACTTACTGATAGAATTGACTGGGCAAGGCTGTGGTTGTAAGCGTGCTGTTCATGTGTATTGACTTTCCTTAGTGTGGTGGCCTTTTAGTGTGATTTGATCACTGTGGGAAATGCACAGAGATTGGCACTGTAGAAAATGGGCTAGAAAAACAAAGGTTTCACCTTTAAATGCTACAAGATATAAAGTAACTATAATATAGAGATATATATGAAGAAATTAATTCCATAAAAATAACTGCAGGCAGCAGAAGAACAAATGATCATTGAAGTAAGCAATATACTAATATAACCTTCAAATGCAGTTCAAGAACGGCATAGACAGTGTGTCATTCAACAATACAAGATAAGAGAAATTGAATTGGATAAAAACTGTTAATAGCTAGTAATTAAACACTAAGTTAGTTTACATCAAACTGATTAAGGCTTATTGAAGGCTGAATGCTGTGTAACACAATAGCATACAGTAAATTATAAGTACTGACAATATTTACATAACATATCTTGCTGTTAAATGTATGGTCATTAGACATTACCACTTCCTGCTATAAAAGGATGAACTACTTTTAGACCCAGCCTTAGTGGTCAGAGGCAGTGTTTTGTGTGTGTTGTTGACCATAAATTGATTTTTCACACAGCTGATATCAGAATACAAATAAAACACTTAGTTCATGTATCAGATGACAAATGAAACATGTTCAGCTATCAAGGTGGCTATGCGTGAAGCCTTAACATCCTACAGTACTAGAACATTATTGAAAGATTTCTCAAACTCAAAGAAACTCTGATCTTACTAAAGGCGGTTAGTGGCACCAAAGTTAATGTTCAGATGCTCATGGGCAAGACAGAACCTGCAACAGAGTAACAAAGAACAAGCATATACACTTAACTCAGTTATCAAATGTTTCTTTGGGAATGAAAATCCTGCAATATTTCCCCAGTTTAGTTCACACACCACTGAAAAGGTGAGTCGTATAGATACTAGAGTCAGTGCCGTTGAGGTGAAATCACTAAAACTGAACACTGCTCCAGGGCCCAATGGAATCCCTATCAAATTGTATACAGTTTTTTTTTCTTTTCTTTTTTTTTTTTTTTTGCATATTCTCCCATAGATAACTCAAAAATTATGCTCAGTAGTGGAAAAAGAGAACATATCACATTCATCTACAAGAAAGGTAGCAGAAGAGATCAAAAAACCTGCCATCCAGTATCATTTATTATAGACTGAGTTGAGAAAAGTCATGGAATACCCCATAATATTGTGTTGGACCTCCTTTCACCCAGCATAGTGCAGCAGCTTGACATGGCATGGACTCAGTAAGTCGTTGAAAGTCCCCTGCAGAAATATTGAGCCATTCTGCCTCTATAGCCATCCATAATTGGAAAAATGTTGCCGGTGCAGCATATTGTGCAAGATCTGACCTCTTCAATATGTCCCATAAATGTTCTTTGGGATTCATGAGGGGTGGTCATAGTGGCCCCATCATTTTCTCGAATTGCCCAGAATGTTCAAGTCAATTGTAAACAGTTGTCACCCAGTGACATGGCACATTGTCACCCGTGAAAATTTCTTCATTGTTTCAGAACATGAAGTCCATGAATGGCTGCCAATCATCTCAAAGTTGCCAAACACAATCTTTCTGCATAATCATTGCAGTCAATAATTGGTTCAATTGGACCAAACTTACCTTCCATGTAAACACAGCCCACACCGTTATGGAGCCACCACCAGTTTGCACAGTGCCTTTTTGACAACTTGGTCCAGGGCTTTGTGGGGTCTGCACCACACTCGAACCCAACCATCGCCCCTGCGGGTCCAGGGGTTAGAATAGGACAGAGCTATTCCTGCCTGTTGTAAGAGGTGACTAAAAGGAGTCTCACACATTTTGGCCTTTGTGATAGTCTCCTGTAGGGTTTGACCTCCATTCATCAAAATTTTCCCAAAGTACAAGCCAATTGGGGAAGGGCGCGTTACATGGTGCATCGTGTCCAATGTGCATTGAGATCTTTAGTCCACTTTCTCGTCATCGCATTGCAGTCCTGCCCATTCTCCATCTCTTGGGCGAGGACACCTTCCTGGGTGCATTTTCCACCATGCACTATGCAGTGTCGCTTCCTGCATCGACGATGACCATGGACTTCTTTGCACTTGTTATCCAGCATGGCAGCCAGTCAGTTGTGGTGGGTCGCCATGTATCCTGTTGGTTGTAGCCCCCCTGACCATACAGGGATCACTCTGCTGATGCCTGTGCTGTTAACTCCCCACATATGCCAGGCGGTAGACACCCATCCCCCAATGGCATCTGGCTCCCAGCAACTGCAACTGGGTAGTGCCCTTGGGGAAGGCCCCTAGTCGGAGTGGGTGGCATCAGGGCAGATGACACCTGATGAAGTGTAGTCCATCATCTCTTGCTGTTGGTGACTCACCAGCAGTCTCTAAGCATTCACGAGCTCAATTCAACACACAGAAGTAAGACTCCAAATCGTTCCCCTCCCTGGCCATACCATGGGAGGAATGTCAGGCTAAGGATGGCAGCGGATCTTATTTGCTCTGGTACCTTGTATATTCGAGGCCTGATGGGGAATGTTTTATGACGATGAAGCCTCAGTTTCTTGGTGAGCATTTAGAGTAAAAGTTCGGGGAGGTATAGGGCTTGTTCAAAATGAGATTGGGGTCAGTCTTGATCTAAACAGCATCCTCTGCCCAGTCACAGGTGTTACTTGCTGGGGGATGTTTCTGTAACCATCACGTCCCATAAAAGCTTAGATATAGTCCAGGGTATCACATTTCACTGGGACTTTCTTTTGCAGTCTGAAGATGAGCACTGCACCAATTTAGAGTGGCAAGGTGTACATTTCATCCAGCGTGCCCACCTGGGGCTGTGGGACAATCAGGTTGCCACCAGTGCCTTCATCTTGGCCTTAGAGGGTGATACATTGCCCAAGAAGGTCAAGGTGATGGTCTACCACTGTGGTTTAAAGCCCTATATACCTCCCTCAATGTGGTGCTTTAAGTACTGGAAGTTCGGCCGTATGTCTTCCTGCTGCACGTCCAGTGTCACATGACAAGATTGCAGATTCACATCACATCCCAATAGTCCATGTGCTCCGCCTCCCATCTGTGTCAACTGCGGAGAGCAACATTCGCCTTGCTCGCCAGATTGCAGGATTCTCCAGAAAGAAAGGAAAATCGTGGAGTACAAGACCCTGGACCAACTGACCTACACAGAGGCTATGAGAAAATTTGAACGCCTGCATACTGTACGTATGACATTGTCTTATGCCGCTGCTACAACAGTTCTGACCCATCAGCTCTGCCAATCCCAATGACCTCGCAGAGGTGGAAGACTACTCTTGCCCCCTTGATGGTGTGGGGCATTTCCCTCCCTATTGCTCCCGTACCACCTACTTCAGGAGCAACACCCCCCCCCCCCCCCCCTCCAATCATTGGGGACGTCCATCCCCACTTCTAAGCCAGAGATGCATAAGTCTTCTTTGGCTTCTCTCACTACAGATGGGTTCCTTGGGTCACTCCCTTCCCAGGTTTCTTCTAGTGGGAAAGACGACAGATGCCAGTGGCTGAAGAGCTCAAAAGCAGCTGGTTGTAGGGCTTCACGCTCATCCTCAGTCCCAGAGACTGAGTCAGTGAAGTCCTCCCAGCCAGGGAAACCCATGGAAAATAATCTGCTGTTTCCTTGGCACATAGACCACAGATGGGAGAATAATTTGAATGTGTGCGTGGCAATGAAGGAAAGAAAGCACGTGTGTACAAAGCTCTTTACTTGAAGAAGTGGACATACAGTTTTAATAAGCAGCTGGAGGCGTCCATCAACCAGCTTCAAGCGTATGAAGATACTAGAGATTTTGGTGTATTTCTCTTCAAATTATTTATTCTGGTCTCTGCAGTGGGCATACTGTTGCTGTCGCAATTCGAGCATAAACAGAAATGTGCATCATTAAGCAATGCATATGGTTTTAAAGTATTGTTATCTAGATGGAAGAACAAACAATATAATTGACAAACTATTTGTGTTCATGAAATTAGTGCGCAACAAACTACTTACGTTAATGAAATTAGTGCATGACAGACTGTGATCTCATGGTTAAACTACATAAATTTGATTAGAATCAAC
This sequence comes from Schistocerca piceifrons, assembly GCF_021461385.2. Lineage (NCBI taxonomy): Eukaryota > Metazoa > Arthropoda > Insecta > Orthoptera > Acrididae > Schistocerca > Schistocerca piceifrons. The sequence goes on along the minus strand of NC_060141.1, from coordinate 122,527,042 downwards.
ATGAACATTTAATATCTGCCTCAGTGCCGTAACAACACTTGCTTTCCAGTAAAAGTTGGTTTCTTTAAATTGCCCTTACACTTTCGTTGCATTTACCATGCCTTCTTTGTAATTTTACCGTCTCATTGCTGGGATGTTGTGGAGATTCCCTGCAGTATGTCTGAAAAGTGCCAGCGAATGAACTTTCAGTAACAATTTCAGGGTTTCTGTGGATGTTAACAAGTGGACACTAGTTCTCGGACCAGAGATGTGCACACAAAATGGCAGAAGCCTCCTCACCTAGTTTTGCTTCAGTTGGTTTACATGTGGCACTGGAATGTAAGGCATAGGTCATTGATGCAGCATGAATCTGTTTGCATATGTTCAAATGAATTAAACTGTCTGCACAGGGATAACTAAAAGTGTGTATACACATATTATAAATGGAACATGTCAATGTAAACTTCAATTTACACTCAGTATTATTTAAAATCAATATACCTGCTATCCCATGATTGTCTGTGACTTCCCAAGAAACTTTGTGCCATCAGTATTGATTGTTATATTTCTCTCTTTAACATTGTATGAAGCTTTGTGATAAGCCTCAGTAAGGTGGATCCTAAGCAAATGTTCACCCCTATGACTTCTGTCGAAGCACGTCTGAAAATAATGTGTCGTCAGACATGAATAAATACACACTCTTTCATGATTCCAGTTCTCTCTTTCACAGCACTGAAGAAACGAGACATAATGGAAGTGGTCTACCGATTTGACACACACAATGCTACAGGCATATCTGAATGTAAACCGTCTACCCCAAACAATATGGTCACTAACAACTTGTCAAAATTTGTACAATGTGTGGAGTCTACACATACAATATTCTGTCTAAATTTCTGTAATAACTGTTTCCAGTAATATGTCATTAATAATATCAATGAGTCACTGCTGTCAAAATGTTCATTGTCCTCACATTCTTTATAGAGGAGACTGCGAACTTTCATTAATTAATCCAAAAAGAAAACCCCTAAGACCAAGGAAATTGCAGTGGCACCCCCACCACCGATACCTACAAGCTCTTTGTCTGCGGATGTGTTGGAGATTTGGGCATCCACTTAGGACTTGTATCTCGCCAGATCCTCAGACAAAATGGATATAGATTGCTCAGGCAATAGGTTGGTGGCAGCAGGTGACCCTGATGCATAAACAGCCTCATTGAATGTTCCATGCCTTCCCAGTCTCCAATCATGTAGTCCTCCAGTGGAATTGCATCGATTTTTCCCACCACCTGGCTGAGCTACAGCAGCTGTTAAGCTTTACACCTGCTATCTGCATTGGCCTCCAGGAAACCTGGTTCCCGGCAATATGGACCCCTGCCCTGCATGGCTATAAGGTATATCACAGGAACTGTAGGGACTATAGTGTGTCAGGTGGAGTTTGCATTTATATCCTAAACTCAGTTTGTAGTGACACTGTGCCACTTTAAACTCCTCTTGAAGCTGTGGCTGTCAGAATAAGGATGACACAGGAAATACTGTCTGCAATGTGTATCTTCCTCTAGACAGTACAGTACCCTTGATCATATTAGCTGCACTGATTGATGAACTCATTAAACCTTTCCTACTTTTGGGAGATTCTAATGCCCATAACCCCTTGTGGGGTGGCACCGTGCATGCTGGCTGAGGCAGAGATGTTGAAAATCTGTTTGACCTCTGCCTCTTGAATACTGGGCCACTGGATATTTCATTGTGGCTCATGGTAGTTACTCACTCATTGATTCATCAATTGACAGCCCAGGACTTCTCCCAATCAAAAGACGGAAACAGAAATATTGGGAGAGATAAGACTCGATCACTGGGTGCATACGTCATCTTACCAAGTCTGGGCAAAGGTCAAACGTCTTTTTAGGTACTAGACCCCAACAGGTGTTCCCGGTGTTAGCATAAATGGCATGTTATCTACCAATGCCCACGCGTTTGCTGAGCAGTGCTGAGCGCTTTACTCGAGCCTCTGCATCAGAGAATTACCCCCAGCCTTTCGCACTCTCAAATGGCGGGTGGAGGGGAACGTCCTCTCATTCACTACATGCCACAGTGAATCCTGTAACGCCTCATTTAAAGAGTGGGAGCTCCTAAGTGCCCTTGCAGGGGACTGATGACCTCATATGTTAAGTCCCATAGTGCTTAGAGCCATTTGATTCAGAGCCCTTGCACATTGCCCTGACTCAGCTCCAGGGCCAGATTGGATCCACAGACAGATGATTAAACATATCTCATCTGACTACAAGTGACATCTCATCATCCTCAACCGGATCTGGTGCAATAGTGTCTTTCCATTGGAGTGGCAGGAGAGTACCATCATTCTGGTGCTCAAACCCAGTAAAACCCCACTTGATGTGGATATCTATTGGCCCATCAGCCTCACCACCTCACCAACGTTCTTTGTAAGCTGCTGGAACATATGGTGTGTCGGCGGTTGGGTTGGGTTGGGTCCTGGAGTCATGTGGCCTATGGCTCCATGCCAGGGCAGTGTCAGCCAGGGTTGCTCTACCACTGAGAATCTTGTCCATCGAATCTGCCATCTAAACAGCCTTTTCCAGATGGCAACACCTGATTGCCATATTTTTTGACTTACATAAAGCATATGACACGACCTGGTGACATCACATCCTTTCCACATTGTATGAGTGGGGTCTTCAGGGCCCATTCCCGATTTTTTATCCAAAACTTTCTGTTGCTCCATACTTTCCATGTCCAAGTTGGGGCTTCCCATAGTTCCCCCTCATATTCAGGAGAATAAGAACACAGAAGAAACAATTCCTCTTTGAGCAGCCTACAAGCTATCGACCAGTGCTACCCTCACCATCCTTTGGTGGCATCCATCCAGGAGGCCATTGATGCCCTGATACGGTCCCATCATTCAGTGGTGTTTGTGTGCACCCCAGGACACATTGGCATACCCTCAGGGGGCTCAGCATTTAGTTGCTGGGTTTGGGCTTGGCAACCCCAGGGTCCCTGAGCTGGGGACTGGGAAGTGCCACCAGTCCTTGATACCGTAAGCTCTGAGCGTGCTTCAACGACCACCGTAAGGCATGACGGTGGAACGTTGTATGGTAGAGCCCGGGGATCTTGTATTAACTGCCTGGGTCACGAGGATGGTATAAACCTCTATAAAAAAAACCTCAATCTCAAGGTGCGCTGCACGCCGAGGAGACGCAGGGCTGTCGAGGTAGAACAGTTGCTAGTGGGCAACCTCTGGGGAACCTGCCGCCTCCTGGTTGTATTAGGCTTACCCAGGCAAGTGGGGCTCTGTCTGGGTGGACATTCCTTTCCCTAGTGGCTCGTGGGACCACCATGAGAAGAAATAAGAATAGTGCACAAGCACGAGTCTCTAAGAAAGGAAAGTTCAATGCTTCAACATATGACCCCCAATCGTACCCTTCCCTGCCCACATCAGGGGAGGAATGGCGGTCTAAATTACCTGGTGAGACATATTCTCCTCGATTTCTGGTTTGCAGCCGAATAGATGGGGACTCATTTCTGACCACAAAGCCACAGTTTTTTGTGGAAAATTTAGAGGACAAGATTGGAGAACTTGAGGGCATGTCTAAAATGAGGTCTGGAGTGATCCTCAGAGACAGCATCCCCAGCACAGTCACGGGCATTGCTTGCTTGTGACAAGCTCAGTGATGTTGCAGTATCCATTACGCCTCATAAGAGCCTCAATATGGTTCAGGGGCTTATTTTTCATCGTGACCTGCTGTTGCAGTCTGACGACAAGCTCCGTGCAAATCTGGAACGCCGTGGTGTCCACCTTGTACAACGTGTCTTCAGGGGACCTAAAGATAGGTCGCCACCGGCGCCTTCATCTTGGCTTTCGAGGGTGACACCCTGCCCGAGAAGGTCAAGGTGGTGATCTATTGATGTGATGTTAAGCCTTACGTCCCTCCTCCCATGCGCTGCTTTAAGTGCTGGAGGTTTGGGCATATGTCATCGAGATGTGATGCCAACCCTACCTGTCGGGATTGTGGACATGCCTCCCACCCCAACGTCCCATGTTCACCGCTCCCTGTTTGTGTCAACTGTGGACAGAAACATTCACCTTGCTCGTCTGCACAGTTTATCAAAAATAACGGAAGATTATGGAGTAAAAGACCTTGGACAGGCTCACTTACACAGAGGCTAAACGCAAATACGATAGACTTTCACCCTGTGTGCATTTCATCAACGTATGCTGCAGCAGCTTCGATGTCGCCATCCCTGGCGATGAGCCCCCAAGCTCAGCCGCTTTCTGTGGGCCCTCCATCCTGGCCATCTATTCCTGCCCCCCTGGTAGTTGGGAAAGCCGACCCAGCCTGATAAATCGAAGGACAAACGGGACCCTACCAAAAAGAAGAAAAATCAAAAGGAGAAGGACACAGACAGAAAGAGAGTTCACCACTGCACCTGAAGATGATGTGGAGCATCTAACGTCCACTCAAGAGCTAATTGTTGCTCAACCTGCAGCTCCTATGGAAGTTGATCAGGCTACTTTGCCGTGGTTTTTTCCACCACCTTGCTGAGTTGAAACAGCTTTTGTGCCGCTTCCCTGCAACTTGTCTGGCCCTACAGGAAACCTGGTTTCCTGTTCGGCAGACCCCCTCCCTCTGTGGCTACTGGGGATACTATAAGAACCACATATAATACAACAGGGTGTCTTGTGGTGTCTGTGTTTATGTTCTTGCCACTGTTCCTAGTGCCCCAGTACCACTTCACATGGCTCTCGAGGCTGTGGCTGTTAGAATCCGGGCAGGAATGGAGCTTACCATCTGTACCCTCTACCTTCCCCCAGACGAGGTTGTCCCTCTTGCTGAACTAGCTGCCTTGTTCACCCAGCTCCCCCCCCCCCCCCCCCCCCCCCCCCGTCATTCCTCCTTTTGGGATACTTTAATGCCCACCACCCTTTATGGGGTGGGGCCCAGATCTCGGGCCAGAGTAGGAAAGTTGAGGCTCTCTTGGCACAGCAGGACATTTGCCTCCTTAATACTGGTACTCCCACATATTTTAGCTTGACTCATGGCACATACTCAGCCATTGACCTCTCTCTTAGTAGCCCAGGTCTTCTTCCATACCTCAGTTGGAGGGTCCATGATGACCTCTGTGATAGCGACCACTTTCCTATCCTGGTTTCTCTTCTTCAATCCCAACCCCCTGAGCAGTTGCCCCGATGGTCACTTCGTGGAGCTGATTGGGCAGCCTACATCTCAGCTACTACGGCCATTGCTCCGCTTCCTGGTGATATTGATTTGGTAGTGGATGAGGTCACTATGGCCATTGTTTCTGCTGCCGAGGCAATTGTCTCCTGTTCTTCAAGTACCCTAAGGCGTAAGTCAGTCCCTTGGTGGACACCAGAGATTGCAGAAGCTATCCAGGACCGCCGGCAAGCCCTGCAATGAAACCAGCGTCATCCTTCCTTAGAGAATCTGGTTGCCTTTAAACGGCTGTGGACCCGGGCTCAGCGGTTAATCCGGCGGAGCAAACAGGACTGCTGGGAACAATATGTTGCCACCATAGGTTCTCGCACCTCCCCATCTCAGGTGTTGTCGCAGGTTGGGCACATTTTTGGCTTTCGCCCTCATGCATCTGTCCCTTGCCTTTCTCTTCGGGGTACACTTTGTACTGACCCAATCACCCTCGCCGAACATCTGGCAGAGTACTTCGCTCGTAGTTCCGCAACAGCAGGCTACAGCACAGAATTCCACGCCATGAAAGAGCAGGCTGAGCGTACGCAGTTGTCGTTTCGCATGCACCATTGGGAATAATACAACGCCCCGTTTAGTGAATGGGAGTTCCTAAGTGCCCTTACAGCTTGCCCCGATACCTCCCCAGGTCCAGACCGAATTTGCAAGCAGTTTCTTCGCCATCTCTCGGCACACTGTCAGGGTGAATTACTCGCCCTGTTTAACCGCATCTGGATGGGGAGGGCGTTTTCCCAACTCGTTGGCAGGATAGCGGTAGCATCCCGGTGCTGAAACCTGGTGCAGATCCGCTGGTGGTTGGTAGCTATCGCCGTATCAGACTTACCAATGTTATGTGCAAACTCCTGGAACAGATGGTGAGTTGGCTGCTCATGTGGATCCTCAAAGCTTGGGGCCTCCTGGTCCAGCAACAGGGGGGCTTCTGTCAGGGCCGCTCAGTGATCGACAATTTAGTCTCGCTAGAGTCAGCTATTCGTTCAGCTTTTACACGGCGAGAACATCTAGTTGCTGTTTTCTTTGATCTTCGGAAGGCTTACGATACCACCTGGCGCTATCATATCCTTGCTACACTGCACGAATGGAGCTTGTGGGGTCCACTTCCGATTTTTCTACGGAATTTTCTCTCTAATCGCTCCTTTCGGGTTAGAGTTGGCACTTATTTTAGCTCTGCTCATATTCAGGAGAACAGTGTCCCACAGGGCTCGGTTCTCAGTGTTCTCCTCTTTTTGGTGGCGATTAATGGTCTTGCTGCTGCGGCGGGCTCATCGGTCTGTTCCTCTCTATATGCTGATGACTTTTGTCTTTATTACAGTTCCCCAAGCATCAGTGTCGCTGAACGGCGGCTGCAGGGAGCTATCCGTAAGGCACATTTTTGGGCATCCAACCATGGTTTTCAGTTCTCAGCCTCTAAGACCCGACTGATGCATTTCTGTTGTCGTCGAACGGCCCACCTCCATCCAGAGCTCTACCTTGCCAATGAACTCCTTCATATTGAGGAGACGCATCACTTTCTTGGCATGCTGTTTGATACTCAGCTCACTTGGACACCTCATCTTCACGAGCTTAAACAACAGTGCTGGCAACACCTCAACATCCTGCGCTGCCTCAGCCACACCGTTTGGGGCACTGCACGAACAACCCTCCTACAGCTCTATAAGGCCTTAGTCCAGTCCCATCTCGACTACAGGAGCGTGGTGTACGAATCAGCAGCACCTTCAGTGTTGCAGATCCTCGCCCGATTCTCTATTGTGGCATCAGACTGGTGACAGGTACCTTCTGCACTAGTCCGGTGATTAGCCTTCTTGTAGAAGCTGGAATCCCTCCCCTACGATACTGCCGACAACAGTTGCTTGCATCATACATCCCCCGTGTCCATGCCTCGCCCAACCACCCAAACCGCAGGCTCCTTTTTCCATCTTCTGCACTCCCCACGACGGCGGCCTAGGTCGGGTCTCCCGATCGCAGTCCGCGTTTGTTCCCTTCTCTCATCACTCGAGTCCTTTCCCCTTCCTCCATCCTTTGGGCCCTCTTCTTCTACCCCTCCTTGGTCCCTCCCTCGCTTACGACTTTGCTTGGATTTGTCCTGCGACTCAAAGTCCTGCGTTCCACCTGCCAGTCTTCGTCAACAATTCGTGGCTCTTCTTGCCTCGTTTCACGATGCAGATGTAGTCTACACCGATGGTTCTGTGGTCGATGGACGCACTGGGTTTGCTTTCACCCATGGCGACTTTGTTGAGCAGCATTCCCTGCCTTGTGGGAGCAGTGGTTCACTGCGGAGCTGGTTGCTCTTAATCGTGCACTCACTCACCTTCCCTCCTGCGCTGGAGAGTCATTCGTCATATGCAGTGACTCCCTGAGTGGATTGCAAGCACTCAACCAGTGTTTTTCTCAGGACCCTTTGGTGCATGGTATTCAGGATGCTGTTTTTGCTCTCGCCAAGTGTGGTCGTTCAGCGATGTTTGTGTGGACCCCAGGCCACATCGGCATTTCAGGAAACGAACGTGTCGAGTGGTTGGCCAAGCAGGCCACCACTTTGCCACCCCTGGAGCTTGGTCTCGTGGAAAGAGACTTCCAGTCAGCCCTACATCACAAGGTCCACGATGTCTGGAGCTCTGAATGGTCTGTCTTGAGCACGCCAAATAAGCTCCACATGGTAAAGTCTTCCACGGCTGTATTGAACTCATCCTTGAGGAGCACATGTAGGGACTCAGTTGTTCTCTGCCGTCTCTGAATTGGACATACACGATTGACCCACAGCTGTCTCCTTCATTGTGAGAACCTGCCCAAGTGTCACTGTGATGCAGGGCTGACAGTGGTCCATCTTCTGATGGACTGCCCCCTTTTAGCCCCCTTGCGGCAGTCCTTTAATTTACCAGCTGCACTTCCTTTAATTCCAGGTGACGATGCCTCTATAGCTGACTCAGTTTTATGATTTATCCGTGCAGCTGGGTTTTATCACTCACTCTAGTGTGGGCACTCTCGCATGGTTTCTCAGGCTACACCCACTCCAGCGACTTTTAATTGTGACGTGGATACCAAAATAGTGTCTTTTATAGTAACAAGTTGTGTTGGTACCTCTATCAACGCTTTCCAGCTGGAGGTTCTTCGTTTGTAGTTGAGTGGTTGACCTTTTACCTGATCCATCAACCACTGTCATCTGTTTTACTCTAGTCAACTATTTGCTCTGCTCCTTTTAAGTGTCCTCTATTTTGTGTTGTAGCGGTGTTCATTTTCTCTCTGTACCCCTTGGTGTTCCCTCCCTCTGGGTGCAGAGGTTTTGTTTTTACTGTATAGGCCTTTTACAAGTATGTCTGTTTGGGTCAGGGGACTGATGACCTCGATGTTTAGCCCCCATCAAACCCCAAAACCAACCAACCACGTCGGCATCCCAGGCAATGAACTTCCCGACAAGCTAGCCACACAGGCTATGCGGAAACTGCTTCTGGAGACGGGCATCTCTGAACGTGACTGATTTATGCCGCAGGACTTTTTGGCTTTGAGAGACTGAGTGGCATAACAGTATGCACAACGAACTGTGTGTCATTAAGGAGACACTGAATGTGTGGAAGTCTCCCCTGTGGGCTTCTTGCAGGGAATCAGTTGTCCTTTGTTGACTCCGCATCGGCCATAGGTGGCTCACACATGGTTACCTCCTCTGTCATGAGGACCTGCCTCAGTGCCGCTGTGGCTCCCAAATGACAGTCGTCCACCTCTTTCTGGACTGCCCACTTTTAGCCACTCTGCAGCTGACTTTTAACTTTCCCAGCACGCTACCTTCAGTGTTGGGTGACAATGCCTCAACAGCAGCTTTAGTTTTTAAGTTTTATTCATGAGGCTGGTTTAATCATTTGATCTGAGTTTTAGCGCATGTCCTTTTTCCTTCTGTGTCCTCCACTCTAGGGCTTCTAGGGTGGAGATTTTAGTCTGTACAGAGTGGCTGGCTTCTCCTTTTTTATTCTCATGGACAGACAGCCATGGTAATCTGCTTTCTTGCTTTTAATCTTCTCTCCCTGTTTCTTGCACCTCTCTGTGGTTTTCTTGTTCTGTTTTGTCCATCGTGGAGTTGGTTGTCTTCCTGTCATTCTTCTGGTTCTTCCTTTGTCCTGTTATTGTGCCATACATCTTCTTTGTTTTCTTCTTTCCCTTGGGTAACTGTTCTACTGGGAACTTGAATCCTCTACACTGCCTCAGGGATATCCTTTTGGGGGGTGGGTGTGATTTCTCCTCCCTTCTGTTTCTGTATAAACATTTCATACTACCCCACCTGGATTACAGTTGCCTAGCATATGGAGTGGCAGCCCATCGTTTAAGAACCAGTTTATCATTGTGAGATCAGACTTGCAGCTGGTGTCTTTCTGAGGCACCCTGTAGGTAGCTTTCTAACAGATTTTATGCCTTGAACCATTACTTAAGTGTGCTGGCCATGTACATAGCCTCAAAGAGCATGTAAAACCCCCATCTCTTCTCAGATAAAAGTATGTGACATCCACAAAAATGTCCCAACATCTGGCTGCCCACAATCTATTATCTCACAAATATGAGAGACCATTCTGAACACCTCCGTATAAACACTCAATTGAAGGGTCACTTGCTGACAACTTTGTCTGTATCCATCATTCAGTCCAAATGCTACAAAGACTAATTTCCTTTGTGGTGAATGAATTAATTCAGAAATCATTTACACTGAAGGATCATATTTCAGTGGTTACACTGGCTTCAAGGTCCCAAACAGGCAGCAGTGAATAGAACACCCTACCACAGGACTGTAGTATCTTTACTGTAACAGTAGTATTAATTATGCAAGCTCTTGGTTACACCTGCTCTTGCTTATATGGGTCTTTCTTAATTTGCAGTGACACTCTATGTATGTTGAAAACTCCCACTGTTTCCCAGCTAATGTACTCACAGATTATTTGGCCAAAGAGTTCAATAAAGAGGATGTCCATGAATTAAAAATACCTGACCCTGACTTAGAGTACCTTATCCCAAAAACGTCTAGTGCTGTGGATTAGGGAGTGGTATCAGGAAGCTGATGTTAACGATCTGTGCACCATTTAAGGTCCTAAAACTGTGTGCATGATTGTCTTCATGCAAAATGTCCCACCAAGAATTTAAAATTCCCTGCTGATTCCACATGAGGCATACTAGACTTCTCATATAAATACATTCTTAAATTATCAGCTACACCTTACTACAGTTGTCTGCTTTTTTTCTCAGTGGCACAAATTTTAATAGAGTGCCCCATTTTTACTCTAGTAAGGAAAACACTGAAGCTAACTGACTCACTTTTAGTCCAATCCATTCAGTGAACCTAGTTTTACAGTTCATCTGGCAGTGCTGCATTTATCATATTTGAAGGTCAGACAATATGGCCTCATCAGCCTGTGAGTTCGGGTGGCTGGCCACTTTCCACTGCAGTATGGTCCCTGGTGGACATGCTGCCTCTTGCTTCATTTATTATTATTAAATCCTACCATTTTACTGACTTGACTATCTCAGCCTTAATCCTCCTCCTCCTGCTGCTGCAGTGTTAATACTTCAAGGAATCTATTCCCATTTGATGGACTAATTCCAGTTGGTGACATTCCTATTGATCCAAGTGTTGCCATGCCGATTCCCACACTCCCCACTCACTTCTTGGACCCCAGAATTTAAGTGAAGACCTGTACATGTTGGTTAATATTGTACATGTGCATAGTTCCTAACATTTAATCAACACCTTTCTGGCATGTTTGCTAATATTTATCACACAAAAGGCTTGCAGATAGTAGTTGCATAACCAGAAACTGTCATTCTAAATGGCCCATCATCCCCCCCATAAGAAAGTCCACTGCAAACTGCAAAATTACCACCAGCAATACAAATAAATCACAATACTATATGTCCAGAGGGCGTTTCAGCAACACACTGCTGGCATTTAATTCAGGTAGAGATCAGAATGTCAAAGAAATAAATAGTGCAGTAACACCCCCGCGAACCCCCCCCCCCCCCCCTCCCCCCCCGCGGGTCCGGGGGTTAGAATAGGCCCGAAGTATTCCTGCCTGTCGTACGGGGCGACTAAAAGGAGTCTCTACTGTTTTGGCCTTTAATGTGATGGTCCCCATTAGGGTTTGACCTCCATTCTTCCAAAATCAACAGAAGTACGAGCCTTTTGGGGAAGGACACATTGCAGGGTGCACCATCAGTCCTCTGTGCCCTAAGACCTTGGCACTCTTCATCGTCTTGGCATCGTAACTGCACCCTCCATCCCTCATTTTTGGCATACACATTTGATGGGTTGTGTAAGTTACACCCTTAGTGCATCACCATCTGCACCCATGATAACTATGAACTTCGCATGGCACCCAAAATCCAGCACGGTAGCCAGTCCGTTGTGGTGGGGTTGTCATGTACCCTCTAGGTTGTAGCCCCCTGACAACACAGGGATCGTACTGCCGATGCCTGAGCTAACACCTCCCCACATAAGCCAAAGAGTAGATGCCCGTCTCTCTGGGGCATCGGGACTCCCGGCAATGGCCATCCTGCCAGGTGGCCTTTGCTGCAGCTGGGTGGCGCCTGTGGGAAGAGCCCCTGATCGGAGTGGGTGGCATCAGGGCGGATGCCCCTCAATGACGTGAGTGAAATCTCAATCTGGTGGTCGCACGACCGCCAACGTCTCTAAGCGTGGTAAGGTGGAATTTAACGCTGTGACATATAACCCCAAATCGTTCCCTTCCCTAGCCACACCATGGGAGGGATGTAGGGCTGCGGACAGACAGGAGCCGTATTCACCGCGATACCTTGTGTGCAGCAGAACTGATGGGGATTCGTTTTTGGGGACTAAGCCTCTCTTCTTTGTGAACAATCTCAAAGATAAGTTTGGGGAAGTGGCGTCTCTTTCCAAAATGAGGAGCGGGGCCGTCCTGATACAAGCAGCTTCATCTGCACAGTCACGGGCATTACTTGCCTGTGAGAAGCTCAGTGACATCCCCATTAACATCACTCCCCATAAGTCCTTAAATTTGGTCCAGGGGATAATCTTCCATAAAGATCTTCTGCTACAGTCTGATGATGAGCTACGGGAGAACCTGGCACGACAAGGTGTACACTTAGTCCGTTGTGTCTTTAGGGGGCCGAAGGATAATAGGGTCGCTACCAGTGCCTTTATCCTGGCCTTTGAGAGCAACTGCTTGCCTGAGAAGGTCAAGGTCATGATCTACCGGTGCGATGTCAAGCCCTATGTCCCACCTCCTATGCGATGCTTCCAGTGCTGGAAATTCGGACACATGTCCTCCAGGTGCACTGCCAGCTCCACGTGTCGAGATTGCGGATGACCTTCACATCCCAATGCTCCATGTGCTCCGCCTTCCACCTGTGTTAACTGTGGGGAGCATCATTCTCCCTGCTCACCAGACTGTGCAGTCCACCAACGAGAGCGGAAGATACAAGAAATTAAGACCCTGGACCGTTTAACTTACCAAGAGACAAAGAAGAAGCTAGAATGACTCAACCCCACACCTATGTTGAGGAGCTATGCTACTGTAACACTACTCCCAAAACACCCAGTTTGGGAGCAGTGCACCCCGAACAACCAGGGATATCAGTCCCCACCTCTCAGCTGGAGAAGCAACAACCCTCTACGGCTACTCTGCCAGAGATGCAACAGCCTCCTCTGGCCTCACTCGTTCGGAAGGGGTCCCTTGGGGGAGTCCCTTCCAAGGACTTTACCAATGTCTCACAAGACACTAGCCAGTGGCTGAAGAAGCCACCAGCTGCTGGTCGAAGAGCTTCACACTCTTCCTCTGTTCCTGACAATACGTCAGGAAAGCCCTCCCAGCATCCAAACCCTCCTACCAAAGACAAGAGAGAGAAGAGGAAGCTCTCCAAGAAGAATAAGGACCCAGTGGTTCCTGCGCCACTGCTTCCTGTCGGCTCAGCCTCTGAGGATGAGGTCGAGCTCTTTGCGTCCCCTGATGACCTGGATCTCGCCGACTCCTCAGAAACAATGGAAGTTGCGACGTCAGTCACTCAGTTGGTGGCAGCATGTGACCCTGCGAAGTAATTTGCCTTGTCAGTGCCTCATGCCCCTACAGGACACACTTTGTACAATCCTCCAGTGGAATTGTGGCAGTTATTTTAGCCATCTATCTGTGCTACGCCAGCTTCTAAGCATGACACCTGCTTTCTGCATTGCCCTCCAGGAAACCTGGTTCCCGGCATTGTAAACCCCTGTCCTTCGTGGATACAGCAGCTATTACTGTAACCGTAGCACTTACAATAGTAGGTGGAGCCTACGTGTATGTCCTTACCTCTGTATATAGTGCTCCTGTGCCCCTTCAAACATCATTGGAAGCTGTGGCTGTCCGCATAAGGACTACCCAGGACATAACCGTCTGCAGTGTCTATCTGCCTCCAGGTGGTACAGTCCCCCTGACCGAATTGGCTGCACTTGTCACACAACTCCCCACGCCTTTTCTTCTCCTGGGGGATTTTAACGCCCACGGTCCCCTGTGGGGTGGAACGAAGATTACTGGCCGGAGCAGAGATGTCGAGAATCTCATCTCCCAACTCGACCTCTGCCTCTTAGACACTGGCGCCACCACACATTTCAGTCTGGCGCATGGCACGTTCTCTGCCATAGATCTGTCGTTGTGCAGCTTAGGGCTTGTACCATCGGTCCACTGGAGAGTCCACGATGACTTGTGTGGTAGTGACCATTTTCCCATCTTCCTTTCACTACCCCAGCGTCGCTCCCCTGAGGGCTTGCCCAGATAGGTATTTAACAAGGCAAACTGGGAAGTGTTCTCTTCTGCTGCCACTGTTGAATCTCTCCCCCATGGTACCATCGATGTGGCAGTTGACACACTGACTGCAGCGATTGTTTCCGCTGCAGAACGTACCAGTCCTCGTTCGTTAGGGTGCCCCTGGCGAAAGTCAGTACCTTGGTGGTTGCCGGAGGTCGCTGAAGCCATTAAAGAGCGTCGGCAGGCTCTTCAGCGACATAAGCAGCACCTGTCTTTGGAGAACCTCATTTTCTTCAAACGTCTCCGTGCTCAGGTCCGGAGGCTCATCAAACAGCGGAACCAGGAGTGCTGGGAGAAGTAAGTTTCCACCATTGGTTCCTGTACTTCACCCTCCCATGAATGGATGAAGATTTGGCGCATCTTTGGATTGCAGCACTCTACAGGTGTCCCAGGGCTTTCCATCAACGGGGCGCTATGCACTGATGCCAATGCAATTGCCGAGCATTTCGCTCAGCACTATGTTTGGGCCTCTGCGTCGGGGAATTACCTGCCCGCGTTTCGTGCGCTAAAATGCCAGGAGGAAGGCAGACGACTTTCTTTTGCTTCTCGCCACCCTGAGGCGTATAACGCCCCGTTTAGTTCATGGTAACTCCAGAGCGCCCTGGCACAGTGCCCCAATACAGCCTCTGGGCCAGATGGCATCCACAATCCGATGCTCAAACACCTGTCCCCGGACTGTCTGCGATGTGTTCTTGCCATCTTCAACCACATATGGGGCGATGGCGTCTTTCCATCGCAGTGGTGAGAAAGTACCATTGTTCCAGTGCTGAAGCCTGGTAAGGACCCAGTTAATGTGGATAGCTATCGGCCCATCACCTTAACCAACACACTGTGCAAGCTGCTGGAATGTATGGTGAGTCGACGGCTGTGTTGGCTGCTAGAGTCTCGGGATCTCCTGGCTCCATGCCAGAGCGGCTTCCATCAGGGCCGTTACACCACCGATACTTTGGTCTTCCTCGAGTCTGCAATCCCCACTGCTTTTTCCAGGCGCCAACACCTTGTCTCCATCTTTTTCGACCTCTCCAGAGCATATGACACGAGGTGGCGGCACCATATTCTCGCCACGTTGCACGGGTGGGGTTTCCGGGGCTCTCTCCCCATTTTTATTCAGAATTATTTATCTGTTTGGACATTCCAAGTTTTACTTGGCACATCCTATAGTTCACTTCATGTCCAGGAAAACGGCGTACCACAGGGCTCTGTATTGAGCGTGTCACTTTTCCTTGTGGCCATTAATGGCCTAGCAGCAGCAGTAGGGTCGTCTGTCTCGCCCACGTTATCTGCTGACGATTTCTGCATCTTTCTCAGCTCCTCCACCATTAGTGTTGCGAACGTAGGTTGCAGGGAGCCATACGCAAAGCGCAGGTGTGGGCCCTCGCCCATGGGTTTCACTTTTCTCCTGCGAAGACTTGTGTTCTGCACTTTTGTCAGTGTCAAACTGTCCATTCTCACCCTGAGCTCTATCTTCAGGATTCCATGCTCAGGGTTGTTGACACTTACCGTTTTCTGGGATTGCTGTTCGATGCCCGGCTTACATGGCTTCCACATATTCGTCAGCTCAAGCGTCAGTGTTGGCAGCTTCTGAATGCCCTCTGCTGCCTCAGCAACACAACTTGGGGTGCAGATCGTAATATGCTGCTGTGGCTCTACAAAGCCCTCATGCTGTCCTGACTCGATTATAGGAGTGTGGCGTATGGCTCAACATCGCCCTCAGCATTGCAACTGCTGAATCCTGTTCACCACTGTGGGGTTCGACAGGCAACAGGAGCATTCTGCACTAGCCCTGTTAATAGCCTACTTGCTGAGGCTGGGGTTCCTCCACTTCGCATCCAGCGTCAACAACTCTTAGCTAACTATGCTGCACACATCCGTTGTTCGCCCCGTCACCCTAACTACCGTCTCCTTTTCGCTAATGTGGCAGTCCATATTCTGCACCGGCGGCCGCAATCAGGACATACAGTTAGGGTCCGTGTTTGATCACTCCTTAGTGAACTAGAATCTTTGCCTCTTCCATCTGCATTCCAGGTCCACCTGCATATACCACCTTGGTGTATTCGTCAGCCGCAGCTTCGGCTGGAGCTTTCACGATGGCCAAAAGATTCAGTTCCTCCTGCAGTCTTGCGCCGCCAATTTCTTGCTCTCCTAGACGCATACCGTGACTCGGAGGTGATCTATACCGATGGCTCGATGGTTGATGGCCATGTGGGGTACACTTACACTCAAGCGGACTATGTAGACCAGTGCTCCTTGCCAGAAGGCTGCAGTGTTTACGCCGCAGAGCTAACAGCCATTTTTCGTGCCCTTGAGCGTATTTGTACCAGCACTGGAGAGTCCTTAGTCATTTGCGGTGACTCTCTCAGTAGTCTGCAGGCTCTTGACCAGTGCTACTCATGCCATCCCATTGTTTTTGCCATCCAGGAGTCTGTTCACGCTCTTGAACAGCGTGTTCATATGGACCCCGGGACACATTGGGATAGCGGGAAACGAACATGCCGACAAGTTAGCCAATGAGGCTACCCGCAAACTGACGCTGGAGATTGGCCTCCCGGCAACTGATCTCCGATCGGTGTTGCGCCGTCGGGTCTTTGGGATGTGGGGCGACTAATGGAACACTCTGTCTGCACCCAACAAGCTGCGGTGAGTAAAGGAGACCACGACTGTGTGGAGTTCCTCCATGCGGGCCTGTCGCAGGGATTCTGTTGTTCTTTGTAGGCTCTGCATTGGTCACTTTTGGCTGACGCATGGTCATCTGCTGTGTCAAGAGGACCCCCCAATTGTCGCTGTGGTGCAAACATGACGGTGGCCCATATGTTGCTGGAATTTCCTCTTTTAACTGCCCTCAGGCGAACTTTTAATCTCGTAGGCGATGTATCATCTCTTTTAGGTGACAATGTCTCTATGGCAGATCGGGTTTTACGTTGTATTCGCGTAAGCAGTTTTTATAGGTCCATCTAATTTTATTGCATCACCCTCTTTTGTCCTGTATATTTTACTTAGTTTTGTGTTGTGATTCGACTCCACCCTAATCTTTTAGGCTGGAGGTTTTAACGTGTTGCAGAGTGGATGGCTCATCCTTTTATTTTCATGATCGGCCAGCCACGGTTCTCTGCCGTACAGTTTTAATTCTTTCTGCTTTTCGTCTATATTTTGTTTTTGTTGCTGTGCTCCATTTTCCATGTTGCCTTACCATTGACCTTGGGGCTTTTCTTCCCTCAGAATTTTGTTTTTTAGTGCTTAGCCTGACTGGTGGATGGTTTCAACATATTCTGTGTGTTTATGAAACAAGGGACCGTTGACCTTTGTAGTTTGGTTTCTTTAATCCTTAAACCAACCAATCAACCAACCAGAGGCATCGGGCACCCAGCAATGGCCATCCTGCCAGGTGGCCTTTGCTGCAGCTGGGTGGTGCCTGTGAGGAGGGCCCCTGGTCAGAGTGGATGGCATCAGGGCAAATGACACGCGATGAAGCGTAGTCCATCATCTCTTGCTGGTGGTGAAACACCTACAGTCTGTAAGCATTCACAAGCTCAATTCAATGCTCAGAAGTACGACCCCCAAATCGTTCCCCTCCATGGTCACACCATGGGAGGAACGTCAGGCCAAGGATGGCAGTGGATCTTCTTCGCCCCGGTACGTTGTATGTTCGAGAGCTGTTGGGGAATCTTTCATGATGATGAAGCCTCAGTTTTTTGTTGAGCATTTAGAGTACAAGTTCGGGGAGCTGTAGGGCTTGTCCAAAATGAGATCTAGGTCAGTCTTGATCAAAACAGAATCCTCTGCCCAGTCACGGGAGTTCGTCACTTGTGACAAGCTGGGGGATGTGTCTGTAACATCACGCCCCATAAAAGCTTAAATATTGTCCAGGATATTATATTTCACGGGGATCTTCTTTTGCAGTCCGTAGATGAGCTGTACGCCAGTTTAGAGTGGTGAGGTGTACATTTCGTCCAGCGTGTCCACCGGGGTCTGAAGGATAATCAGGTTGCCACTGGTGCCTTCATCTTCGGCTTTGAGGGAGGTACGTTGCCCAAGAAGGTCAAGATGATGGTCTACCAGTGTGATGTAATGCCCTGTATACTTCCCCTGATGCGTTGCTTTAAGCGCTGGAAGTTCGGCCATATGTCTTCCCGCTATACTTCCAGGGTCACATGTCGAGATTGCGGATGCCCATCACATCCCAATACTCCATGTTCCCCACCTCCCATATGTGTCAACTGCGTAGAGCACCATTCGCCTTGCTCACCGGACTGCAGGATTCTGCAGAAAGAAAGAAAAATCATGGAGTACAAGACCCGGGGCCAATTGACCTACACTGAGGCTTAAAGAAAATTTGAACGCCTGCATTCTGTGCGTATCACATCGTCTTACGCTGCCGCTACAACAGTTCTAGCACCATCAGCTCTGCCAACCCAGGTCACCTCTCAGAGCTGGAAGACTACACCTGCCTCCTTGATGGTGGGGGACATTTCCCTCCCTGTTGCTCCTGCACCACCTACCTCAGGAGCAACACCCCACCCACCCTCCCACCCACCCACCCACCAACCATCAGGGATGTCCATCCCCACATCTAAGCTGGTGAAGCGCAAGTCGTCTTTGGCTTGTCTCTCTAGGAAGGGGTCCCTTGGGTCACTCCCTTCCCAGGTTTCTTCTAGTGGGAAAGACGACAAACACCAGTGGCTGAAGAGCTGAAAAGTAGCTGGTTGTAGGGCTTCATGCTCATCCTGTCCCGGATACTGAGCCAGTGAAGTCCTCCCAGCCAGGGAAACCCAAGGAGCAGTGAGATAAATCCAAAAAGAAAACCCCTAAGACCAAGGAAATAGCGGTGGCATCTACACCACCGCTACCTGCAAGCTCTGCGGCTGAGGATCGGGTGGAGATTTTGGCTGAGGACCTAATCTCACCATAACCTTAGACACAATGGATATAGACTGCTCAGGCAGTAAGTTGGTGGCAGAAGGTAACCGTGAAGTGTAAACAGCCTCATTGAATGTTCCATGCCTTCCCAGTCTCTCAATCACATAATCCTCCAATGGAATTCTGTCGGTTTTTTTCCACCTCCTCGCTGAGCTACGGCAGCTGTTAATCTTTACACCTGCTATCTGCATTGCCCTCCAGGAATCCTGTTCCCTGGCAGTGTGGACTCCTGCCCTACGTGGCTATAAGGGATATTACAGGAACCGTAGGGACTATAATCGAGTGTCAGGAGAAGTTTGTGTTTCTATCTTGAACTCAGTTTGTAGTGACACTGTGCCACTTTAAACTCCTCTTGAAGCTGTGGCTGTCAGGATAAGGACGACACAGGAAATACTGTCTGCGATGTATATCTTCCTCCAGACAGTATAGTACCCCTGATTTTATTAGCTGCACTGATTGATCAACTCCCTAAACCTTTCCTACTTCTGGGAGATTTTAACGCCCATAACCCCTTGTGGGGTGGCACCCTGCATACTGGCTGAGGCAGAGATGTCGAAAATCTGTTTGACCTCTGCCTCTTAAATACTGGGCCACCACACATTTTAGTGCGGCTCTTGGTAGTTACTCGCCCATTGATTTATCAATTGGCAGCCCAGGACTTCTCCCATCTATCCACTGGAGAGCACATGATGACCTGTGTGGTAGTGACAACTTCCCCATCTTAATGTGACTGCCCCAGCATCAGGCGCACGGCCACCTGCCCAGATGAGCTTTGAACAAGGCGGACTGCGGAACTTTCACCTCTGCTATCACCGCTGAATCTCCCCCACACGCTAACATTGATATGGTTGAGCAGGTGACTAGCACAACTGTTTCTGCGGCAGAAAATGCAATCCCTCGCTCTTTAGGGTGCCCAAGGCGTAAGGCAGTCCCTTGGTGGTCACCGGAAGTCGCTGAAGGAATTAAGGAGCTTTGGCGATCTCTACAGTGGCATAAGCAGCACCCTTCTCTGGAGCACCTCATAGCCTTTAAACGGCTCCGTGCCCATATTCGCTACCTTATCAAACAACAGGAGGAGGAGTCTTGGGAGAGATACGTCTCCACCATTGTGTGCCACATGTCACCTTTTCAAGTCTGGGCAAAGATCAAATGTCTTTTCGGGTACCAGGCCCCCAACAGCTGTCACTGGTGTTACCATAAATGGCGAGCTATGTACCTACGCAATCGCAATTGTTGAACACTTTTCTTGATCCTCAGAGTTGGAGGATTCCCCCCCCCCCCCCTTCCCCACCACCACCACCACCACCACCACCACCACCACCACCACCCCTTTTACAGAGTGGGAGCTCCTCAGTGCCCTGGCACATTGCCCCGTCACAGCTCCTGGGCCTGATCGCCTCCACAGCCAGATGATTAAACATCTCTCATCTGACTACAAGCGACATCTTCTCGTCATGTTCAACCGACTCTGGTGCGATGGCGTCTTTCCATCGCAGTGGCGGGAGAGCACCATCATTCCGGTGCTCAAACCCAGTAAAAACCCGCTTGATGTGGATATCTATCAGCCCATCAGCCTCACCAGTGTTCTTTATAGGCTGCTGGAAAGTATGGTATGTTGGCAGTTGGGTTGGGTCCTGGAGTCATGTGGCTTGCTGGCTCCATGTCAGGGCAGCTTCCTCCAGGGTCGCTCTACCACTGATAATCTTTTGTCCATCGAGTGTTCCTTCTGAACAGCCTTTTCCAGACGCTAACACTTGATTGCCATCATTTTTGACTTATGTAAAGCATACGACATGACTTGGCGACATCATATCCTTGCACGATTGTATGAGTGGGGTCTCCGGGGGCCACTCCCAATTTTTATCCAAAACTTCTTGTCACTACGTACTTTCCGTGTCCAAGTTGGTGATTCCCATAGTTCCATCCATATCCAGGAGAATGGAGACCCGCAGGGCTCTGCATTGAGTGTGTGTCTATTTTTAGTGGCCATTAACGGTCCCGCAGCAGCTGTTGGGCCCTCCGTCTCACCTTCTTTGTATGCAGACGACTTAAGCATTCTGTACTGCTGGTCCAGTACTGTTGTTGCTGAGCCGCGCTTCCAGGGAGCCATCCACAAGGCACAATCATGGGCTCTAGCCCATGGCTTCCAGTTTTCATCTGCAAAGTCGTGTGTCATTCACTTCTATCTGTGTTGTACCATTCATCCCGAACCTGCACTTATCTTAATGATGATCCACTCACTGTAGTGGAGACTTGTCAATTACTAGGACTGCGTTTCGATGCTCGATTGACTTGGCTCCCACATCTTCGTCAGCTTAAGCAGAAGTGCTGACAGCACCTCAATGCCCTCCATTGCCTGAGCAACACCAATTGGGGTGCAGATTGCTGTACGCTGCTGCAGCTCTACAGAGCCCTCGCCCAATCCCGAATTGACTACAGGAGTGTGGTTTATGGTTTGGCAGCGCCTTCAGCATTGCGTTTATTCGACCCTGTGCACAACTGTGGGGTTCGATTAGCAACAGGAGCTTATAGGATGAGTCCGGGGACCAGTGTGCTGGTGGAGGCTGGTGTCCCTCCACCGCAGATCAGACATGTGCTACTGCTTGCCAGTTACACAGCACACATTCATAGTTCCCCTGAGCATCCTAATTACCATCTCCTTTTCCTGTCTGTGGCAGTCCATGTCCTGCATCAGTGGCTCAGATCGGGGTTAACGATTGCAGTTCGTGTGCAGTCCCTTCTCTCCAACTGGAGTCCTGCCCTTTGCCACCTCTACTTGTGGTCCGTTCTTGTACGCCTCCAAGGTGTACGCCTCGGCTGGAGCTTTGTCTGGACCTTTTGCATAGCCCTAAGGACTCTGTTAACCCCGCCGATCTCCTCTGTCACTACCTCTAGATTCTTGACATGTTGTGGGGCTCTGAAGTGGTTTACACCGACGGCTCAATGGCTGATGATTACATAGGCTTCACGTATTTTCATGGAGGACATATTGAGCAGCACTACTTGCCAGTTGCCTGCAGTGTTTTCACTGCAGAGCTGGCGGCCATATCTTGTGCACTTGAGTACATCCGCTCATACCCTGGTGAGTCATTTCTGCTGTGTACTGACTCATTGAGCAGCCTACAAGCTATCGACCAGTGCTACCCTCGCCACTCTCTGGTAGTGTCCATTCAGGAGTCCATCTACATCCTGGAACAGTCCCGCTGTTCCGTGGTGTTTGTGTGGACCCCAGGGCACATTGGAATCCCTGGCAATGAACTTGTCGACAGGTGATGCAGAAACTGCTTCTGGAGATAGGCATCCCCGAAGCTGACCTGTGTTCTGTCTTACACCACAAGGTTTTCCAGCTTTGGAAGTTGGAAGGTCATAACAGCATGCACAACAAACGGCGTGTCATTAAGGAGACTATGAATGTGTGGAAGTCTTCCATGCAGGCATCTCGCATGGAATCAGTTGTCATCTGCAGGCTCCGCATTGGACATACGTGGCTAATGCATGGTTACCAACTCCGTCGCGAGGACCCACCTCAGTGTTGCTGTGGTTCCCAAATGACAGTTGTCCACCTCTTGCTGGACTGTCCACTTTGTCGCTGTGCGGCAGACTTTTAACTTCACCAGCACCCTGCCTTCGGTGTTGGGTGACAGTGCCTCAACAGCAGCTGTAGTTTTACGTTTTATCTGTGAGAGTGGGTTTTATACTTCTATGTAGGTTTTAGCACATGTCCTTTGTCCCTCTGTGTCCTCCACCCTAGTGTTTTTAGGCTGGAGGTTTTAATGTGTTGCAGAGTGGCTGGCTTTCCCTTTTTATTCTCATGGTTGCCCAGCCACTGTAAGCTTTCAGGTTTTACTCTCTTGTGTTTCTAGCGTCTCCGTTGTTTTCTTGTCCTCTTTTGTTCCTTTTAGTGTTCGTTGTCTTCCCTTCATTCTTGTGGCTTTTCCTTTCTTTCAGTTTTGTGTTATATGTTTCTTCCATTTTCCTCTCACACTCGTGGCATTGTTTTATTAGCAACAAGGGGCCGATGATCTCGTAGTTTGGTCCCTTCTGTCCTCTTTTAAACCAACCAACCAATAGTGCAGTGAATGAGCTATTACAGCATTGCATAGTGCACAGACCAGATTATGTGCAGGACCATTTCAGATAACTCTGCTGCCAACAGTGATAAGGGTGCACTTCCGAAATGAAAAATTTGTTACTAGTTGAAACGTGACTTCGAAACCACAAATTACCACAATAGAGAGCAGTTCCATTACATAATCTATACCCCTTGGCACTGTTCCATCCACAAAGGCTACATGAGGCAGAGAGAGTAGTTCACATATTAAAGTATCAAATGACAAAATCAATACAGGAGGCCCCAACAGAGGCCAGCCTGAAAGTTATTTCTTAGAAGGGAAACTCCTTATTAATTGGAAATACAATGTTCCACAACTGCAGACTTACTGGGTTGTTGTAGGTGAGTGCACATTAATGTTCCATACAATGCTCTTCCACTGTACGCGTTGTCTGTCCTATATAGCCCATACCACATTGGCACAGTATTTTGTAAATTCCCACCTTCACTGATCCCAGCAGATCCGAAATCTTAGAAGGTGGTTGGGTTCTCCTGAAAGCTCCTCCCCAATGCAGTAATGTAACTGCTGAAGGAAGGGCTGCACTACGGAACCTTCAAGATGATCTGGAAATAGTGGTGCTGAAGGCTGATAAAGGTAATTCTACCGTTTTGTTACCTCATAGGTTGTATTTGGAGAAGATGTATAATCTACTGAGTGATACTATGTACAAGAAGACTGATCAAGACCCAACAGCACGTGTGCAGCAGAAGACGTGCACTTTTGAACTCTTCGTCGTTAGCTCCAGAGACTATCAAGAGCTTAAGACCACATGGCAGTGTACCACCGACACTGCATGGTCTTCCTAAAGTACATAAAGGAGGTCTTCCTTTACGGCCTACAGTGAGTAATATTGATGCACCCACATATGATTTAGCCAAACATCTAGCTTCTTTGCTGAGACCATTGGTTGGCAAATGTTCCCATCATATACGGAACTCTACCGATTTTATCAACAGACTGGGGGCTCTCCACTTAAGTAGTTTGGACCTTTTAGTGAGTTTTGATGTAGTTTTCCTTTTCACAAAAGTACCTCTTCCAGAGTCCTTGACGCTAATTGGTCAACGGTGTGAATCAGACATCACTGCTTTGTTTCGAAATGTTCTTTCCTCAACCTATTTGATGTTTAACCATGAATATTTTGAACAGTCTGATGGTGTTGCCATGGGCAGCCCTCTGTCTACTCTGGTGGCTAAACCAACTGTTTTTTGGAGATATGTCGGTGATACTTTCATAGTGTGGCCCCACAGAGAAGAAAAGTTAATGGAGTTTTTTCATCATCTTAACTCCATCCATGAGAATATTCAATTTACTATGGAATTAAAGGTGTTTGCCTTCCACTCCTGGACGTTTTCATTAAACGGAAGAGTGATGGCTTGGTGGGACATTCTGTTTATCGTAAGCCCACTCTCACTGTTTTGTACTTGTATTCTTCAAGTTACCATCACCCATCCCAAACGATGAGTGTGCTTAAAGCCCTTGTGAACAGGGCACATACAGTGTCGGATGCAGAGAATTTGCCTAAGGAACTTGGACATTTAAGGATGGTGTTCAGTGATAACGGATACTCGACCTGAAAAATTGACAGGGCCTTTTCAACTAAAGCCAGGAACCGGGAAGTGGATAAAGAGGAGAATGTGCCAACCAAGTCCCTAGCTTTTCTTCGCTTCATTGGAAACACCTCCTTCAAAATAGCGAGGATTCTTAACAATTTTCATGTGAAAGTGGTTTCTCGTCCACCTACTAAGATTTCGGATCTGCTGGGATCGGTGAAGGATGATTTGTGACTGCGGGAGGCGGGAATTTACAAAATGCAGTGTCATGTGGTATGGCCTATATAGGACAGACAATGCGTACAGTGGAAGAGCATTGTATGGAACATAAACGTTGCACTCGCCTACTGCAACCCAGTAAGTCTGCAGTTGCGGAACATTGTATTTCCAATGTACAGACAATGGATTATGACAAAACTTCAATTTCGGCCTCGGCAACAACCCTTTGGGACTCCATTATCAAAGAATCCGTTAAAATACACATCACAGAAAATCTAATGATCCGTGACAGTGGTTAACGACTGAATAACGCATGGAATCCTGTTATCTCCAAAATCTGCTTGAGACGAAGATGCCAGAAGACTTCAATAGCTATGGCCAGTGACAATACCAACGGCAGTTGAGACTTGCAGTTCCACCAGCGAGGGTGCTGCCACTGGGTGGAGTGGTCCTTCTGTCTCCGTGACTTCAACGCAAGCGCGGCAGTACCATCAGCGCACTATATAAGACAGAACAGTGAACGTCTTTGTCAGTCCAGCCCACCTAAATATGGCTGGCAGTTGTCCAGCCAAAATATTGTGGAATGAAGTTTACGACGACCGGCTGCAATTCTGAAATCTCTTTGAATAGTTGACTCCCTGGGAGAATTTTAAATTTTACAACTGTTATATTTTCATCATTTCTTTGGGAGTGATCACATTCATACGAACACCTAAATTGAGCAAGGAGGCCTCTCTCTCTCCCTCACCAGGTGTGCAATTAGGTGCTTTGATAAGAGATTCCTATAATATGACACATGTAGTGTCACTTTGCTGCATGTGACATGCCAGATGTTTTTTGATGCAGGATTTTGTTCACTTGTTGCCTTGTCATCAAAATTTACAACAGATGCACATAAATGACTGGACAGACAGTTCATAATTTAGTGAAAGAAAATTGGGATAAGGGAACTTTGAACATGGCTCATCTGCTTTGCAGTCTAACAGTGTGACCACTTAACTAGGATGCTGTGCTCTTCATTTTTGCTCAATGTTGTACTTTTTGAGCTCGAACTGTTCAGTGTTCCTATTTTGCTTTATTTTCACAGTTCAGTACACCTTCTTCCTGTTTTCATGTTTGATCTATGTTCAGTTTTTGACAGGCTGTCCACTGGACCCACTTATCACTAAATCTGAGAGGGATGTGATAGGGAGTTTTTCTTGTTAGCACTTGCTTAACCATATCTGTCATCTGTAGATCCCAGTGGAGATCCTGCATGGCTACCAGCCACAAGTACTTTTCCACTTGCTGCACCTAGAATGGGGACCACAAGGAGACTGACATTCGGTGTACTTCTGGCATCCTGATGTGAATGCACACCTTTAAGAAAAGCACAGCCTTCATTATCATCTATGCAAGGGGCCACTCAAGGCTATCTCATGTAAGAGTTCACTATAGCAAAATCAGTTGTGTTCAAAGTGTCACTGCCACCCAATTAACTACCACAGACCCAGCAGATGCTCACAATGCAGCTCCTAGGCCATCAGTTCCAGCAACATCTCAGCTGAGATTAGCAACTGAGGTGCTAGGGCCACATCACACCAGAACCCAGCATCAGATGCAACTCATCTCCTCCCTCTCCAACTTCGCAGAACATTGAGATGGCTTACCTCACTCCTGATGCCATACAACCAAGCATCAGGGCCACTGTGACCTCCATCAGTAAATCAGATTGCACTGTGTGTGTCACACCATATACCAGACAGGAGGCACATTGTGTCAGGTGTGATGGTGATATCTGTCTAGAGACAGAAATGCATTTGAGGGCAGTATCCCATTGGAGTGTAGTGCATCACTGGCTAGATGGAAGAGGCTGTGGCATAGTGCTGCTGTTATAAACCACCACCATGGCTTGAGCCCATCACCTGGTGTTCATTGCTATTCCTGCTGACCACTAAACATAGCTGCCAAACTGCTTTACTGATAACGTAGCATTACTTGATTGAAGACTGTGAATCTTACTTGTATTGATAGTGTTCATGCTGTTATTGCTTGTTGTGTATAGGTTTATGAGCTTCCACTTTGGCCTGGTAACTGTGCCACTGCCACTGCCTCTGCCACACTCCTCTATATATTGTCATGTATATTCTCATCTCTAGTTGGACACATTTGAAGAAAATTACAGCTCAAAATCAACATTTCATTGTTTGTATTTAAAGCTGAAAACTGTAATGCATGGATCAGTCTAGAGTAATCCTTTATCTAGTGATAGACCTCAAATAAATGATGTACCATAATTTCTGAGTGATAAGGTGATGAAACATTTGCATGTTTGTATACCCAAATTTGTTCACTCAAAAACTGTTAGTGATCTTTTGAAGAGAAAGTCACTAAACTCAATTATCTCATTTGGTTTTGCAGAGGAGATGCACCAGAAAGCGTACCTTCTCTGATGAAAGTTCATTATCACAAGACAGCAGCTGCTCCCAAGAAAGTATTGAATTGCATGACTTACAGGTTTGTGAATGTTCAATACTTTTCATCCATTAATGACAAACCAGAAGTTCCAAAAATGGGATTGGAGTCTTCATTTAAAGAAAAAAAATACTGCCTCTAAGTTAACAGGGAATGAGCTGTACACTAACTTTGAAAGAATTACATCTCAGTCATCAAATTTGTGTTTTAATTACCAAAAGTCTTGTGGATACATCATAGCTAAATCTAAAGTTCTGGCACATAATCTCAAAATTGTTAGTATCTGTGTAGAAAAAGCTCTTAGTTTGAAGTTTCAAACAGAAGTTCCTTTTTTCTGTTTCTTTAACACTCACCTTGTGTAGCATAAGTTACGAATGCCCACAGGTTTTAATGTTTTACTGCACATCACTGTTTCAGAAAACAGTTATAAATTTATTGCATTGGACTCACTATGAACATTCAGAACTAATTGCCACAATCAGATTTATTACATCACTCAAGGTCTCAAGTTTGACAGTATTCTCAATGATGTATCTGACCCTATTGTTGTAATGTGTAAACAGAAAGTGGATCATTCTTAAACACCCATTCATTTGTCACTCATTGTGTTCCATAGAGTCTATCAACAAGGATAATCTCCAGGGGTGTTAATTGAGTCAACTTATACATAAACAAAAGGCAAATCATAGAAACAATTAGTGCACAGCATTTACTTTGTCATCACTGTACTGATCAATAGTATTTGTGCTTACACATACCATATTTAACTTATAAGGGGAGGCCACGACATTTGGAACGCGGAACTTCATACACTCGTAGTACTCCACGAGGACAACAAAATGTGTAAGCAGTGGTGGGTACTTCTCAAGCGTTATTGAGAAAATCGCAAGATAATTTCGGTTGTCAAATATATACACCTGTGCGTGGCCATTTTTACCATGAAGCGCCGAGTGGTTACCGTTAAAGCCCTGTAATCGCTGGGTCGCTGGATTGAGTCCCGGTTGTCAGTTTTTTTTTTTTTTTTTTTTTTTTTTTTTTTTTTTTTTTTTTCCCCCCCTAACAGTCATTTTCTTTACTATTTATATTACAGTTGATGTAATGGGAAAAATATGTGTGATTGGATGAACTCTTATTAAATTTACAATGTTGTTTGGCAGTCTACAAATTTTTATCATCACAAATAATATACTATTCGTAACTACCGACTATTAAACGGCCAAATGCATAAAGTGATACTGAAAATGTATTCTTGTCCGTGATTTGAGAAATCCTTTATACCTGGAAGGAGCCTGAAACGACTTGTTACCTCCAAGTTTTGAGCAGCACAGACAGTTTTCGAAAGATGTACAGTTAATTGTCGCTTTCGACATTGCGAATAAAAGTTGCGAGATGGTATTTTTCATAAAAATATGAAAAACAAAGTTAAACGGCACCAGCTGCATTGAAAAAATGCTATGTTTCCACACACGCAAGGTCTTTTGAGGTTTTCCGTGGGAAAACAAACCTCATTAACATTTTCAAAAACCTCTCTTTCAACCAATAATTTGGATGCAAACCATGCATAATGCAGCATTTTCTTAAATATTGGTGCTGATCATTGGTCATGCAGTATAGAGTGTATTTTAATAGTGTCTTCATGAGAAGCAGTTTCTCGTTCTCTTTCAATTAAATACAAACAATTTTGAAGATACGGACAAGCATACATTTTCAGTATCACTTTAATGCGCTTGGTCGTTTACTATTTGGTAGTTATGAACATTGTCATTTGTGATAATAAGAATTTGTAGACTGCCAAATAACATTGTAAATTTAATAAAAGATCATCAGATTACATGTATTTCTTCCATTACATCAATTGTAATATAAATAGTAAAGAAAATGACTGTGTTAGAAATAAAAAAAAAAAACTGACAAGCAGGACTTGATCCAGTGTCCCAGCGATTATGGGGCTTTAACGCTAACCACTTGGCTGCTGGCGCTTCATGGTAAAAATGGCCACACACAGGAGTATATATTTGACAACCGAAATTATCTTGTGATTTTCTCAATAACGCTTGAGAAGTACGCACTACTGCTTACACATTTTGTTGTCCTAATGGAATACTATGAGTGTACAAAGTTTGCAGTAAATCTGTGTACCAAATGTTGTGGCCTCCTCTTGTTAGTAAACTAGAAAGGAAGCTGCTATTCGGAGAAAAAGCTGATGCTTCCTTAATTAAGGATGATGGGACAATTGAAATAGAATTCTGATAGTTGTATCAATGTCAGCAAATATCCCACCTATGAATAAACAACTGATAGAGATTAATTACATTTACTGCAGCAATCATTGTTTACACCAGTGACAGATGAAACTTATGGAGTGATTGTCTTATTAAAAATTTTAACTTCCCTAGGTATGACTACTTTCTTACTATTACAATCTTCTGCTGGCTTGATGACACCTTAGTTCATCTTTATTCATTAAAAATGTAGAAATATCAATGTTTTAAATCTGAAATTAAAAACTGGTGTTTTATTCATTATTTTTTTTATTTTTTATTTTTTATTTTTTGTCTGTTTGACTGGGGCGACATAAATTGGTGCTAGTTTCCATTGACAATTGCTTAAGTGATTTATGTTTGTTTGCAACTGAATTTTTTAGTTTTCTTTTCTGACTGAAGAGATGACAAACACAAACTTAACCCTCAAGCAGGTGTGATGTTTTCCATAACACAAGCGGGTGCACAACATACTTTGTACGCATGTAAAGAATAACTGCAATTGTTACCAAGGTACAAAGCAAAGTTTAGTCTTAGTCTAATTAAACAGTGATAAAATAAACTTATATAGTATGAGCTAAAGCACTGTTTAATTAAATAATAATGAAATAAACTCAACATTGCATTACTCTATTGCCATGGACAGGTATTATCCCATGGTAATGACCACATGAAGCATTAAACAGTGCAGTTGCATCAGATCCCAGCCAACTGCTTATTCGATTACTAATTATCTCATGTACAGCTGCTCCATAATAGGATTGTGCTGCTAGCTCATAATCTAGCCATTTTCTTGCACAACTCATAATATTTTTTTTTCCTCACCTAACTCACTATTTTATATTACTGCTGCTTGCTTGGACATGTGAAAGCACAATTTATCACTGGGTTAGCTGAAATAATAATGAAAGAATAGGTATGGGCTCACAATTGTGGTAAAAATTTTTATTTATAGTTGACATACTTTATACATAGGCACATCCATTGAGGGTTAATGTAATATTTACAGGGTATCCCATTTAGCCTGCCCACCTAAAATAAGTTTTTCCGGATGCATTAAACAAAAAAATTGTTTCAACCAAATTTATTATCATCATTGGGCAGTTCTTGTTAGGGATATATGTTTTATGTATCCCCACAGATGTAGGAGATACAGGGTAGAGATTAAATGTTTTAAGTGGAAGCTTGTACATTTTATTCAAGAATACACATGACCTCTCAAAGAGCTATTCAGAAATGTATCACAGTGTATCATTTTTGTCAATAAAATGTAGATGCCTGAACAATAAAGAGAACACAGGTTGCGAAGAAACAGATCTGTTTCCTGCCTTGATTGTACGCATTACATAACCATTGTAATGCTGTAATAGAGGTGTTTTTGTTTATGATTTCAGATTTGTGTAATACAGGTACTCCCCCCCCCCATGCACCTCATTTGTTGTTGCTTTAGCATACAGCACACTCCATACCAGTGTAGTTGTGGACCAGAGTAACTTTGTAACAGCTTGATGGTAGTACACATTGTGTATGTACGTGCAAGATGATAAGGTAGAAATTCCAATGATCTACAGAGAAAGTACATTGACAGGAAATAATTTGGTAAAATGAATTTTAATGTCAGTACTGTTAGGGAACATTATGGTTATTTTACTGCACATACCTATACTATAATTTGCTGTAGGCAGGTGGAATTCTGTTGATGGGCAATTACCATACAGCAGACAATTTCATGACAATCCATTTCCTTCTCGTTGGCTGTTTGGTTGTCCCATTTCTCGTATATATGAAATGGGAAGTTTAAATGCAAGACCTTGAAATCATTATAGAACATAAACATACAAAGCTGCTGAGGTTGCTGTGCTCACTGCTCTAGCTGTGAATCCTCTTGTCAGCACACAGTGAATTCAACATAAAGTTGGCGTCTAAAAAACAATTGCGCATAGCATTCTGCAACACCATAAATTTCATCCTTATAACGTTCATTTACATCAATAACTTCATGGAACTTCATGGTACTTCATGGAAATGACTTCAACAATAGGGTTCAATTTTGTCAGTGGGCTCAGCAATAACATCCTAATTTCTTGTCTTCTAATGTTCTTTTTACCAATGAGGCATCATTCTCCAACAAAGGAATTGTCAATATGAGAAATTTGCATTATTGTTCCATCTGATGGCTCAGAGAAATAGAGCATCAATGTTAATTTTGGTGTGCAATTATTGGAGATACCATTATCTGACCTTTCTTTGTAAATGACAACCAAAATGACAGACAATATGCCAAATTTTTAAAAAGCATTGTTCTTCTCCTGGATGCTGTACCTCTGAATCAGAGGATGGTTAAATGTAGTATCAACATGATGGATGCCCTGCACATCGTCTTAAGAGCACGACAACTTCTGGACTATAAATACCCTGGTAGGTGGGTTGGACATTTTGGGCCAATTAGTTGGTATTCCCAGTCTCCGGATCTTACACTGCTGGAAAATTTTTTTTTTTTTTTTTTTTTTTTTTTTTTTTTTTTTTAGCAGTCAAAGATGCTATCTATCAGAATGTTCCAACAACACTATAGGACAAGTAGCAACACATTGTTGATGCTTGTACAGCCATCACAGAGGAAGTAGTATCATGATACAGATAGTGTCCTGCATAAGATGGCGGAAAGTGAAGATAGTGTGTGCTCCGCAAATGTGAACAAAAACAGTGGTAAAAAGTGTGCAAAATGTAAAAAACAAAACATTTGTAGTGAAGAGAAATGTTACATGCCATATGATTGTAAAAATATCAGAAGAAAGGATGGGAAAATCGACAAATTTCGTTAACGCAATCGCGAATGTAGCGTCCACATCGTCTTCCGGTCAACCTCGTGGTGAACATTATCGTGTGTACTCAGACAAATGCTACTGCAACAAGCGAGCGGCGAAAGGTATTGTGTGTGTTAAATGCAAAACTTTACTCCATTACAGTTGTGCAAGGGCTAATCCGAAACAAAAATTCTGGGCTTGTCGGGAATGTTATGTAGACGACATTGAAAAAAAAAAAAAAATTGATCAGTGCAGAATGCGAAAGTGAAGTGATTGCAACATTGCTAACTGAGATCGGCATTTTAAAACGTAAATATGAGGCCTTAACACAAGAAGACCTACAGCCTTACATATTAAAATATAAAAGCGAACTGCAAGAAGCAATAATAATAATTAGTTCATTAACTAATGAACTACAAAGACAGGCATCACATAGAAAACACGCAGAGATTGATGAATTTCAACAGAAAATGCATACCAGCGAAGCGAAAATTTTGCAGTCTTGTGAAACCAGGAGCACCAATGCGGGAAATTATTAGGGACGTTTTACTGGACAAACAAGACAACAAAAATCGTCATGTTGTATTAATTGGAGGAGCAAATGACGTGTATTGTAACGAGTTAGCTAACGCTATTATCGGTCTCAAAAGTGCCCTCAGTTCGATGGAAAATCAAAAAGTAACTGTTATTGGTACACCACATAGGCATGACCTCATATCTGCTTCATGTGTGAACGCCGAAATTAAGGAAGCAAATAAACAGATACAACCAGCGTGTAAAGTGTACCCAAACATAAGATTTATATCAATCGATTTCCTGGATAGATGCAGCTTTACAAAACATGGCATGCACCTGAATAGAAGAGGCAAGTCATCTCTGTGCAAAGCAATTTACGAAACGTTAGAAACATATAAAAAACAAAGTATCTATGAGTCAGTACCAGCCATTCTAATGAACTACCAATACATTACTGGAAGCAACATGGAGGAAGTGAATCTGTCTTGGACAACAACTAAAGCAGCTGCAGAACCACAAATTGCTACAGCATCACGATCAAATCAGTAACAACTGCAGCACCAGCAAAACCAGCAACATCTGAACCAGCTCAAGCAACAAGACCAATAACAGCAGCAGCACAAGCAACAGAAGCAGAAATGGTGTCAACAACTGTAGCAGTTCCACTACAGTCACTGGCAGAAAAGAGGAAGGAAACCACAGGCATCAGCAATTACAGGGCAAAACCAACAGATACTACAACAACAGATCCACCACCAACAGAAATAGTGCCAGTAAAAGAATCAAAGGCAGCAACAGCATGAAGAATCCTGTCAGCACCACCACCACCACCACTGGCCACAGAAGCAACAGCAGCAGCAGCAGCAACTGAACCATCAACAACAGTAGCAGCAGCAACGAAACCATCAACAACAGTTGCAGCAACACAACACTGCCTAAGGAGGAGTCAAAGACAAGGTACATCTACATCATTAAATAAGGATTTTTTATGGCTTCAGACAAAGAAATGGAAAAGATTGTGACAAATCAGCAAGAAAATTTGCAGATAAGTCACAACTACTATGGAAAAAGCAGCACATTACCAGGTAATGACAAAAGAAAAAATACTTGCAAAACAGTCAGGATAATGTGTCAGAATATTCATTGCCTCAGAAACAAAGTACTAGATCTAGAAGTAGCTTTAAATAATCTTGCTCATGTCTCTTGTATTTGTTTATCTGAACACTGGTGCAAGGCTAGTGAATTAAGTCTCATAAATATAAGCAAGTTTAATTTAGCATCACATTATTGCCGAAGTGTTTTTAAAAATGGTGGGGTATGCATTTACTCTAGAGTAGGACTGCAGTTCAAAGTGGAAACAGAATTGGACCATCTAAATTGTAGAAAAACATTTTGAATCATGTGCCATAGAGTTAAAAACTGAGGAGAAGAGTGAAAAACTAGTTGTCATTACAGTATATAGATCTCCACTGGGTGACAAAAACATATTCTTCAAAAAAATAGAAGCAGCGTTAAACACTTTTTATAGTAATGAAGTGAAATTATTTTTATGTGGAGATTTTAATATTAACCTGTTAATTGAAAGTGATGAAAAAGACAGCTTTTGAGTATACTCAGCAGCTTCCACATGAAACCACTCTTTACAGATGCCACCAGAATAACAGAACTGTCATCTTCTCTTTTAGACAATATTTTCTCAAATATGGAGAATGGTATCACTGAGCCACTAAACGTAAACTTAGGTCTTTCGGATCACAATACTCTATTAACATACATAAATTACTCTATCCCCAAGGCAGTAAAATATAAGTGGGGATACAAAAGGCAATTCTATACAGAAAAAGTAAATACTTTCATCCAGTTGTTAGCTAATGAAACCTGGGAAGATGTCTTTGCACAAAAAAAAAAAACCGAGGAATCTTTCAATGCTTTTTCTAGTACATTCATGTCCGTATTTGAGATGTTTCCCAAAAAATCTCACAAAGATCAATGTCATGCCGAGGAACACAAGCCGGTGGATAACACCTGCTATTAGAGTATCTAGTCAAACACTAAAACATATCAGTCAACTCAAAAAAGATAACAAAGATGAACACTTCACAGATTATGTTAAGACATACAAGAAAATTTACAGGAAGGTGATCAAAAAAGCCAAGACAATGCACAATGACAGTGTAATTGCTGGGTCAGCAAACAAATCGAAAGCTATATGGAATGTAGTAAAAAAAGAAATAGGCCCAAGCAAAAATGTTAGAAATCCAGATGACTTTGTTTTAAAAGATGATCAAGGTGTGCTAGTCAGAAATCTTACTTTAGCAAATTACATTGACTACTTCATAAATAGTCCAATCAATCTGAGTAAAAATTGTTCTAAGATTAGTAGAACATCAATCCCAGAAGAACAAAGTGTTAATTCATTATTGCTACCTCCCACGAACAAAATGGAAGTTAATTGAATAATAAAAACAATTAAGAATAAAATGTCTTCAGGGATTGACGAGATATCTTGCTCTGTCATGATGAGATGTGCTAGTGTCATATCAGACCCACTCTCACACATCATAAACATATCATTTTCAGAAGGTGTCCTTCCACGACGATTAAAAATTGCAAAAGTAAAACCATTGTATAAAAAGGGCAATATACATGAAGTGGGAAACTATAGACCAATAGCTTTATTATCGGTATTTTCAAAAGTAATAGAGACGGTCATGAAAAACAGAATTACAAATTACCTCGAGAAATTCAATCTATTGCTGTAAACCAACACGGCTTTCGCAAAGAATGAGTACAGAGTCAGCCATCACCCAATTCATTGAAAATATTGTAATGGGGCTAGATAAGAACAACAGTACAATAGGAATAAATTTGGACCTCTCAAAGGCATTTGATACTGTCCAACATGATATCCTGCTAGACAAATTAGAATATGTCGGTATATGAGGAGTAGCTAAAAAGTGGTTTCAGTCATATCTCCATAATAGAAAACAGGTAGTAGAAATTGCAACAACAAACAGTAAAAACCAAAGTATTGTTTACAGATCGGATATTCAGACTGTGCCAATTGGGGTACCGCAGGGGAGTGTTCTAGGACCTCTCCTATTTCTTCTTTACATGAGTGATATCAAGATTCCAGTAAATGGTACTCATATAACCCTGTTTGCGGATGACACAAACATTGTAGTAACTGACATAAACCGGGTATTGCCAACATCTGCAACCAGAGTTATAGAATATTTGCAAAATTGGTTTGAAGTGAACAAATTAACCATAAATATCTCTAAAACTAATTATATCCATTACAGGAAAGCAGTCACACTCTGATCTAGATCTCAGAATACAAAATAAAGAAATTGTGAGAGTTGCTACCACAAAATTCTTAGGTGCACATATAGACGAAAATTTAGGGTGGAAATCCCTTATCCTGTATCTCTCGCATAAGTTAAGCTCTGCTTGCTTTGCTTTACACATTATTAGCTTTGTATGTAGTAGGGAATGTAGCAGAGCTGTTTACTTTGCTTATATACGTTCTGCTATTACCTATGGCCTCATCTTCTGGGGTCATAGTAAGAAAAATCTCAAAACCATCTTCACTCTACAAAAACGAGCTGTTAGAATAATTACCAACAGCTCAAGGCTAACTCTTTCAAAGCAATTATTTAAACAGCTGAATATTCTACCCCTACCATGCCTCTATATACAGAAAAGCGTAATTAATGTAAAACGAAATATTAACAATTTCCAATCCAACTCGGATCTACATACTTACAACACAAGAAAGTGCAATGACATTCATATAAAAAGAGTTAACAAGGCTCTGGCGCAGAAACAAACATACAAGGAAGCAGATTGTATAACAAACTAACAGTAAAGATAAAAGAAATAAAAAAAATTGTCTTCATTTAAAGAAGCAGTATTCAAATTTTTAATGACCAACTGCTATTGTAGTGTAAAAGAACACCTGGAATAGCTTCATACTAAACAAATATATTTATGTACTCTGTGCCAATAGTAATTATCTGACTGTTGCTATGATCTAAATAAATATGTACAAAAGTGCTAGAATTGTATGTGTTATATCTAAATATCAACTGTGTATTCTATGTAAAAAGTCTTTCTCATGCATCAATGTAAATAATCAAAGTTGTACATGCTATTTCAATGTGGTCTGATGTTATGTAGTCTACTATGCACATCTGTATTTTGTATAGTATTGTTCACCCTATATGTGTGTGTGTGTGTGTGTGTGTGTGTGTGTGTGTGTGTGTGTGTGTTTATATATATATATATATATATATATATATATACACTACGTATTTTTTGACGAAATCCATGCAATGTAAATTGTCTCTGGATGAATAAACTACTACTACTACTACTACTACATCCACAGTGTGACCATATGTATGAATGCCAATGGTCACCATTTTGAGCACGTTGTGTAAATGTTCTGTTTTTAATGTAATGGTTGTACCACAGCAAAAGTTACTACAAATGGCCATTTTACTTCTTTGTCATACACACTGTAGTGTAGCACAGTACAATAACAAGAGCCAATTACTGTAAAATGCACTACTGTTGCATTCAATTTGGTGATCTGTAAAATCTTCAAAGATGCCTTGAAGAGGTTAAATGATATAGTTAGTCAAATGCACTGATGCGATACTTAAATTAGGGAGTTTATGTATTATTTGTTTCCATAGTTACTAGTTTCTTGAATAAAATATGTTGTGATAAATTTTTGAACAGCTCTTGGTGAAGGTGTGTTTGTTCTTTAATAAAATGTACATGCTTCCATTTAAAAAATTTAGCCTCTACCCCATATCACCCTCACCTGTCAGTATACAAGAAAATGTAGACCCTCACAAAGAACTACCCATTGATGTCAAAGAACACTGGTTGAAACAATTTTTCATTTCATGCATCAGATAAAAGTTATTTTGGGTGAGCAAAATAAATGGGAAATCATGTATACTAACAAAGAGATAGAGGGGCTGGCCAGTACTTACCTCAGCTCAGTACAGCCGATAGATACACATAAAACAGAACTGAAAATTTACATTCCTAGCTTTCGGAACTTTGTTCCTTCGTCAGGGAGGAGAGAGGGGAAAAAAGGGAAGAAGGGAAAGTGGATTCAGTTACTCACAACCCAGGTTATGAAGCAACAGGGAAAGGTAAACAGGGAGGATAGCAAGGATGGAGGCATGGTTGTCAGAGGGAAGCCAAAGATATTCTACTGTAAGTAATGTGCCAGCTTCAAACCAAAGAGGATGCATACAGAAGTAAAGAGGTATATAGTATAAAGATAAACACAACTATGTAGGATGAAAAGATGTGTGAATGGCTAAAGAGGAAAGGGAAAGAGGAGAAGACTGAAGAGTGAATGGGAGTGAGGTTGTTTAACGTAGGTTCAGTCCAGGGGGATGGCGGGATGAAAGGATGTGTTGGAGTGCAAGTTCCCATCTCCGCAGTTCAGAGGGACTGGTGTTGGGTGGGAGAAGCCAAATGGCACATACAGTGTAGCAGGTTCCTAGGTCCCTAGAATTATGCTGGAGGGCATGCTCCGCTACTGGGTATTGGGCATCTCCTAGGCGGACAGTTCGTCTGTGTCCGTTCATGCGCTCAACCTGTTTGGTTGTTGTCATGCCGATGTAAAAGGCTGTGCAGTGCAGGCATGTCAGTTGATAAATGACATGTGTAGTTTCAAACGTAGCCCTGCCTTGAATTGTGTATGTTTTACCAGTAGCGGGGCTGGAGTAGGTGGTTGTGGGGGGATGCATGGGGCAGGTTTTGCAGCGGGGTCAGTTACAGGGGTAAGAACCGCTGGGTAGAGAAGATAGTCTGGGAATATTGTAGGGTTTAACAAGGATGTTACGGAGGTTAGGGGGGCGACGAAAGGCAACTCTGGGTGGTGTGGGGAGAATTTTGTCAAGGGATGATCTCATTTCAGGGGCTGACTTGAGAAAGTCATATCCCTGGCGGAGTAATTTGTTGATGTTTTCGAGGCCAGGATAATATTGGGTGACAAGGGGGATGCTTCTGTGTGGTCTGGGGGTAGGAACATTGTTGTTGGATGGGGAGGAATGTATTGCTCGGGAAATCTGTTTGTGGACAAGGTCTGCAGGATAGTTGCGGGAGAGGAAAGCACTGGTCAGGTTATTGGTGTAGTGCAGTGCAGGCACACTAAACCAATAACCTGACCAGTGCTTTCCTCTCCCGCAACTATCCTGCAGACCTTGTCCACAAACAGATTTCCCGAGCAATACATTCCTCCCCGTCCAACAACAATGTTCCTACCCCCAGACCACACAGAAGCATCCCCCTTGTCACCCAATATTATCCTGGCCTCGAAAACATCAACAAATTACTCCACCAGGGATATGACTTTCTCAAGTCAACCCCTGAAATGAGATCATCCCTTGACAAAATTCTCCCCACACCACCCAGAGTTGCTTTTCATCGCCCCCCTAACCTCTGTAACATCCTTGTTAAACCCTACAATATTCACAGACTACCTTCTCTACCCAGCGGTTCCTACCCCTGTAACCGACCCCGCTGCAAAACCTGCCCCATGCATCCCCCCACAACCACCTACTCCAGCCCCGCTACTGGTAAAACATACACAATTCAAGGCAGGGCTATGTGTGAAACTACACATGTCATTTATCAACTGACATGCCTGCACTGCACAGCCTTTTACATCGGCATGACAACAACCAAACTGGCTGAGCGCATGAATGGACACAGACGAACTGTCCGCCTAGGAGATGCCCAATACCCAGTAGCGGAGCATGCCCTCCAGCATAATTCTAGGGACCTAGGAACCTGCTACACTGTATGTGCCATTTGGCTTCTCCCACCCAACACCAGTCCCTCTGAACTGCGGAGATGGGAACTTGCACTCCAACACATCCTTTCATCCCGCCATCCCCCTGGACTGAACCTACGTTAAACAACCTCACTCCCATTCACTCTTCAGTCTTCTCCTCTTTCCCTTTCCTCTTTAGCCTTTCACACATCTTTTCATCCTACATAGTTGTGTTTATCTTTATACTATATACCTCTTTACTTCTGTATGCATCCTCTTTGGTTTGAAGCTGGCACATTACTTACAGTAGAATATCTTTGGCTTCCCTCTGACAACCATGCCTCCATCCTTGCTATCCTCCCTGTTTACCTTTCCCTGTTGCTTCATAACCTGGGTTGTGAGTAACTGAATCCACTTTCCCTTCTTCCCTTTTTTCCCCGCTCTCCTCCCTGACGAAGAAACAAAGTTCCGAAAGCTAGGAATGTAAATTTTCAGTTCTGTTTTATGTGTATCTATCGGCTGTACTGAACTGAGGTAAGTACTGGCCAGCTCCTCTATCTCTTTGTTAGTATTTGTTTCACATCTTATATGAGATTTTCCATTAATCATTTACATCATGTATACTAACTGCTTCATTTGACTTTTTTTTTTTTTTTTCCTAGGTCAAAAACTTGCGCAATGGTCTAGGATCTATGAAAAATTGAATTGTGTGCATCTTCCATTTATTCAATTTGTCAGTGCATAATCCACTATACACGGATAATTCCTAAAACTTCTTGTGCTCAGAAGCTTATACATTCTTAATTCCTATCTCGTTACTATTACCTCTTCATAAGCTCAGCTGAACATCAGTTCACTAAGTCTCACTTAACTCATTTACTAACATCTGAGGGGCCACAGTAGCACCAAAACACACATACTACAATGTGGCAATTGATTTTCTTAAATTTAATGCTTTTCATCATTTTCTATGGTCAAACTTTTAAATCTTCTTCCTTGCCTTTTCCTGTTTCTCTGTAGATTCAGCATTGTTATATGGGTTTTGGCAATGTTAGTTTCAGTTGGTGGCTGCGTGCAGCACACGATGCCCCCACTCCTCCCCAAGATGTAATTTGTGTACACAGTCTGTCTGCATCAGGAGTAAATTGCATGTTAAAGTGTGAGAACGTTTTCTAAATGTTTGTGTAGCTTGCATCTGAGGTGGCACATGGGTACTGACATGGTATTCACCTAGTTGGATGTGTGAAAATTGCCTAAAAACATCCAGGCTGGCTGACTAACCAGCTCTTATCAATAATTCTGAGGT
Organism: Schistocerca piceifrons; assembly: GCF_021461385.2. NCBI lineage: Eukaryota > Metazoa > Arthropoda > Insecta > Orthoptera > Acrididae > Schistocerca > Schistocerca piceifrons. The sequence goes on along the minus strand of NC_060141.1, from coordinate 122,486,100 downwards.
GGATTCAATCTGGGACAGGTTTGCTCGCCTAAATCCTGAAAGCGGCCTGTAATGCACTTGCCTATTTGGGGGTGTGATGGTCACACTTTTAAATACGTCTCAGTTATTTTCAATTTAGAAATAACACTCTTATTTAATTTTTGTGTGGATTACTTTGGCCTTCACTGACATCGTTGTTTATACATATACAGTTTATAAACGTTTGAATAAAAATGTTTGATGTAGATCATAATGTAAATTGTCTAAAGATAGACTAATGGTAAATCAGGTGGAATATTTTACAGACTAGTCTAGAAAAACAATGTAATGAGATAGGAACTGAAGCATCAAGGGGACAGTTTTGGCAAGACTCAGTATCAAGAGTGGGCAACAATTTCCAAATTATGCTTCAACCGCAGTCTCTCAACCCAGATGTAACTGAAAACTGAAGATGTGTGTGTATATTGTCATGCAGCAGCTAAAACCTTGAAGATGACTTTTTGCAAGAGTATTTTTGGTATGCCTACAAACTAGTATTACACCTTATTTGTTCACTTATAAGATTTTTCCCAAATTCATAATTTGAAAAATACGGGGGTATTCCTTATACTTGTTTTATGGGCATTAGATCATGGTCTAAGACAATTCTCTGCCTAATGCTTTGTCTTCCAGCGCTGGAGACACCATCAGAGGCAGTTAGAATCAAATGAGGTCACCCAAGCTGAACTATTCATATGTTACCACACAACGTTTGCTTTGTGAGATCTTCAGACCATATAACACTACTGGCCTTTATTATATTAGTACTGTGCTGATAATGATACGCCTGTGAAAGGATTTTTCTTACTGTGACTTTGTGTAATGGAAATGTATTGGACTATTTTTTGATTCTGGAAAGTGTGTTATTGAGAAGAAACAATAGCAAAATATATGGCATCGAACCAAGATTCTGTTTTTAATCAAGCAAACTGTAATTACATAACAAGAAACAGTCACCAGCCAAATTACGCAAAGTTGTACTCAGTACTAGCACGAATCATAAAGTAAATTAACTATGTGTATTGACTTGAATTGATACTAAACTTCTGTTCTGCTGGAAAGATACAGGACGGGACAGTTTAGCAAGTTATGCTTGACTTGACTTGAACTACACAGGAGAAGTATTAATCTATTTTGGCAACAACTGACACTCAATAACACCATCTGTTCATTAGAGTAGGAAGATGATTGTAATTACAGGTAAATAGTAATGAATGGTGGTGCACAACTAACAGGCACAAGAGGTTCTTTTGTCAGTTTAGTTACAGATAGTTAAAACTGATGAAATAGTTACGAAGTAATTGTTTTGTACTGATTATTATTTGCATTCTCGAGGAATATTCACTACATTACATTATTAAGCTCAAGATCCAGTATGGTTTGAATAGTTGTATCCGTTTGCTAATTTTTGATTACCGTTATTATGACATTTAAATTTGGCTTAACAACTAGCATGGGCACCCCAAAACTAATTCATTGCTGGATTCTAATTTTGGCTGAACACTTTAGTCACCAAACAAAATGGGGAAACACTGTTAACTACATTACATATAAAATTGCAATCACTGTTATTTCAATTAATTTAACTATGCATTCATGAAAATGGCATGGAGTATTTTAACATTTATGCTCACTAAATAATTAAGTACTTTACAGCTACGCAAGGTCTGTTAAATTTTGTTGAGAAATTGCTTTAGAGTTCAGTAAAACAGGATACTTGGGTTCATCATAGCTCTTGGAATAAGACCCTGTCTAGGTAAATTACGAAGGATCAAATATGGTGGCTCACCAGACAGTTTACTGAACACAACATTATTATTGAAAATGAAACCATACAACATGTCCATGCAATTATGCAGTACTCAACTGATAATGTGAAATGAAGGTGGTGGCAGCATCAATCTCCTGTGCTGTTCAAAAAAGAGCAGTAAAAGTATCCGTGGCTCTTTCTATAGGACAAGCCCTGAAAATTCTCTTCTTAGTGTCATATTTTCATAGTACAGAGTTAACAAAAGTATGCCATGAGTAATAAGCTACATTACTTCTGCATCTGAGGTTGTTACATAATCTTGCAGTTCTTCTCATCTCTTTCAATTCACAAGATGTGCACACATTGCCTGCTAGCTGCCAACCGACTCGTACCACACAGGAGCTTTGCTGTTTGACCACCAAATCCACTTTCCTATTCCTGTGTAGCCGGAGATGCTGTGGAGGAACTTCCTTCGAAGCTTTACGTGATGTTCCCTATGTATAAATCAGTATTACAATTACAGTATTAACTTTTACATTTTTACGGTACATTGTTTTTGATGTTATGTTAATAGATCAATTAAAATTACATGAATTTTTTGGAGGCCTCGGATCCAATGGGATCTGTGGCAGGAATGATTCATACATGGTGTGTTGTATGAAACTAAAATGTAAAACATTTATATCAATGTTACATCAAAGATCAAAATTACACAGAAATCACATTAGGTAAAAGCAGAAAAATAATTTAAGACCCCTATAGTAATGCTACAGGTAATATCAATAATTGTTACCACCACTTCCTAAGATTGCAGAATTGCACTGATGTATGCTATGGAGCTTGTAGTGAGGAAGAGTTGATGCTGTTTTTCTTATTTAGCAGTAAGGCCCAGAATTTGTCTAATTTCAATCCTCCCCCTTTCTGTTAAAGTTGTACTTTTTCATTTCTGTGGCCTCTCTGTATATCCTAATGTAGTAATCATCAATATTTCTAAAATCACACTGTTGGAGAAAGGAATTTGGTGGTTTCCTGGTCATAGTGCATGATCTGCTTCTGCTGTTTTATCCATCTTGCCCAAGTGACATTTGATCTTGTTCCTAAAGAGGATTTTTAGGGCTTCTTTTTGCAGTTTCTAAGTTTGCTTAACAGCAAGTGCAAGGAATTTTATGTACTCCTGTTATGGCAAGTGGTGGGCATAGGTCCTTGCAGTGTCCAAATATTCACACACCTTCCTTGTTAGCTTAAACACTATCACTACTGTGTTTTCTGTGTACTTTTCTGATGGGATGTGACATTTTTTCCAAATGGTGAGAGAAATTTCCCTTTTTGTTGATTCTTTTTCATTGGAAACTCTAATCCTTTTAGTATGTGCCCTATGTATCTCTGTCTTTTTCTTCTGAAGGCCATTCTTAAATGATCAAGCTTGTCTTCCAAGTACTGTGGTTCACAGATTCCTTTAGTCCAGTCAACCAGTGTTTTCATGGCTCCTCTTTTTTTCTGCTTGGGATGGTGATTGGAATTTGTGTGAAGATACCCGTTCATGTGAGTGCGCTTTCAGTAGACATTAAGCCCAAAGTCCCATCAAGTTTTCTAAGTATATGTACATCCAAAAAATGAAATTTGATCTTCTTTCTCTTTTTTCATAGTGGTCTTTGTATTACAATTAATGTTATTCAGAAGATGTAGAAATTCAGATCTATTTTTCTCTATCAGACAAGATAATGAAAATATCATCCACACAACAAAACCAACATAAGGATTTCTTCTTCGCCATATGAAGGGCTGCTTCTTCAAATATTTCCATATGAAAATTTGCTAGAACTGCACTGCATGATCCACTGACCAGTCTGGTCATAGAATTTGTTGTCCTATATAAAAAAAAATGAAGTAAGTTGTCACACAATATTCAAAGATATTTAACATGTCCTTCATGAAAATACTTTCCAAATGTGACATCTCATTGAGAGGAACCAGAGTAAACAGTGATGTCATCAAAACTGAACTCAGGCTGAAGGATTTTAAATTCTTGATAAATTGACCATAATCTTTAATATGTATTTGAGTTTTTCCTATAAATGGCTGTAGGAGTGTGGTTAAGTGTTTGGCAGTCCTTAGATAAGACAATCAATTGAGACAATTGGTCTCAGTGGAATACCCTATTCATGAATTTTGGTGTAAATGCTTCTGATGTGATGAGACCTTTCTTGTCAATAGGAGAAATCCTGAGAACAGAAATTGTGGGAGATCCCTTAAGTTCTCTGAATCTTCTTGGTTCTAAGAAGTCCTGAACTTTACTGTGGTAGTTTTATTTCTTTATAACCACTGCAGCATTGCTGTATCTACTGAAGAATTAGAATGTCTTTTTGAGAATCGAAATCTGAGAGCTTTCATTTCACCTTTCATACACTTAGTCTAAGTGGTTACATTTGTAGGTTAAACTATTTCTTCTGAGGTCAGCATTTTTAGATTGTGTAATAGATTAATTTGGGGTAATCTTCTAGGTGCATCCAGAAAGTAAGTTTCCTGATGATGTTTTCATTAAAATAGACATATTTAGCTGGGAAAATTGTGCATGCACAACAGATCTATGATGTGACAATCAAATGCTGGCTGGACAGGTCCTTTCCTGGTGCCAGTAATGCAGCAGCAGTGCCCCAAAGTGGTGTCTCTTACTTGTTCTCTTACCACCTGTGAGGTTCAGTCAGTGATATGGTTCCTTAATGCACAAAACATAGCACCTCTTGAAATTCATAGCCAGTTTTGTCAGGTCTGCGGGCCGAACATCATGTGCAAACTGGTGCTGGTATAGGCCCTTTTCCGAAGGTCATCAAAGTGTCCATGATGAAGAGCACAGTAGGCGACCATTCCTCATCAATGAACACCTGTTTGAGCTGATGCGGCAGCACATCCTGGTAAATGGTCGCTTCACGATTATGGAGCTCAAGTCATTTTCTACAGGTATCATAATCCATGTTGCATGAAATTGTTGCTAAGTGCTGATGTTCAAGACATTATGTGCCAGGTGGGTGCCTGAAAACTGACACCCAAAAACAAAATGAAATGCTTTAGAGCTGCACTGACATTTCTGCAGTGGTATCATGGCGATGGTGACAAGTTCCTTGACAGTATCATCACAAGCGATGAGATGTGGATTTCTTATGTGACCCTGGAAACCAAGCAGCAGTAAATGCATTGATGTCACAGTTGATACCCGTTCAAGATGAAATTCAGACTGACTGTGTCAGTGCAGAAACTGATGTGCACGGTGTTCTGGGACAGGAAGGGCATTCCGCTCATTGACTTCGTGCCAAGAGGTGAAAAAGTGAATGCTGACTGTAAGGTAACAGGGGATAATACGGAGCTCTTTCAAGTAGTCCGAAATTTAAATTTGAAGCACAGCAGCAGAGATAATATATTCAGCAAAATAGACCGGAAAATACTTGTTTTGTGTTTTGACAGGTGTTGTAGTTCCGTTACATAGTGTTTTGGTTTTCTTTTAATTGCAACGAATTATAAAAGTGTGGTGATAAATCTGTAAAATTATATAATTTATTTAGATTTAAGTATTTAAACCTTATAAAAAATTGCAAACGAATTGTGGCCATGTTTAGGGATTATTTTGACTAATGTAGTGTCACGTGACCTGACTCAGGACTGTGGATATGAGTGGGGAAATCAGGTCTTTTGTCGTTGGTCCGCTGTGGTGGTAAGTTGAGAGCGGCAAAGTGCTGTGAGTGTAAGCATGGACACCAGTGTATGTGAAGGAACAACGTGAAAGTGTGTAGGTGCGGGATAAACAGTGTACAAATTGCACCGATTGTTATTTGTACAGATCGGATTTATTTGCGAACTTAAAAATGCATGGCCACAAAGTTAGTGTTTCTTTTGAATAAATAAGTTTCAATCTGAACATGTATAGTTCAATTCACTGCTGTTCAAAAGCTAGCCAATATATGACTCTACAGTAGGGGTGCAAATGCAACTGTTTACTACCAACCCCCTTTGCAGATGAGCCACGTGAAAAATAGGTAGTGAATGAGCCCGAGTTCAGTTGCATGTTCCTGTGAAACTATGCGGAAACTGCAACATGCCAATTCAGAACAATAGCAACATGCCATTCAGAACAAGAGGCGTGGAATGCTTACTGCAGGTAGTGTGCTGCTCCATGACAATGTTTGTGTATATATGGTTCAGAACACAGCAACTGTTTTGTAGAAGTTTGGCTGGGAGCTGTTCGATCCTCTAGCATACAGTCGTGGTATTGCCCCCAGCAATTTTCATCTTTTCTTGCACTTAAAGAAATTCCTGTCCTCTAGCCAGCATTTTGCCAAGAACAACCTGAAGATGACTGTCACAAGCTGGTTCCACTCACAGGCAGTAGACTTCTATGATACAGGAATACAAAGGTTGATCTCACAATTTGACAAGTGTCTCAGTTCTTTTGTGAATGTCAAAAAATAGCTCAAACATCACTGTACCTGTTGCCAATAGAGAGTTTCATGTAAACATGTTGTCCTTGTTTAAAAAAAAAGGTAAACTTAATTTCTCTATGCGCCTTGTACACATACATATAAAGCTTTGCCAATTAATGTCACATGCAGCTTTATTTTGAAGAATGGTTGGAGGGGGAACAATAACACCAGCTTTTCTGAGTACTAGGCAATTGTCAATAGTGGAGTAGTCAGCAGCCATCAAATTCTGTCTTGCTGCCAACCATGTGAATGTATACTATGTACCTGGGCTTTTTATGAATTGTGCTTAAACTTCTGTTAAGATGAATGTATTTATAACCAAAACTGAATTGACTTCAAAATTGGACAAATACTCAACAGTGCTATATATTTCTCCATGAGATAGTAAAAGCCTAGATATGGGCCAGTGGCATACTCAGATATTTCATGAACCAATGTTCTAATTGCTTGCCATGAGGTACGATGCCATGTGAGTGGAGAAGGGGTGTCGGCTTTTGGATTTATGCTGTCAGTGAGAGCAGCAGGTAGACGATATCTCTGATATACACTGAAGTGCCAAAGAAACTGGTATAGGCATACATATTCAAATACAGAGGTACACTATGTGATCAAAAGTATCCGGACACCTGGTTGAAAATTACAAAAGTTTGTGGCACCCTCCATCGTAATGCTGGAATCCAATATGGTGCCAGCCCACCCTTAGCTTTGATGACAGCTTGCACTCTGTCATACGTTTAATCAGGTGCTGGAAGGTTTCTTAGGGAATGGCAGTCTATTCTTCATGGAGCACTGCATTGAGGAGAGATTCAATGTTGGTCAGTGAGGCCTGACACAAAGTCGGCGTTCCAAAACATCCCAAAAGTGTTCTATAGGATTTCAGGTTAGGACTCTGTACAGGTCAGTCCATTACAGGGTGGTTGTTGTCGTGTAACCACTCTGCCAGAGGCTGTACATTATGAACAGGTGCTCAGTCTTGTTGAAAGATGCAATTGCCATCCCTAAATTTGTCTTAAACAGTGGGAAGTGAAAAGGTGCCTAAAACATCAATGTAGGCCTGCGCTGTGATAGTGCCATGCAAAACAAGGGGTGCAAGCCTCCCCCATGAAAAACACGACCACACCTTAACACCACCTCCTCCTGAATTCTACTGTTGACTCTAGACACGCTTGGAGATAACATTCACCGGGAATTTGCCATACCCACGCCCCGCCATCAGATCGCCACACTGTGTATCATGATTCACCACTCCACACAATGTTTTTCCACTGTTCAATCATCCAATGTTTATGCTCCTTACACCAAGCGAGGCACCATTTAGCATTTACCGGCATGATGTGTGGCTTGTGAGCAGCCGCTCGATCATGAAATCAAAGTTTTCTCACCTCCCACCTAACTCATATTACTTGCAGTGAATCCTGATGCAGTTTAGAATTCCTGTGTGATGGTCTGGATAGATGTCTGCCTATTACACATTACGACCCTCTTCAACTGTTGGCAGTCTGAGTCAGTCAACAGTTGAGGTTGGCATGTACGCATTTGTGCTGTACATGTTCCTTCACGTTTCCACTTCACTATCACATCATAAACAGTGGACCTAGGGATGTTTAGGAGTGTGGAAATCTTGCATACAGATGTATGGCACAAGTGACAACCAATCACCTGACCATGTTCGAAGTGCATGAGTTCCACGGGATGCCTCATTCTGATCTCTCACGATGTCTAACGACAGCGGAGTTCGCTGAGATGTATTTGGCAGTAGGTGGCAGCACAATGCACCTAATATGAAAAACATTTGTTTTTGGGGGTGTCCGGATACTTTCGATCACATAGTGTATGTAAACAGGTAGAATGTGGTGCTGCAGTCGGCAATGCCTATATAAGACAGTGTGTGTCTGGTGCAGTTGTTAGATCAGTTACTGCTGCTACAATTGCATATTATCAAGATTTAAGTGAGTTTGAATGTGGTGTTATAGTCAGCGCATGAGTGATGGGACACAGCATCTCCGAGGTAGCAATGAAGTGGTGCTTTTCCCATAAGACCATTTCACAAGTGTACCATGAATATCAGGAATCCTGTAAACCATCAAATCTCTGACATTGCTATGGCTAGAAAAGGATCCTGCAAGAATGGGACTAACAGTGACTGAAGAGAATTGTTCAGAATGACAGAAGTGCAACCCTCCTCCAAATTCCTGTAGGTTTCAGTGCTGGGCTATCATTAAGTGTCACCGTGCGAACAAAAAACATCATAGGTATGGACTTCTGGAGCTGAAGGCCAACTCGTGTACCCTTGATGACTGCATGACATAAAGCTTTACACCTTGCCTGGGCCTGTCAACACAGACATTGGACTGTTGACTGGAAGCATGTTGCCTGGTCAGACAAGTCTCGTTTCAAATTGTATTGAGAGGATGGAGATGTATGGGTATGGAGACAACCTCATGAATCCATGGACCCTGCATGTCAGCAGTGGGGTGCTCAAGCTGGTAGAGACTCTGTAATGGAGTGGGGCGTCTGCAGTATCGGTAATACGGTACCCCTGATATGTCTACGTATGACTCTGGCAGGGGACACGTATGTAAGCAGCCTGTCTGATCACCTGCATCCATTCATGTCCATTGTGCATTTTGATGTACTTGGTCTATTCTAGCAGGAAAACAAGACACCCCACACATCCAGAATTGCTACAGAGTGGGTCCAGGAACACTCTTCTGAGTTTAAACATTTCCGCTGGTCACCAAACTCCCCAGACAAGAACATTATTGAGCATATCTGGGATGTGTTGCACTGTGCTGTTCAGAAGATATCTCTTATGGATTTATGGACAGCCCTGCAGGATTAATGTTGTCAATTCCCTCGAGCCCCACTTTGGACATTAGTAGAGTCCATGCCACGTGTTGCAGCACTTCCACATGCTCACAGGGATGCTACAAGATATTAGGCAGGTGTACCAGTTTCTTTGGCTCTTCAGTGTATTCGGAAGCAAAAGATGAAGGAATTTTGTCATATTCTCACATTCTCACATCAGTATAGAAGTGAAATCTGGTAGGTGAAACTGGAACATTAGGTATGTGCAACTGGCATGTTTCCAGCCTGTGACCATTAGACACACGCCACACTCACCAGCAGTGGCTCCTATCTAGACTTTATCCCAGGAGACAAACTGATGTGAGCAAAAATATGTTCCCACAGAACTCTTCGAAAATGTGGTACGGAAGGTGAAACATAATCTTCAGTGATGGCACTAAAGCTGCACTGCCCTTACGCACTATTATTTTTCAAGGTTGACTACAGTGATAATCCAAAGTTATGCAGTTTCTGTTGATACAACTGTAGGAAGCTGAGAGAACAATGTTTTGTCATTCAATTGCCTTATATTGTCAGTGCTGTAAGAACTATAAATTGTAGCAATTGCTAATGGAAGCAGATCACAGCCATGAATCTGTTGAGAAACATGGGAGCTAAGAATTAGCAGTTTGCAACTGGTGCATGCAGACAACACAAAATTAATTTTTAATTAATGAGGAGTCATGAAGCAGAGCAACAAACAACTGTGCAGCAGGAAGAAAATTTGGTGTCCCAGAAGTAAATGTTCAGGCAACAGATGAAGAACAAATTAAAGAATGTCAGTTGTACACACCAAAGAAAGTTTCCAGAAACTGGAGCAGCAGGTTGTTCATTACATGCAAGAGAAATGTAATGAAGGTATAGTAAATTAATAAAATAACAAAAAGGTTGTGATGACCATACCAGGGACAAATGACATATGACAGGAAATTATGCATTATTAATTGAAAAATTATTTTTACATAATATTATGAGGTTATGGTGAGTCGTCTACATCGAGTAGCTCTGTATATTTGGTCATTGACACTCACACAGTCCAGTATCTGTAAATACTTTAAAGTTCTACTTCTTACCTCTTAGTTTCCTGTGATCCTTGTAAGGTCTATTAAGTCACCACTCCTTTAAACAGTTGCTGCCATGTTAGCCATAATGGAGGAAAGTCGGATATTCATGTTGCTAAGTCTGCTCGGATTGAAATATTCAGTGATTAACTAACTCACAAACACTTGTCTATGTTATATTGTATATTTTGCATGTAAACTATATAAAATATTAGTCCATTTTCTCATACAAATAAAGAGGTTTGTACAGACACACTTTTTTTTTTTTTTTTTTTTTGAAAAGGGATCGTTTCCTAAAGGTAACAAAAAACATTGTAAAGGTTCACTTTTTCTTTTGCGGAAATGCTTCTCTGACACTTTCTATTATGCTGTGTTTGTTACATAAAATCAGAGTTATGTTTCTCTAGAAATAGGTGCTTCTTTGTAAAAATTTTTAGAGTGACTTTTTTCACAAACTTTCTATCATCTAGTAAAAGGCTTTGTTATGACTCAAGAAATTATCCAAATATAGGCACTAGAGATAAAGAATTTTCCAATGGGATGCACGACAGAATTCAAAGCATGTACTGGCTGGTGCCTAAGGACAAAGAAGTGGTCATATGTTAAGACACAGAATGATGCTAGCCCAATAACTGCCCACAACATATGACTTGCATAGCAGTGTCATATAATCATCCTAAGGAAACAACACAACTAGTTGCTAGGCCAAATGACAACACCCTTCAGATGCCATTAAGATGGTGCTCAACAGGATGGTGGATTAATAAGTATTATATCACTCCTCTTCACCTGCAAATATCTAGTTATATGCTTTCTTTTGGTGGCAATTGTTAAAACTGATTGGGAAAAATTGCAGGTCGTCTTGAGTTTCAGCATTTCATTGACAGGGATCAGCAACATTATTTAAATTTCTTAAAGCATTTATTAACGGTTCTGTGAACAGTTCCCGTATTTATTAGGTGACTAGTTTTGAATGTTACAGGATCATTTTCAAGCCTGGCCTACCAAGGCTGCACTGACAGTGCCTGGTATTATTAATAAACATTCAGTGGCAACGCATGCTCTATAAGCGTTTGCAGGATGAAAAATTTATAGAGCATTTGTTTATTGTTGTTATTAAGATCAGGCTCTGTCAGTGCAGCCTCAGTAGGTCAGGCTTGTAAATGAACCTGTAAGGTTCAGAACTAGTTGCCTAATAAATACTGTAATTGTTGACAGAACCATTAACAAACACTTTCAGTGCAGGAGATTTTTTATATATATATATATATTTCCTACGTGGAATGTTTTCCTCTATTATGTTCATTTCAGCCTCATGTTACACTTTCCACCTTCTAATACCATGTCACCCTCACAACATCCCCACAACGACCCCATTAAGTATTATTTACATTCCCTCAGCAAACATGCCTTCACCCTAGCCAGATTACACCCCCATATTTTATTTCCTCAGGCTTGTCTGACATTTGGCATTACCCCCAAAGGCCTCACACTTAAAGTTCCCATCTCTGGCTGTAACCCTTCTTTCCATCAGTCCCTATACCAGTTCCAAACTGAACAATCCATTGCCCTCACCCACCTAATCCTTCACCTACACATCAACTCAGCCAATGAACATACCCGTCAACTCCTATCCTTAATAAAAGTCTTCAATCTTTCCTCTCCCACATCCACACCGGCTGTTCAGAGCATCCTCCTACAGGCCAACCGCAAATTAGAACAGCATGCCACCCTCCACCTCAAAAAACTATCCAATCTCCTGGTTTCCCACCTCCGGAAAGGCAACTCACTCACTCTTCACAACATTTCCAGCAAATCTCAACCTCCTCTCATTGCACACAGACCCAGTCTCTCCCATCTACTCAATCTCCCACTTACAGCTCCACTCCCCCCAAAACCTCAAAATTCCAATCAACACAATCTGGAACCACAACACCCTAATTCAATAGTTAGCCTTTCCTCCAAACCTCTCTCCCAATCCGAAACCTCTGTCCTATCGAAAGGCCTCACCTTCAGCCCCACTCCCAGATTCAACCAAACAGCCCTTGTCAAAGATTTACTGTCCTACACTCTCTGCTGGAAATATCACTTTGCCACAAAGAAAAATGATCCTAATCCTACTGCTAATGATCCAACTCCCCAAGACACTATCCAAATTGAACCCTGCCTGGAACAGTCCCGTCCTCCGTCACAGCGGGACCTACCTCCTCTTCCTCAAAATCACCCTCTCCAAACTTTCCAGGAATTTCTGACTTCCAGCCTTGCCTCTCAATCCTTCTTAAAAAACCTTAATCCTACTCCCAGCATCACCACTGCTGAAGCCCAGGCTATCCGTGATCTGAAGGCTGACCATTCCATTGTCATTCTTCCGGCGGACTAGGGTTCCACGACCGTGGTACTTGATCGTCGGGAGTATGTGGCTGAGGGACTGTGTCAGCTTTCAGACAACACCACATACAAAGTTTGCCAAGGTAATCCCATTCCTGATGTCCAGGTGGAGCTTCAAGGGATCCTCAGAACCTTAGGCCCCCTACAAAACCTTTCACCTGACTCCATCAACCTCCTGACCCCACCAACACCCCACACCCCTACCTTCTACCTACTTCCTAAAATTCACAAACCCAATCATCCCAGTCGTCCCATTGTAGCTGGTTACCAAGCCCCCACAGAATGTATCTCTGCCTACATAGATCTACACCTTCAACCCATTACATGCAGTCTCCCATCCTTCATCAAAGACACCAACCACTTTCTCGAACGCCTGGAATCCTTACCCAGTCTGTTATCCCTGGAAACCATCCTTGTAACCATTGATGCCACTTCCTTATACACAAATATTCCGCACGTCCAGGGCCTCGCTACGATGGAGCACTTCCTTTCACGCCGATCACCTGCCACCCTACCTAAAACCTCTTTCCTCATTACCTTAGCCAGTTTCATCCTGACCCACAACTTCTTCACTTTTGAAGGCCAGACATACCAACAATTAAAGGGAACAGCCATGGATACCAGGATGGCCCCCTCGTACGCCAACCTATTCATGGGTCACTTAGAGGAAGCCTTCTTGGTTACCCAGGCCTGCCAACCCAAAGTTTGGTACAGATTTATTGATGACATCTTCATGATCTGGACTCACAGTGAAGAGGAACTCCAGAATTTCCTCTCTAACCTCAACTCCTTTGGTTCCATCAGGTTCACCTGGTCCTACTCCAAATCCCATGCCACTTTCCTTGACGTTGACCTCCACCTGTCCAATGGCCAGCTTCACACATACGTCCACATGAAACCCACCAACAACCAATAGTACCTCCATTAAGACAGCTGCCACCCATTCCACATCAAACGATCCCTTCCCTACAGCCTAGGTCTTCGTGGCAAACGAATCTGCTCCAGTCCGGAATCCCTGAACCATTACACCAACAATCTGAAAACAGCTTTCGCATCCCGCATCTACCCTCCCAACCTGGTACAGAAGCAAATGACCAGAGCCACTTCCTCATCTCCTCAAACCCAGAACCTCCCACAGAACAACCCCAAAAGTGCCCCAATTGTGACAGGATACTTTCCGGGACTGGATCAGACTCTGAATGTGGCTCTCCAGCAGGGATATGACTTCCTCAAATCCTGCCCTGAAATGAGATCCATCCTTCATGAAATCCTCCCCACTCCACCAAGAGTGTCTTTCTGGCGTCCACCTAACCTTCGTAACCTCCTAGTTCATCCCTATGAAATCCCCAAACCACCTTCCCTACCCTCTGGCTCCTACCCTTGTAACCGCCCCTGGTGTAAAACCTGTCCCATGCACCCTCCCACCACCACCACCACCACCACCACCTACTCCAGTCCTGTAACCCGGAAGGTGTACACGATCAAAGGCAGACCCACATGTGAAAGCACCCACGTGATTTACCAACTGACCTGCCTACACTGTGAAGCTTTCTATGTGGGAATGACCAGCAACAAACTGTCGATTTGCATGAATGGCCACAGGCAGACAGTGTTTGTTGGTAATGAGGATCACCCTGTGGCTAAACATGCCTTGGTGCACGGCCAGCACATCTTGGCACAGTGTTACACCGTCCGGGTTATCTGGATACTTCCCACTAACACCAACCTGTCAGAACTCTGGAGATGGGAACTTGCCCTTCAGTATATATGTGTGTGTGTGTGTGTGTGTGTGTGTGTGTGTGTGTGTGTGTGTGTGTGTGTACCTGTCCTTTTTTCCTCCTTTCCTCTTTTTTTCCCCCTGAGGTAAGTCTTTCCGCTCCTGGGATTGGAATGACTCCTTACCCTCTCCCTTAAAACCCACATCCTTTTGTCTTTCCCTCTCCTTCCCTCTTTCCTGATGAGGCAACAGTTTGTTGCGAAAGCTAGAATTTTGTGTGTATGTATGTGTTTCTATCGACCTGCCAGCGCTTTCGTATGGTAAGTCACATCATCTTTGTTATATATATATATATATAACGGAAGGAAACATTCCACATTCCCCCCCCCCCCTCCCCCCTCTCCTTCCCTCTTTCCTGATGAGGCAACAGTTTGTTGTTAAAGCTTGAATTTTGTGTGTATGTTTGTGTTTGTTTGTGTGTGTATCGACCTGCCAGCGCTTTTGTTCGGTAAGTCACCTCATCTTTGTTTTTATGTATAATTTTTCCCACGTGGAATGTTTCCTTCCGTTATATTGATATCATTAATTTGAATCCAACAATTACGTTTGTTATTGTCACTGTTGCATTTCGAAATCTTTTCTGTCGTCTTATTTTCCTCTTTCTGTTTTTGCCAGTAGTTTCACCTTGTATTCACCTTCTGCTTTTTACCGTAATCTGCTATACTATTTTATCCCGCCTATATATATACTCAATATTACGTAACCCACTTCCAAACCATAACCAAAAAAATATTTTTTTGCTGCTTTCAGCACTACCGCCGCTATAATATCCACCGTTTCTAGTTCACAAACAGCTCCTTTCACCTTTTAAACAACCATTTCAGCCAGTTCTAATAACTTTCGCTTTATTTCCATTTCCGTTTTTCCCACATCACTGATCATTTTTAGCCGCTTCCCACAGGTTTTAACGCCACTATTTCTTCGTCAGACAATTGTTAGCCTCATTTTCATAATCTGCCACCACAATACCACTCCTTTTAATATACTACACGCAGTTTTTTCGAAATTTTCCCGAATTTCTCCGTCCTTTAACGTGTTTTGGCGGCAACACAACCACCTAACCTTTATGCACATCGTTGTCTACCAACCCAAGTCCAACATAGCAAGAAATATGTCTGCTTGTGTCTGTATGTGTGGATGGATATGTGCGTGTGTGCGAGTGTATACCTGTCTTTTTTTCCCCCTAAGGTAAGTCTTTCCGCTCCCGGGATTGGAATGACTCCTTACCCTCTCCCTTAAAACCCACTTCCTTTCGTCTTCCCCTCTCCTTCCCTCTTTCCAGATGAGGCAACAGTTTGTTGCGAAAGCTTGAATTTTGTGTGTATGTTTGTGTTTGTTTGTGTGTGTATCGACCTGCCAGCGCTTTTGTTCGGTAAGTCACCTCATCTTTGTTTTTATATATATATATATAAAAACAAAGATGATGTGACTTACCAAATGAAAGTGCTGGCAGGTCGACAGACACACAAACATACACACAAAATTCAAGCTTTCGCAACAAACTGTTGCCTCATCAGGAAAGAGGGAAGGAGAGGGAAAGATGAAAGGATGTGGGTTTTAAGGGAGAGGGTAAGGAGTCATTCCAATCCCGGGAGCGGAAAGACTTACCTTAGGGGGAAAAAAGGACGGGTATACACTCGCGCGCGCGCGCGCGCGCACACACATATCCATCCACACATATACAGACACAAGCAGACATATTTGAAGATAGAAGAATGGACCTGCATAATCTGACAAATATCCTTAATGTCAGTTTACTGCAGAATTTTTGAGTGTTTTATATGAATATAACAATTTTTAGAAAGCACTTGTGTGAAACACAGCTTGCTGTTGTCTTAAGATATCCTGTGAACCGCGAATGAAGGGCAACACACAATAAAATAGTCCTAGATTTCCAGAAAGTGCTTAACATAGTGCCCCAACACCGATGGTTAATGAAGGGTGGAGCACATTGAATAAGTTCCCAAGTAGGAGTGTGGCTTCACTAGTGTGGGCTGGAGCAAATCCAGCCACACTCAGATTGGAACTAGTAAACTTATTGCAATTTCTTTTATTTCCGTCAGTGATCATAAAACTTTTCAGTCCTTAGACTACATGGTTGCAGTGATGACCATCTTCAGATCCGCAGCAAAACATGGGAAATCCAGATATAACTAGTGGACAGTTTACATCTTGAAACAATAAAATATGCCATAATAAAAAGTATTACTTCAGAGATGTGGAAACAGGCTTAAAATGTGGTGAGGTACTTGTGTTTTACAACATATTATAATAAAATGAAGCCCTAGTGGCATTGTCAAGAAATACATGCAAAATCAGCTTAGCTTTGTTACATGTATTTAAAATTTGTTATACACTGGGCTGCAGTGCCACCAGTCATTGTGTTAATGATGCTACTGTTCAAAATGAACTGAGGCATAGTAGTGACAAAATGTTTGTTGTAGACACAAGATGTCACTACCGTTAGTTCATTTATATTCATTGATTTTTATAATTGTAAAAACCCCAATAAAAAGGGAAAAGTACAATAAGTGTATTGGAAAATGTGAAGTTAGATGGGCTTTTAAAGTTAACACCACCCAAAAACTTAGTGAAAGATGGAGTTGAAAAGTGCACATTACAAATTTGATGATGGCTGTGTGGTGTACAGGATTGACTGTAATAATTGTCATAAGTATTGTGTTGACCAAACAAGCAACTCTTTCAATGTAAGGTTTAAGAAGCACATACAGCTACGTAACAAAACTGCCTTTGGGTACAATTTAGAAGAAACTCACCATACTACAGGGTGTATTGAGAATAGTATATGCATTCTCCACAGAACATAAAAAGGGCATACTTTTGATTTGTTAGAAGAGTGGAAATTTATAAAGCCAAAAATGGGAGCCAGCAAAAGTGCCCAATGGGCAGCTTGATTTTGTACCCAATGCCTACTTTGGTTATTTGATAATGTTTTACATTAATCATTGAATTCCTTTTGTATGTATATCTTCCCTTTTCTGTAGTTTATATCAATGACTATATAATCTTCTTGGCTGGTATAGTGTTTTAACCTTTTCTTGGTATAGTATTTCAAATGGTAAGAGAGGCCACTGGCAGTTAAGTTCCTCAAATTACTACTCATTCTGCAGTCTGGCAGCTATGACAGCAAAGGGCACTGATTACTTCAGACTTTTGTTTAATCTTTTTAGCTTGTTCTGTAGTTATTTTATCAATCATATTATTTTGTTAGCTCTGTAAGCTTCTTCTTGCCTATGTTATATTTTTATCTAAAATCACCACAAAAGTGTTTCAAATTCATATAGTGTCACTTTTCCTTTCTAACAAGTCTAAAATTTAGTGTTATTTGTTTTTTAATTTGTTAAATTTTATTAATTTTATTATTGTAATAACTTCTACATCTTACACTACTCCTCCTCCTCCTCCTCCTCCTCCTCCTCCGTCTATTGGCGCAAGAACACTGGTAAACACTACCACCCTGCATTTGTCCCTCAGTTCCTTATTGTTCTCTGTAAAGCCTTTGCACCATCAATAGCAGATGATTGACCCTACTTGTAATGCTTTTGTAGTGTGTATTGTTTCCAGGACTGTTTTGTGCATACTTACAATGACGTTTGCTAACATGTGGACTTTGATTTTGACTGGTCATTCACTTTTTGAATTCAGTTGTCACCCACTGGAACTGCCTGTTTGTTTCACTGATCTGTCTGTCACTGCCAGTGCAACTGATCATAAACTGTGTTCTGTCTAGGCAGAGGGAGATAGAAAAATCACTCCTGTAGGACATCAATCCATAACTTACACATGAACCAATAATTTAAAACAATACTCTCATCTTGTAATATGCAGATATGTCTATGTATGTACTCAAAAATCAATGGAAAATCCAGGATTTAATGTCAATATTGTGAAAAGCAAAGTTGCCACTCACTGTATAGTGGAGATGTTGAGTCGTCTATCGTGACTCAGCATCTGTGTATGTATCACAGTTTTTCCCTGTTTACTCAAAACTAAATTGAACCCAAAAATTAATAATTTGTCATGAGACAGTGTTTTCTACACCTTGTATTACATATCACCACCTCCTTCATGTAAACAGTCTTTGCTAATTTTGTTATTGTGTTATGAAGTTTGTTGTAGGTGAAGTTATCATTTTAAAAGTAAATATTTGTGGCACATATTATTGACACTTAACCATTGGCACAGCTTAGTTGGTTCCCAGTTAGTTCTTACATACACATACCGATCATTATGTTCTGCGATCCATGAACAATTGTGAAAGCAATTTTTCCTGATATTTTAAGTAACTCAAAGAAATTTTCCTTTTTGAATACCTGAGTATTTTTTAAGGCTTTCAATTATTGTCTGTATATTTTTCAGCCCTTGGTTTTGAAAATGATTAAGAGGAGGAAAGAAAACACCTTTCTAGGCTCTGAAGGCTTAAATGCTGCAAGAGATTTGGCATCAAAGTTAATCCGCAGGAGTATTATAACTGCAGCAGGGCCATTGGAGAAAATTTGGATAGCATGTGCTCTTAGTGAAATTACAGCTGTTATTAAAACTCCATTATCAGTACAAAATGAATTGGTATGTCTTTCAAACTTCTACATTTTTGTTATTCATTATGAAAATTTTTAAGGAAGGAATGACCTATATTACTCCTTTATTTCAGGTTACACTTACATTCATTGTGGAGCAGTTGGAAGAAATAATAAGTGAGGAACAGGAAATACGTAACTCTTGTGTCACACTCATGAAGTCTTTAGTTGAGACAAACATTCTTTGCCTGTGTTTTTCTTTGGACCAGTCAGATGATGTAGAAAGATTCCTCATAAGAGTTTTTGACACTATGTTTCTGTTAGTTAGGTGAGTTTTATATGTTACAATCCTTAAGAATTTCAGTTTTGTCTCATAAAAAAAAAATTAGTATAGGTAACTACTCACTTGAAGCTGATGCATGATGCACATGCTCACACACACGCACAGAGGTGGGAGAAAGGGGAAAAGAAGCAAGTTCAGTTAAGTTCGTTTTCTTTTTAGAAATAAAGTTAAAAATTAATCCTAAAGTTTTACATACAGGTCATTTTGAGGTGGCCAAAGTAACTTCTCTCCTTCCCTGTGTGTGCCTGTGATGATTCCCACATTAGAAGACACAGCAGTTACGATAAGAAATTAAAAAATTGTTTCTCTTCAAGTAAAGAAATAATATATTCTCATTATCATTCTACAGATAATACTGTAGTGGTAAATACCCTGTTCATAGTTACCAATAAGGAACCCTCTAGTATTGCTTTTTTTTTTATTCTTAAGCATGCCTAAATAAATAAAATAAATTATTGCGATAAAATACAGCTTCTTTTGTTGAACTCAAGCCATCAGTCAATGGATTTTCCAGCATAAAGATTATATATATAGAAAAGCCCTTTCTTGAAGTCTGTTACCAGAATATAATAAAATGTGAGTTTGTTTATGTTATATTAAAACTTCATTAAGTGTTCACATATTCACCACATTTAACCCACATTTTTCTTGGAGGAATTGATTTTTAACAGTTCTATTTCCATTAGCAACTGCAGGTCCATCATGTGGAAGTATGACACCAGACACTAAATTTCTGTTAATTTATCTTTTCCCCTCAAGAGAGTAACAGTGTTTCTTTTTTTCTGGAGGCTATTCTTCCTTTGTTGTATAGCAATGTTGTGTAATACAGAAGTAGCTACTATAATAATCATTGATGATGTTACTGATGTATTTACTCCTAGTGATGGGGCCAGGAATCTCCTTTTACAAACTCCATACTTTTGTTTGGCATTGTTTCTGGTATTAATATGTGCCCTGTTATAATTTTCTTCTCCTTGATTTCTTGGATTTAAGAATGCAATTAGAAGGGATGGTTGGAGTCTGTATCCATTATCACCTTGCAAATATCCTTCTTGAATTCTTCCTGTTGCAGATAATATTCTAATTTCTGAGTTGTCAAAAATAAAACAGTAATTAACTGACCCTGGCCAGAGAGCTGCTATATTCCTAATGAGCAGGATAGCATTACAAACTGTCTGCACAGTAATGAAGGAGTAGCTTGTAGTACTCCAAGAAAGTTACCAATCATATAAAAGTCTAGAGTAACTGAATGAGCTTCATCATCTTTCACGAATTTCACATATAGGGCTCTCAGCAAAGAAATTGCTTCTGAAACCTTCTTGATATATTGACAGATAGTTGCTTTAGGAAGACAATTTAGGTCTACCAATACCATTGGAAAGATTCAATAACTTCAAAAGAACGCAGATTCAAAAGCAGCTTTTATATTGGAGTTAATGTTCTGTTTCTTTTAGTGATGTACTCTAGTCTATTTTCAGTTTGTTCCAGAAGTTTTTATGTTACATTCTTGAAAAATCTGTTGTTGTTGTTGTGGTCTTCAGTCCTGAGACTGGTTTGATGCAGCTCTCCATGCTACTCTATCCTGTGCAAGCTTTTTCATCTCCCAGTACCTACTGCAACCTACATCCTTCTGAATCTGCTTAGTGTATTCATCTCTTGGTCTCCCTCTATGATTTTTACCCTCCACGCTGCCCTCCAATACTAAATTGGTGATCCCTTGATGCCTCAGAACATGTCCTACCAACCGATCCCTTCTTCTGGTCAAGTTGTGCCACAAACTTCTCTTCTCCCCAATCCTATTCAATACTTCCTCATTAGTTATGTGATCTACCCATCTAATCTTCAGCATTTTTCTGTAGCACCATATTTCGAAAGCTCCTATTCTCTTCTTGTCCAAACTATTTATCGTCCATGTTTCACTTCCATACATGGCTACACTCCATACGAATACTTTCAGAAATGACTTCCTGACACTTAAATCAATACTGGATGTTAACAAATTTCTCTTCTTCAGAAACGCTTTCCTTGCCATTGCCAGCCTACATTTTATATCCTCTCTACTTCGACCATCATCAGTTATTTTGCTCCCCAAATAGCAAAACTCCTTTACTACTTTAAGTGCCTCATTTCCTAATCTAATTCCCTCAGCATCACCCGACTTAATTAGACTACATTCCATTATCCTTGTTTTGCTTTTGTTGATGTTCATCTTATATCCTCCTTTCAAGACACTGTCCATTCCATTCAACTGCTCTTCCAAGTCCTTTGCTGTCTCTGACAGAATTGCAATGTCATCGGCGAACCTCAAAGTTTTTATTTCTTCTCCATGAATTTTAATACCTACTCCGAATTTTTCTTTTGTTTCCTTTACTGCTTGCTCAATATACAGATTGAACAACATCGGGGAGAGGCTACAACCCTGTCTTACTCCCTTCCCAACCACTGCTTCCCTTTCTTGTCCCTCGACTCTTATAACTGCCATCTGGTTTCTGTACAAATTGTAAATAGCCTTTCGCTCCCTGTATTTTACCCCTGCCACCTTCAGAATTTGAAAGAGAGTATTCCAGTCAACATTGTCAAAAGCTTTCTCTAAGTCTACAAATGCTAGAAACGTAGGTTTGCCTTTCCTTAATCTTTCTTCTAAGATAAGTCGTAAGGTCAGTATTGCCTCACGTGTTCCAGTGTTTCTACGGAATCCAAACTGATCTTCCCCGAGGTTGGCTTCTACTAGTTTTTCCATTCGTCTGTAAAGAATTCGTGTTAGTATTTTGCAGCTGTGACTTATTAAGCTGATAGTTCGGTAATTTTCACATCTGTCAACACCTGCTTTCTTTGGGATTGGAATTATTATATTCTTCTTGAAGTCTGAGGGTATTTCGCCTGTTTCATACATCTTGCTCACCAGATGGTAGAGTTTTGTCAGGACGGGCTCTCCCACGGCCGTCAGTAGTTCCAATGGAATATTGTCTACTCCGGGGGCCTTGTTTCGACTCAGGTCTTTCAGTGCTCTGTCAAACTCTTCACGCAGTATCATATCTCCCATTTCATCTTCATCTACATCCTCTTCCATTTCCATAATATTGTCCTCAAGTACATCGCCCTTGTATAGACCCTCTATATACTCCTTCCACCTTTCTGCTTTCCCTTCTTTGCTTAGAACTGGGTTTCCATCTGAGCTCTTGATATTCATACAAGTCGTTCTCTTTTCTCCAAAGGTCTCTTTAATTTTCCTGTAGGCGGTATCTATCTTACCCCTAGTGAGATAGGCCTCTACATCCTTACATTTGTCCTCTAGCCATCCCTGCTTAGCCATTTTGCACTTCCTGTCGATCTCATTTTTGAGACGTTTGTATTCATTTTTGCCTGTTTCACTTACTGCATTTTTATATTTTCTCCTTTCATCAATTAAATTCAATATTTCTTCTGTTACCCAAGGATTTCTACTAGCCCTCGTCTTTTTACCTAATTGATCCTCTGCTGCCTTCACTACTTCATCCCTCAAAGCTACCCATTCTTCTTCTACTGTATTTATTTCCCCCATTCCTGTCAATTGCTCCCTTATGCTCTCCCTGAATCTCTGTACAACCTCTGGTTCTTTTAGTTTATCCAGGTCCCATCTCCTTAAATTCCCACCTTTTTGCAGTTTCTTCAGTTTTAATCTACAGGTCATAACCAATAGATTGTGGTCAGAGTCCACATCTGCCCCTGGAAATGTCTTACAATTTAAAACCTGGTTCCTAAATCTCTGTCTTACCATTATATAATCTATCTGATACCTTTTAGTATCTCCAGGGTTCTTCCATGTATACAACCTTCTTTCATGATTCTTAAACCAAGTGTTAGTTATGATTATGTTGTGCTCTGTGCAAAATTCGACCAGGCGGCTTCCTCTTTCATTTCTGTCCCCCAATCCATATTCACCTACTATGTTTCCTTCTCTCCCTTTTCCTACACTCGAATTCCAGTCACCCATGACTATTAAATTTTCGTCTCCCTTCACAATCTGAATAATTTCTTTTATTTCATCATACA
Organism: Schistocerca piceifrons; assembly: GCF_021461385.2. Classification (NCBI taxonomy): domain Eukaryota; kingdom Metazoa; phylum Arthropoda; class Insecta; order Orthoptera; family Acrididae; genus Schistocerca; species Schistocerca piceifrons. Next base: position 122,462,874 of record NC_060141.1, on the reverse strand, counting down.
TTTCTTCAATTTCTTCGTCATCTGCAGAGCTAGTTGGCATATAAACTTGTACTACTGTAGTAGGCGTGGGCTTTGTATCTATCTTGGCCACAATAATGCGTTCACTATGCTGTTTGTAGTAGCTTACCCGCATTCCAATTTTCCTATTCATTATTAAACCTACTCCTGCATTACCCCTATTTGATTTTGTGTTTATAACCCTGTAGTCACCTGACCAGAAGTCTTGTTCCTCCTGCCACCGAACTTCACTAATTCCCACTATATCTAACTTCAACCTATCCATTTCCCTTTTTAAATTTTCTAACCTACCTGCCCGATTAAGGGATCTGACATTCCACGCTCCGATCTGTAGAACGCCAGTTTTCTTTCTCCTGATAATGACATCCTCTTGAGTAGTCCCCGCCCGGAGATCCAAATGGGGGACTATTTTACCTCCGGAATATTTTATGCAAGAGGACGCCATCATCATGTAATCATACAGTAAAGCTGCATGCCCTCGGGGAAAAATTACGGCTGTAGTTTCCCCTTGCTTTCAGCCGTTCGCAGTACCAGCACAGCAAGGCCGTTTTGGTTATTGTTACAAGGCCAGATCAGTCAATCATCCAGACTGTTGCCCTTGCAACTACTGAAAAGGCTGCTGCCCTCTTCAGTAATGTATCTTATGTCACTCATTGTGTAGAAATGGTCATTGCACTCAGAAATACTTGTTCGGGTTCTAGATTTTCCAGCAAATCTATGTACATAATTCCACATAAAAATTATCGCCTATGTTCACACCTAGCAAACATGAACAGCAATACAATATCTAAGTTACCTTTACAATAATTCCTTAATATTCCAACTGCTGTGAACCTATCTTATTTAAAGGAACTGTCCATTGGTTTGAAGTTCCAAAATCAGCACTTTACTTGTTGTAGTGGTGTTGTTGACTGTAACAGTAAACAGGCATTTCAATGAAATGCAAAAATATTTGCAATTGGAGCTTGGTGAAACCAGTAAAGAGTTTGGTGAAGTGAATGATTGATACATTCAAGACCAGGATGGTACTGAGTGGAAAGAGGGGCTAAGTTGTTTTCTGGAGGGATCGGCAGTACCAGGATTGGGTGTGGTGATCCAGGAAATCTGCTTTTGAACTAGACTGGTGTGGTAATTAAATCTAGTGAAGGCTGAGATGGGGATGGTTGTGTATTGCTGTAGAGAGTCTGCATCTGAACAAATATTTTTGCCATGAATGCCAAGGCTGTATGGGAGGGAACACTTGACAGAGAGAAGATGGCAACTGTCGAAATGTAAGTACTGTTGTTTCCTCATAGATTTAATGTGAACAGAAGTGTGTAGCTGACCCTCAGTGAGGATTAGGTCAACATCAAGGAAATGGTATGGGATTCAGAATTAGTACCATGTGAAATTTAATTGAAAGAATGTAGTTAGAGATTTCAAACATGTTAATAAATTAACATCCACATAAGTCCATGTGGCAAAGGTGTCGTCATTGTATCCAACCACAACAGTGGTTGAAGGCTCATGGATTCCAAGAAAGCCTGCTCCACATGACCCATGAAAAGGATGGCATGGGAAGGAGCCATCCTGGTTCCCATGGCTGTGCCCTTGATCTGTTTGTGTGTCTACCCCCTCACAGTAATGTTATTGTTCAAAAGTATGAAGTATGAAGTTGCTTAAGGAGAGCAGGAAGGATATCATAGGGGTTCTGAAATCAGGTGGGTGCTGGTTGAGGTAATAGTCAGCAAAAGAAATAACATGTACACAAGGAATATTGTTTCAGAGGAAGGTTGCCTTGATGATAAGCAATGTTTGTGACACTATTGGAATGGGCAAACATTCCAGATGATCTAAGAAATGGTTTCTCTCTTTAATATAAAGGGGTTTTTACGTAATAGGAAGAAGGTAACAGCTGATAGCATATGATTTGGGTGGGAAAGAAATTGTATGGATTGAGATCTTAGTACTTGTGAGTGTCCTTAGTTGTTAAGGAGGGACTGTAGATTAGTCTGTACCACAAAGGTAAGGTCTTCATGGCAGATGCAGTATGTAGAAGTGTCAGAAAACTGGTCTAGACCCTCACTTATGTACTCTCATGTCAAACACCACAGTGATAGATCGCTTGTCTGCCATGAAGTTAATGATGTAGTCATCAGTTTTTATGGAGCAAAGACTGTTTTGTAGAGGTTATGGTCATATTGTAGGGACCTGAGAAAGGGTTGTAAAACAGTACTGGGTGTTAAGGATTCTTGGAAAGCTTGGAAATGGTGATTTTGGGGTAGTGGTGGTGGATCAAGTTGGGATCATGGTCTGAACTGTTAGTCAGGATTCAATGTCTGGTTTACTGTTGGAAAGGTTCTGAGATTGAGTTGAAAAGGGATAATTCCAGTTGACATTACAAGTGAAGAAAAGTAGGCTTGTAGCCAAAGCACCATGATTCAATGCTGGTTTAGAGCTGAAATCAAGAGCTTTTCATAATACAGGTAATTGAGGTGGTGAGAGGGACTTAGATGAGAGCTTGAGAACAATTAACTTTTGTGGCTAGTTCTTGTGGTAAACAGTTTCCATTGCTCTGGGAGGCAATGGTGAAGGCTGGGGGTTAAGGAGGTTGCCAAGCTTGGTTGTAGAACACCATAGTAATTATGTGCAGAGAGAAGCAGCCAATCATACATTGTCACCCGCAAATCTATTGCATGGGCCAAACTCATCTCTGGCACAATGTCAACATGAAGTAACTGGCCCTATATCACAGCAGCTGGTGATGTTTCAGCATCCATACCACTCCCCAGACATGCAGCAAGAATTTTCCGTATTTCCCACATGGTGGCTGTTGCCCTGCCCCGCCCTGCTCCGGTTGTTCAGGAGAAAGTAGGATAGCTTTTTGAGGTGAAGTCTGGTCTGTTGTTGCAGTTCAAAGTTGGCTTGGTGGATAATACCATCCAAGGAAATGTGAGGGGCAGAAAACAGCAGGACTTTGTAGGAGGAGAGAAGTCTACTGGAGTGGAAATTGACAGACGTGGTATGTAGGTCACTTATACACCTGGTAAGTGCAAGAGATCGCTGTATTTGAAACTGTAAAAGGGTCTCTTAAAGAATGGGATTACATCCACAAATAGGGACTTTCAATGTTAGGTCTTTGGGGATAACTCCCAGGGACAAGCAGTGTCCAAGAAACTAAATGTGGGATCTTAGTTTAGTTTGGGTAAAAGCATGTTTCTGAAAAGATTGAGTATAATGTAATGGGATTCATCATTATGACAAAGGATAAGGGTTTAGAATATTAAGAGATTGTGGGAGTAGCGAAGAAAAGCAGAGAGCAAAAAATGGAGGACAAACAAGCAAAAAGCCCAGAAAACTCAAAAAAATGTAGAAAAATAAGAAAAAATTGAACAAAAATCATGATCAGGCAAGGGTTAACAAGAGGTAGTGAGCGAATGAGAAAAGTGGACTACGTATAGTAAGAAAAAACTGCTATTTATTATGTTAATTAAGAGAGTTATGAAAGACATGACAATGGACAAAAGCTTAGAAATAGGGCAAATAAAGAGGAAGTCATTGGAGAAAAAAAATCTTCTGTGGGGAATAAAATAATGCAGGTGGTGACAGTACCAGTCAGTGCGATTTGTTGAAAAAAAAATTTCACAAAAGCATGTAAGAATGACTTAGATGCTAAGGTAAGTGGCAAGAAGTTAAGTGGTGTCAAATATGGAATTAAATCAGCAAAAGACAATTAGGCCGATGACATGCAGTGGACAATAACTGTTGAGTTACATGAAAGTTCATAAATAAAAAGTGACACATTTAAGCAAGTGGAATTCACTACAAGAATATATAGGAATATAAAGTAGATCAATAATAGGCAGCACAGGTAAGCAAACGACTGAACGTGCACAAAAAATTGAAAACAGATGGTAGTTTGAAAAAGATCAACAACAACAACAACAACAACAACAACAACAACAGAGACTGAAAATTGGGTTACAAGGAATGATGGCAGCAAGGGATAATACATCAACAAAAAATGACTGATTTTGAAAATGTAATATAATTGGACAGATTTAAAAAATGTACTCACAAAGTGCTGGCAGAAGAAAACCCGCACAAAAGTTAGGGAAATGTTCAAACTGGCTCCTTTTGGCATAAGTGTTCAAGGGAAAGGAAGAGTGTTGAAGGAAGTGGACTGGCAAGGAAATGGGAAGAGCTATAGATAAGTTAACCAGAACCCCATGTCAGGGGACTTACCGAATGGGATGAGAAGTAAAGACTGGTCATTAGGGACTGAGATCTTAAGAGTGGAAGATAGTGTTATAAGCAAGGCACTGATTACTGGGGAAAAAAAGAAACGTGACACAATATTTAATACAAGTGAAAAGCTAAGTGCATTATATGTGATGGGTAGGTGAAGGAAGAGGGGGGGGGGGGGGGGGGGAGGGGGGATAGACAGATTAGAATATAAGACATAGAAAACTAAATGAAATGAAGAAAAGAAATAGGTAACAGAAAGAAATGCTATGAAATTAACATAAATTTTGGCCCACTGGATGGTGAGAACCAAGCACACAGTTTGATGCCTGTTCCCTTGCAGAGTTCTGAGAAACTGGTGTCAGCAGGAAGAATCTAGCTGGTGTGTGTGGTGAAATATCCACTGAGGTCATGTTTGTCATGATGTGGAGCATGCTGTGCAATAGGATATTGTTTTTTGCTATCATACGCAATCTATTCATGTCCATTCATACTAACTGATACACCAGTTTGGAAGATGGAGCAGTGATAACATAATGACCAGTACACGATAAGTCTCATTGCATAGGTGGTCTCCCTTTGATAGTACAGGGTGTCCATAATGAACAGAAAGAGAACCACTGCATGGAATGACATCAGATTTGACAGCAAATTATTCATTCAGGGAAAAGTCATGGAGCAACAAAATTATGAAAAATTTTCCAGCTGATGGAGCTGTGAGCATCTTAACATAAATGTGGGCAGCTACAAATGACAGATGAATCAGAATATGATCGCTGTGGTTTGCTGCGCATTACACTGTCTGCACTGTTTAATGTGCATGACTGCACAAGTTCATCAGTCAACAGTTATGGCACAGTTAGCTAGGTAAACCCATCCACCACCACAATGTCATATCACATTGGATGGAAAAAAATGGTTTTAATTGTTCTAAGACCCAAAACTGGATGAACAGCAAAAGACATCAGTTTTTAATTGTCCTGGTGTCAAAAACCATGTAAAGATAAAATGACAGTGGTTTCCAATTGTCGTGAGACGGCTGGTGCAGGACATGTACAGTAATGCTATCCATTTTTCTGCTACTGATTGAAATCGTGAAACAGCATGCTCCACAACAGATTGGAGAGTCTTAGGGTCACGTTCAGAATGTGATGCACAAGGTGTGTCTTCAATTTTGCTGTGTTCCTAATTGGAGCACTGAACACAACATATCTCAGATAACCCCAAAGCTAGAAATGATAATTCTAGCATTTATAAAATGCCTCTGCCATTGGCTGTGCAATGTACGGAGGAGAGCCATCTTGCATAAAAGTAATCCTACCCACACATCCATGTTGTTGAAGGGCTAGAATCATGTTGGTGCACAAAAGATTCTCATAGTGTTGACCAGTGATGGTACAGGTAACATACTCATCTCCTCAAAAAAATTTTGCCCTGTGGTAAACGATGCCGTCAACCTGCACCACAGTCAGCTTTGCAGAATGAAGTGGTATCAGTTGATGTGCACACAGATTTTTTTCCCCATGTTCTACAGTTCTGTGTATTGACATGTCCTTGGAGATGAAAATTGACTTTGTCTATCCCTGGAATGTTCTATGGCCATTTACTTGTCACCAAGAAAATCTAGAGCAAACATTTACTTGTCACCAAGGAAATCTAGAGCAAACATTTGTCTTATTGACAGGTCACCAAAAATCAACTTCTGAACATGGATGATTTTGTGTGGGTAGCAATCCAGAATGTTTTGTAGGATTTATGCACCATGCTCACAGGCATGTCCAACATCAGGTACTCCCCAGGCATTGCATATTTGCACACCATCACTCAACCACTCCTGCAGCACTATGGACACAACAACAGATGTCATATCAACTGCTTTCCTCTCTCTGCCACATTGCACTTCAAAAGAACACGTCTTTTCAAAGTTTATAATTATTTCCCCCAGATCCTTAGCAGATATTGAACCAGTGCCGTTCTTCATAACATTGAGTGTCCAGCTCTTCTGCAGGGCTACCAGCACACAGTCACCTTTGCATACAAGAGCTTCACAAGCAGTGCATGATCCTTCATTGAGACAGTCATGTTAGGTCTCTCAGACACAAACTGAGAGACAGCAATGTGCCATGCATCTCTTTGTGTGTACATCCATCCATTGGTCAGTTTTTGTTCCATGACATTCTCCTTGTATCAGTAATAGGGCAAGCTGTGCAGCAGGGACAGTCACAGGCGGTAGGACCCACATGGCAGGGGAATAGGTATAGAATGTGCATAGAATGTGAGCAGGAGATTGTGAAGATTGGGGAGGGAGCAGGGAGAGCAAAAAGTTATTCTAGATGTTGTAGGTAAATTGCTGAAGTGAATGGAACTCATTTCAGTGCATGATTCTAGGCCAGTATGGGCTATGGGCTTTGAAGTTGCTGATTAGTACATTCAGGACAGGATAGTATTGAGTGACAAGAGGAGTGCAGAATCAAGGTTGGATATGATGGCTAGGGAAATCTGCCTTTGAAGTAGGCTGGTGGAATAATTACTTGAAATGACGGCTGAGGTGAGAGTGGTGGTGTATTGCTGTAAGTGTGCTGATCCATCCAAAAAACAGCTTGGGAGTACACCTTTTCTCACTCAGTACTATCCTGACCTATGACCTAAAATAATGCCCTGAAATGAGGTCCATTTTACCCACCTCACATAGAATAGCTTTTCATGCATCTACCCCATCCCCAGTTCCAGCTATAGTCTGTTCAGATGCTATGCCCCTTCTGCAATTATTTCCATACCTTACATCTCCTACCCCTGTGGGTGCCCCCCTATAAAAAGTCCTGGGCATTCTCCAATCACCACCCATACCAGCCCTGCAAGTGGCAAAACATATACTACCAAAGGGACAACCACCTGTGAAATGACAGATCTTGTACCAGTTATGTAATAACTGCTTGGCCTTCTGCATTGGTATAACTACCATCAAGTTACCGTTTGGAATGAATGAGCATAGACGGAGAGTGTATACTAGCAACACACAATAACTTGGTGCAGAGAATGCTCTAAAACATCTACTGTCTTGGTCTCAGTGCCTGTTTCACCACACATTCCATCTGGATTCTGTCTCCTGAAACCAATTTCTCAGATCTCCAAAGGTGGTATTTGGCTTTACATCATGTGCTTGGTTCTTGGCATCCACCGTGTTTAAATTTGTTCATTTATTTGGTGTCACAACTGCTTGTTAGTAACAATTATTTCCTTCACTCCCTTTTAGTTTGTATATCTTATATTTTCTAACCTGTCTAACCACCCTCCTTCCCCTCACACCAGTCTATCACATATAATGCACTTAGCTTTCCACTCTTAACACCTGCATTATGGTTTTCAGAAATTTGTCTCACTTATAACCCTATTTCCACTTTTAAGCTCTCTGGTTTTCAGATCTCATCCTGTGCAGTCCATAAAGATTGGTTGTCCCTTCTCATACTGTTCGGGAAGTCTCCCCTGATCTGGGTTTCTGAGAGAATTTTGCAAACTCTCCCCATTTCCCAAACCTCTACAGTCATTTTCCTTCATCCATATTCCTTTCCCTTCATCCATATTCCTTTCCCTTCATCCATATTCCTTTCCCTTCATCCATATTCCTTTCCCTTCATCCATATTCCTTTCCCTTCATCCCTTCTGCCAAGAGCTGCTACTGGCTGTGAAAGTTTGCACATTTCCCCAAGTTTTGTGTGTGTTTCCTTCTGCTGCCACTTGATGAGTAAATCTGTTCATATATCCAATTGTATTATGTACAGTAATGAGGTTCGTTCTTAACAAAATTTACAAATTTATTTTTTGTTCTTAACTCAGGTTACTCTGATCAAATTTAATGAAATGTACAGTGAAGGATATTGGTGGTATGCCAGGAAACATTAGATGTTTGCTTCTTCCAGCATAACTCCAGCAAAACTCGTTATGTTGAACTTATTTACTCTGTTCCTACAGAGTTCCAACAATGTTTTCCAAACCTTATGCATTGGTAATAAGTCACTTTCTGTAATTTGGTGTATATTTGTAGGATTTGGTGCTGTTAAAAAAATTACTTGTTAACTGTTGACATTTTAAAAAGTAAATGTTTGTCTAGAATTATGAAGCATGCATCCAAAACAGTGGAGCACCTGGAGTAAAATTACACTATATTGTGGCATTTAAAAAAGTGTAAAGATTTGTATGTTTTCCTTTCTTTCTAGATATGACAAGGATTGTGATACAAAGGAACACATCTATGAAATACTAAGGCAGCTTTGCCATAAAATGGCAATAAACAGATTTCCTGCACAGTGTGTGGATATTGTTCTACATCATTTTCTTTATGAAAAAGTGAATGATGCTTTCTTGTTGGCATACAAAGTAATTAGCAGTATTCCAGCTTTTGTGCAATCTCTATGTAGAGTAAGTATCTTTTTTCTTCAATAATCAGGGATGTCTGCCAAGGTGGACATGTCTGTAATGTTATTGATAGAGGTACTGCAGTTGGTAGGGAGTGATGGATTTTCCACCTGTTCTGTTGGCAAAATTTCTATTTTATGAAGTTGGGAAAGCACATAAATTACACCATAACAACCAAGATCATTATGAAATTGTAAGAATCATCTCAACATAAAGATACAAATATGCCATATCTAACTCTGCATCCACTTTTCATTTAATATTTTTCTTCTACATAGTTTTAGCATTTCAAATTTCAGAAACTTGCACGCTGTTCATATTATATGATCTTGTCTAGATTAGTGAATAAATTTTTTTCAAAATTTCCAGGTTTCTAACAATAACATTTTTGTGTTTATTTTTACAATCTGTCTAGTTTGAATCTGATAGATAGCATGCCTAAGAACATTACCTGCATCTACTAATAAACATGCTGTTAATGGAATATTGTTAACACTTGGGTGGATGACATTATATTCGGCAGCTAGAGCAGGAATGTGAATCATATTGGGCCTTATATAGACTTCAGAAAGTCCCTCATATTCCATGGAGAGAGATGTGAGGTATGAGGAATGAAGCTCAGAAACCATATTTTAAGTAATATTTTGTTCCTCCAAATACAATCTTAATAGAGCAGAAGGTATTAAACAACAAAGTCTTTTGAATTCAATTTTAACTCCACTGTATTACCCAAGAGACTTTTAACATGTTCTTGCAGGTTGATGGAAACTTAAATGCCCATACATCTGACTCATTTCTGATAAAATTGTAGTAAACATATTTTGTACAGTATTTGGAAAAAAGTAAAAAATTGGTATCAACAAGACTCCGGCCAGCACCCACCTCGTGGTCCGTCGCCGGCTGGCCCGTGCCAATCCGAGAGGCAGTGTGGTTTCAGTTGCCTGAGACTGCCATCGCTTGCGCGTGAGCATGGGCGTGTGCATGCATGTGTGTCTATTTTTGACGAAAACTTTAATGGCTGAAAGCTTTAATTGCGAGTGTCTTTTTGTTGTGCCTATCTGCAACTCAGCATCTCCACTATATGGTGAGTAGCAACTTTCCTTCTCATAATGTTGTTACATTACATCCTGGATTTTCCATTGTTTGAAAGATAATGATGTGTTTTATTATTTTTGATGATCTGCAATTTGAAAGAAAATTGCACAATATGTACAGTACTCAATGTTGCCTAGTTCAAAAATAGAGCATCGATATAGTTACACCACATTTGTTTATATACACTTACCTTTTTCATTACTCAATCATGTCTGTCAGCTCCATTATTTTGCTTAAATTTTTGACCGCATTAGCTAATGGAGTGCATTCTCAAAAAAAAAAAAAAAAAAATCCCTACTGCAGAGACAGGCTTCCTAACCATTAAGACCCTAAAATTATTCATTATTTTACTATTTCATTATTGCTTCATTATCTAATAAACACCTGCTCTTCTTATCTGATGCAAAATAGGTTCTACTGAAAAACACTCCACAGTAACAGATCCTTATGTTAAGGCAAAGTTAACTCTCAGTACTGATCAGACAAAATGATCACTCAGAAAAACAATTATTTCACTGTATTCTATCAAATTGCTTGAGATTCTAGCCTGAAGGGTGATATACATACAAATCTTGCTTATTCTTTCCACACACTTACTCCAGGCAACTATTTTTAAAATTCTATTTCCTTAATGTTGGAAGCGGCTGTACCATGACACACTTCTATAGGTAGTTATCTCCGTACACTGATTGCAATGAACACAAACATTTCTGTTATACCACAATTAATATTGACCTAGTATTCAAGATGGTTTTTACTGCATATTGCCTCTGCTGCTGCACCAGATTATTTCCATTTTTATTATCACATAACATGCCTTATACAATCAAAGATTGTGACATAGGTGACTTGTCAGTTTTACACTATATATAATAATACTAAAAATAGACAATAAACTAATAATACATATGGTGTAATATGTTCAAAGAGGTATTTTAATTACAATTGTAATGCATTGTTGCCATTCAGGAAATCTTCTACACTATAGTGACATTTATCTTTCAGATATTTTTCCAGATCTCTTTTGGTACCTTTTACATTTGGGTCATCCATACTTTTTCGTATTTTATTTACAAATTTCATGCCCATATAGTATGGGGTTTTTTCATATGATTTTAATCGGTGGGTAGGTAACATGTAGCTTGTTCTATATCTAGTATCATATTGATGCAAGAAGCAGTTACCCTCAAAAAGTTGTTGGTTTCTTTTCGTGAAAGTGAGAGTTTCATAGATGTATATGTTTGGAATGCTCATTAGATCTAGTTTTACAAATAAAGGTTTACAATGTTGCTTTGATTTTGCTCTCACCATTGGTTGGATGATTCTGTTTTGTAGTCTAAAAGCTCTAAGTAAATTTTTTTTCCAGACCCCCCCCCCCCCCCCCCCCCAGAAAATTATACTATACATAATGACTGAAACAAAATATGCATTATATACAGTTTTTCTTACAGCTAAATCAGTAAAACTATACAAGATATTCATAATAACACAAGGCTATTCAGTTGACCGAGTATGTAGTCCACATGGTGACTCCATAACAGGTTTTTATTGACTAATACGCCAAGGAATTTGACACAGTCTGCAGTCTCTAATTTTTTGTCCATATACCTTATTTCACTTATAGACTGTGCAGATTATTTTGTGGTGAAACGAACAATTTCTGTTTTTGTAAAATTTAATGTCAAGTTATTGTTTTTGACCCATGTTTCCACTTCCTCAAGTGTGTGTTCAATATTACGAATTAGGTCTACCTCACTTTTTCAACAGACTACAGCTGTTGCACCATCTGCTTAGAGGATTGTATCAGACTGAACCTGGCATGGCATATCATTGATATAATATTGAAAAAATAGAGGCCCTAATATCGAACCTTGTGGAACACCTGATTGAGTGTGTTTTAAGCCAGAGAGAAATTTCTTGCAATTGATATTAATAAATACTCTTTGTTTTCTGTTTGCCAAGTATGATGACATCCAGCTAAGAGATTGACCTTGTAAACCATAGTGTGCCAATTTTTGGAGAAGCAGGTCATGATTTACTGTGTCAAAGGACAGGTCACAAAAGATCTGCTGACTTTTGTGACTAATTCATTTATTGCATGGATTGTGCTGCAGCCTTTTCTGAAACCATATTGATTGCATAAGATAATGCTGTTTGATGAAGTGTGATTTTCGATCTGATCACGTGTATCTCTTTCAAATATTTTTGAGAAAATTGGTAACAGAGAGAGTGGCCTATAGTTGCCCAATTCACCTTGTTTGCCTTTTTTATGTACTGGCTGAACTTCTACATATTTTAATCGATCTGGGAAGCATCCCTCATCAAGCGATTGGTTGATTTTGGAAGAGTGTGGATATGCAATACTGTGATGGACTATTTCTATTATTTCAGTGGGGACCTCATCCTACCCCACAGATTTTGAATTTTTTAGGGACATGATTGGAAGATAGTGGTCATCAGGTATGTCTTAATATCTCCAAACCCAGGGAAGGATTGCCAGAAAGTGAAGCTATGACTAAAACAGCTCACATCAGGCCTAGCAGTAGATGGGTAACTGTAAAATCGAAGGGAGCTCTTACAAACATATTAACAATAAATATAGCCAGGACTTTGTGTTACCATAAATTAACAAACTTCTTCTCCCCAATCTTGTTCAATACCTCCTCATAAGTTATATCAACTACCCAACTAATCTTCAGCATTCTTCTGTAGCACCACATTTCTAAAGTTTCTATTCTCTTCTTGTCCAAACTAGTTATCGTCCATGTTTTACTTCCATACATGGCTATGCTCCATACAAATACTTTCAGAAACAACTTCCTGACACTACAATCTATACTCCATGTTAACAAATTTCTCTTCTTCAGAAATGCTTTCCTTGCCATTGCCAGTCTACATTTTATATCCTCTCTACTTTGACCATGATCAGTTATTTAAAAAACTTAATAGTGAACAAATTTTCAAATGAAAACGTGGTAAATATTCTATGTTTAAGTGAACATTGGTGTAAAGAGGATGAGCTTGGGTACGAAGTATTGGATGATTACACACTACTTAGTTGCTATTGCAGAAAACAGCAATTACGTGGTGGGGTAGCAATATATGCAAAACACCTCTTGCATCAAACTGTGGCAGGATAAATCTCAATACCCTTTGTGATTAAATGCATTTTGAAATATCAGGTCTATTAATTGAGAGCCTTAAGCTGGTTGTGGTGGTGGTGGTGGTGGTGGTGGTGGTGGTGGTGGTGGTGGTGGTGGTGTACAGGTCACGTAGTGGTGACCCCCATATCTTTCTGGAGAAACTTCAGGAACTTTTAATGTACATATGTATACCAAAATGGAAAAAAATACAATATTGTCATTGGTCAGGATATCAATTCAAGTTTTGATGTCCTACAGGACAGGAAAACTGTGACAGAGCTCAAAAATGTGCTTCAACAATTTAACCTGCATTATGTTAACTGCAAACCTACCAGCCTGTCTAGACAACATCCTGTCTAGACAACATATTTACAAATATTAAGAGAACTTGTATGTGGTTCATGGTGTGGGTTCCTGTAGTCATGTCCTAGTTCATGAACCACGGGCAACATATGAGTGGTCAGGTAAGTGATCCTGACAGTCGGGATACCAGTTACTTTGGAATAAGGCTGGGCATCTCGGACATATTCTGAGTTGTGGTCACCTTTGTGCTCATACGGCAAAGACTACCAAATCCACCGGTTAGTCCCTCAACCGTTAGGGGTAAAACCCAATGGGACTTGGGGCAAGTAAGGCTAGCAACCTGCTTCCCTGGTACATTAAATATGATGCTGGCAACAATCAGAGCAAAATGCCTCGGACCTTTGGAGGTGACGGAGTCCCACCTCTAACTGACAAACAAGGGACTCCTAAGATATGACTTGGCAAACAAATGGTAATGAGATGGGGAGCTATTAATATCAATGAGGGCTACTCTGGGAAGAAGGTAGAGCTGGCAGAGGCTGCAAGTAAGATGGGGCTGGACGTTTTAGCTGTTAGTGACATTCGGGTAAGGGGTGAGAAAGAAGAGGAAGTGGGAGAATACAAGGTCTACCTGTCATGAGTCAAAGCAGGAATAGCACAATGGGGTGTAGGGCTTTACATCAGGAAAGAAATGGAACCCAGCGTAGTTGCAATAAGGTATGTAATCGAACGGCTAATGTGGATAGATTTGACAGTGTCTAGCAAGAAAATTAGGATTGTGTCAGTATATTCGCATTGTGAAGGGACAGATCAATATAAGATGGATAGTTTTTATGGGGCACTCAGTGATGTAGTTGTTACAGTAAAGGACAAGGACAGTGTTCTGCTCATGGGTGATTTTAACGCCAGGATTGGAAATCGAACAGAAGGGTATGCAAAGGTTACGGGTGAATTTGGAGAGGATATGGAGGCAAACAGGAACGGGAAACAACTCTTGGATTTCTGTGCCAGTATGGGCTTAGTAATCACAAACTCCTTTTTTAAACATAAGAACATTCACCGGTATACTTGGGAAGGCAGGGGAACCAGATCTGTCATTGACTATATAATAACAGATCAGGAATTCAGGAAGGCTGTGAGGGACACAGGTGTATTCAGGGGATTCTTTGAGGACACTGATCATTATTTAATCTGCAGTGAAATTGGGATTGTGAGGCTGAAAGTGCAGGAGATAAGGTCCATATCTAGGAGGATAAGAGTGGAGAAACTTCAGGATAAGGAAATCAGGCACAAGTACATAACAGCGATCTCAGAAAGGTACCAGTTAGTTGAATGTAGTCAATTACAATCATTGGAAAATGAATGGACATGGTACAGGGACACAGTACTAGAAGTGGCTAAAGAATGTCTTGGAACAGTAGTGTGTAAAAGTAGGATGAAGCAAACAGCTTGGTGGAATGACACAGTCAAGGCAGCCTGTAAAAGGAAAAAGAAGGCGTATCAAAAATGGCTACATACTAGAACTCAGGTAGACAGAGAAAGTTATGTTGAAGAAAGAAACAAAGCCAAACAGATAATTGCAGCATCCAAGAAGAAATCTTGGGAAGACTTTGGAAACAGGTTGGAGACTATGGGTCAAGCTGCTGGAAAACCATTCTGGAGTGTAATTAGCAGTCTTCGAAAGGGAGGTAAGAAGCAAATGACAAGTATTGTGGACAGGTCAGGAAAACTGCTGATGACTCCTGTGGATGCCTTGGGCAGATGGAGGGAATATTTTGAAGAGTTGCTCAATGTAGGTGAAAATACGATCAGTAATGTTTCAGGTTCCGAGGTAGAATGGGATAGGAATGATGATGGAAATAGGATCACATTTGAGGAAGTGGAGAAAATGGTCAATAGATTGCAGTGCAATAAAGCAGCTGGGGTGGATGAAATTAAATCGGAACTCATCAAGTACAGTGGAATGTCAGGTCTTAAATGGCTACACAGGATAATTGAAATTGCCTGGGAGTCGGGACAGGTTCCATCAGACTGGACAAAAGCAGTAATCACACCAGTCTTTAAACATGGAAACGGAAAAGATTGTAACAACTACAGAGGTATCTCTGTAATCAGTGTTGTGGGTAAAATCTTCTCAGGTATTGTTGAAAGGAAAGTGCGAGTATTAGTTGAGGACCAATTGGATGAAAATCAGTGTGGGTTTAGGTCTCTTAGAGGTTGTCAGGACCAGATCTTTAGCTTACGGCAAATAATGGAGAAGTGTTATGAGTGGAACAGGGGATTGTATCTAAGCTTTATAGATTTAGAAAAGGCATATGACCAGGTTCCTAGGAGGAAGTTATTGTCTGTTCTACAAGATTATGGAATAGGAGACAAACTTTTGCAAGCAATTAAAGGTCTTTACATAGTCAGGCAGCAGTTAGAGTTGACGGTAAATTGCGTTCATGGTTCAGAGTAGTTTCAGGGGTAAGACAAGGTTGCAACCTGTCTCCACTGTTGTTCATATTATTTATGGATCATATGTTGAAAACAATAGACTGTCTGGGTGAGCTTAAGATATGTGAACACAAAATAAGCAGTCTTGCATATGCGAATGACTTAGTTGTGATGGCACATTCTATTGAAAGTTTGCAAAGTAATATTTCAGAGCTAGATCAGAAATGTAAGGACTATGGTATGAAGATTAGCATCTCCAAAACGAAAGTAATGTCAGTGGGAAAGAAATATAAATGGATTGAGTGCCAAATAGGAGGAACAAAGTTAGAACAGGTGGACAGTTTCAAGTACTTAGGATGCATATTCTCACAGGATGGCAACATGGTGAAAGAACTGGAAGCGAGGTGTAGCAAAGCTAATGCAGTGAGCACTCAGCTACGATCTACTCTCTTCTGCAAGAAGGAAGTCAGTACCAAGACTAAGTTATCTGTGCACCGTTCAATCATTCGACCAACTTTGTTGTATGGGAGCGAAAGCTGGGTGGACTCAGGTTACCTTATCAACAAGGTTGAGGTTACGGACATGAAAGTAGCTAGGATGATTGCAGGTACTAGTAGATGGGAACAATAGCAGGAGGGTGTCCACAATGAGGAAATCAAAGAAAAACTGGGAATGAACTCTATAGATGTAGCAGTCAGGGTGAACAGGCTTAGATGGTGGGGTCATGTTACACACATGGGAGAAGCAAGGTTACCCAAGAGACTCATGGGTTCAGCAGTAGAGGGTAGGAGGAATCGAGGCAGACCAAGGAGAAGGTACCTGGATTCGGTTAAGAATGATTTTGAAGTAATAGGTTTAACATCAGAAGAGGCACCAGTGTTAGCACTGAATAGGGGATCGTGGAGGAATTTTACAAGGGGGCTATGCTCCAGACTGAACGCTGAAAGGCATAATCAGTCTTAGATGATGATGATGATGATGATGATGATGATGTAATTAGTTTCCCTTACTCAGACCATGATGCAGTATATCTTAGTCTTAATAATGTAACTTCAGACTGCACCAAACCATAATCTAAAATTATAACTAGACCAGTGAGCGGAGAGAGGATGAATAGGTTTAGACATGCCCTCACCTATTTCAGTTGGGACACACGTTTTATTAGGCTCAACACTGTTCAGCTGATATTGTTTTCACCAAGTTTTTCTCCATATTTTTAAATATATTTGAAAATAACATCCAACTGAAAAAATGTACAGTGAATATTAGTAGTAATTACAAGAAAAGAAAAATGAAGGAATGGTATACTCCACAGTTAGGGAAACTGAAAAATACTGTTATGCTGTAGTCTAGTCTGTACAAAACCAGTAAATCAGAACTGTATAAAGATTTGTATGCTAAAGCTTAATACAAGTATGGGAAGGCAATAAATGAAGCGAAGAAACTGCATGACAGTAAACATTGAAAAATCTAACAATAAATGCAAAAAGGCGTGGAGTGTAATAAACTCCATTGTACACACTAAACACAAAGAGGAAATTGCCATTATCCCAGAAGAATTTAACAAATATTGCATTCAGTCCATTGAAGAAATCAGTACTTCAATAATCAAACCACCTGAAAATGTACTTAGTATTTTGGACAGCTGGTTTGAAAAGCTTCCTCCAAGCACCTTCACTTTCAAAGAAGTGAGCCCAAATAATATCCAAAAATAGTGAAAAATTTCAAACCTTCAGTTAGTGTTGATTACTATGATATGTCATGTAATTTGTTAAAAGATGTTATTGATTGTGTGATTTATCCTTTAACTTTTTGTGTTAACAAATGCCTCGTTGAAAGTAAGTTCCCTGATGTACTAAAAATTTGTAGAGTTGTGCCCACATATGAAAAAGGGGAAAAGAACTGTCTCGCTAGTTACAGACCTATATCCATAACCCCAGTTTTTCAAAAATTTTAGAAACAATTATGTATGAGCAAGTTAGTGTCTACTTGGTAAACTAAATATAATTAGTGATAAACAGTTTGGATTTAGGGAAAGGTAAATCCACAACAGATGCAATGGACTCCCTAGTAAAAATAGTCCTAGATGTATTTGAGGCTAGGGACTATGCCCAGGCTACATTTTGTGACCTGAGCAGAGGCTTTGACTGTGTAGAGCATGACACTGTGTCGAATAAGCTAGTTTACTATGGTTTTCATGACAACAGTATAAATGTGTTCAGATGTTTTCTAGAGAACTGTCAACAAGTTGTGTGCATTGGAAGGGAGAAATCAAATTTGGTTAATGTTAGGTACAGAGTGCCTCAAGGGTCAGTGTTTTTACCTTTACTGTTTATATTAATGATTAATGACCTGCCCTCACTTATAAATTCTCACACAATATTGTATGCTGATGACACAAATTTTCTACATAAAAGCTCTGATCTAGGCACACTGAAAACACTGACCGAATATACCCTTGCTAAGTCCTCATAATGGTTCAAAGTTAGTGGCTTCTTACTAAATGAGAGCTAAACCCAGACACTTTACTTTAGCCTCAAAGAGATTCCTAACTACTAAAAATTAGAAACGGTAAAATTTCTAGGTGTTACTATTGACAATAATTTGACATGGGAACCACACATTAAAAAATATTGGCTAGGCTTTCAAGAGTTATTTATCTAATTAGGAACTTAAATGACATGTTCCCAATGACTATGTGAGATCAGCATATTTTGCCTTCTTCCAAAGCATCATCTCTTACGGAATTCTACTGTGGGGTAGTATCTGTCATGTAAAAGATATTTTACTTTTACAGAAGAAAGTAATAAGAATAATAACGGATTGTGATAAAACATAACATTGTAAACCTGTGTTTATTAAATTGCAGTGTCTTACCATAGTAAACTTATTCATCTATGATGTTTTATTGTACGTTAGAGACGATGTCTCTAATTTTGTGTTGAAAAGTGATATTCATAGCCATAATACTAGATACAGAACATCTGTAGACATGCCATGTCATAGATTATGAAAATTGCAGAACTCCTACCTAGTTCTTGGACTAAGTGCTGACTTTAAAGAACTGCCTGTAAATATTTTTAAAGCTAAATTATACAAGCTACTAGTGAACAATCTGTTTTACACCATTGATGAATTTTTTTTGAAGATGAAAATACTGTATTCTAATGTGTACCTATTTTATGTAAACCAATTTACATCAATATAGTAGTTTATGTAGAAATATATGCTCTTGACTTTGTCTATTGCTGTAATCAGTCAAATGACAATAAATTTTTATTATTATTTCTTTCCTTTCTCGGACGTTTTGTCTGGTTAAAAATAGAAAGTAACACGGACCTTGATCAAGCGTGACTTCCTTTTAACTGTACGGTATATGTTACATTGCATTTAGGAACTTTCGGGTAATTGAATATGTATCAATGATTACAGATTTCTGTTGTTGTATATATACGTTTGGATGTAGCTGTATTGCGTTGATGCACCGGTGGATATTGTGTGGTATGACTCCTGTAGTTGATAGTATAATTGGTATAATGTCAACTTTATCCTGATGCCACATGTCCTTGACTTCCTCAGCCAGTTGGATGTATTTTTCAATTTTTTCTCCTGTTTTCTTCTGTATACTTGTTGTATTGGGTATGGATATTTCGATTAGTTGTGTTAATTTCTTCTTTTTATTGGTGAGTATGATGTCAGGTTTGTTATGTGGTGGTGTTTTATCTGGTATAATGGTTCTGGTCCAGTATAATTTGTATTCACCATTCTCCAGTACATTTTGTGGTGCATTCTTGTATGTGGGAACGTGTTGTTTTGTTAGTTTATGTTGTATGGCAAGTTGTTGATGTATTATTTTTGCTACATTGTCATGTCTTCTGGTGTATTCTGTATTTGCTAGTATTGTACATCGGCTTGTGATGTGATCTACTGTTTCTATTTGTTGTTTGCAAAGTCTGCATTTATCTGTTGTGGTATTGGGATCTTTAATAATATGCTTGCTGTAATATCTGGTGTTTATTGTTTGATCCTGTATTGCAATCATGAATCCTTCCGTCTCACTGTATATATTGCCTTTTCTTAGCCATGTGTTGGATGCGTCTTGATCGATGTGTGGCTGTGTTAGATTATATGGGTGCTTGCCATGTAGTGTTTTCTTTTTCCAATTTACTTTCTTCGTATCTGTTGATGTTATGTGATCTAAAGGGTTGTAGAAGTGGTTATGAAATTGCAGTGGTGTAGCCAATGTATTTATATGAGTGATTGCTTTGTGTATTTTGCTAGTTTCTGCTCGTTCTAGAAAGAATTTTCTTAAATTGTCTACCTGTCCATAATGTAGGTTTTTTATGTCGATGAATCCCCTTCCTCCTTCCTTTCTGCTTAATGTGAATCTTTCAGTTGCTGAATGTATGTGATGTATTCTATATTTGTGGCATTGTGATCGTGTAAGTGTATTGAGTGCTTCTAGGTCTGTGTCACTCCATTTCACTACTCCAAATGAGTAGGTCAATATTGGTATAGCATAAGTATTTATAGCTTCTGTCTTGTTTCTTGCTGTCAATTCTGTTTTCAGTATTTTTGTTAGTCTTTGTCTATATTTTTCTTTTAGTTCTTCTTTAATATTTGCATTATCTATTCCTATTTTTTGTCTGTATCCTAGATATTTATAGGCATCTGTTTTTTCCATTGCTTCTATGGAGTCACTGTAGTTATTCAATATGTAATCTTCTTGTTTAGTGTGTTTTCCCTTGACTATGCTATTTTTCTTACATTTGTCTGTTCCAAAAGCCATATTTATATCATTGCTGAATACTTCTGTTATCTTTAGTAATTGGCTGAGCTATTGATTTGTTGCTGCCAGTAGTTTTAGATCATCCATGTATAGCAAATGTGTGATTTTTTGTTGGTATGTTCCGGTAATATTATATCCATAATTTGTATTATTTAGCATGTTGGATAGTGGGTTCAGAGCAAGACAGAACCAGAAAGGACTTAATGAGTCGCCTTGGTATATTCCACGCTTAATCTGTATTGGCTGTGATGTGATATTATTTGAATTTGTTTGGATATTAAGTGTGGTTTTCCAATTTTTCTTTACTATGTTTAGGAACTGTATCAATTTAGGATCTACTTTGTATATTTCCAATATTTGTGGTAACCATGAGTGGGGTACACTATCAAAAGCTTTTTGGTAATCAATGTATGCGTAGTGTAGCGACCTTTGTTTGGTTTTAGCTTGATATGTCACCTCTGCATCTATTATCAGTTGCTCTTTATGTCCTCGTGCTCCTTTGCAGCAGCCTTTTTGTTCTTCATATATAATTTTGTTCTGTGTTGTATGTGTCATTAATTTCTGTGTAATGACTGATGTTAATATTTTGTAATGTGGGTTTCATTTCATCTTTCCCTCTCCTTCCCTCTTTCCTGATGAAGCAACCTTGGGTTGCGAAAGCTTTTTTTTTTAAATAATTGTCTCTATCAACATACCAACGCTTTCATTTGGTAAGTTATAGCATCTTTGTTTTTAGAAATACTTGCAATATTGTCAATACATGTTGCAGAGGTTGCTGTAATTCTTGTATACTGATCAAAATTGAGATTTAGCCCATTTGTGGCTGCCATGTTCTTTAAGTGTGAAGAAAATTTGTCATCAGTCCTTACATCTATGTTGAAGTCAGCATATATAACAACTTTCTTGTACAATTTTTCACTTTTTACTCTATGTAGCAATGTATCAAACTTATCTAAAAATACAGAGCTTATATGGTACCTAGGGGTGTGATATATGCTGATAATTAATACGTTATACTCTTTAAGTTCTATACAACTACTTTCAAATGTACATTCTTCATTCAGATGGCTAAAATACTGTCTGATATCATAGTCTACCAAGGAATGAACTAATATGCAAGAGCCTCCAAACCCATTGGTTCCACAAAAGTTGATAGCCAGTTTATAGCCTGTAAGTTTATTTGGGAGACTGATATTTTCAGATTTTAGCCAATTTTCATTAAGACATACTACTTTCACAGATTGTTTCACATTTTCTAGCAAAATTTCTATATCATAAAGCTTCCTGATCATTCCTTCAGACAGACCTCTGATGTTAAAGAGCATAATGAAATTACTACTGCATATATTATTAAGTAGACGGTCTTTAAAACCAATTTGACTATAAAGTAATGGATCATCCACATGAGTGTTGACTGCTTGTTCTGGATTCAGTGTATTGGGCCAAATTCAGAAAGAATTGGCCCCTTTCATCAGTTTCCCTGTGTGAGAGCATCTGGATGATGAGTAGGTACAGTTTTCTTGACGATAATTTTGATCTCTGCTGTATCTTCTGAGACTGGTTCTGGCACCGTCTCATGTCCTGGATGTGATGTTCCTGTTTGAGCTGGTGCTGTGGCTGTGACTAAGTGTGTGATTTTGAAATTGTTTTCCCATTTTTCCATTTACTTGGTTGAAACTGGTTGCATGGAAATTGGTTTTCTTGCAATGTAATCTTTTTGTATTAATTTCGCTAGCATTTTGCCAATGTATGACTTGCCAGCATTATTATAATGTAGTCCATGTTTCATAAACAAATCTCTTTCATCAGGAAGATAGAAAAATGTTACATTTTGATAGGACTTGCTTATTTTGTAGAACTGTCTATTTACTTTTCCAAGCTCCAGATTTACGATGTAATTGTCTTGCAGGTCATATCTGTGAGGCAAGCTAGTAACTATGATGTTCGGAACTTCCAGATCTAGTAATGTAGTTTTTAAACACTAGTTTCTCACATGAGCTGATTACTGTATATATTATAGTTTTCAGATAATCTGCATCTTCTGCTCCACACATGCTAACACCTTTCATTTTCTGATTACCTTACCTCTTAGCAGAAATTTTTTAACCATGACATCAATTTACTTTCATCATATTTCATAAAACCAGAATAAACACAGTATCTCATAGATTTTTACCAAATACTACTGCTGTTTTGTTGCCTTTTCTTCCATCCTCTTATGATTCCATTACTTATCACTAATGCAACATAATATATATATAGATAACATTGGAGAAACCTTTTCTAAAATAATCATATACTAAAGTATCCTGCTGTACAAAATACATCAAAGTCGAAGATAGAATGTTTCTGATTCACTTATAAACTACAGATAGGATAGGAGAAGAGTTTGACTGCCTCGGGAAACAAGAAAGATGAGACAGACAGTTGGGGTAAGTATTATTGCCACATAACTGAAACCAACACAGAATGCTGAACCCCTTACTTGCTTTTTGCACATGAAATTAGTCCCAAATATTACATCAATGCTGAGATTTTGAATCACCAAGAAATTGCACTCCAAAAGCTGTCCTACCAATTCCACAGTTGATAGTACCTCTCGCATCACAATCAAGTTGAACACTGACTACTGTAAATGATGTAGCAGACAGTTGCATCATTGCGTTCAACAGTTCTTTACATTCACTGTTCACATCTCCCCAATATTAAAATTACATGGCCAACTGACAGTTGGTAAAGGCTAAGGCTCACTAATAGTTTGCAGGAAAACATCAGCATACTGCTACAATAGTTTGCTGTTCAACATCTATGAGCAGTAAATACCTAACCACACACACTTCACAGCTCTTGCCGAATAATAAGGTATGTGTGACACTATTTCTCAAATAAATTGAACAGACACTGTCATTGTTGTTACTCTGACTGACTCAGACTTCCCATCTGAAAATCAGACATGGACTGACTGTCTTGGGACCAAAAATTGGGCCTTTATATATCATCACAGTAATAGGCACTGAAACTATACATTTTTTGATATTAAAGTTACAGAAATTACAGTCAAAAAATACCTCATTCAATTAACTGAATACATCAAAAAATTCTTCCTTTTTAACACTTCCTTCTGTCACAAAATTTAGGCAAAATTATTTGTTTAAATAATGAAATTAACAGATATAGTTATACAAACAATACTTTGGCAAACCTGGCAATTATTTTTGACTTAATTAAGGACTGGCTTTGCTAATATGTTTTCTAATGGAGCCAAATCAATACTTTAAGAATCCTAGTAGTTCTTCCTCCAAATGTTTATAATTAGTACAGAATTTAATTTGTTTATAATCCAGCAATAGAATTTAAGTGACAAAAAATTACTGAATTCACCCTATAGCAAAAGATACTAACTAGGAATAGTCAAAGTAAATTATGAAATTGATTACATACACAAAACTAAGCACAAAATTATATCTGGTGCTATATTTCTTAAGCATGAGGGCCAACCTTCCTCTCCATAGGTATGCCAATTATACTTGTGCATTTTAATGGTAATTAGGCAAAATTGAAAATAAAATGAATTTAAGGAGCCAGATGGCAAAATGAGAGGAAGTAAAAAGATCCCAGCTTGCTTTGTCACAAAAGTGTTGCATTTGTTATTGAACTCTGACTACCAACAGAAGCAATTTCAGATAATGGGACTACAGCTCTGCATGTGCCACTGAGGATCTTCAGTCTATAACCAAGTAAACTAACTTATGTAAGATATGTCAGACCAGTTATGTAATCTAGAATATCTCAAAATATATTTTTATGTCTTTCTGAGGTAGCGGGTTTTTCATGATTTGCACAATATATAAGGAGTTTATTTAACACATCAGATGAGTTAGCATCATTCGTGCAATTTTCCAATTCCCTTCTAGGCTGCTTTTCATTTCCCTTTGGACTCTTCAACGAAGATATTTCTCTCTCGTCTTTGCTGCTTGTATTTCCATCTCATGTAGTTTTTATGCTGCACTCTGTCCAATTTGAAAAAGGATCACCAGGTTTTAGTATGGTGTATGTGGTAAAAAGTTTGTCTCAGTGCTTTCAGTATACCGACGTAATTTTTTCAGTTTGCATAGTGTGTCATCAATTTTCACCCTCTTAATTACTTGAGGGCAACATTTATTTTAAATATTAATGAAAGTGTCAAGAAATATATCACAAGCATTGGTATTGTCACAGTTACTGAAACTTTACCCCTCAGAATAATTTGTCCTTTAGGTGTATAATGCAATATGCTTTCAACATTCTGACATAGTACACATAACATAGACTGTTTCCAGTAGCAATTGATGGATGGTACAACCCATTAGCTTTATTTAGCTGATGTAGTTGAGTATTTATCTGTTTCACAACACCAGCTTTTTCAGTTGTTCCTTCTTTCGTATGGTGTCAAAAATATGAGAGTTTTTTAAATGGAACACGTTCACTAACAAATACTGCCATTATCCACCCTTTGTGTAGTTACCTGCAGTAACTAGTAACTAATTGCTCATGCATAACCCTGTAATTTGTGATACAGTTTTACTGCTTTTCAGTTCATGTTGTGTTAGTACTAATAGATGTGAATGCTCATACACACAAATGTAACATATTTCTAAGATACTGGACATATCACAACCTTCTGGCAATAAACTCCATTAACATAAAACTCCCTTCACCATCATTATTTTTGTGTGATTTTCCTCATTTTCATTTGAGATTTTAATTGCACTGTTCATATGTTCATCTTTGAACAACTGCTCTCTGAAATTTTAATCTAACCAGGGTGCTGTTGTGAGGAATACTGGAAGAACTATTATCAACAGCAGCACAAAATTCCTTTGCATTCTTTCATTTCTGAATTTCTGTTGCAGGTTGTGCATTTACGACTACATGCTGGCCCAATTCCAGAAAATGATTTTGTAGTTAATATTGATGTCTTTAATCTCATTAAGAAGCTGCACAAGCTAATTCCAAATAGTATTGCACCAGTAATAAGTAGTTTGGAATTATGTCTTTGCAGTGAAAATAATGAGGAGAAGTTAAATGCTTTCCAGCTTTTGACACATTTGTACACTGAAGGAAATTGTGAGGGAAAGTACATTTTTCTGTGGAAAGCATTCTTGGAATGGTAAGAGATTCATTTTCTTGTTGCAGCCCATCTTATTAGAAATAGTTTGAGACTGTAATATAGTGGTAATACAGCTGTCTAAAAATAACAATATGACCATAAATGAAGTGTGCGTAATGGAATTGGACAATCAGAAATAAAAGATCTATGAAATAGATGGCACCATAGGTATCAAACAAAACTGGGGACATTTTATATGCACAATTAACTATGAGAAAGCTTTGTGCAAGAAAGGTGTGACACTTGCTGAATGTGTACTAAAAACTAATGAACAATGAAGTCCTCACTATATTTGCAAAAAATTCTATGCATTTTGTATTCTGGTTAGTTATGATGAATGTGACATGAATCCTCCAATTTCTGTCCAGATCAAACCAGCAGACAGATTAGTCTCAGGAGGCTGGGGCCTAAGAAAAAATAGTGAAGTCAGTTTAATCAAATGGAAATCGTTGTGGTCTTTGTCTCTTTGGTTTCAAAATTGTTTTTTTAACCTTGATCACCTTCCAAAGTGTTGAAACAATGATAAGCAAATGCTACCAAAGTCTTTTGAACCAAAGGGATGAAAATGACATGTGGCAAGGAGCATTCATGAAATCAGTGCACCTACTACTGTAATAGTAGTAGTAGTAGTAGTAGTAGTAGTAGTAGTAGCGGTGGTGATGTTGATGTGATTTGAGTGTTCAAATGTCCACCCTGTTTACCTTATTCAACCCCCACTGACTACTTCTAAGGAAGATCACTGGATCAGAAAATGCTTTTGATCCATGAAGTTATGGCAGCTGCCAGTTACTGTGAAATTAGCCAGGTGGTGTAGCTCCACTTGCTATATCAGCCCTAATATAAAAAAATATTTCTTCTTCTTTTTGCGTCTCCTTTCCATGTTAAATACATATACCATATACGAGGTGCGGCTAGGAAAAAACCGGACTGATACTGGAAAAAAACATTTATTTCCAATTATTTACAATTTTATGTTATCTCCTTCAATGTACTCTCCTCCTCGGTCTCTACACCGCTCCATACGAATTTTCCACTGTTCATAGCAATGCTGCAGATCATTTTCGGTAAGTCCATACATTACTTCCATCGCTTTTTCTTTTACTGCTTCAACAGTCTCAAATCTAGTTCCTTTCAAAGCTGACTTGACTTTAGGGAAAAGAAAAAAGTCACAGGGGGCCAAATCAGGTGAGTAGGGTGGATGATCTAAGATGGGAATGTTGTGTTTTGCCAAAAACGTCTTCACTGACAATGCACTGTGAGCTGGGGGCATTGTCTTGGTGAAGGATCCATGACTTTTTTCTCCACAAATCGTTCCGTTTTCTCCGTACTCGCTCACGTAGGGTAGCCAGGACGCTAATGTAGTAATGCTGATTCACTGTTTGTCCCTCTGGTACCCAATCAATGTTCACAATCCCTTTGATGTCAGAAAAAACAATCATCATTGCCTTGAATTTCGATTTTGACATTCGTGCCTTTTTTTGTCGTGGAGAACCAGGAGTTTTCCAATGCATCGATTGGCGTTTTGTTTCGGGATCGTAAGTAAAAAACCACGATTCATCGCAAGTAATAACATTTTGTAAGAAGGTGGGATCACTTTCAATGTTTTCCAGGATGTCAGAACAAATCATTCTTCGGCGTTCCTTCTGTTCAATTGTGAGACACTTTGGAACCATTTTTGAACACACTTTGTTCATGTTGAAACTTTCATGAAGAATCTGCCTAACACTTTCCTTGTCAACTCCTGTTAACTCGGACACTGCTCTGATTGTTAAACGGCGATCTTGTCGAACAAGTTTACCGATTTTTTTTCAATGTTTGCATCAGGTTTTGCTACAATGGTCTGCCAGTGCGAGTGTCATCACTGGTGTCTTCGCGGCCATCTTTAAATCGTTTAAACCACTCAAACACTTGTGTTCGTGATAAACAATCATCACCGTACACTTGTTGTAACATTACAAACGTTTCACTTGCAGATTTTCCTAGTTTGAAACAAAATTTGATGTTAACACGCTGTTCTTTCTGTACACTCAACATTTTCCGACACACAGACAAAACGTCAACTACTTAAAACAGACGCCACAGGCAGACTGAGTGCAGGAGGCAGATGAAACTCGAGCAGTAGGCGGAGTGAGAGTCACGTGACAGGCCACGCGACTTTCAGCCTTATTGCATTTGTTATATTGTTTCACCAATACTAGTCCGGTTTTTTTTCTAGCCACACCTCGTATACATGAAATCTCAAAGTTCTTTTCAAAGTCACATTTTTTCTAAGTCTTATTACTGAGTGTATAATTTACATGCAGCTGATAAGTTTCAGTAACAGTTCCTGAAAAGAAATGTTCAAAATTTGTGATTTGTCTAAACCACATGCACTTGAAAATTTCAGCCCACTCATAATTATTTGTTTTAGGATGACATAGCTTAATTGAAAACTCTCGCTTCCTTCTTTATAAGGAACATTTTATCTTCTCTGAAAATGGTGTAATTAAAAAAAATATTCTTATTCAAAATTATTGTCATTAGAATTCTAAAGTATCTAAATCTTGAAATGTAATCTTTCCAGGAACCCAGTGTTTGTCTGTAGCCCCAATATTTCTGTATGAAAAGTGTATGCTGTTATTAGAATAATACATCAGTTAATGAAGTATTCCAGATGTAAAATTGCAATTCCTGGAAATTTCTTGGTGGACTTAGCTGAAACCCAGTAATAAAAGTTGAAGTGGCAAAATACACTCCAAAAAATTAAACCTAATATTTATGCCATTTTGAAGGCAGATGTTTATTCTAAACAAAGCACCTTTTTCCAGACATTTTTATTTAAAACAATGAAATAGAACTTACTTTACAACATATACTGCCGGCTGCAGTGGCCGAGCGGTTCTAGGCGCTTCAGTCTGGAACCGCGCTGCTGTTACGGTCACAGGTTCAAATCCTGCCTCGGGCATGGATGTGTGTGATGTCCTTAGGTTAGTTAGGTTTAAGTAGTTCTAAGTCTAGGAGACTGATGACCTCAGGTGTTAAGTCCCATAGTGCTTAGAGCCATTTGAACCATTCGAACAACATACACTGATGCGAGAATGGTGTCTTTCACAATGGAGCTGTTGTACAAAATATTCTCAGACTGCTTGCTTTGTCAATTCACATAGCATGTCTGGTGTTGGTGCAGAGCACAGATGCCTTTTCACAACAGCAGACCAAGCCAATGTAGATTGTGCTGCGTATTTTGAGGGTCAGTAAAATTGTAAGGTCTGTGGACTGCTACTTGTTGTACACTCTCTCCACTGTCCATAACTTTTTCATTTATGTTAAACAGCTATTGTTTGTCATACTGGTAGTTCAGTATTTGTATGTTAGTACTGCAGTATTCTTCAACAACTACACCTTCAATGACAGAAGACTGTTGACAATATTCTACTTTTTGTCATCCATCTTTACAATGGAGACTGCTATTTGCCATATGACCAACAGGAATTTGAATCTACATAATAAAATAATTCGTAGGAGAAGTGGATACTAAGGCATGTTGTCTTCTGAACTCGTAGAGGATTCTGTTTTCATGTTCCTATAGATGGCACATTGTTGAAGAGCTTTGCCTCAGTATGTGTAACTGAGCACTAGTCTATGAAGTTGTCTATATCAAAATTATTTTTGTTTATTGTGAGTACACAGAGCACAATTCAGCTGACATATTTGCCTTAGCTCCCATAATTACCCTGTGTCTATTCATGCATTGTGCTTTTGGATCACATTGTGAAAACCTTGAGGAGGATAATGTTGGCACTGTTACTGAATTAAATTGAAGAATATGAAATTCATTTAGAATTTAAACAAAACAATTTTTATAAATTAGTGTACGTGCTTTAGTGTCTTGCACTAAAACTTCACTACACTGATGTTAACTATTTATGCTTACAGAGTCTAAATTTTACATTACAAAATTATCTGGAAAATTGTTACCTTGCCAGCTAGTATATTTTGAAGAAGGAAAAAAGTTGCTACTATGAATGAATGAATGAATAATGAATGAATGAATGAATGAATAATGCAGCATTTACAAGAGGTAACAGGGGGAGGTAGTAATGTACAATAAATCACAACTGTGGTACTTCTAAGCCTATAGCAATAAATTTTGTGATACAAAATCAAACAAAGCAAAACCAGGATGTAATAATGACAGTATTATGAAAATAATAGATTGCTACACATCATTTCTGGTGTTAGTCTGGACTTCGAAATGACTCATCTGCAATATGGATCAGCATGGAGTTGACCTTTTAGAGGTGCAGTGGTTAAATCTGTTTTAGTATGAAATAACTTGTGACTAGGTCAATCAGGAAGTGTTAATATGCATGCATTTGTTTTATAAATTAGTGACAGTGTTCATCTTGCACATTGAAGTGTAAAAAACTCAACTATGGCATCAGCTAAACATAAACATGTGATGCTGCTTGTAGCAGGGAAACTCAAACGCTTAGAAAATGAAATTTTAGACAGTGGTTTGTGACTGTGCTTCAATCTACATCTGCATCTACATCCATAATTTGCAAGCAACCTCAAGGTGTGTGGCGGAGGGTACCTTGAGTATATCTATCGGTTCTCCCTTCTATTCCAGTCTCGTATTGTGCATGGAAAGAAAGATTGTCGGTATGCTTCCATGTGGGCTCTAATCTGTTTGATTTTATCCTCATGGTCTCTTTTTGAGATATATGTAGGAGGGAGCACTATACTGCTTGACTCCTTGGTGAAGGTATGTTCTCAAAACTTCAACAAAAGCCCGTACCAAGTTACTGAGCATCTCTCTTGCAGAGCCTTCCACTAGAGTTTATCAATCATCTCTGTATTGCTTTTGTGATTACTAAATGATCCTGTAATGAAGCGCATTGCTCTCCATCCTCTCTATCTCCTCTATCAACCCTGTTTGGTACGGATCCAACACCGATGAGTAGTATTCAAGCAGTGGGCGAACAAGTGTAATGTAACCTACTTCCTTTGTTTTCGGATGGCATTTCCTTAGGATTCTTCCAATGAATCTGTCTGGCATCTGCTTTACCAATGATCAACTTTATATGACATTTCATTTTAAATCACTCCTAATGCCTACTCCAAGATAATTCATGGAATTAACTGCTTCCAGTTGCTGACCTGCTATATTGTACCTAAATGATAAACGATCTTTCTATGTATTCACAGCACATTACACTTGTCTACATTGAGATTCAATTGCCATTCCCTGCACCATGCGTCAATTCGCTGCAGATCCTCCTGCATTTCAGTACATTTTTCAATTGTTACAACCTCTCAGTATACTACAGTATCATCTGCAAATAGCCTCAGTAAGCTTCCGATGTTATCCACAAGGTCATTTATATATATTGTGAATAGCAACGGTCCTATAACACTCCCCTGCGGCACACCTGAAATCACTCTTACTTCGGAAGACTTCTCTCCATTGAGAATGATATGCTGCGTTCTGTTATCTAGGAACTCTTCAATCCAATCACACAATTGGTCTGATAGTCCATGTGCTCTTACTTTGTTCATTAAAGACTGTGGGGAACTGTAGCAAACACCTTGCGGAAGTCAAACATTGGCATCTACCTGGGAACCCATGTCTATGGCCCCCTGAGTCTCGCGGATGAATAGCGCGAGTTGGGTTTCACGTGATCGTCTTTCTCAAAACCCATGCTGATTCCTACAGAGTAGATTTCTATTCTCCAGAAAAGTCATTATACTAGAACATAATGCATTTTCCAAAATTCTACAACTGATTGACATTAGAGATATAGATCTATAAGTTCTGCACATCTGTTTGACGACCTGTGTTCTTTTCCAATCTCTTGGAATGCTATGCTCTTCTAGAGACCTACAGTACACCGGTGCAAGAAGGGGGGTCAAGTTCCTTCGTGTACTCTGTGTAAAATCGAACTGGTATCCCATCAGGTCCAGCGGCCTTTCCTCTTTTTGAGCAATTTTCATTGTTTTTCTATCCCTCTGTCATCTACTTCGATATCTACCATTTCGTCATCTGTGTGACAATGTAGAGAAGGAACTACAGTGCAGTCTTCCTCTGTGACACAGCTATGGAAAAAGACATTTAGTATGTCGGCCTTTAGTCTGCCATCTTCTGTTTCAGTGCCATTTTGGTCATAGAGTGTCTGGACATTTTGTTTTGATCCACTTACAGCTTTGACATCGGACCAAAATTTCTTAGGATTTTCTGCCAAGTCAGTACATAGAACTTTAATTTTGAATTTGTTGAATGCCTCTTGCATTCCCCTCCTCACACTACATTTTGCTTTGTGTAATTTTTGTTTGTCTGCAAGGCTTTGGCTATGTTTATGTTTGTTGTGAAGTTCCCTTTGCTTCCATAGCAGTTTCCTAACTTGGTTGTTGTACCATGGTGGCTCTTTTCCATCTCTTATGATCTTGCTTGGGACATACTCACCTAATGCATATTATACGATGGTTTTGAACTTTGTACGCTGATCCTCAACACAAACTGTACTTGAGATAAAACTTTTGTGTTGAACTGTCAAGTACTCTGAAATCTGCTTTTTGTCACTTTTGCTAAACAGAAAAATCTTCCTACCTTTTTTAATATTTCAATTTACGGCTGAAATCACCAATGCTGTAACCACTTTATGATCACTGATCCCCCTTCTCTGCGTTAACTGTTTCAAATAGTTCAGTCCATTTGTCACCAGAAGGACTAATATGTTATTGCCAGGAGTCAGTTCTCTGTTTAACTGCTCAAGGTAGCTTTCAGATAATGCACTTTAAAAAAATTCACTGGATTCTTTGTCCCTGCCACCTGTTATAAACGTTTCAGTCTCCCAGTCTATATCTGATAAATTACAATCTCCACCCAAAACTATTACATGGTCGGGAAATCTCCTTGAAATGTTTTTCAAATTTTCCTTCAGGTGTTCTGCCACAACAGCTGCTGAGCCAGGGGGTGTATAGAGACATCCAATTACCATGTTTGAGCCTGCTTTAACTGTGACCTTCACCCAAATTATTTCACATTTCGGATCACCATCAATTTCCTTCGATACTATTGCACCTTTTATCGCTATAAATGTGCCTCCCGCTTCACTGTCCAGCCTCTCTCTGCAGTACACATTCCAATCTGAGTTTAGAATTTCATTACTGTTTACGCTTCACTGTCCAGCCTCTCTCTGCAGTACACATTCCAATCTGAGTTTAGAATTTCATTACTGTTTACACCTGGTTTCAACCAATTTTCCGTCCCTAGCACTATGTGGGCATTGTGACTGTTTATTAATGAGTGCAGTTCTGGGACCTTTCTATAGAGGCTCCTACAGTTTACTATTGCCACATTAATATTGTCATTCCCTGTTGTGTTTTGCTTACTGCTACCTTGTCACGTCTCAGGAGGCATCTTGTCAGGCCTAGGGAGGGAATTCTCTAACCTAAAAAACCCACATGTGCACTCCACACATACTCCACTACCCTTGTAGCCCCTTCCTGCACGTAGTGCACACCTTACCTATTCAGGGGGACCCTATGTTTCTCCACCCGATAGTAGGAGGTCAAGGAATTTGCACCCCAGATCTCCGCAGAATCATCTGAGTATCTGGTTTAAGCCTTCCACTCAGTTCCAAACCATAGGACCATGATCAGTTCTGGGAACGACACTACAAATAGTTAGTTCAGATTCCACCCAGTGAGCGAGGCATTCCACCTTCACCAACTCCAACTGCCTGTATGATCTGAGGATGACCTCTGAATCCAGACGGCAGGAGTCATTGGTGCCGACATGAGCAACAATTTGCAGTCAGGTGCACACAGTGCTCTCTATCACTACCGGCAGGGCCTCCTCCACATCTCGGATGAGACCCCCCTGGCTAGCAGACAGTGAACACTGGCCTTCTTCCCAAACCTTTGCACTATTTCCTTAAGGGGCTCCATCACCTGCCTAACATTGGAGCTCCCAATCACTAATAAACCCATGTGCCTGCTCGGACTTTGCTGAAGGAGCAGCCACATGTCCACCCACAGGCAGCAGAGTGGGTGATGCCACATGGCAAGCCTCCACACTGACCCTCTGCCTCGTGCGATGTGAATGCCGTTGAACCCACCACTCCCCTTGGGGAGAGAGTGGCCCAACCGCGCGCAGTACCTGCGAAGATGTCTCGAGAGCAGGGACCGTGGGTGAAGCACGTAACACCTGGCGTGTACCATGCGATGCAACAGACTCCTCACTGCTGCTACACTGCGAGGCAGCAGCCTAAAGCCAACTGACTGCAGCCATCAGCACGTTCAGCTGTTCATGAACAGTGGCCAGCTCCTCCTGCGTCCGTACACATCAGTCACACATCCTATCCGTCCTGAGAAATCAACAATTTACTGTAGAGAGTTAAGCAATCAACTTTTAACTACACTGCTAATTCACTAAAGGTGGCTGATAGCTGACTAAACTGTGGTTACTAGACACTTCTTGTTGGAAACAATGAAAATAAGCACTAACTGTCTCTGGACTGTATTCAAAACAAACCCGAAATCTATGGAACACTATTATTGGTACTCGAAAATTAAAACTTCCTGAAAGCAAAAACGCACAGAAAAAGAAGTGACAAGTAAGAAAAACACAGTTAATACTTAAATTTACGTAGCTTGCTGCACAGGAGATGTGAAGTAGACGGCACTTACGACGACAGAAGAACTTTCGCAGCACAAAACTACTCTGTAACAGGTATGAAACTTGGCAAATGTAGCTCACTGTAATAACACTAATGGCATCACAAGGTACTATTGTTTGTGATCAGAAATGCAGAAAAACTAAGGGTGTTCAAAAACATTAATATGGTGTCACTATCTGTATGTTACCATAATCAAAAGTCATCTTGGATGGAATCCAGCCTCTTTAAGGAATGATTTTATGACCAATTCATCTCTGCCAAAACAAAACAAAACAAAACAAAAACTACATGAAGGTGCCATAGTGATACATAACAATGCAACATCTCATCCATCTGACCATGAACTTGATGAATGTGAAATAGAAGCTTAATTTCTTCTTGCCAGTCTAACATATCTAATCCAATCCATTGATCAGATGGTTGAGTGCTTGAAGAGATGATGTTGAAAATAGATTGGATGAATTAGAAAGAGGACACAAGAAGGAAATAGTTTGTTTAAAGCTATGAAATCAATAAATATAAAAGATGTTATTTATGCGATTGTGGAATCTTGGGAACAAATGCCAACATCAGTGCTTGAAAAGTCTTGGCACAAACTGTGGCCAAAAAGGAATGAAAATAAAAATAGAACATGAGAAAAAAATGAGTGAAGTGAATCAAAATGAAACAGCTCGTGCAGTAAATGATGAGTCAGAATGTAGATGCTCCACTGATTTTGAAGGATTTGCAAACTTCACAACCAGATGTTGAACCCAGTGATGTGAGTGAATGGATCAGTACAGCTGACACTGACTGCACAGTGAAAGAATAATTAACTGATGACCAAATTATTCCCACAGTAACTCGAACAACTGATGAGAATGAGAAATATGATAATGACAATGAAGACAATGAACCTATGGGTCAAGTATTACATACTGTTGCTTCAAATGCACTTGATAT
The DNA here is from genome assembly GCF_021461385.2 of Schistocerca piceifrons. Taxonomy (NCBI): domain Eukaryota; kingdom Metazoa; phylum Arthropoda; class Insecta; order Orthoptera; family Acrididae; genus Schistocerca; species Schistocerca piceifrons. The sequence continues at coordinate 122,427,699 of NC_060141.1, read as the reverse complement.
AGCACCTCAGCATATCAAACCTACCTCTGTGTCTAGTCTAATAGACATTTTTTGAATAGGAAATAGCACAATGTCATGGAAAAATTAAGATTGTTAATCTGCTAACCGAAAGAACATCACAGGCCTTTTTTGTCATGTTTAAGAGCAGAATATATTTTACTCTTTGGTTTCTCTATTTTAAACATATAAACAAGTGCATATCAGTTGTGTGTCAATGCAGCACTGTAATACAGTATGTGCAGGTGTTAAACTTTCACTCACGATAACAATATCTTATGTATGATGGATGTACTTTACAGTATAGGAACTACTATACATTACACTTCTGTATAAGATTTCTTAAAATATTAACATTTCATTTTCATTTTGTTACTGTTTTTATGTGAAACAATACTTCAGGCAGTATTTTCAGCTGAAAATTAAAGTCGTACTACACTGAACTGTGATGATACTGGACAATAAAAGTGTTTTTCTGATAATTCAACTGTCTTTGTGTTGTAACGATACTCCTTATCCCACAGGGGATGGATTAGTGAGGTTCCTCTATGTACAAAATACTGGACATCAAATTTTTGTCACACATAGAAGCTGTTAGATAGGCAACCTGCAACTAGTACTGGGTGACCATTTTAGCTGTTTAGTAATCTAAATTACTACCCAAAAAACACTCTCTCATTAAACACTGTAGTGGGAAGAGGTAGAAGTCACCGTATTAAGACATGTCTGAGCTTTCTGAATGCTTTATTGTTTCCAACTACAGTGCCGCGTTCCCCTCAGTCTGTGTCACTGTGTCCTGCAATGCTGAGGACGCCACCTTAGTGGTGCACCAAGCGCTCTGTTAATGTGTCTGCCTTGCACGGCTGCGGTGATATGACAATGTCAGGGCTGTGCCGGCAGCCGACTCAGCAGCCTTCATCCTGCACTGCCTCAGCACCGCCCGCTGACAACTGCAATATGGCCCACACCATGCGTCCTCGCTGGCAGGGCTTGGGTCACGGTAACAACAAGCGCCCATAACCTGCAGCTGAATCTGCGGCTCTCACCCTGGACATCTACGGTACATGTTGGGAGCCAAGATGACTGCCCACAGTAGCGAGCCATTGAGTGGCCCACCACTGGCTGGCTATGGAACCTGCTTCGGCCTCAGAAGGGCGAACCAGCGACCCGCAATGGACTGGAACCCTGGCGCCCCATCTGCTGCTGTGTGTAGCCTGTGATGTGACACGTCCCGCTGTCCAGGAGAGCTGCCACACTTGAATGCTTTGTTAGTGAACCGGCACCAGTTTATATGGGGCTGTGTCCCTCTGTTTTGCTAAACGCACCACTCTGCATCACATACTCATAACACTTAGGTTGACCCGTGGGCCCCTGCTGCATGCACTTTTCCTAGTGGTTCTACACCCCTGTGACCTTTATTTTACTTCGAAACTGCTGGTGAGTGTAACTCACTGTAAACAGGCCCACACCTGGATGTAACTTGCATGCTCAAAAGTATTGCACCAAAACTGACATTTTTTTTCTCAAACAGTAGTGCTGCCACATTATTCCCCTCTTCGGAAAGACCCAGTCCCCTGGTCGACATTTCACTAACTCTTAACTTGTTTGGGTCAGTAGCTATGACATATTTCCTTACTTTTAGCAAACTTAAATGTGGTCTAGTACCCCTTAAAACACATGAAATGAAACAAAATGTAAAAATTCATTACTGGACGACCACTGCTTGATCAACCCCTTACCTACTCGTCTCACGCCCTCGGTATCCAATCCACTGGAACTTGGACTACCCTTGGTTCCCTCTTGGAATTGGCTCTCTGCCTGAATCAGAATGAAAACAACACACAACAAAATTAAGGCTGTGAAGACATTTGGCACAGAGGTGCTCAAAATGATTGTTATTTGCTGTTGCTTTTCCCTATACTGAGCGACATGCTGCATAAGCTGTTAGGTTGATATGTACCCCTCTTGCTGTAAAATGAACTGGTTTATGGATCCCAACAGACCTGGATCCAGGGTTTGATTTCACAAGGTCAGATTCTGCCTTGGCAAAAACCCTATAGTGGCTTCTGGCCGATAGAGCTGTGGCTGTGTAACATTCAATTGTGTGACTCCTGAAATTGACACTGGTAGGTGGAAGGGTGGTCCTGTTATGTTACACGCAGTTCTTCCATTGATTAAAATTCCGCTCCCCTCATGCTCTATAAGTTGCGCTTCAGCAAATACTCCCTACTCAAAACAACTTGCTACTACTATTAATTTTTTGTAAGTGCAGAAGATTCAATGCATCCTGACCCGCTGCAAGCTCAATATTGGCTCCATGATGCCACTTCGACAGGCTATTTCTTCCCTCCTGGCTAGAAATAACTGCACCGTGCATGTGTCCTTGGCTGGACATACCATTACCTTCCCTCTATTGCAGCTCTGTAATTCCTCCCTTGTCATCTTGGCATACTGGCTGTTAATTGCTGAGATCAGCAATGCTTCCTCAGTTTTTACTTCTACAAACTTGCTCAACACTGCCCACTTCAGTGATCTGAGGACAGGGATCACCGTCACCCTTCCTCCCTCTTCAAAAAGACTGCTGTCCCCAGCAGCTTATACTCAAAAATACATATACAAAAATACAATGCCTAATTAAACTACACAAACCCAAGGATACATAACACAAAAAAATCTACAAATACTCTACTACTTTCTGGATCGTGAAGCATACAGTCCTTCTTGCTGTACTCTATCTTCATGGTTTTCTCTGTGATTAGCACCTCTATTCACTCTCTCTTTATTCCTCTTTCCTTCCTGTGATACACCTAGAATCACATCCAGGCAGCCCTTAAATGGCTGTAACCGCCCAATGTGTACTATCGTTGTCAGTTGACAGCTGAAGCTTAGCATTAACGGGGGATGTGGTTTCAACAACTTGGTATGGCCCTTGATACCTCATGAGGAACTTCTTAGTTTTCCCTTTCTGCATATAGGGGCTGGACAGCGTTACCCATTGCCCCACTCTATACTGTGGTAAACTTCCTTTCCGCTTCACTTCATCTTCCTGCCTTTCCAAAGCCTTCATACCCGTTTCCAAACCTCCCGAATTGTTCTCGCAAATTGACGTACATATTCACTGAGCCTTCCTTTTGTAGCCTCAGCAAATCAAAAGGTGATGGCATTTTTTGGCGGTACACTACCTCATATGAAGACAAACCGATATTTATATGAATTTTGCATTATACGTGCATACAATATGCTTCAATTACTCATCCCACTGATGGTGATGATAATCCACATAAAAATTCAGCATCTTCCCGATTGTCCTCTGTACCCATTCTGTCCTTCCGTTGGCCTGTGGATGCAATGCTCTCATCCTGAACTACTTAATGTTCAACAATTTACACGGTTCCTTCATTAAATCAAACATGAAGTTGGTTCCTTGGTCGATAATAATTTTCTCTGGTACACCAAACCTGAAAATCCAGTTGTTTACTAATGCTTGTGTGGCCATTGCTGCCTGTTGATTTGGCATAGCCACCATCTCCACATACCTCGAAAAATGGTCTGTTATTGTCAGAACGAATCTGTTCCCTGATGGTGTTTGCCTGAAAGGTCCTAAGACCTCAATCCCCAACATAGAGAATGGACATGTCGCTTCCGGCAGTTGTTGTAGCTGTATTTGTTTCCGACTCAAATCTGCTCTCTGCACACATGGTATACAATTGTTGACATACTGATCAACATCCACTTTCTTACCTCTCTGCCACCCTCCTATTCATCACTCTACACCCTCCATGACCAGATAATACGTGATCATGCGCTTCCTTGAAAACCTCATCCCTCAGCTTCACTAGCACTTCAACCCTTGGTCCTAACTTCGTTTACCTGCACAGAAGACTGTCATACATATTAAATTATAGCTGTGTCCGATACAATTTACAATCATTGTCAGCATCCTGTAATTCTTGCCATACCACTAGGTCATAACCTATGACTTCTATTTTTGCCACCTTCCTACTTAGTGTATCTGCATTACTGTGCTGCTTCCCAGGCTTGTGCACCACCTCGTAGTCAAATTCACTAAGCCTCTCAGCCCATCTAGCGAGTCTAGAGGACAGATCCTTCAACCTCAACAACCACTTCAATGCAGCTTGATCTGCCACTACCTGAAATCTTCTCTCATATAAATAACGTTTAAAATACGTGATTCCATAGATTATGCTAATCACCTTCTTCTCTGTTGTTGAGTAATTCCTCTGCTGCATTCAACTGCCTAAAGGCATAGGCTACAGGATGTTCTTTCTCATCAATTTTCTGACTAAGAACACACCCTAATGCTTGATTCGATGCATCACATGCTAGTGTAAACTCCTTTTCAAAATCTGGAAACAAGAACCAAACTTGATGTTAACACTTCTTTCAGTTTATCAAACGCTTTCTGACACTCTTCTGTCCATTCAAATTTCACATCCTTCCATAACAATTGCGTCAACGGCTGTGCTAAATCTGCAAAACCCTTCATGAACTTCCAATAGAAATTGCAAATTCCGATGAATGACTACACTTCCTTAACTGTATTGGTTCCTGAAAATCCCTTGCAGCCTGTACCAACCTCAGATCTGTTTGCACTTCATTCTTACTGATAATGACCCAAATATTTTACTTCTTCTAATGCAAAATGACACTGCTCCACGTTCAACATCAAACGAGCTGCTCTTAGCCTCGTAAAGACTTCCCTTAACTGCTGTCTATGCTGCTCCATACTACCTGAAAATACTATGTCATTCAAATAGACAAGACACTGCCATGGTTTAAACACCTTAACACACAGTCTAACGACATCTGAAACATTGCTAGAGCGTTTTTCAAACCGAGTGGAATTCTAATGTACTGGTAATGGTCTCCAGTTTTTGGATGATCCTCTGGAGCCACCTCTTACTGATGATAACCACTTGTCAAATCCTAGAAAAGTACCGGCACCATCCTAAGGGATCCAAAGTCTCCGATATGTTTGGAATGGGGTTTGCGTCTGTTACTGTCTTACTATTGAGGTATCAGTAGTCACAACGGAACCTGTATTTCTTAGTTCCATCCATAGATTTTTTAGGCACAATGACAATGCCTGCTCCCCAGCATCTATTACTATGCTCTATAATATTGTCCACAAGCTGCTGATCAATTATATCCTTCACAATTGGCTGCAAATACCTCAGTATTCTGTATGGTTTACAGTAAACAGGTGCTTCATTCCCTGTTGGTATCGTATGTTGAACTAATGGAGTTGCTGGTGACAGCCCTTGCGGAAAAAACAAATCCTTAAATTCCCACAATTATTCTTCCATATGCTCTCTTTCTCCTTTCAAATGTTTAATTTTGTCACGCAGTGCTGTTCTGTCGGCAGTTAGTGGTTGATCACTACGACTACCTCTCGAACACCAGTCTTTGTCATCTCGTACATCCAAATTCGCTACTAGAACTCCTTTTCTCAAATTCGCATCTACAGTGCTAAAATTATCCATGTTCACGGGGACTACTCACCCATTGCTTCCCTCTTGTACACATACAATACTATGTTTCACAAAACAACCTAATGGATCCAATAATCATTATCCTCCAATGGTTCAATAACACATACCATACCCACAGGTAGATTTGATGCCACACTTCCCCAAAGTGACTTCATGGTGCCACCACACACACACACACACACACACACACACACACACACACACACACACACACACACACACACATATATGCGAATTAAGCCTTAATGCTAATGTACGTGGTTCAATTGGTTTGTTCATTGTGTTGAATGCCCCTCGTGACATCTCTGCATTGACAACAGTTTCTCCTAGGGAAATAACATTCCACTAAGTTCCACAGTTTGTTTTCCAAGGTCAATTTTGGCATGATGTTGATGCAAGAAATCTACTCCTAGGATCATGTCATAGCCCTCGCTTACCCGTAGCATTACCTCCATGCATGCATCAAATCAGACTTTCTTTATGCAGAAGTCATCTTTCACTGACCCCAAAGGTGTGACCTCCTTATCCCCCACTCCATGCAAGCTATAATGTGGTGGGTTCTAACTTACTTCGTCCCATTAAACTCTTAGTAGCCACTGACACTTGAGCCCCTGTGTCCAACAATATCTTAGACGTTTTAGTTCCTATGGATCCTACCATTGAACATTTCACCTCTGCATACATATTTGTAGCACTGAAATTAAACAGGAGCTCCCTTAGGTGGATCTTGGGCCCCCTCTGCTGTTTAACGGTTGTCCACCTCTACTAACTCCACTTTTCCATTCTCCACATTGCTGATTTCCACCAGTTCCTCTATACCTCGGTGACTGGGTACATTGCCTCTGCACTTGTCCTGTACAACCACACTTATAACTTTTTATACATGATGTAAACACTGTTCGTCTATCACGTACCCCCACTGCCACGTCTATTTCAGTCACATTGGATTGCCAGCTGAATGGCCGAATACAAATCTTTCGGAGTTCCTTCACGCACTTTCCATGACATATGCACTGGTAACCCCTCAAAAATACATCAAGTGCCCTTTGATCGGCCTCCTGCAACAGAACACCACTTGCTTCACTGCACTGACCCAACTCATAAATGTACTCGTTAATTTCTCCTATCCTGTCTGCGAATTTCTCTACCATCTGCCCCTGTCTCTTTGTCATTGTACTCAACTTCTCCCTAAAGTACCAAGTGCTGTTCTGCTTCTTGTACCTTTGTAAAAGCCCCTCCTTCAACTGCTTTATCTGTCGTGCCTTCCTTATGACCTCAGAACATCTTTCATATGTCTTCACTTCACCCATTTTTAACCTAATCTTGGCTAAATGTAACAACTGTTCATGTGACCAACCATTCATCACAGCTGAAGTTTCCAAGTCCTTCACAAACGAACGCACATCCTCAGGTGCCTTGCCAGAAAACAGAATAATCAAACTCACAGTAGCTGGATCAATCTCCTGCTGCAGCATCCTAGGCAACAATGACTGATCCGATGCAGTTTCCCGCTCACTTCTAGATGTCGTTTCACTCCTCAAGTGTGTATTGTCTGCTGTCAACTGTACTACCTTTTTCAACAAAATCCGTACCACTTCTGGTTCTGACACAACACGCATTCCTGACCCTGCCATTGTGTTGCTTTCATTCCCCATTAGTCCTGAAACAAAACAATCTACACCTCAGTATCATCATACTCAGTAACATCATATTCAAATCAATACAAAAGTAATTAAATGCCATGAGAAAAAAAAAATGATTCTTACTGCCCCATATACACTAACACTTACTCTGACAACAAAAAATACTATTCCCACGCAAAACATCTATAACGGTCTGCCATGAGCCATACTCAAAAACACAAAAAGAAAGAAAATGTCCAACACTAAAAAAAAACTGGTCAGAACTCATCACATCTTGTGACTGTAATGCAGGCAGTGAGCTCAGATGTCGTACTGTACAGACGACGTCCACTATTCTGACACCAAATGTTGTGGGAAGAGGTAGAAGGCACCGTATTAAGACTCGTCTGAGCTTTCAAAGTGTTTTATTGTTTCCACTACAGTGCCGTGTTCCACTCGATCTGCGTCACTTGGTCCCGTAATGCTGAGGACACTACCTCAGCAACCCGTCAAGTGCTCTGTTAATGTGTCGGCCTTGTACGGCCGCGGTGATATGATGACACCAGGGCTGTGCCAGCAGCCGACTCAGCAGCCTTCGTCCTGCACTGCCTGCTGACAAGTGCAAGGTGGCCCACGCCGTGCGTTCTCACCGGCGTGGCTTGGGTCAAGGTGGCAACAAGCGCGCATGATCCCGCAGCTGAATCTGCGGCCCTCGCCCTGGATGTCTTCAGTTCATGTTGGGAGCCAAGACTACTGCCCATGGTAGCAAGCCATGGAGTGCCCCACTGCTGGCTGGCTAAGGACCCCACGTCGGCTTCAGAGGGTCGAACCAGCGACCCACTGTGGACTGCAATGCTGGCGCCCCATCTGCTGCTGTGTGTAGCCAGTGGTGCGATACGCCTTGCCATCCAGGAGATCTATCACACTTGAATGTTTTGTTAGTGAACCGGCACCTATTTATATGCAGCTGTGCGCCTCTGTTTTGCTAAACGCGCTGCTCCGCATCCCATACTCAGAACACTTAGGTTGGCCAGTGGTCCCCTTCTGCCTGTGACTTGTGCCATGCAAATCCCTGTGTGTACTTTTTCTGGCAGTTCTGCGCCCCTGTGGCCTCTTTTACTTCGCAACTGCTGGTGAGCGTATCTCACTGTAAACAGGTCCGCGCCTGGCTGTAACTTGCATGCCCAGAAATATTGCATCAAAACTGACTTTTCCTATCCAAAACGGTAGTGCCATTACAACACAAACTGTTTGCATTTTTTAACACAAATCTTTCAAAAATCTAGTCTTACAATTTTGTAAACCTTGTGGGGTGGTGGGTTAACAATAATAATAATAATCATAATCAGTCATAAGTAATAGGAGGAAATATTAGAATATTGTTCTGTGGTCAGCCAGAAAGAGGTGGAGAACATACAATAGTTCCCAGTCTGTAAGTCCCCATTCTTGTCCAGCCCACTGAAAGAAATGGTTCTATTCTCAATTTGCTCAGTGGCCTCCGGACTATGATTATAAATGAAGATTTTGAGTTCTAATTGATAAATGTATTTCATAAAGTTTCACACACACCACATTGTAATATTCATTATTTTAATACTAATAATAAATCTGTCTAGCCTAAACAGCACTATTAGCAGTTCAGAGGTGACCTCTGTGGTAAGTTCCTATTGAATTGTCTTTCACACTGACTTCTGATAAAAAAAATAATTGTTTGCCACAAAAATGGAAAATAATTGGCACCACTTGCCACACAGATTTGTTAACATTATGGGTAGCACACTAACAGTTACTTCCATGAAATCTAAGTGATCCAGGATGGTGTACAATCCTCAAGATTTCACTTCCTATTTGTACGAAATACATGTGTTTAGTTGCGGTCCGGCTGTGACAACATCCAAGGCATCGCATACTCCGGCGTGTGACTGACGCAGGTCTTACGGTGGCTGGGTGCAATGTGAAGACTAGTCTTGCCTCTTGGGCTGTATTTATATACTGGCCCAGCAGATGACCAAGGGAACATGTGCTGTTATCCGCTCTATGCTCACGGTAGCAGCCTCTAAACAGCTGCTTTCTCGGGCACACAATATTTTAGAACACTGTCGTGAATCAATTTAGAATCTTCATAATTTTTGTCAGCATGTAGTTAAGTTGGTTAAAATCACAGTAGTTTTAGCTTACCTACAAATAAACTTTGCTGTCTTTAATTTTTAGAACAGAACTGACACAACCACATGACCTCTGAACAACTTAGAGAGACCTTATATTTGTTATTATTTACATCCAGGCCTTGAAACTTGCTATAGCTCTATTATTGAATATGTTTCATCACATGCTGTAACTAAAACTTCCTAGCATTAATATAACAGATATTTCAATACTACAGTTAAAGACATTTTTGTTCCAAATGTAGTTTTCAGCAAATTACCCAGAAACTATTAGAGGTAGCTCAGTGGGGTTATATAATTAATGTTTCTATACTAAACTGAAACTTCACACAAATTTTCATGTTTCTAAGTCGAATACACACAGTAAAAGTTCTGAATCACCTCAGTTCCGAGAGTTCCGGAACTTGTACAGAAAATTGAATAGAGATCAACATAAACATTATTTCCATACTTTTTATTGCTCATGAAAACCACAAACAGCATACAGTGAGACCTTCAGAGGTGGTTGTCCAGATTGCTATACACACCGGTATCTCGAATATCCAATAGCACATCCTCTTGCATTGATGCATGCCTGTATTCATCATGGTATACTATCCTTAAGGTCATCAAGGCACTATTGGTCCAGATTGCCCCACTTCTCAATGGCAATTCAGCGTAGTTCCTTAAGAGTGGTAGGTGGGTCACGTCATCGATAAACAGCTCCTTTCAATCTATCCCAGGCATGTTTGCTAGTGTTCATGTCTGGAGAACATGCTGGCCACTAGTCGAGTGATGTCGTTATCCTGAAGGAAATCATTCACAAGATGTGCATGATGGGGGTGTGAATTGATGTCCATGAAGGCAAATGACTCACCACTATGCTGCTAATATGGTTGCACTATCAATCGGAGGATGGCATTCACTTATCGTACAGCCATTACAGTGTCTTCCATAACCTCCAGCAGCGAACGTCAACCCCACATAATCCCACCCCAAAACAGCAGGGAACCTCTCCTTTCTGTACTTGCTGGACAGTGTGTCTAAGATAGTCATCCTGAATGGGATACCTCCAAACATGTCTCTGACAGTGGTCTGGATGAAGGCATATGTGAAACTCATCGGTGAAGAGAATGTGGTGCATGCCATTCATCATGTTGTTGGGCCCATCTGTACCACTCTGCATGTTGTCATGTTTGCAAAGATGAACCACGCCATGGACACTGCGAGTGAAGTTCCACATCATGAAGCATGTAGCGTATTGCGCACAGTTTGAGTCATAACAAGACATTCTGTGGCTTTACAAAAAGCATTATTCAACATGGTGGCATTGCTGTCATGGTTCCTCTGAGCCGTAATCCATAGGTAGCGTTTATCCACTGCAGTAGTAGCCCTTGGGCAGCCCTAGTGAGGCATGTTATTGACAGTTCCTGTCTCTCTGTATCTCCCCCATGTCCAAACAACATTGCTTTGGTTCACTCAGAGATGCCTGGACACTTCCCTTGATGAGAGCCTCTCCTGGCACAAAGTAACAATGCGGACACAATCGAACTGTGGTATTGATAGTCTAGGCATGGTTGAACTACAGACAACATGAGCCATGTACCTCCTTCCTGGTGGAATGACTGGAACTGATCGGCTGTCGGACCTGCTCCGTTCAATACTTGCTGCTCATGCGTGGTACTTTACTTCTCTGGGTGGGTTTAGTGACATCTCTGAACAGTCGAAGGGAGCTGTGTCTGTTATATAATATCCACAGTCAACATCAATCTTCCTGAGTTCTGGGAACCGGGGTGATGCAAATTTTTTTTTTGCTGTATGTATTTAGTGCCTTCAATTTTTCTTAAAAACATGGATTCTGACCAAAATAATTCTTTAATCATGTTGAGACTTGAACCAGTTAATTTTGACATACATGTGCACATTATGACCAATTTTTGGGTTACTAGCTTTATTATTTAGCACCACTAGTTTTTTCTTAAAATGATCATTCTGAGTTTGACAGTTTAAACATTATTACGTGCTGACAAAATTTGGAAAAACAACTTTAACTTTTAATTTCATTCTTAAATTATGGTGCAATACTTCTGTGCTATGCACAGATGCGTTGTGGTGACATGACTCTTCTAGTGGTGAACTGGGATATGTCCCGGCACACTCGCTCACTTTAATCTCTCAAATGATACAGCGCTTGTTTTGCCACACCATTATATTTATGTGTCCAAAATGTATGCTTCTACATGAAAAACAAGCTGGTAAAAATATAGAGACTAAGATTTTAGACTTTAGAATGTTTTTGGCACGTTTTTGCTATGAAGTAAAAAGTAGTGTACATTTAAAAATATTCTCAATAAATAGAACCCAGTATTTTTGCAAATTGCTGTGGTTAAACTCAATAACTTTATAAACAACATACAAACATTGCTTACAGTTCATACCTTATATGTTATCAGTGAATATGTTATTGTTTAGTGTTATAAAAATAGTTCTATGTGAGCCTTTAAATACATTTTTGGCTACAATGTCTCTATTCAGCTAGCATTGGAAAATAAGTCTGTTAAAACTTCATTAAAGCATGGTCAATGAGTTACTACTGAGTACAGTCGGTGAATAATATTTAATTTTTCATTTTTAATTACATGGTGTAGAGAACAAGAATTTTTTAAATTGCTGCTGGTGTAATTTAGGTCATTCAGCAGAGCTCACATTATTATCTATAACCTGCAAACCACTGTTAATGAGAGCTGCTGCTGATTAAATTTGTATTTGAAGTGCAGGAAAAATGAGCAAGTGCCACCAAGGGCACTGTAATTAGTGTAATCTAGTCTTTCCTATCCCTGTAGGAGAGCTATGTAGGGGATATTATATATTCCTATAACCTCACCCAAATTTGCTTCTAGGAACTTTGAAGTAGACTTTGATGCTTTAATTTCTCTGTCTCCCACTGTCTTCCAGCTCAAGAACTCAGCATCTCTGTGAAGCTCTCACATGTCATGATTTGTGCCCCACTTCTTCATAGACATTCAACCTCCAGTGCTATTACTTCCTACAGGACCCACATGTAAGCTGTATTCTGGTATAAGACATGCATTTGTTTCTTAAGCAGTCTTCATTGCTTGAAGTATACCACCAATGAACTGAAGTGTGACCTGTTTTACTAACAATTGGCCTTATGTGATTAATCCACTTCATATCATTGCACTTGGATATTGCTGTGAGTTGACTGGTTCTACTTTTGATTCATTGAAACTGTATTCATAGGATGCTGTGTGTTTTGATTATGTTAACTGCAAAGTTTTACATTCCTAAACATTTAAAGCAAGTTGCCAGTCTTTTAATTCTTATCTAAGATGTGCTTGAATATTACTGCAACTCTTTTCAGATAATACTTCAAGATAGATGACTGCGTCTTTAGCAAAAAGTCAAAGGTTATTATTAACATTGTATGCCAACCTGTCAATATAAAACATAAACAGCAATGGTACAAACTATTAGCTTTGTCTAAAAATTTACTGGAATTTCCTGCAAAAGCCTACTACAAAAATTTCGAGGACCAGTATCTGGTTGAGAATCTAGAGTCTTAACAGTCCTATGTATTGCTGTCATAGACATTGGGGGCATAAAATTAATTACAGTTTGTACAGGATGAAACCATAAAATATAGTATCATTCCAAGTACCTTCTACCATGCAATTCTATGGCTTGTAGCATGTGCAGAAGCAGAGCACACTTCCTTGGTGCACGCCTGCAGTTACTTTCGATTCTGTGGTTGACTCTCATCTGAAACTGTGCTGAATCCTAGCTACCAAGAAATTCTCAACCCCCTGGGGATCGGCACTGGATTCATGCTTGGCTACCATGAGGCCCCTCCCTTTGCAGCATCTTTTTCCTTCTGTGCTGCATGTCTCTCATCGTGCTACTCTTTTTTTCCTCTCCCTTGGGGTACATGTCTGGGGTTTTATTTGTAACAATAAAGATTGTCTCTTGCCGACATAAGAACAGTCTCATCACTGTTTTTCACTTCCTTTTCCTTTCTTTGTTTCTCTTCTCCTCCAATTCCTCTGCCTTGGCATTTAAGGTTCCTCTTTTTTTTTTTTTCCCCCTGTGCCCTCCTGAAGCCCAGCCCACATGTCTGACATGTAACAGGTGACTAGGTCTCACGTAATTACCACCAGCCCCAAGTCGACAGCAGACCCCCCCCCTCCCCCCCCCCCTCCCCCCCAGTTGGAAGAAGCTTGCCATCGGAGACGCTGGCAGTTGTGGGGGATTTTATCGCAATGAGCCAATTATCTTCACAGTCAACATCTGCAAAATATAAATGGAATGAGGCTAACGATTCAAAGATCCTTCCAGCTGCACCACGGTTCCTCATGGTCTCACATACTGAAGACGGTCAGTCCTACGCAACGGTAAATCTGTTTATCATTCAGAAAGGTGTTAATTCAGTTGCCAACCCTGTGAACTCCTGCTCTCATTTATGCTCCTTTGCTTTTGGAGACTACTTCTGATTCTCAAGCACAACTGATTGCCGCCTCACTTCTCCACGGCTATCATGTTTGTGTCGAGGCCATAGAACTCTGAATTCTTCCTGTGGTGTTATTTGCACTAGGTTGCTTGATGGTCTGACTGAAGCCGAAATCCAATCTCTAATCAGGGTGTCATTGCAGTCCATCAGCTGATGAGAAAGGTAGATTCTTCCTTAGTCTCCACCCACACTATTTTTCTCACCTTTGATAGATCTTTTCCAAGATCAAAGCAGGCTAAGAAATCATCACAGTCCAACCGTGCATTGCAAACCCAATGTGCTGCTACCGGTGTCATCATTTCAAGCACACTAGAACATCTTGTCGACACCTAGCCAAATGTGTAACCTGTGGTAGGGATGCACATGAGGACGATTGTCCACCTCCTTCTCCCCACTGTATCAACTGCAATGGCGACCATGCCACCTCCTCTCAGTATTGTCCCGTGTATCTAGATGAGCAGGTTGTCAAAGAGATCTGGTGGAAGGAAAAAACGTCTTACCCAGTTGCTTGCAAGTTATTGGCTAGTTGCAAATCCTGCATTCTCCCATCTGGCACCTATACTTCTGTTCTTGTCACCCCTTGCTCTGTGAAGGACGTGGCCACCCAGACATGCGATCCCAGATTCATCTCTGATGTTGTGTAATCACCCAGTGTCAAGGTAGCATCACCATCCCCCCATCCAGCTGTTCAACAAGCCATCAGACTCACATCTTGAGGGTTGAAGCCACCAGCAGCACAATTGGTAGGCCGGAAAGGACAGGAGTAGTATTCCCATGAAGACTTCCTGCGTCCCTCCAGCCAAACAACACCCGAGTCTTCCTCTCCTAACCAGAAAGGCTCAAAGAAGTCCACCTAAGGCAAATGGTCTTCTCCTTCGCTGACTTCAAGATCCTCTTCGGCGGTGTTGTGTGATACCTTAGCCCGGCCGGCATCCATGTCACCAGTGCACACCACCAACTGTTTTTCTGCATTGGACTCCACAGACCAAGAGCACAAACAAGCTGATGCTTCTGTGGACCCCATGGAGCAGGATCCTCCTCCTTCTGTGCCCTGTAGCAGAGACTCTTCACAGGCTGTCATTCAGCAACCACCAAGGTGGCACATCTTCATCTCTTCCTCATCATGACTCTCCTCCAATGGATCATTCAGTCTTGGGTCCCACAAAGAGGATTTACAGCTGCTTTTAGCATCCCAGCGTCCCCTTGTACTCTGCCTTCAGGAAACAAAATTGTGTCCTCACGAACACTTTGATCTTTCCCCCCTTAGGTCGGCATTCCATCTCATGGGGGTGCCATGCGGCTTATACGGAATGTTGTTTGTAGTCAACCCATCTCCCTGACTACCCATCTTCAAGCTGTTGCAGTTTCCCTTTTCCTTCCTCACCTCACTTCTTCCCTCTGTACCATTTATGTCCCTCCATGATTTGATGTCACCAGGGCAGACTTCCTTAAGCTTATTGGGCAGCTATCTCTCCCATTTTTGCTACTTTGAGACTTTAATGCACGTCATCCCGTTTGGAGTTCTCCCAGAACCTGTCACAGAGGTGCCCTCTTGGCTGACCTTCTTAATCAACTTAACCTCTCCTCCTTAACAATGGAACACCCACATTCCTTTTCGACTTCTCACACACCTGTTCCCATTTGGAACAGCTCGCCCATTGTCCTAAGTGGTTAGTTCTTTCTGACACCCACTTGAACAACCATTTCCCATGTGCTACCCATTTGTTGACTCCTACCCAACCTACGTGCACATCCAAATGGCAGGTTAAAGACTGACTGGGGGGTTTAGTCCACCCTGGTGACCTTCAAAGAAAAGGATTTCCCCAGTTGTGATGATCAGGTGGAATATCTCTCAAATGTTATCCTTACTGCTGCAGAACATTCCATCCCTCGCATTTTCTTTTTACCACATCATGTCCCAGTCCCTTGGTGAACTGAGACATAACGTGATGCAATTTGCACATGGGGACATGGTCTCCCCATTTTTAACCATCCTATGATGGCAAACTGCATTCATTACAAGCAGATGCGTGTAAAGTGTCATCGCATTCTTTGGAATAGCAAGAAAGCTAGCTGGATTAAATTCACTAGTTCTTTTTAACAGTTCCACCCCTTCCTCTGTCGTGTGGGCCAACTTCTGATGGCTCTCTGGTGCCAATTTCTGGCCTGACAGTAGCAGACAATGTTACTGTGGACCCTATCGCTATCTCAAACACCTTGTGCCCCCATTTTGCGGAAATTTCTGGCTTTACTCACTATCAGCCTGCCTTCCTCTTTCAGAAACGAGTGGAGTAGTCTCAGGCGGTACCCTTCTCTTCTCAGAATGGTGAGTGCTACAATGCCACCTTTACTTAGAGGGAGCTAGGTCATACTCTCAGTTCATCCCAATCCTCTGCCCCAGGGCCAGACACTGTCCACACTCAGATGTTGCAGCTCCTTTCTCTTCTGGGCAAGCACTTTCTGCTTAACACGTACAACTGCATATGGGCAGAGGGCACATTTCCTGGATGTTGGCATGAAGCCACTGTCATACGCATACCTAAGCCTGCTAAGGACAAAAGCCTTCCTTCCAGCTACTGCCCCATCTCTCTCACCAGCTGCATTTGCAAGGTGATGGAATGTGTGATTCATGCCTGGCTGGTATGGTGGCTCAAGTCTCGCAATTTACTAATGACTGCACAGTGTGGATTTCGAGCATGGTGTTCTGCAGTTGACAGACTGTGGGCATGTTTTTCGATTTGGAGACGGCCTAAGACACCTGCTGGTGAACTGGTATCCTCCATACTCTTTACATGTGGGTCTTCTGTGGCCACCTGCCCTGTTTCCTTCAGGAATTTTTAAAAGACTGAGTTTTCAAGGTGCGTGTGAGTTCTGCCTTGTCAGACACCTTTATCCAGGAAAACAGTGTCTCTCACGGTTCTGTCCTGATTGTCATCTTTGTTATTGCCAGTAACACTCTAATGGCAAGTCTCCCACATCTATGGCTTCCTATTTGTTGACGATTTTTCCATCTATTGCAGTTCTCCAGGGACCTGTCCCACCAAGCATCTTCAGAGATGTCTTGATCATCTTCACTCTTGGAGCATTGATAATGGCTATCATTTTTCCTCTGACAAAACTGTCTGCATGAATTTCTGACAGTGCAAATTGTTACTCCCACCATCTTTACATCTTGGTCCTGTTGCCTTTCAGTTCATTGAAACTCTGAAATTCCTGGGGCTCATGCTTGGTAGAAAACACTCTTGGTCCTCCCATGTGTTTTACCCGGCAACCCACGGTATGCAGTCCCTCAATGTCCTACGTGTCCTCACTGGTACTTCCTGGGGTGCTGACCGAACAACCCTCCTCTGTTTGTACCGGTCCCTTGTCCATTGGAAACCCGAATATGGGTGCTTTGTATATGCATCTGCATATCCATTCCTCTTATGCCGTCTCAATACTATCCACCACCATGGCATCCATTTGGCCACTGGTGGCTTTTACACTAGCCCAGTTGAGTCTATATGCTGAAGCTGCTGAACTACTACTGTCCTACTGCCATGACTTTCTACTCAGCAGATATGCATGCAATTTCTGCCATACGTGGCCACCCATCTCATACCTCCTCCTTCGATGATTCCTTTGATCACCTCTATGAGGTGTCCCTATTCTCTGTTATCTCCTGGCATCCGCTTTCGGGCTTGCTTCAAAAGCTTAACTTCTCACTACCTGCAACTTTCCCAGGGGATGAACCCTTCACCATCTTGGCTTCGTGAAGTGGCATGTGTTAACCTTGCCCTTCATTCACTTCCTAAGGACACTACTCCTACCTCACTCTAATGCCTTCAGTTTCATGACCTTTGTATAGAATTTCGCACTAATACCTTTGTGTACAATGATGGCTCTCTGACTGACAATGGTGTCAAGTGTGCCCTCGTCATTGGCGCCCATGTCTTTAGACATCAGCTTCCAGCACGCTGCTCACTATTTACAGCCAAGCTCTTTGCCCTGTATCAGGCCATGGGTACATCCAGTGACACCATCTTTTCAATTGTGTCCTCTGCTCACTCTCTCTATGCCCTTCAAAGTCTGTGCTCTGTACACTGCCCATCCCTTAGGGCAACAGGTCCAGGAAACCTCTCGCTTTCCCACTCTTGATGGAGCCACTGTGAAGTTTATGTGGGCTCCTGGTCATGTCAGTCTGCCAGGAAAAGAGGCTGCTGATGCTGCTGCCAAGGCTGCAGTTTTTGTACCTCAGCCCACTAGTTCCTATATTCCCTGCAATGATCTCTGTGTTGCCGTTGGTCAGGAGGTGGTGTCCCTTTCACATCATCATTGGACCTCCCTTCATGAGAATAAACTCAGGATTATTAAGCTTCTGTCAGTGGCTTGGATGACCTCTCGGACCTCCCGCCAGGAGGAGGTCATTTTAACTAGGTTGCATATTGGGCACTGCCTTTTTAGCCATCATCATTTGATAAGTGGCACACACCCACCACTTTGTACACATTGCAACCAAGTTTAAACTGTTCACCACATCCTGATGGAATGCCCATCTTTTAATCATTTACAGTCCTGCTTGGGTTTCCCATCTGAGTTATTAGCCATTTTAGCAAATGAGGTGCAGGCTGTCGACCGCATTTTACTTTTGTCCATCAAAGTAGTATGGTGAAGGCCATTTAATTTTTAGTTTTGAACCTCTGTTTCTGTGTGGTGTCTTTTGTAGCCCTTTCTCCACATCCCTGTTTTTAGCTGTCTTCTCATATATTAGTTGGGACTGATGTTTAGTAGTTTTTTAACTCTGTTTTCGTGTTCTGTAGGGTGGAGAAAAGTGTCACGAAATTTTAATCCTGGATAGCTGATGCCAGTAGGAACCAAAATTACTAATGTGTAGGTCGACAATGCACAATTTTTAAGCTATGGAAACTTGGCGCCATGTACTCTGATTGGCTGTGGGATTGCCCTGTTGCTGTTCATTGGTTGATGGGCAGTGCTATGGTTGTTGATTCACATATACAAATGTCCCTCACCCACATCACTGCCCCAACATGATATGTACATGTGTCGAGTAGTTCTTGTTGTTTGTCTCCACCTCACATCAGAGGCATTCACATGTAAGCTTCACTTTAGAGCATACACACATCACCTGTGATTTAGTCATGTAGTAACCATGGCAGCACAGTATTCATTTGAAGAACAAGGAGTTATGGGTTTTGTTTATGCATTAGCTGATGGTAATACACATGAAGTTTGACGGTTGTATGAGGAACGGTACCCAGCAAGACGCCACCCACACCCAGAAATGTTTACAGCAATTCATTGGTGACTTGGCAAAACAGTCCCATTAGCGGAATATCATGGCCATGCTGGAAGACCTCGAACATGACGGGTTGCTGCTGATGACTGTTCTCGTGTGCTTCAAGGAAGCACCTCCAACAAGTACCCAAGTGGTTGAACATGACATGGGGGTCACTCATCAGTTAGTCTGGGAGGTTTTGAGGGATGATGGCCAGCATCCATTCCGTTTCCACCCTGTCCTAGACCTAAATCCTGTAGCAGACTATGACCACAGGCTAGGGTTTTGATGGTGGTTTCTGCAACATGTTGATTCCCAGCGGGGTCAGGGATTTTCTTTGCCTCGTGATGACTAGGTGTTGTGTGATGTCCTTAGGTTAGTTAGGTTTAAGTAGTTCTAAGTTCTAGGGGACTGATGACCATAGATGTTAAGTCACATAGTGCTCAAAGCCATTTGAACCATTTTTTTGCAACATGTTGCATGAGATCCCGACTTCCCTGCCATGGTGTTGTTTACTGATGAGTGCACCTACCATTGGGATGGCGTTTACAACACTCAAAATGTTCATTACTGGGCAAGGGAAATCCTTTCATCACATATGTCCATGGACACCAGGAACGATTTTCACTCAACATTTGGGCAGGCATTGTGGGTGACCAACTGATTGGGCCGGTCTGTCTACCTCCTTAAATTACTGGGGCAAATTACCTTCACTTTTTCAAGAAACTTTACCTGGCCTGCTGGAAGATGTTCCCTAGGTCATACAGCTATGCATGTGGTTGCAGCATGATGGGGCATCCGCACATGAGCCGTGCTGTGTGCGGATATTTAAATGAACTCTTCAATGGCTGGGTAATTGGCAGAGGTGCTCAAAGGGCATGGTCACCAGACCCCATGCAACAAGTCTTCCTCCTGTTGGGATTCTTCAAGGATCTAGTTCACCCACGCAGACATGAACCACCTAGAAACAAAGAGGAATTAATGGATTGCATTCAACATGCCGCCAATCACATCAGGGAAATGTCAGGAATCTTTGAAAGAGTTCGGCAAAACACAATCCAACGTTACCAAGCTTGTGTCGCATTAGAGGGTCACCAGTTCGAGCACCTGCTTTAAGTAAAGCTACAAAAAAAAGGCCCTTTTCAGAGTAGACACAATTTGTAAAAGACTTTCTGTACGCTAACTAACAGTTTAGTTGTTCACTGGTTTGTTCCTTGTATGTCTCATAATGAAACTACAATGGATGTGTCGGGACCCCAGCAGATTCGCCCCCCCCCCCCCCCCCCCCTGCGGAGTGGGAGGGCAGAAAACTACCACCGAGCGTGCGGGCCACCTTGGATACAGCGTGATCTCTGGCAGGCAAAGCATTTGTGGTCATGATGAGATGTCCAGAGCATCTGGCAACAGGGCAATCCCACAGCCAATTGGAGTGCATAGCGCCAAGTTTCCATAGTTCAAAAATTTTTCATTGTTGACATACACAACATTAGTAATTTTGGTTCCTACTGGCATCAGCTCTCTGGGGTTTTAATTTTGTGGTACAATTTTTCTCCATCCTGTATAGTTTTGATGTGAGAGCATATGACCCCAGTTGTTTTTGTGCCCTAAAACGAAACAAGAAATTTTCAATCCAGTTACCAGCTTTGCTTCATATCCCATGTGATTGTAATTCCAATAAGTGTTACTGTAGTCCATACTCATGTCATTTAGCATTTGGTCTGGATGCAGCCATATGCTGCTTCTTTCCCTTTTCTATGTTTCTATCTGTCATGCAGCATTTGCTGTGGCTTTATAAGTTTCCTTACAGAGATACTCTGGCATGGAAGGTCCCTCATATCATTGGTATCCAGTCTGTGTACTGTATTCATTAGACTGTTCATTCCATTCAGCAGATGCCGTAGTTCTTCTTTACCTTCTCTGATGATAACAATGTGAACTGCGAATCTTATCATCGGTATCCTTTCACCTTGAATTTTAATCCTACTTTTGAACCTCTTTTGATGCCATAATTGTTTCTTCAATGTTTATAGTAAGGGCAAAAGACTACATCCTTGTCTTACACCATTTTTAATCTGAGCACTTTGTTCTTGGTCTTCCACTTGTATTGTTCCCTCTTGGCTCTTGTACATATTGTGCATTACCCATCTTTCTTTAAATCGTACCCCTGTTTTTCTCAGAATTTTGAATGTCTTGCATCAAGTGACTCTCTCAAATGCTCTTTCCAAGTCAACAAATCCTATGAACGTGTCTTGATTTTTCTGTAATCTTGCTTCTGTTATCAACAGCAATGTCAGAATGGCCTCTCTGGTGACTTTGTCTTTCCTGAATCCAAATTGATTGTGATCTAACACATGCTTATATTTTCTTTTCCATGCTTCTGTATAGTATTCTTGTTAGCAGCTTGAATCCATGAGCTGTTTAGCTGATTGTGCAGCAATTCTTGCAATCTTTGGAATCGTGTGGATGATTTTTTCCTAAGTGCCAGATGGCATATAGCAAGTCTTGTACATTCTACACTCTGAATAGTCATCTTGTAGTGACTTCCCCCATTGATTTTAGAAATTCTGATGAAATGTTACCCTTACCTTCTGCCTTATTCAATCTGAAGTCTTCTAAACCTCTTCAAATTCTGATTCTAAATACTGGATCCCCTGTCTCCTCCATATTGACTTATGTTTCTTCTTCTATCATGTCACCAGACAAGTCTTCTGCCTCTTAGAAGCCTTCACTGTACTCTTTCCACCTATCCACTCTCTCCTCTACACTCTTAATGTTCCACCCCTGAATTTAAAGTTGTTTGGACTTTTTTATAAGCTGTGTCAGTCATTTTGACAATCATGTCTTATTTGATTTCTTCACATTTTTCATGCAGCTATTTCACCTCAGCTTTCATGCACTTCCCATTTATTTCATTCCTAAGGGACTTGTTTCTCTGTACTCCTGAATTTCCATGAACATTTTTGTACTTCCTTCTTTCATCAATCAACTGAAATATTTCTTCTGTTATCCGTGGTTTCTTTGCAGTTACCCTGTTTGTACCTATGTTTTTTTTTTCTCCACCAACTTCTGTGATTGTCCTTGTTAATGATGTCCATTACTCCTCAACTGAAATGCATACTGGGCTGATCCTTATCGCAGCATCTGTAGCCTCAGAGGACTTCCACCATATCTCTTAATACCTTAGTATTTCTATATCCCACTTCTTTGTGCACCAGTTCTTTCTGACTGGTCTCTTAAACTTCAGTGAACAGAATACTTTCTATTACTAGCTGAAATTTATTGCAGAACTCAATTAGTCTTTCTTCTCTGTAGTTCCTACCACCAAGCCCATATTCTCCCATAACCCTTTATTCTACTCCTTCCCTAACAAGGCATTCCAATCCCCCATGACTATTAGATTTTCATCTCACTTTATGTACTAAATTACCCATTCAGTATCCTCTTACACTTTCTCTACCTCTTCATCTTGCAACATTGGTGTGAGTACCTGAACTATCATTGTCGATGTTGGTTTGCTGTCAATTCTCATAAGAACAACTCTATCACTGAACTGCTCATGGTAACTCACACTCTGCCCTCCAGTCTGCTAGTGACCCAATTAATGGGGAAATAAGTACAGCAACTTTCCTGCCATTCATTAATTCACCACCAGGTGGTTACATCAGTGTGCTCAGCTTTAAAATATGCCGTCAACAATATCTAACAGTAAGGTGCCATATTTATCTATACAATTCCTTTCCCATCAACATTACGTAGGCCACTGACATCACATTTTGAAAATAAACACTTCTTTGCCATTGTTAATAAACTGGAAATAACACCACTATATAAACACAAGCAGAGTGTAATTCTGTCTACTCGTACTGGGTGGGGAATGCTTGGGGGTATAGCCCGTAAGTAAATTGAAATGTGGACTAAAGTTGTGGTTGGGGAACTGGTCTTTCCCATAAGAATGCTACAAATGCCATAAAGGACAACAAAGAACCAATTTCCCATGTAGTAGTGTAGTGTACTGTACAGAGATACACATATGAATCAATCACTGTTGAATGGCAAAAGTCTACGTTTTTCACAAATTCATTTGAGCACAATTTTTGAATTCTAAGAAGGAAGCTGCATGTTACAGTGTTGAAAGGAACAATGCTCTAGCAGCACTTTTGCCATTACCCCAGCCTTCAGGTTAGTTATGCTGTGTTGAGAGGAATTTAATCCTGCAGTTTGTGCATTTCAACACAAAATATCTATCAGTGCCAACTGACCTATACAGAGAGCACTGCTATGTTGTGGATGTCAAGACTGGCATACTTGCTTGCTTTTGTTTACATGGATATTGAGTGTTGTCATTGATGGTATATCATATGTGGCTTTTGTGCTGTGCATATTATTGACCTTTTTCTTGTTGTGTTCATAAACATATTTCCATCATGGGTAAAGAAGTTATGGCAGGAAAGAAACATCATCTCAAAGAAGAAAATTAAACTAGGAATAAAGTAAAGTGATCAAGGGTAAAGAATACTGCATATAAAAGCTATGCAGGATAGATAGTTCCTCAGAAAAGTACCAGGTGTTTCAAAAAGAATCATCTGATTTTAAAAAAATAATAATGATTACTCTGTTTTTGAGATATGTGTGGGAACTGCATACTGTTGGAAAGAGCTAACTCAGTTTCACGTGGTTCTCACTAGGTAGCAGCAGTGTGAGCCCACTTCAGTTCTAGTGAAAATAGTATTGAGACAACAGGAAGCATTTTTTGCTCTACGTTTTGCATGGTGCAGGTCAGTAATAACATTCAGTGTGACTTCCATACTAGGTATGGTGTGGCTCCACCTATGGCACAGAGCATTAGACAGTGGCGTGGACAATTCCAAGTAATAGGTTATTTGTGTAAAGGCAAATTGCTGGGTCATCCCAGAGTGCCTGACACAGATGTCGAATGCTTCTGTCATAGTTTCACAAGGAATCACAGAAATGCATTCGGCGTGCAGCTTGACAGCTCAGTGTACCCCCGATGTCCTTCTGGCATGTGTTGCATCAGTGTTTACACATCAAACCATACAAAATTCGAATACTGCAAGCCCTTTGTGTGGAGTTCTGTAAGTTACGTCTTGGCAAGATGGGAGATGACAGTTTTCATCCACGCTAAGTTTTTAATGACAAGGCAATACTCCATTTAAATGGAAAGATGAACCATCTTATTGTGACAATATAGGGTATGGAACAACTACATGAAGTTGTACAACATGAGGGACTCTCCAAAATGTTATGTTTCGTACAGTTTAAGGGGAAAGGTCCATGGTCCATTTTTCTTTGCCGAGAATACTGTTACGGGAGCACATATCTCAATATGCTTGAGAACTTTCTTTTCCCACAATTGGAGACGGATTCAAATGACTTCATTTACCAACAGGAAGGGGCCAGACCACACTGGCATAGGGAAGTGCAGGAAATTTAAATCTAAGGATTGTGACAATATTAGGAAACTGTTCAGGCTTACATTACTGGCCTCCAAGGTCAGCATATCTGACAGTATATGATTGTTTCTAGTGGAGATTTAGAAAAGAATCTGTTTATGTGCCTCCATTACCAACAACAATGAATGAACTTTGACATCACATAACAGCAGCTGTAGAAGTTGTAACTCAAGATATGCTCGCTGCAGTGTGGGAACAATTTCAATACTGCATTGACATATGCAATGCATCTCAAGGGCACTGTATTGAACACCTATGAAAATATATGAAGAAAAAAGGAAAAAAAGAAAAAAGAAAAAAAAACAACTTTTTGAGTTTCCTGTTCACCAAAAACCAAAATTCATTGTATATGTTTATTAGTTTCAGAAATATAGATGTGTGAAATCAGATGATTCTTTTTGGTACACCCTGTATTTGACCTTCCTACAGCTATGGTGTAAGTTATTACTTTTACTTACGTATTATCTGTTCAGCCATTTAACTTCCATGAAAGGTATCCAAATAATTGTTAATGCTGAAGTTAAGATTACTTAATTGAAGTCAGACAAAAATTTCACCTAGGTGACTTTCATGTTCATTTTAGGGGCAATCATCACTACTTCAATATATTGCAAGAAGAGAGAGACTGGAGTTATTTTGTGCTTTTGCAGTTATGAAACAAAAAATGATCAGGATATACACCTACAGAGACTGATTGAATGGTATCCCATTAACCAAAACAGTAAACAACCAAAAGTGGAATGTGACACTGCATATACATATTTTGTAATTAGACATCAGGAGCATATGCAGGTCTGTAGGAATGCATTCGTTGATTTACACATAGTAAAGCAGAAGCATGTATATCATGGGAAATCTTCACTGAAATTTGGGACCAAGTTCTCAAGTTTCCTGTCAAAACCTCTCATTGTGGGAGTGAAGAAGTAAATTACTTGAATGCAAGGCTGAATCTTGAAAAAATTCATGAGATTTTTGTGAGGAACATCCTAATCTTATGTGTTCATTGTTTCAATAGGAACTTTGGCTACAGATTTGGTAGACTCCCAGTGTGCAGTATCTGTGAAGAACTTCAAACAAAGATGAAGTCTCCCCATTTATCACAAAATGTTAAATTAGCAGCAGCAAGTGTTCTAACTATTCAGAAGTTGCAGAATTTATTCCTCTTTGAAATTATACTTATAATCGTGTCAGCCCAATGATAAAAATCTGCGTTACCTTCAACTACATGAAAAATTTTTCTTTACCTCATATACCTGTCCAGGTAGTATTCTACCAAAGGCAGCTGTGTGGATGTACTCGCTATACACAACCTCCAAGAGAAGAGTTCCAAAGTACACATTTATGATGAGGAGCAGACCAAGAAAGGGGCCAATGACGTGTGGTCATTCATATTGTACTATCTCACTAGTGAGATCAAACCAGACACAAAGAAACTTCACTTGTACTCAGATGTGTGTCCAGGCAAAAATAGGAATCACTCGTTTATTCATTTCTGCATTGGCTCATCTCAAGATAAAAGATTCAAGCAAATTATGCACTATTTCTCTATTAGATGTCATTTCTTCCTGCCTTGCAATATAGATTTTGGTGCTTTCAAGGAAAATGGTAAGTGCTGTGACAGAATCTACACCCCAAAAGAACGTTGTACAATTGGTAACACAGAAAGGGATGTTTCAGTACAAATGGTGGAAGGAACTGATGCCATTGATGTGGATGCTTGGTGGTCTAAGCATTAAGTAAAACAACTCTAAATGATGAATCAACAAGGATGGATGTTCCCAGATGCATAAAGGTGCTGTTTGCTGGTGGGCGGGTGGGTGGGTGGGTGTGTTGCTGATGATTTATAAGGCACATTGTAATAGGCTTGGCATATTTCTGTGAAACAATTATAGTTTCATGGGGCAGCCTTCCTGTTTGTAGACCTATGGAAGATGGTAGTGCTTGACCACATTCTGACAGCCAACTTCCATTCCCACTTCTACCCTCCACCAGTGACTCCCCATCACTTCACCCCATTGCACTTCCAGAATCCCTTAATATGATTCTAATGCACTTACATGTGGTACAAAATATTTATTCTTAACCCATTTCATTTAACAATAAACATCAGTTTTATACCATTAAAATACTGTTTTTCATAATTTGTACTTTTTTAGTTCCCTGCTTCATGGAAACAAATACTCTTTTAGAAATAATGAACAAAATGTTTTTTGTAGCAAATACAATGTTTTTGTTCTCTCTCTCTCTCTCTCTCTCTCTCTCTCTCTCTCACACACACACACACACACACACACACACACACACACACACACACACACACACACACACACGAAGAAGAAGAAGAAGAAGAAGAAGAAGGGGAAAAAAAACACTGGCTGCGATGTTTAGTATGTTGCTCAGGCACACTCTACTACCACTATACAAAATGTTTTGACTGTATGAATCATTTCCCCTATTCTTCCTTTGTTGATGGACTGTAATGGTGATTTTTCATTCCCTCTCACATTTGAATTTACTGAGAATACTACTGTCATATATTTTGCAGCATTGTTGTAGGCAACTTTTCCTTGTCCTTCCCCCTCCCCCTTCATTGTGCTCTCCCTGTGTGAAAGGAGTTTACCATTAAACATGAGCTTAGATCTTAAGAGACCACTTTACAACCAATATTACATTTTTTATGAGATAATGGAAACTCCGAGTTGGAATTTTTTACATTAGAGGAAAAGATAGATTACTACTTACCATAAAGATGACATGTTAAGTTGCAGACAGGCACAATCAAAACACACTTTATGAGTTAGCATATTTTAGTTGCATTTGTTTGCAACTTAACATGTCATCTTTACAGTAAGTAACAATCTGTCTTTTCCTATATTGTTCATTTCATCTTCAGTTGTAATGGATTCAGTTGTATTGTAATTGTGTTTTTTTTCCAGGTTGCAGACAGATCCTCTGGGGCAGGAATTTGGCTTAGCACATATATCTGATTTCGTTATTAAGAAGCCACTTCTTAGAAAAGATCTTTTTGAACTGCTGATGTTTTATAGCACTATGCCAGATGCCAGTTCTCGTGAAGAAGTTGTGAATGAAATTGTCAGATCTTCCTTTTATTATTTTACAATCGGTCAAATGATTGTAATCAGTGATGCTTACTTAGTTGATATAGTGGCATATCGGAGATATGATGTCAGTGTAAGTGTATGTGCCTAAGTAAACTGTAGAATAGTTGTAGGCACACTTTTTTTTTTAAATGTATGTTAATGAATTTCCATATAAAACCGTTCATCTTGTGATCAACATTTGTTGATTTACTTTGAGTTAGTGTGTAGTTCTTTTTATTTACATCAGTGTGAGCTTATTTGACACCTAGAAAAATAAATGCAACGCTATGAAGATAATCAGCTTTGTAACTCTAATCTCATTGCACAGAGAATAATCTAAAATGTCATTTAAATATTTATATTATATTTATAGTACACTACCAGTATATTTTGTTGGTAACATGTAAACAGTGGATTCACTGAAACTTGCATAACAGATGGTCTTACATCTGTGAATGACACTTGCCCCAATTAATCTTAATATTTTAATAAAGAGGCTGTAATCACAGGGATAAGGATAGTAGATACTGAGTGGTTTCCATCTTACACAGCTAACAAAACATAAGCACTGGCCTCAAATAAAGACAACTATCTTGTGATGAAAATTGAGGATGGATTATAATATGAGAACAGAGCACTACTCACCGGAAAGGAGACAAACTTTTTGGACAAAATCTCATTTGTTCATTCATTTACATATCGTATTCCACAAATTCCATCATGCAGGAGAGCCTTGAAGGATGTGGAACAACTAAAGTTATTCATTAACTGGGAGAAATCACTGTGGACTACTTCTATAGCATGTACAATAACAAATTATAACCAGTGGTAATCTAATCGTAGTGATAATTGCTTCTAAATTACATCAAATATGGATGTTATGAGAAACAACTTTGTTTTGAAAAAGGCTGCTGCTGCTTCTTCTTCTCTTACTGTTCAGGTCTAATACTTTGAACAAAGCATTTTTAGTTTCACATGGAACATTCATCAGTTGTTTGTATACTGGCTAAGGCAAAACCTGTTTAATATGAAAATTAGAAAAAATTATTCTCTTGAGTCCAGAATTTCTGGTAAACTGTGAGTAATGAAATAGTCTTTTACTGTACTTTGTATAATATTGAGGATTTTCAGTTGTCTGCCTGGTGTACACTGCAGCCTATCAGACTTCTGCACTGGAGAGTAAAACTTTGTTTCTAACCTTAGTAGGGATGCATAGTGTATATGAAAATTATTTTTGGTTCTCATATTGTTGTTGTGAATTGCCCAGCTCATCCTAAATTGCTCTTGTTAGAAACCATAAATATCATTCAGAAACATCTGTATTGGCATGTAAGTACAATAATTCCTTCCTGTGTCCCTGAACAGCTATCTGTGAGATGTTTGGTTAACAACTGCTCACGATATTCATACTTGCAAGCATTTGCAGTAAAATTTCCCCAGAAAATCATGCCTACATGTCAACACAGTGGCAAAGCAAGCAGAACTGTGCTTTCATTTAGCATTTTATGTGTGCTGACATCACCGCACTTTATTCTTGCTCTGGATTACTAGAATTTTCAAATGCTAGGTTTTATTTAGTTTTTGTTTCTTAGAAATTTAGGCAGCTGTATCCTCATTCAGACATTCCCACCCCTCTCCCAAAATTTGTGAGTATAGACACAATAAAAAGCACAAACACACACACAAATATTCAAGCTTTCGCAACCCCTGGTTTCTTCATCAGGAAAGAGGGAAGGAGAGGGAAAGACAAAAGGATGTGGGTTATGCTCCATTTAGTTTTTTCCTTCAATAGAAGTCCTTTATTCTCAACATTAGCAGTGTTTTTGACATACATGAGTCTGTGAACATAACCTCAATAATAGCTCAAGATAGGAAATTAACTTACGGAAACTCAAACTTATTCTCTAGTTCACAGTTTGTTTTACATAATAACTTTATTAAGCAAGTGTAGGATGAACAAAGACCACAAGATAATCAGCTGTAAATAATAATCCACTCCCATATGCACCCCCGTCTGCCTGTCGGTCTTAGTTTCCGTTATCCTTTTTCATTCCATGTGGTTTAATGCAGCTCATTGAGATATCGCAGCCTACAGTTGAAAGCACTTCAAAAGAGTTTTTGTGCATAAAGATTGTGTCACTGGTACTTTTACCATTTACATAATTTTTCAGGTCTTGCACACTGTTTTCGTAAATAACTTTAGTCTAATTTTCGCTAGCAGGTGTCATGCTTTGTGGAACTTGTCAAGTATTTTGCTCACTTTTTCTAAGCTGAAAAGTCAAGATATCCACTTTCAGAGCACTGATTATAAATTGTAAGCTGGACACACGTTCGTTTAACTTTGTGATTTCGTCGCTACAATTTGCACATGAATTATCTTTAATGGCAAAATTACTCTTTTTTTTATGGAGAACTTATCCTCTTTGCGTGTATGTTGCATCACAATGAGCTCTGGCCGCCTGGTAAAACAGTCAATGATCATTACCAAATAACAAAGTCTAGTAGAGTATGGTAGTGGTTCTATGATGTCCAAACATAAGTGTGGAAACATGGCTGATATCAAAGTGCACAACAGGTGTGAAAGCATGCCTGCTGGTCTTATTGTCTGGTTTGTCAGGCATGCATGACAGTCTTTCTGCACTCTCATCCACACAATTCTAGTGGACACCAAGTTGGCTGTCACCTGGACTTCTGAATGTGCCAAGTTATTTGGTGTGTCAAAATCTTCCCAACAGTATTGTTCCAGTATGTAGGGTCACTGCCTTCCTCTTTTTGTGTCACACCAAGTAGCATCTAGCACATTGTGAACTGGCAACACCAGAGCTGCAGCACAGTTTGCTGCTCCTTTATGCAACTGCAAGAAAAAGGCATCCTTCTGTTGTTTTAATGCTATCTTTGTCCAATGAATAGAGTTTAAACTGGCGCAGTTCCGACACAGGACCTCTGCAACCAGGTTGTCTTTCCCTGCTATGTGCTGCACATTGCTTAGAGCTATGTAATGTATTCAACCTGCCTGTACTGATGGGGTGAATTGAAATTAGGTCATACTGAGAAATGATCACCAGTGGCTCATGATCAATAGAAACTGCAAAATGTCTCCATTCAGTGGATGGGCTGAAATGTTCATTTGTGGAATAAATAGCAAGCAACACTGGGGTGCCACCGACTTTCAATTGCAGAGTCGTTCTCACTGCTGTTTGATTCTCATCTGCCATAAGTGCCAAGGGGCATTCAATCTTCAGGGTCTCAACAGCACTGCCTGTTCTAGGTGTTTATTGATGTCCTGGAAAGCTGCTTCAGTAGCTGTACTCCATGATACATTACAATTACTTGCAGTACTCTTGCTGCCGAGGAACACTGTCAGTTGCTCTTGGATGGCAGTCAAGTGTGGCAGATGCTTAAGAATCTATGAAGTCCCTCTCAAGTTGTATAAAAGGCATCAGTAGGACTACTTTGACCCGTTGTGGCAATGGTGACAGTCCTGCCAGGCAGACAAAGTATCCCAGGAAATTTAAACTCAGTTTTCCTCAATACACACTTCGCTACATTAATAACACCTCCATATTCTTGTAGGCAGTTGAAAAGCTACCACAGGTGTGCTGCATGCTGTTGTGTTGTATCAGAAAACACACATCATCCATGTAGTAAAAAACATATGGTAATTCTGTATAGGGGACCGGCGAGTTGGAAGGAGCAGACCATTGGAGACACTGGCAATCATGAGGGGTCTTTTTGCAAAGAACCAATCACCATCTCAATCTAAGTCTACTAAATGTAAATGGAATGAGACTAAAGATTCAATGACACCTTTGGGTATCACGTACTGAAGGTGGTCAGGCCTTGCTGCTGTTAATCTGTTTGTTATTCAGAAAGGTGTTGATGCAATTGCAGGCACTCTGAGATCCTGCTCTTATTCATGTAATGGAACTTTGCTTCTGGAGACCAATCATGATTTTAAAGTCCAACAGCTGCTTACAGCTTCACTCCTCCATGGCTTTCCTGTTTGTGTTGAGGCCCATTGAATGCTGAATTCTTTGTGTGTGGTGTTTACACTCAGCTGCTTGATGGTCTGAGCAAGGGAGAAATCCAAACTTACCCGCAGATCAGGGCATCACTACAGTCTGTAGGGTAATAAAAAAAATTTGATGCAACCTTAGTGCCTACACACACTCCTTTTCTCACATTTGATCACTTAGTGTGTCCATCAAAGATCAAAGCAGGCTATGAAGTCATCACTCTCCAACCGTATATTCCAAACCTGATGTGTTGCTACCAGTGACAATGTTGCAACCACTGTTGCATGTCTTCTCAAAACATGGCTAAATGTGTTACTTGTGATGGAGATGCTCACAAGAGCAACTGCCTGCCTCCTCTTCCCCGCTGCATCAATTGCAGTGTTGACCGTCCAGCTTCATCCCGAGACTGCCCTATGTATGTTGATGATCGGACCATCCAGGAGATCCAGATGAAGGAAAAAGTACCCTACCCTGTTGCTCACAACTGGTTGGCTAGTCAAAAGCCCTGCATTTTACCATCTGGCACTTACAGTACCCATTCTTGCTACACCTCACTACACGGCCACGCAGACTTGCAATCTCAAATTCAGCTGTAAAATTGCCCTGTATCAAGGTAGCATCCCCATTGACTCCTCCTCCTCCTCCACCACCACCACCACCACCACCACCACCACCACCACCACCAGATGTGCAACAAGCCAACAAATCTTCATCCCTGGTGGTGAAATCACCTGCTTTACAAATGGCAGGCCAGAAAAGACAAAAGGAATACTCCCGCAAAGACTTCTCATGTCTGAGTTTTCATCTGTCAACTGCAAAGGCTGTAAGAAAACAAAGACAAACAGCCTTCTCCTTCCCTGACTCAGAGAGCCTCTCTGATGGTGTTGCCACATGATTACCTCACCCAGTCAACCTCCATTTCACTGGTGCACATTGCCTACTATTTTCCTGCCTTCAAATCTGCAGATTGGCCCAGAGAGAATGGCAATGCCTCTGTAGATCATGTGGAACAGGATCCTTCAGCCTCTGCGCCCTGTGGCAGATTCTTCAAAGGCTGGCACTCAGCAGTTACTGAGGTGACAAACCTTCATTTGTTCCCTCCTCCCCTTTCCCTGTTACGACTTGACTACAGTGGAATGTTCACAGCATTAGATTCAACATGGAGGAATTATGGCTGCTCTTGGAATCACAGCGTCCACTTATTTTCTGCCTCCAAGAAACAAAATTGCAACCTCTTGCATTTCCTTCCAGTCCGCTTTGACCTTGCCTCCATAGATAGCATTCCATCTCATAGGGGAGTAATGCTGTGCACTGGGATGATGTTCATTTCTAAAACATCTCACTGAACACTTGGGTGCAAGCTGTTAGTCTGTGTTATCCTTCCTCACTTCACCTTTTCTCTTTGAATCATCTACATCCCTCTGTCATTCGATATCACATCGTCAGACTTCCTCCATGTCATTGGTCAACTCCCCACCCATTTTTACTGCTCAGTGACTTTAATGAACATCATCCTCTTCGAGCTCTTCCAGAATATGTCCAAGATGTGCCCTCTCGGTTGACCTTCTCAGTCAACTTGACCTCATTTGTCTTAACACTGGAGCACCCACATTCCTTTCAGAACCCATGCGTACCTATTCCCATTTGGACCTCATGTTCTGCACTGCCCAACTTGCCCATTGCATCAAGTGGCCCATTCTCTCTGACACATACTTGAGTGAACATTTCCTGTGCACTATCCGTTTGCTGACTCCTACCTCACCTACATGTAAACCCAGTTGGCAGCTTCCTAAAACTGACTGGGGGCTTTACTTCTCCCTGTTACCCTTCAATGAACAACATTTCCCCAGTTGTGATGACCAGGTAGAGTACCTTTCAAACGTTATCCTTATCACCACAGAACGTTCCATACCTCGCACTTCATCTTTACCATGCCGTGTCCCAGTCCTTTGGAGGATGATGTGGTTCACACTCAGAGCCATGCTCTCTGCATTTTTAACCATTATCCTATGGTGGTGAACTGTGTTCATTATTAACAGTTGCATGTGCAGTGTTGTCACATTCTTTGGGAAAGCAAAACAGCTATTGGATTTCATTTACTAGTTCTTTCAATGGTTTTGCTCCCTCTCCCACTATGTGGGGCAACCTACACTGGCTCTCTGGGACCAAGGTCCATTTCCCAATTTCCAGCCTGACCATAGCAGATGATGTCATTGTGGACCCTATTGGTATCCCCAACACCTTACGCTGCTATTTCATGGAGATTTGTAGCTCCAGCAACTATCACCCCACCTTCCTCCCTCGGGAGTGAGTGGAGGATGTTCAGATGATACCCTTCTCCACTCTGATTCGTGAATGCTACAATGCCGTCTTTAATATGACATCATGCTCTCACTTGATCCAGATATTTTGCCCCAGGACTAGATAATGTTCACGTTCAGAAGTTGCAGCACCTTTGTCTTGCAGACAAGCACTTCCTCCTTCATATGTACAATTGCATGTTTCCCACATGCTGGGGTGAAGCCACAGTCGACCCGTACCAAGGCCCGGTAATGACAAACACTGTCCTTCTAGCTACTGCCCGATTTCTCTCACCAGCTGTGTTTGCAGGGTGATTGAACATATGGTTCATGGCCGGTTGGTATGGAGGCTATATTCTTGCTCTCCCTAACCACTACACTATATGATTTTGAACATGCTGTTCTGCAGTTGACCATGCCATCACTTTGTCATCCCATCATGAAGGGTTTTCCGCAGAAATACCTAACTGTGGCAGTTTTCTTTCCTTTTAGAGTAAGGCTAAGACATCTGCTGGAGGGCTGGTATCCTAAGAATGTCCAAAGTATGTCTGTATTCAGCCTTTACCAACACATTTATCCAGGAGAATGGGGTGCCACAGGGCTCCATCCTGAGTGTTGTCCTCTTTGTTGTAGCCATTACTGTCAAATAATGAAGTAGATGTCAAATGTAATATCCAAAACCAAAGAAACAAAACAAAACAAAGAACATGAAAAAACAAAACAGGGATAGCCTCTTGCCACCTCCGTGTTAGCTATTCCTGGATTCGACAATGTGAGACTTATTGTTTCAGTTAAATCCTTCAGGAGCCCATCTTTTATGGTTGCACTGTGAAATTGCAAACACTATCACCATGTATGACAATCATCATAAGGCAGACAAGTACACATACAGCAGTGTATATGCGCACTTCCAACTTATATCTGACTACTGCATCTTTATCATATACGGTTGAGTTTGTTGTTAAACATATTACTAGATTTACTACACAAGAGCTTTCTAAAATTTCAAAAATTGAAGTGAGGGTAGGATTTCAAAATATATAAAAATGTTTAAAGATATGTTTGTATAATTGTAAAGTACAGTAGCAACCATGGAAATTGTTTCCTCATTTTTGTTTATATCTCTTACTGTTTCAATGATACGAGGGTTGGAACTTTAATAGTGGCACCTATTTATTTAGAGCGCATACAAAATAAATACATGTTTCAAAGCTTTACTGACCTTCAGAGTAGTCACCAGCATCTTGCATAACCCGTTGCCAGTGATGTGGAAGTTGTAGGATACTCTTAGCAGTGCCAGTTGTGTTTACATGTCGAGCAGTGCTGTCTATTGCCCGACAAATTTGTAACAGTTCTGAAGTGCCGTGAAGTGTTTCCTCAGTTTACAAATCGAGTTGAACTGACAAGGGATTAAGTCAGGACAGTGCAGTAGGTGGTATAGCACTTAGCAGCCCCATCAGTCAAACAAATCAGTAACAGCTTGCACTGTACATGCTTGAGCATTGTCCTGCAAAATGACGGTTAGGTTCTGCAGAAATTGTCAGCACTTCTGTCTCAAAGCTTGTCATAGGTTGTGTTCAAAAAATGAACAGCCTAGAGAAAGAAGTGGTGACACTTTCTGCAGGATTAGAACATCATTTAACAGGACAGTGTGCGGATGCAAGCTGTTACTGATTTGTTTGACTGATGGGGCTGCTAAGTGCTGTACCAGCTACTGCACTCCTCTAACTTAAGTCCTTGTGAGTTCAACTTGACTTCTAAACTGAAGGAAACACTTAACAGCATTCGCTTCAGAATTGCTACAAATTCGTCAGGCAGCAGACCGCGCCACTCGAACTGTCAATGCAACTGGCACTGCAAAGAGTATCCTACAACTTCCAACTTTACTGGCAATGGGTTATACACAATGCTGGTAACTACTTTGAAGGTCAGTAAAACTTTGAAACATGTATCTATTTTGTATAGGCTGTAAATAAATAGTTGCCACTATTAAAGTTCCAACCCTCATATGTGCTCAGACAGATAACAACTGTGTTTTCTTTGGGAGCATTTTCACCACTTCAAAGGCCATATGGACAAGTATAAAAAAAAAATACATGTATCATTTTTACGTAGACAAAAAAGCATTCAAAGTGTATCAGAATTGGCAAGTGGCACTCGGGTAGTGGTACGTGTTGGAGCCATATGTCTACGCAAAAGTGCTATTGCTAAGATGTGTGTTAAGGGTGAGAAACTTATGGTGATAGATTGAATCTGGAGTAGTTTCCTTAGGAAGCAAGTGATGTCCAAGATGAACAAAGAAGTGAATGATGTTCAAGAACAACATTGGATGTTGCATGAAGTCAAGGTGTGATGGGTTCACACACTCATCGGGAACATGGCAGGTAGCATGAAGCTAATCTGCTGGAGCAACAGCCAAACTTGAACTCTGTGAGGTAACAGAGAAATAGGATGTACCCCGTACTGGCAGTCAAGGGAGTCAACAGAAAAGGAGGCATAGGATGGGTGGCTAGGCATGATAAACAGCATTCATATATATGAGGAGAACATCAAGCTGATATGACAGCAATAGTTCAGCAGCTTCTGCAAAGACACTAAACTGGGCTAGGGTAAAAGGCACTGGTGTCCAAATGGATTCCACAATGCTGGATTAAGATCACTTAAGAGGGATGGATGTGGAGATGAACAAACAAAACACGCATAGTCTACTTTCAAGCTGTCAAGAGATTGGTACAAATGGAGGAGGGTGGCCTGATCTGCTCCGTAGGAAGTCCCATTTAGAACAGGTAA